>NC_090936.1:985367326-985981576 GCF_040938575.1 Ambystoma mexicanum
GAGTGGCATATGTGAGTCAAGGACCCCAAGCAGCAAACACATACACAAGACAAGCCTGAAGGGCCCAGCTGGAACAGACAGTGGATGCCTTCAAAAGCCACAAAACACCGCACCGTCACATGAAAGCACAATAGACAAGCAATTTTAAACTATAGTAACTATTAACTAATTACACTAACTATGGAAAACCTACATTACTACATTACCTAATTAAACTAACTATCAAACAGAAACTTAACTAACTAAACTAAAAGAAAAATCAAAAATGGCCACATACGACCCGGGGAGAGGGGAGGCACCCAGGAGGGGGGAGGTACAGGGTGCTGCTCAACATCCACATGCGATGATGCTGAGCCAAAAAAAAAACCTCCATGGGCTAAACGCCTGCACAGCCCGACCCATGTGGGAGATAGATGGTCGTCGGAGTCTGGCTCATCCTGTAAAGGAGGACGTGGCACAGTAGCCTGGCCATGCCTAGCCGCAGCTTGCCCCTCGTCGGCAGCAAGTCTGCCGGACGAGTGAGCCTGGTTCTGTGTGGCGATGTGGTGTAGGTCTGCATGCAGAACCTCACGTGATACACGTGCTTCCTCTTGCAAGGTAGCACATGTAACACAGAGTTCCTCCTGCAAGGCCTGGCTGGACAACCGCTGTACCTCCCGGCAAGCCTGTAGCTCAGCCGAGATGGTACGCTCAAGCTGTGCAAACCTCTCCTCTGCTTGCTGCCTCTGGGACATCATAAGGACACCCAGAGTGGATATGAGGGAAGCATACTCCTCCCTCAGGGCATCCATGTGCGCCTCTGGGTGAGCAGCAATTGCTTGACGCAGAGATGACATTTCAGCCTGGCGTGCCCTGTCTGAGGCTGCCATGCCCAGCCTGAGCGAGCGGGCCGTGGACCGTGCTACCTGCTGCTGGAGAAGCACCTGCCTAGCAGGGGGGAGCACAGATCGGGCCACACGCTCCATGCTGTCAGCGATGTTCTCCATTGCTGCCCCCTGCCGTTCTGAATTGGCAGTCATGTCTTGCTCCCACTCAGTATACTGCAGTTGCGCGCGGCGACCGCGTTGCCGGGCTTGACCTCTGCGGGACCCAAGGACCGGGGGTCCTCGCTGTGTTGGCACAGCCCGCGGCTGCACGACTACATGCCCCCGTCGACGTGATGTCCCAGGCACATCAGTGACTGGTGTGGAGGGTGACCCTGCGTCCCGATCCACCACGGGCAGAGGAACCAAGACTGTCTGATCCCTCAGTGCAGGGGTCGCAGACAGAGGAGTGTCCACATCAGAATCACTCACCCCTGACACATGGACTTGATGCTCATCCAACTCAACATGGACGTCAGTGTCGTCATCAAGGCTGGACTCATAGGCAGCCAGAGACAAGATGGACTGTAGCACTTGGGGGTTTTCATGGCCTACCACCCCACGACCCCCACTAGTGCCGGGTTGATGTAGTGGTAACAACCCTGTGTCTGGCATGACAACACCATCCTCCGCCTCCATTGCGTCATCACCTGATAAATAGAGAGAAAAAAGGTCACTACACATGTCAGAAGCACACAACACACACACACACCGACAGCAAACGCATCAGGCAGACATGTGACACACAACATATAACCTGCCATGCATGCTGGGTCAACTTTGAATTGCTTCTGTGATCAGACCTGTTGAAAGGTGGCAGTTTCCATGGAAGTGGGTCTATGCAGTGCAGAAAATGTGTACGCCACTCACTACCTACATGTTCAAGGACTCCATGGTGTGTGCCAGGAAATGTGAAGGCAGTGCAATGTCAAATTCAGACATCATGTGCATTGTGCATTCAATGTGTACCATATCTAGAAGCCAAGCACCCCTCCACCCCAGTACCAAAGCAGGGATGCCTAGCATGCTATCAAAAGGCTGACCATACACCTGTGTATTGACAGGCAGTGTTGACTGGCATCAACAGCTGAATGTGATTCAAGTGACAACACTGCAAATGATGCAGGGACAGTAAGCAGGACACATGATGAAAACTCTGGATTCCGCCCATGTGTGAAAAAGACACAACAACAGTTGGACAGAGTCATTGGCCATTGAACAGGCTGAGGCCTGTGAGCCACACAGATTGTCAGACCCTAAACATGTGTGCAACACAGGACTGAGCCACAGTTGACATGGGAAGGCTGATGAGATGGCAGGCAATGTATGTAACCAAGGACTTGTATTACAGTGATCATCCAGTCAAGGACACATAGGGGCATGCGTGCAATGCACATGGAGCATGAATGGGCACTCATGTCCCTGCGGGACATCTGACCTATGCACAGTACAAGTGAGATACCCTGCATCAAGTACTAAGGCTGTACCACACGGCATATGTTTGGCAGATTCTACGCTGGAAGTTAGCATCTACACAGGACGCATGAACAAGAAAGTACACATTGGCAAGATTGAAGAACACCAGTGCAAAGGTGGAACTGGGGTGCAGAGTGGCAGAGGAGGGGCAAGGGAGCATGCCTACATGGAGTCCCCGCATGCAGGCAGAGGAGACATGCATGACGGAAGCATTGCATTACTTTCACATCAGAACCATGCACACGTCACATGTAGCGGCAATCATGCACAACACATCCCACAAGTGAAACACACACGTCCTCAACAAACATGCATCAACACTCACTGGACTGGGCATCAAAGTCCAGCATCTCTCCCACTCCTTCGACCAATTCAGGTGGTATGAACTCCGCAACGAGTGCCTCATGCAGAGTGAGCTCTTCCTCCTCTGGTGCAGGCCCACCGCCAGTCACCAGAATCAAGTTGTAATTAGAGGCACGCTTAGCCTTAGTGCTGCGTTTGATGTCATTCCAACGCTTTTTGCACTCTTGTGCCGTGTGCACCTCATGGCCGAATGAACTGACATGTTCCGCAACATGCTTCCAGTGGGTGTCATGTTGGGCAGCCGTAGTCTGACTATTGGCACCCACTAGCATGTCACGGCTGTGGCCCCGCACGTAGTCCACGAGGAAGTCCAGTTCCTGCTTACAGAAAGGCTTCTTCCTCGACGTGCAGGAGGTCGTGGCTGTGTGTGGGGTCCCAGCCTGTGCTGCAGGTGCAACCTTCCTCCTTTTGGACTGTGGCACAGACCCTGGCTGGCTAATGCCGCCCTGACCAGTATAGCCAGTGGGTTCGGTGGATTGAGCCAAGGGAGTGGCAGGTGGAGGGATGACCAAAGGCCTGACTTGTGTCAGTGGCAGCTGGGTGCCCACTAATGGACCCTGCACAGCAGCATCAGCTGTGGCAGGGTCATTGACTGCAACGGTCCTGGTTGGCAGACTCACAACCGGGGTGCTGTTGGGTGCATCTGCCCCTGCACTTGCCAACACCCGGCTGTTCGGGGCAGCAGATGACATGACTGCCCCAGGGACATGTGTCTTGGTCTGAGCAGTCCGGCCTGCCCCTATGGTTTCCCCCCTGGCCTGTTGGAGATCTACCAAGGGCCCTTCAAGTGCCAACGCAACCTGTGCTGGCAGACCCCGAGCCTGGGTGGCGGTGTCCACAGCTGCACCTGCAGCTACCACTACCCTTGGGCCCGTGGCAGTCGATGGAACGGACTGCCGGGTCACACGGGTGCCAGTGCCAGATGCAGAAGCTCATCCCCCGGAACAGCAGGGGGTGGTGGCACGACTGCACCGACACATGGCACAACATTGTGCTCAAGTGGCGCACCCCTGCCTCTTCCCCCTCTGTGGCCGCCCTGGACACCCTCGAGTCCCCCTACTCCCTGGTCACCACGGCCACGTCCCCGACCACGCCCGCCACAAGGATGACGCCCAGCTGAGGTGCCCCTCACCTTTGGTGGCCTCCCAACCATGGCACAGATGTAGTAGTGCCGGCACAGATGGCGTGGTGCCAATGGGAGGAGTACACCACAATTGACCTGGGCAATTGGGGTGAAGGGGGTGGGAAGCAAGATGTTAACAGCCCCTCTGCACCTACAAGGCTGTATGTGACCCCGGTGATGTAGTGACGGGTCACGCAATGCTCAGGCATCCCAAAACTGCAGTAAAACCGTGCACACAACCCTGCAGCCTACGTGCGTGGATTCAACCTCCCGCAGTACGCGGTGGCACCCAGTAACACGAATAACGCGTACGCGTGGGACACGCAGGCTACTATGACATCGAAAATGGGTGCGATACACAGGGGCACCCGCAGTGGGAAAAAGAGCGTGTGCGACTCACCGTCTGACTAGCGCGATGCAGAAAAACACACGTAGCCAATACCCCCGCCAAAACAAGAGATACGTCCTTGATAGCTGTGAAGTTGTGATGGCGCGCGAAACAACAGGAAGCAGCAACACACGTCGGTCTCCACGAAAGGCACATACAGCGAACTGCTGGGCCCGCTCACCTTTAACCCGTGCTGAGGGAAACGCACGCGCGCATCACGTCACTTACGCGCATGGGCCCTTTCCTCGTATTACACGCGGATGTGCAGTTTTTCACGCGCGCTGAAATGCCCATGCACGCCTGTGCGCGTCACGTCACAGGGGGGCTTGCGCTTGAGGGGCCTTCTGTCCAATGAAATTGCGTATGCGTGCAGACGCGCTTACGCGCTAAGGGCCTTTCCTCGAATTACACGCTGACGTGCCGAATTTTCACGTCCCAAATCACTCCGTATCAAGCTGGCCACGCGTAAGCACACGGAAGACCAGGCTCCTGCCCAGAAGGCCGAACTACTGCCCCCCAGAGCCCCAAGCACGCTCCCACCTGCAATCTGCTGCTGCCTGACTGCCTGCTGCCCACGTGCCCTGCCATTTGCTGCCTGCACATCAGCCAGGGGTGCTGTTGCTGTGACCACCCCTGCTGGAACCGAAGACTCCCGACTGGGATTCCATCGCTCCACAGCCCAGCCCCAGGACCCAGTTGCCCACCCACTCCTGCCTCTGGGGTTGTCATGTCGGGCACTGCAACATCTGGCACCACTGACAACCCCAGGCCGGAGAGGCAGAGGGGCACCAGCTTCAGTGCCAGGGAAGTTGGTGTCCTGGTGGAGCAAGTCCTGGGGCAATATGATGCCCTCTTCGGAAGTTCCCGCGCCGACAAGGAAGGACGGACTCGGATCTGGACTGACATCGTGACTGCCATCAACGCGGAGGGGGTGGCAGTCCGCGACTTCCGACATGTCAAGAAGCGCTGGGAGGACTTCAGGTCCAGGACCCTGAACAAGGCCCGCCGCCTCTTGAAGGCAGCGGATGGCAAGGGGCGCCGGGCTACTTGTCGGAAGATCAAATAAGGGTCCTGGAACGCATATCCCCAGCGCTCCACGTCCAGGTCCTTGAGAGGCAGACCCGTCTGGAGTCGAGCGGTAAGTGTACATGCATCCTGATTGTGAGCTGTGCGTGTGGTGATGTTTCAGTAGTGTGCAGGTTGCACATCTGTTTGTATGGGGTCGAGTATGGGTGGGGGTGTACAGGGCCGTGGGGCTAACACATGCGAGGGGTGTAATGTGTGAGACATGGATGGTGCTTGTGTGTGTAGGCTTGCATGCCAAATGCAGTTGTGTGGGCACACGTTTGGATGAATGTGTATGTAAGTAGACATGTCCGTGATGTCACGCATATATGTTGTTTTCAGCTGCATGTATCAGCACTGTGTACATGTGCATTTGTGTGTATTTGACAAGGGTGCAACAGTGATGCAACATGGATGCATGTGACAGCGGGATGTGGAAGCCTGATTGGCAGATGTGACATGGATGCCCATCTGAACACTGTGACACTTGGCAGAGGTGTACACATGCATGCAAGTGTGGTGGTGTGTGTACATGTGTGGTGCACTTCCTGTGTTGCATGTCATGTCTGGCTCAGCTTTGCCTGCTCATGCTGTTGTATGTGTATGGATGGTGCTGGCAGTTGCGATATGGCTGTGGTATGGCTCATGTGTGCGAGTTGAAATGACATGTGTGTTGGGGATTGTGATGGCATGTCTGAGGTTTGCCAATGCCACTCATGTACAACTGTCATGTGTGTATGTGGCCATTGTACAGTGCCCTGATGCCTGTGTTTTATTTCTCCCTGTCTGCAGCGTCGACTGATGAAGAGGGCGGAGAAGGTGCTGTGGAGCACAGCGGCGGGGATCCCACCGCCAGCCGGAGACGCAAGGCCTGGCTCCCCTCCCAGGTTGTCATCTCGTCGGGGAGTGAGGAGTCCGGTGCCGCGTCCCAGGCCGCAGCTGCCGGGGGGAGGTCCAAGAGGCGGAGGTTGGAGTTGGACTCCTCGGCAGCAGAAGGGGCAGCTGGGACCCCACAGGGCCCAACGGGGGAAGATGGCACGGAGTCATCCAGGTTGGTGGGGGGTTTGGTGGAGGAGGAGGCCGTGCAAGCAACAGAGACGGGGTCTGGAGGTGGGGATCCCACTGGTGCTAGTGGTGCAGTACAGGACCAGGGACAGGAGGCAGCACAGGCCGCCACGGAGGTGCCTGTGTGCATTCCTGTACCTGATCCTGTCCCTGCATCATCTTGCACCAGCAGGGATGCCTACGTCCAGACCCGTTTTCAGGCAGGGGATGAGCAAACGACAACTGGCCTTCCTCTGCCTGCGGACGTGGCTATCCGGGTCCGGGTTGAGCCTGTCCTGACTGGTGTGGCGTTGCGTCAACGGGCCATACGAGGTGACCTGCAGTCTTTTCATGAGGAGACTGCACGTCATCTCGAATGGCTCGTTGACCACGTCAGCCTACTGGGACAGGTCACCCAGGCCGGATTCCTCTGTTTGATGGGGCTTGCTACGACCCCCTTCTCAACTGAACCCCCTACGTGCCAGTCGACCTCCGCGCCATTTTCCCACCCATCAGTCACCTGGGTGCCCTGTGGAGCTGCCTCTGACGGTGCGGCCAGGCTGGACTAGGATGTATCCCTGCCACAGTCGGGAGTCGGATGTCCCGCAGGGGTTGCCACATCAACGACTGCACCCCAGCCGGCGGAGGATGTGCAGGCAGCAGGAGGCAGTGCACGGGCAGAGGCACAGCAGCAGCAGCAACGTGGTGGGAGCCATGAAGGCTCGGGGCCTTCAACATCGGAGGGGCAGTCATCGGCCGGAGGGCAGGAGGACCCAGGACAGAGAGTATCTTCCGTGTGGCAGCGGTTGGGCCACCTCATAGATGCGGAGCGGCAGCGGGTGGAAGAGGCACGGCTCACAATGGTCAGGGCGGAGAACTCCATGCGGAGGGCCCTGAGGCGGGCCGAGTGCTTTGAGGCAATCCGCGGGGGGTTGGAGGTGGACACGTCGACGGCCCTGCGGACCCTCGGGCCATGGAGGAGGACCGCCTCCGGGACATTGAGCAGGAGTTCGATGATGCCCTGGCCCAGGACATCCAAAAGTGAGGCGTCAGACTAGCTGCTGCCCTTGTACATAGTTATGTAGTTAGTGTTAGGTTTCCTTTGTTTTTTTATTTATTTTGGACCTTTTGGACATTGGTACATTTTTGATATAGTTTATTTTATTAGTTAGTGTTGTTAGATAGGTTTAATTTCTTTTGTTGGGATAATGGGCCCTGGCTTGTTCGTCTGTACATAGTTCACTGTTGGATTTTGTTTTTCTTTCACAATTTACCCATGGAGCAATGGCTTTCAATTATTATTTCCCATTGGATTTTCTTTTGTGGACAGTGACTTTGGACACCATTACTTTGGATTATGATTTTTGGTTTTGCTTTTTTTCACGGACATGCTTCTTTTCTTTTTTGTACATTCCCATTTCTGTTTCTTTATTTTTGAATCTATTTATGTTTCCTTTAATACATATTTTTTTATCTAACTTCAATGTGTAGTATCATCTCATTGGTTTCATGCATATCATGATATGGGTTTTGAGATTCACTGACACCCATTGGGTGTATGTGAGGGACATGTGTTTGTTTCGAAACTTGCAATTGGTGTTCTGTCATGTAATTGCCATTTCTGAGTGGGTGGATGCAATACTCGGGTGGGTGTTTTGCATTTGGAGGCTGACCATAGGGACCAGGGATCTAGATTGTGATGACATGTTGGCTGGGGAACATGAGTTGGGGCCTGCTGGCAGGTGCCCCACAGTGCTGGGGGGTGGGGGTGTTGGGGAACATGAGTTGGACATGGGTGGGGGCCTGGTGGAGGATGCCCCTGCACTGCTGGGGGCTGGGGGTGGTGGGAGACATGGGTGGGGGCCTGGTGGAGGGTGCCCCTGCACTGCTGGGGGGGGGTGGTGGGGAACATGAGTTGGACATGGGTGGGGGCCTGCTGGCAGGTGCCCCACAGTGCTGGGGGGTGGGGGTGGTGGGGACATGAGTTGGACATGGGTGGGGGCCTGGTGGAGGGTGCCCCTGCACTGCTGGGGGGTGGGGGTGGTGGGAGACATGGGTGGGGGCCTGGTGGAGGCTGCCCCTGCACTGCTGGGGGTGGGGGTGGTGGGGACATGAGTTGGACATGGGTGGGGGCCTGCTGGCAGGTGCCCCACAGTGCTGGGGGGTGGGGGTGGTGGGGAACATGAGTTGGACATGGGTGGGGGCCTGCTGGCAGGTGCCCCACAGTGCTGGGGGGTGGGGGTGGTGGGGACATGAGTTGGACATGGGTGGGGGCCTGGTGGAGGGTGCCCCTGCACTGCTGGGGGGTGGGGGTGGTGGGAGACATGGGTGGGGGCCTGGTGGAGGCTGCCCCTGCACTGCTGGGGGGTGGGGGTGGTGGGGACATGAGTTGAACATGGGTGGGGGCCTGGTGGAGGGTGCCCCTGCACTGCTGGGGGGTGGGGGTGGTGGGAGACATGGGTGGGGGCCTGGTGGAGGGTGCCCCTGCACTGCTGGGGGGTGGGGGTGGTGGGGACATGAGTTGGACATGGGTGGGGGCCTGGTGGAGGCTGCCCCTGCACTGCTGGGGGGTGGGGGTGGTGGGAGACATGGGTGGGGGCCTGGTGGAGGGTGCCCCTGCACTGCTGGGGGGTGGGGATGGTGGGGACATGAGTTGGACATGGGTGGGGGCCTGGTGGAGGGTGCCCCTGCACTGCTGGGGGGTGGGGGTGGTGGGAGACATGGGTGGGGGCCTGGTGGAGGCTGCCCCTGCACTGCTGGGGGGTGGGGGTGGTGGGGACATGAGTTGGACATGGGTGGGGGCCTGGTGGAGGGTGCGCCTGCACTGCTGGGGGGTGGGGGTGGTGGGAGGCATGGGTGGGGGCCTGGTGGAGGGTGCCCCTGCACTGCTGGGGGGTGGGGGTGGTGGGGAGCATGAGTTGGACATGGGTGGGGGCCTGCTGGCAGGTGCCCCACAGTGCTGGGGGGTGGGGGTGGTGGGGACATGAATTGGACATGGGTGGGGGCCTGGTGGAGGGTGCCCCTGCACTGCTGGGTGGTGGGGGTGGTGGGGACATGAGTTGGACATGGGTGGGGGCCTGCTGGCAGGTGCCCCACAGTGCTGGGGGGTGGGGGTGGTGGGGACATGAGTTGGACATGGGTGGGGCCCTGGTGGAGGGTGCCCCTGGCGGCTGAGGGTGCAGGGGGACATGCGTTGGTGGGCAGTAGTGCAAGTTGACATGTGGGTTGGCTAGGGGGCATGGCCATGGTGGATGGGGTGCCTGCAGGACATGTGCAGGGTAGGCCCCTGTGGTGTGAGCCACCTGCAGGGGCCGTGGAGGGTGTAGAGGGAACACCTGGGAGGACCCACACGTGCAATTCACGTGTGGTGCTCCCCGCGCACCCCTGTAATACACGTACCCTGATGGAATCGCGTGTGAAACTTCCCGCGCACCCCGAAATACACGTAGCCAGGACATTCGCGTGTGTAACTTCCCGCGCACCCCTGATATACATGTACCCTGCTGACTTTGCGTGTGAAACTTCCCACGCACCCCAAGATACACGTAGCCAGGAGATTTGCGTGTGTAACTTCCCACGCACCCCTGATATACATGTACCCTGCTGACTTTGCGTGTGAAACTTCCCACGCACTCCAAGATACACGTAGCCAGGAGATTCGCGTGTGTAACTTCCCGCGCACCCCGAAATACACGTAGCCAGGAGATTCGCGTGTGGAACTTCCCACGCACCCCGAAATACACGTAGCCAGGACATTCGCGTGTGGAACTTCCCGCACACCCCTGGAATACACGTACCCTGCTGATATAGCGTGTGAAACTTCCCGCGCACCCCAAAATACACGTAGCCTGGACATTCGCGTGTGGAACTTCCCGCGCGCCCCTGGAATACACGTACCCTGCTGATATCGCGTGTGAAAATTCCCGCGCATCCCTGATGTACACGTACCCTGATGGAATCGCGTGTGGAACTTCAAGCGCACCCCTGTAATACACGTACCATGCTCAAATCGCGTGTGGAACTTCCCGCGCACCCCTGAAATACACGTGCCCTGCTGAAATCGCGTGTGAAAATTCCCGCGCACCCCTGATGTAAACGTACCCTGATGGAATCGCATGTGGAGCTTCAAGCGCACCCCTGTAATACACGTACCCTGCTCAAATCGCGTGTGGAACTTCCCGCGCACCCCTGAAATACACGTACCCTGCTGAAATCGCGTGTGGAACTTCCCGCGCACCCCTGAAATAGACATACCCTGCTGAAATCGCATGTGGAACTTCCCGCGCACCCCGGAATACACGTAGCCTGGACATTCGCGTGTGGAACTTCCCGCGCGCCCCTGGAATACACGTACCCTGCTGATATAGCGTGTGAAAATTCCCGCGCACCCCTGATGTACACGTACCCTGATGGAATCGCGTGTGGAACTTCAAGCGCACCCCTGTAATACACGTACCCTGCTCAAATCGCGTGTGGAACTTCCCGCGCGCCCCTGGAATACACGTACCCTGCTGATATCGCGTGTGAAAATTCCCGCGCACCCCTGATGTACACGTACCCTGATGGAATCGCGTGTGGAACTTCAAGCGCACCCCTGTAATACACGTACCCTGCTCAAATCGCGTGTGGAACTTCCCGCGCACCCCTGAAATACACGTACCCTGCTGAAATCGCGTGTGGAACTTCCCGCGCACCCCTGAAATACACGTACCCTGCTGAAATCGCGTGTGGAACTTCCCACGCACCCCTGAAATACACGTACCCTGCTGAAATCGCGTGTGGAACTTCCCGCGCACCCCTGAAATACACGTACCCTGATGGAATCGCGTGTGAAACTTCCCGCGCACCCCTGAAATGCACGTACCCAGCTGAAATGACGTGAGGTACTTCCCACGCACCCCAGTGATACACGTAGCCCGCTTGCCGTGCTGGTACAGGGTTAGCGCAGCCCTTTGTGCTGGATTGGGGATTTTGATGGCTTTTCCCTGCGCGAGAGGCGTTCTTGGGGGCGTAACTGGCGCTGCTGCAGGGTCGCTGCGCCACTGTGCGCCACGGCTGGTTTTGGTAGCTGGAATCCATGAATACGCTGTGCGCGGAAATGGGTTTTGGCGCAGGGATTCGCACGCGCACACTGTGCACCAGCCGCGTGCGCCACTTGTGTGCTGAATTCTATGAATTACCCCCATAATAGTGTGCGGGAAGAAGTGGATGGGGAGGAACAGACAACAGCAAACCAAAATAATGGAAATGATGAGTAAACATGAACAGATGAATGGAAGACTATAACTGGTAAATTAAGCTGTTAATGAAACAATTCTATTGCAGGTTATTGATCGAGATAAATGAGAAAAATTAATGATGAAAAAAAAAATGTTTAATTGCAAATAACAGTGTAAATTATATGTATTTTCTGTTCCCTTCTCTGTGCACCCCTCTCCCCCCCACCCCGACCATCTCCCTTTCTATGACTTCCTGGTACATACAGTGCCAACAAAAATGTTTACATACACGTACTTAATGCACTTTTATATTTCAAACAGGAACTACCATGGCAACAAACGGGCAGCCTGCAACGAATAGATTGATTAAATGTAGAGATGCTTTAGCTGAAAGGTGTAGATATTCGTATGAGTGTGGATTGCCTGTATGCATTACATTATTTTTTACAATGCTGTTTGGCTTGGCTACCTATTGGTTTATAGCGTTCATCTCTATTGAGATGAACGAGGGGGGAGGGAATAATGTAACAAATCAAACTACAACTGCGAATACTAAAGAAGGTGATTTTTTGGTGTGGGACGGATCTAAACTTGTATGGGGATATAACACGAAACCGCCCAAAGCAGCTACCTCGCCACATGAGACTGCAGGATAAAATGCAGGATAGCACAACTTCCCCGTCAAATGTCTTCCGATTACAATGCCCACAGTTTAAATGATCGCAACCCTTCTGTTATATCATGGCTATACAACAGCCCCACCAGCGTGCCCACACATGTAACCACCCCCACAACAGAGAACACACTACCTGATAGCATAAAGAAAGAGAATGAAGAGATGGCAGTGAGATACACAGCATTATATGATGAATGGGAAAAGGGGGGCGGAGGGAAGAAAGGGGGGTCTAGACTGTTCCTCGCCCGTGAAGCCGGGAGATATCTTAGAAATAATAGGAGGAAAAGGGAGGTGGGAAGGAGAAAATACGACGAGTATTACGGGTTGGAACTGGACAAGATGGAAGACCCACGACACCCCCACCAGACAAAAATAAATGGTATGCAGACATGAGTGCAACTGCAAAACAAACAACAAATGAGAGTTGCTATGTCTGCTCCCTCATTCCCCATGCTTCAGGTACACCCAAAGTATTGCTACCAAAAGAGTTGCCTATTGTGGATGTCCAATGTCTCCTTCATCTCACGTTGTGCAGAATTAAGAACACCTTCCAGGCACACGAGGTAACTTTTAAAATGCTGCAGAACGAGACCTGTTACCCGAAAGCGGAAGGAGTGATATGTTTGGAAGAACCATTTTTTATAATAAAAGGGACATTATTCTAAGTAAATAAGTGGAAAGATGAAGAAATAATGTGCAAAGCTGAGGCGCTGCGAGGTGTGGCATCAGAGAAACTGCAGTGGATAGAAAAAACATGTACACCAGTATGGAAAGAGCAAATCTCAAAATTGACCTGGGTGACTGCCATTGAAAAGCCATTCAAACTACAGAAAAAAATAAAATATGAACTGTGTTTCCAGGGAGACAGGAAAACTATCATGGGGGTAAACGAAAACTGCAACAAGACCCTCACAATCCCGTATATGAGAAAAGGGACAGCGGCCCTCATGGACACTTATTGGGTATGTGGCAACCAGGCATACCTGCACCTCCCACAATCCTGGAGCGGCATCTGCTCATTGGCCACCCTACATTCTGCACTAATGGTGATACCAGAGAGCCACATTGGTGGGAGCAAGAAAATGTGAGAGACTCCTCAGAAGAATGAAGCCCAACCAACTGCAGAATCACAATTATATGTCCTGTCTTCCGGCAATAAGGGGGAGATGCTGTCTTGGAGCAGACGATCTTCGAACTACATATCAAAATCATCCTCAGATCTACTGGCACAGATCCCAGACAGATATCGATTATTCAGCTCTGCAGAGACTTTCTTCGCCTCACTCATCCCCAGCATCCAGGCACGGGCAAATGCAAAATGGCTCCAAATCACACACTGGGAGCTGATCCAGCTGGCAAATGACACTGAAGAAGGATTTAACGTAATAAAAGTGGAGCTGAGAGCACTGCGGCTAATGACCATGTAAAATAGGTATGTCTTACACCTATTAACAGCGATCTACGGAGGTGTTTGCCGAAAAATTGGAAGTGCCTGCTGCACTTTCGTACCTTCTGAAGATGCAGATAATGGTACCTTATCCCACGTGATCGAAGCCGTACATAACCTAGGAGAGAGGATGAAAACAGAAGGTGGGGCCAAATAGCTGATGCCCACGGTGGTGCTCCTCCTTTTTATTTTTTTTATGTGCCAGGTGGGTCTTCGATGTTGTGTAAACGCAGTAACAAATGGTGCGATGATGATGGTGACAATGGGCAACACTCGCGGTGCAATACAAAATATGCAGGAGGTGGAGGTGCAAACAGGAGAAGAAAACACACCAAAATTCCAGATGGTGCCCATATACCACAGTGGGGATGTAGTAGACAGACTATGGCATACTACAATTAAAGAGCCCCATGAACCTGAGTGGTATAAGGAGGTGTGGGTGGATCTGGAAGGGGACGGGGATTGCATATATATGACCTGTACACCAGACGAGTATGCTAGAAGGGGGGAAAGCCTGCGAGGGGTATGTAGGGCATGAATGCCCATAAAAGGCACCCCCACATGGGATGAGGCAGTAGCTGAAGAAGAGGAACGCAAGAGGTTGAGGCAGTTACAGTATTCGTTACTTAAGTAACGAAAGGGGGGAAATGTATGGTAGGATGGGTCCAAGAGACCCCCTCCCCTGCAGTTCCCCCCTTGTGGAGTCCATGGCTCATCAGGGGTCCCCCCTGCCACCAGGGCCCAGGTGGCGGGTGAACCACTGGCTGAAACATTTTTTTTTTTTATAAATCTTTTTTTATTGATTTGTTAAACAGAGAACAAAAGAAGAAAAAGAAGGGTAGCACGTTCAGCCAGCGCACACAAAAGACATTAGGAGACCTATCAACGAGAACACAATAGATAGCAGTGCTTAACATATTCCTTGACAGTTGTATAGTTCTGCGGGGGGTGGGGGGGATTGGGGTTCATAAATCCGCACCCCCCACCCGGCAGCTGCGTAGGGCGTCGCCGCTGTCCTTGTTTTGGTCTTAGCATTTATAGTTCCCATTTTCCCCATATTTTCTGGAACTTACGGGGGAACCCCTCGCATTATAAATTCGCCTCTCCAGGGAGGCGCATCTGTCCATTTCATTGGACCATCTGTGAATGGTTATCCTGTCCCCCGAGCCCCATGTGGCTGCCGTGAGTCTTTTCCCTGCACCAAGTGCTACTCCTAGAAACAATCTTTCATACTTGTTAAGATCAGTTTCGCCTCCTATACCCAGCAGGATGAGCTTAGGGTCTCTCGGGATTGTGGAGCCAAGTATTCTGGAGAGGCGGAGTAAACACGCAGTCCAAAATTCCTGCAGCACCCCACATTCCCACAACAAATGGTAGAAGGTGCCTGACCAAACGTGCTGTATTAAGCTAGACCCTGGAAACCATTTTGTGAAACCAGAATGACATGAGCCCCTATGCGCTGCAGCGCGGCCCCCACCCTTGGAGAGTTCTCACTTGTCCCTGCGGCCGCAGCTCCCTGGCAGATCCGCTGAGAGCCCGTTCCCACGAACAGGCGGACATGAGCTAGTGCTAGAAACAAACACTGTAACATTCACCTTCCGCAGTGTATCACTGTCCACAGTATGACCCGGCCAGCAGGGCCGGGGTGCAAAAGAACTGTAAAATGGTCCCCCGACAAAAGTAGAGACCCTAAATACCAATATGCAAACTGCCTGTGATAAAACCCTTTTCTCCACGACCTTTTGATAAAATATGTAAACTCCATGAAGATGTCAGAATGTGTGTTCATGTGGCATTCTGGTTGAAATACCCATATCCCCGTAGCTATGCGCAAATGGTAGAAGTGTCCCGGGTTTTATGTTATATGTTTCTCCGAGAAGAATGTACTCCAAGGCCCTATGCCATAACTGAACTAATGCTGCTAGAGTGCAACGGAAAACAAGTGCAACCGCATTGGGAGCTCATGTAAATTGTGTAAGAAAATGCATAGAATGTATTTGAATGTTCAAGCTCACCATGTGTCACTGCTATCAGTCTCATTGGCCAGTTGCTCCTGCGTGCTCCACCAACCTTAATACTACCTCGCTTATCGTGCATGCATAGAGTTTAACAAAATGTCGTGGTTGTTAAATACTTAAACATATAGTTAACAATAGCAACATTGGTATAGGTAACACATTTGAAATGGCCATGTAAAGGCACTAACAATGTAGACATGTAAGCTTGGAAGAAAAAGCTCAATGAATATTGTACAGTATATGAAGTATTATGTCTTTTTGTATAACCTGCAAACACACGAAGAAAATACCATTGTGGGCATATCCAAAGCCACTTCCCCTCCCTTCCCAGCAAAGCCTGCCAGATGAATGGCAGAGGCCCGGGCTGCTCTGCCTCACCTCCCCCAATTCGGCTGGAGCCGCTTCAAGCATTTACGTTCCCCCGCAGCTCCCATGGCCACGACCAGCCACCTGAATTATTTACAACCCAGCAGTAAACCCCGGCCATAAACGCAGGCCAAAAGGTGCCCTTTCTTAGGCTCCACGACCCACTAGCTCACCCCAGGTTAATGGCCCCTGTAAAATTAGGACACCCAATATTATAGCAACACTGTAGGAACCCATTCATAATGACTTCTAACGAGACACGAGAACTTGGACAGCTCACCCCTTGCCCTGAGACCCAACCTCGTGACCTAAGATACCCGGCCAACAGGATAATGGTAACCATGTATTGATGTATCACCAAAGGACCCCACTCTAGGTGCATTCCTCCTGTGTTGCATTAACCTGTAGAATAACCTATTGTAAGATTTACAGGGAAAGATAATATTGCAGTATCGAATGAATGGGGTGTGCGTGGCCCTTAGGGCAGAAAGCCAAGGAAGACGTTCATCAATAACACTGGCCACGCCTGACACCGCAGCACCGCCCGGATGAGCCCAGCTGACCTGCCCGCCCCACGTTGGCACCCAGTGACGTCCACCAACCACGGCGTAACACATTACAGCTGCACCTATAGTTAGTCGTCGCCAACCGATCCCCACGAACATGTGCCCCCTATAGTGTGTAGGCCCTTATGACGTGTTTTGTAAATATATACGCCTGTCTTTGCTACTGTCAGACAGAGCGCTCTCGGAGTTTGCAGAGTCCTTTGCATGCGCTATTTTTGACTTATATAAACTCCCATTAAGCTCACCCGCACTTTGTCTTAGCCTTATTCCCATCTTGGGAGAGTCCATTATTGTCTCTCATTGTGGGGAGGATCGTGCTATCTGGGGACGCTCGCCTTCAAAAGACGGAACATTTATTACAATCTCCGAATTGGAAGAGGCCCTTCAGTTGAACCCAATCCCGGTCTTCCTTTACTTACGTCTCAAAGGCGTACTAACAAAACGAGAATGGCACACAAAGTTATGCAGGGAACTCACACCCTTTGAAAAAATCCTTGACACAGTTACCCCAACAAAAGGATTGATCACTCACATGCACCTTGCACTGCTCGACAAAGGCCCAAACCCAATTGCAAAACTCAAAAATAGATGGGAACAAGACTTCAAAAGAGAATTCGATCAATACACTTTGGACACAATATGCAAAACACCATCTCGAATATCAATTGCTGCACAATATAAGTTACACGCCATAAAACTACTACATAGATGGCAATGTGATCCCCACATGTTATCCAAAATGTTCCAAGTCATAGTTCAAAATGCTGGCGTGGGCGTGGGAGGAACGCCAACTACTGGCATATGTGGTGGGATTGCCCTAAAGTACGCATCTACTGGGAAGAAGTACTAGGTTGGATCAAATAGATCGATGGTATTGACCGAAAAAAAGCAACACCTCTCCTGGCTCTGTTTGGCCTAGATGAGGACGAAGAGGAAGTAGGTAGAACAAAGGGAATAGCATCCCCACTACTAGTAGCAGCGCGAGCGTCCATAGTGACCAAATGGAAATCTCCATACCCCCCACAAAAAAAGAATGGATCGGAGTAGCCACAAACATATATACGATGGAAAAAAATCAAAGCTGCTCTCCACGAAAGAACTGCCCAACATGAAGGACTCTGGTGCGACTTTGGAGCCCTGTACGCCCATGATCCGGGAAGGAATCATTCCGACAATTGAGGAACATGAAGCTAATAATATTCGATAACAGACCCGAACTCACCAAACAAACCATCCCGATAAGATCCTGTCGTGAGCGCACCAACAAACATTTAAATATTCAAACTGCATCCCACTGCGAAGTGCAAATACATCTATGGGCCTCATTACGAGTTTGGAGGTAGCCATGCCCTTTATAAGGGCATGGCTACCCCCAAACCCGGGTCCGGGTTCTCTGAATGGGGAAATACCGGGCCATTCCGACCTTGGAGGGCTCGGTATTTCCCCATTCAGGGAACCCGGTCCATCCCCATTCCCATTTGAGCCCCCATTGGGCTCAATGGGAATGGGGAGCATGCTAACAACGGGCCCGTTAATGACGGGCCCGTTGTTAGTATGCTGGCCCGCTCGCGGTACCCGCTAAGGACGTCTGGTAAAACCAGGCGTCCTGAGCGGGTCCCGCGAGCAGACCTCGTAATGGGGTAGTAAGGGGTTAACAGCTCTGGCACCTTTACCGGCGCTGCTAACCCCTTACCGCCCTCCACGTAATGAGGCCCTGTGTCAACGAACTTCAAATGTACCATACCTGTCTGGGAGGGGGGGAGGGAAAGGGGGCTGTTAAGTTAATCGCAACGGTATTGTCTTAGATTACACAGACATACTCGTTTTTGTTTGCAAGTTTAATTGTTGTAACTTGACATCGATACCAAGAAAGCGGTAAATGTTCTTTTTTCATGTTTTTGTAAAACCAATAAAAACATAAATTAAAAAAAAGAAAGATAACTGAGACACTACTAGTAGACAGTTAAGTTCTAGGTAGAGCAAAGACAAAGGGGCACTAACAGGAAGCAGCAATCGTTTTTTAAAAAAACCTGTTTTCACAAGAGCTTATTTGTTGTAAAGCCCCAAAGTTCAGCGCCATAGAGTGCGGCGGAGAGGGCAAGTTTGTGAAATAAATTCAGAGCCGGGAAATGGTCCCACTGCCATGTTTAGAATAAAAGGACAAAATATCACCATTATATTTCTCCAAGGTAATCGCTGATTTCAAAAACTGCGCTCCCCACCCACCATTATCTTGGAAACGCACACCACGATAATCGGACTGAGTGACTTGCTCTATAGCAATATTGTTCGCTCTTAAGACCATAGATTTATTTTGAACGAAAGGGGCTGGAATATCATCATTAAGGATTTGTCGATGTTCAAGTTAAGGCAATGGGACTTACACTTATTTTGAAAGATAACCAAAGCCTTTTTTAGTCCTACGGGAGTATTGGCCAATAATACGCCATTGTTCGCAAAGAAAAGGGTAGGATATTTGTCTGAGGACAGCCTTGGGGAGTCCTGGCACCCTTCCATCAGTGCATCAATAATTTCTTCTACATAGATGTTAAACAGGAGTGGTGGCAGGGCACAGCCCTGTCTAACCCCACGCTGAAATCAAACTCCTTTGTTATCTCCACACCCAATCCAAAGCCGACTCAGGCTTTATTATCAGAATAAAGAGAGGAAATAATAGATACCAATTCATTATGCGCTTTGCGCAATATTATTATCTGCCACAAGATATCTCTCGAGACCGAATCGAAAGAAGTCCTCAAATGTAAAAAGGCTGCATTGAGGTACATTTTATTAAGTACTGTATATTTCTGAATGAGCATGGATAATGGAAAACAGTGATCCATCGTACCTCTATTTCACCGAAACCCGGCCTGGTGATGGGTAATCATATTGGCATGGTCTGCCCAATACTGCAATTGATTGAGTAGAAGATTACCAAATAACTTGCTGGCAGTGTCCAAAAGCGAAATTGGTCCATAATTGCCTGATTGATCCTTGCCTCCCTTTTTGTAAATAGGGATTATTATGGCCTTTTTCCATGATGCAGGTATTTTGCCACTGGCCAAAATTGCATTAAATATTTTGCAAAGAACTGGGGCCCACAAAGTCACTGCATCTTAAAAGAAATCAGCAGGAATCAAATCTGGGTCGGCAGCTTTATGGCTTTTTAACAATTTGATGGCACACACTACTTCACTAATAGAAATGGCAAGACTTATATGGGAAGAAAGGTTAACAGCAGCCAAACTTGGGCCTATCTGGCACTCAACTCCTTATAAACTGGAGAATTGACACCACCACGGGCCTTCACCTATAGTACTAGTACAGTGACTGTCCCTTTCTCCATTGAGATCTCTCTCTTCCCGAAACCAATTTCCAAAAAAGGCATGTATCCCCCATGTTAAGGCGTTGTCCAATAGTGACCATTTCTAATTAGCAAAATGTCTCTTTAAAGTGAAATCAGCCCCATATTTCTGAATGTCAGGGTATGAAGAATACACTTGTCGACCGCTGTAGGCCCTCTTAGGTGAAGTTCGAATGCCCTTTTTGCCATGCGACAATAGTTATAATACCAGGTTGGCTTATGTTTTTGATTATTTATCATTCTTTTCCGACTAACGGAAATATATGGAACCAGATTGGCATTTAATTTCATATATTCTTCCATTACAATAATATCGCCTTTGTGCTCGTCGCAGATAATATGGAGGTTGTCCAGGATTGATGCGTAGTTATCAGATTTGACAGCCTGGTTTAGTACACTAGAGCATCTGACCGACTTTCAAGAGTGCCCTGAAAACTCCAAAGGTTGGGAAGGAAAAGGAGTTGAACCATTAACAACCATCCTAGATTTTCCTACAAGTTCATAGTGGTTACTTTCCAACCGACCCCCAGTCTTAAAATCCCAAAGCCTTGCCCATTCTTCCCCATTGATAAATAGATAATCTATCAGAGTATTACCCTTATGACCGTGAAAGGTTTTCCCTGTCGGTTGATCCATCACTCATCGCCCATTGCAAACCCTCAAATTCACATTAGATATAATCCGGGCTACATCCATAGTGAGACAATGGATTCGGGGTGGTGCCAGGGCATTTAAAGAGGGAATATTCCATGCCTGGTCTTGGTCCTCCCAAAGATCTATAAGATCTTTCAATTGTTTCGAAATATATATATATATATATATATATATATATATATATATATATATATATATATATATATATATATATATAGTTTGGTTCTGGTGGCAAGTAATGTTGTGAGGCGCAAGATTGGTCTATTATAGATATTATAAAGATGCATCAAATTATCTTTAGCCATCCAGATGAATAGTACTTGTAGATCAGGGGAGCCAGTGTCCCCAACTTCACCCTTCCACTCCAGTGGAACACCCACCCATATCATGTGGACCCTTTATGGCAGCAGAGTAGAAAGTGTGATAGCTCTGTAGAAAAGCAGAATTAGGGAACCAAGTTTATTGTAGTATTGCAATTTGGAATTCACGAATATAGGAACACCAACCTGGATCTACCAAAAGTCTATTCACCCCTGCTGTGTTCCAAGAGAACATTTTGAAGCCACATTTGAGCTCTCTATAGTGTGTGGGAGACTCACTGAGTCTGTCTACCAACTCTAGATCCAGCAGAGCATCTTTTGGGCGCCTAATTGGCTTACTTCCATGGAAACCAGGGGCTTTTGATTGAACAGGCAGGCAATTAGTTTGATCATTAACCTCTGGCCCCATTGAAGAAGCTATGACACGTTTGAAAGATGCAAATGATCTATTGCCCATAAAGGTTACCTCTGGAGGATAAGACCTAAAGTCAATGGATAAAAGACCATCGACTAAGTATTGGGACAGGAAAAACACACGTATATAGTCATAATCCGAGTTTGGTAAGGGCCCTCTAATAAAGTGGACAAAGTCATTTCTAATAACTGACAAGCAACCCTTAGTTTGACAAATCCCAAAAATGCACATATTTTTGAAAATGTCAGTATCTTCATAAACATTCATGGGAAGCTTTGGCACATTAACCATTACTATAGAGGGGCCATCCAGATTGTTCCCATGCTTGCGAGAACTATTTTAATAATGATATCTCAAATACTTGGTTGACGGTTCAGCAAAGTTGGATTTATGCCAGACACATCAGACACCGATATTGGCGGGCCAACCAGATTTGGTCCATACTTACAATAACCATTTGGGAAGTATTGTCTCAGAGGTGAAGAGGGGTGGTTGAATCCTACCCCTGCTTCCTCTCCCACAAGAGACATGAGTCGGAACAAGAACCGAAGATACCATGGTCACCCATACAATTTCAGACCGATTGCTAGTGCTCCTATGATAGACAAGTATGTTGAGAGGTACCCACTCAGCCAATCATACAGCCCAGGAGCAGTGCAAACATTACCCAGAGTGGACGAGGAGCCTCAGGATACAACTAGGGAGACCGCAATTGACAGTTTCGACTAAAGTGCTAAGAAACAGTGCTGTTGACGTCGTTAGAGGCACCACGACTTTGCAGCATTAGTCATGAAGCACATGCGCCATCCACACATCGGGACACAAAACACGCACCCGAGTACATGAAGTACATATGCAGAACAGTTCTATAAGTTAGAGGACAAATAAATATACATTCTGCCTTTGCTTTTATTATTTTGCCATTAGCTTCATTGCAGCAACGCAGAAACCGCAAGAAGCAAAAGATCCTGAGCAAGCTTGCAGATGCTTACATGCAAATGACCTATGGATTGCAGGAGCACTTATGGGACCTGAAAGGACCAATATGTCGCTAACATATGGAGAACTATAGAATAACACAAGCATGTAGAACCCATGCCATGGTTTAGGAAAATCACAGTAGGCCACAAATGTCTCTGTAAGGGCTGAGCTGAGCAGAATTGAGGCTGAACAGAAGAGCAACTGTGTGGGACTGGGATGACTGCTAAGGCCACCAAGATACAAGCGACATTCCATTCCCTGACTGGCAGTAACACCAGCTGCAATAAAGGTGAATAAATCCGCATAAATCAGAGTCATTCAGAGCTCCAGAAGCCCAAAACACGGTCTCTAAACATGTGACTCGGCAGCTTGGATGACGAATCGAAACTGGCACTGGGAAAGAGGTCCGATCTCACGCTGCCAGACAAGAAGTTTGCAACAAAGTCATTACAGTAAGAGACAAGAGTTGCATGGTGAGAACGGGGCAGTCACATAGATTTTGGTGGTGCACACGAGTTACAATGCAGACAAATAGTTGTTCTTATTACCTTGAAGAGGTATACCTCGAGCTGAGAATCATTTTCGGATCCCAGGCCTGCGGATGTCAGCTCTAGCCAATCACAGTTCAGGACCCTAGGGGTGGGTAGCAATGGGCCAGGACCAATGATCGGACCCTCATGCTGAAACATTGTTTAGTAACAGCAATACTGGGATGGGCCAGGCCTGACATCTGACATGGGAGAGCCAGTAAACTAGCACATATAGGGTCTGCTATAGGTGGACTATCACTCAATACCCAATCCCGAAAGGTGATAGGTTTTCTGGAGAGGGGCCCAGGTTGTGATGTTTTCATGAGGCAATGTCCTATCAAAACTGGCCTGCGAGCCAGAGTGCACTGAGATGTTCACGGATTTCTTCTGTCCTTGTACTGATCCCTGTTGGTTTTGGCTGTAATAAACTACAGTTTGAACTTGCTGACTGCCTGGGCCTGCGTTCCTTTTGGGGAAGGGAAGGAGTTGAGCCTTCCATGATTTCTGGGTTCACAAACTCTTATTAACCCTCTAACCTACCTGAGAGTTCATTCTCAACAGAGGCTTGGGCTGACAGCTCAAGGGATTCGATTTGGGACAGTCAGGGGTGGATACCAATCATCAATACCAGGAAACTGCCTCCCATTTACACCACCCAGGTATTGTCGAAAACCTGTTGGAGGATTTCCGATAATATCTCGACAATTTATGTCTTCATTGTGAGTAGTAGGCAACTTGATTGCAGGGTCTTTGGTAGCGGCAGTAGACTCAGGAGCACATTGAGCATTACTACTAGAGGGCTTCGAGGGAGGCTGAGTGGCTAGTTCATCCAATCTTTTAACAAAGGGAGCTAGCTGTTCCTTTAAGATTTTGAATTCAGTGACCATGGTGAGCATTTGCTTAGCAGCTGTATGCAGAAAGGATTCGATAGCAGGGACCAAAGGCAATTCAGGATTAACACCCGAAATAATACAGTTGCTACTAGAAGAATCACCCATATCAGGAAAACATGTCTGTGTGCTTACCTCACTAGTTGACAAAGACATACCATGATGGGAAGTAGGAACTTGTGTAGCTGAAGAAGTGAAGGACTGTTGCCTAGTACCAAGGTCGTATTTCTGAAAACAAAGGCAGAGGTCTCAAGATGCCAAAACATGAACCATGATTTGAGACGTTGGCGCCCACCAGGATGATGGTCACTCCATTTGAACTACAAGATGTGCAGGGAAATGGGTCCTAAATACTTTTTGAACTGGATTGATTAATGGGATACTAAGTTCACTCTTGGGGAGGGGAAACCGATAAGGAGGAAAACAGAGAAAGACATGATCTATGTTTTGTGCCAGGGAAAGCTAAGGAATGATGCCCATACAGTGGAGAGGACATGAGGGGGGCACCAGCATGTTAGGGATGAGCAAAGGGCTGCTTTTTCCGCAAGGACCAGGCTGGCCTCGAAGAGTCCCACTGAGTTCATATTGATAACCAAGTGCATGTCGCATGGCTAGGATAAAAGGGATAGTGGTGCCCGTTGATTTTAACCAACTGCTTTGCAGCATTCCATGATGAACACAGACGTTATTCACATGTGGTGAAGATGAATGAACAAACAGCGGAATCAATTGGAGAATGGGCTATATGTTATCATTAGAATGTAAATAGGCGGCAGCCAATGTGGGTGAGGGATTAATAATGTATGTCGATTACGTCATGAGTGACAACTTGTGTCTTTAAAACTCAAATCTTGTAGGAAAGACATCAGAGAGCTCAGTGGCAGTTGATTCATAATACCCTGTCGCCTTTTTCCTTTTGTATACAAAATGAAACTCTTCTTTGAAAGCAAGCGTCCCCCATAAGGCAGTAACCTCCCCGCAATGAGAGGCAATAAAGGACACACCCCAGGAGGGAATGAGACCAGGACCAAGTGAGGGTGATGTAAAAAAGGTTTATATAATCAATATAGGGCATGCAAAGGACTCTGCAAGCTCTGAGAGTGCTCTCTCTGACAATAGCAAAGACAGTCATATTTATTACAAAACTACGTCATAAATCCTGTAAGCTATAGGGGGCACAAAAGTCTTGGGGATTGGGTGGCGTTGACTAAGCAATAGGTGGTGTATCGATGAGCTGCTCCAGGATTGGTGGACATCTGCGTGGTGCCAACGTGGGGTGGATGGGTCAGCTGGGCTCGTCGAGGTGGAGCTGCCAGGTCGGACACTTTGCCCTTGTGGCCACACACACACACTCATCACATTATACGATTCCAGTTGTCCTGCCAATCCTACAATAGGTTAATCTACGATCACATGAGAGACAGGAGAAGCAACATGCAATGTGAAACTTCACCAATACATCAGTGTGCAATTGCTTTTGACCTATCGACCAAGTGTCATAAGTCCAGGTGTCTTGTCAGAGGGCACTGGGTGAGCTGCTGTTATGCTCACCTGGACCCCACAGGGGTGTCAATCGGACCCGGACAGCTGCGGTCTCCTTCAACGTGATGCGTAGTGCAGAGATGACTGTCTGGACTGGCCCGCCTAGTCTTGCCTGCTGGACCCGAAGAAGTATTTTCCTGCAAGTGGAGACAGGGATTAACCACCTGTGGGTTTTAGTGATGGCCTCCCAACTGTTCTCGCTCTCCCCCACTAATCACCTCCGATATCCCCTTAGTAACCTCAGCTTATGTTCGTAAAAGATGAGCTCTCCATCCTCCGTGTCTTGCAGGGGCGCGTAGATACCAGTTACTTCACTGGTTTGAAGGCGTTGGGAGAGTTCCGGTAAGTATTGACTCTGAAGTCCCTGGCGGGATTGGTAAGTATCAAGTTCAAAGAGTTCAATGTGCCCGATGTTCACTCTTGTCCCCTTCCTTCCTTAAGTTGCAACTGAGTTTGTGAGAAGAAGGTCTCGTAGCTGCTGTTGGCGTTCAGGTAAGAGTCTGTGTTACCCAATGCTGTCCGGTAACTATTGGATGCGTTAACGTGTTGTTTTTCTCCCTCTTTACAGATGCGGCATATGAAAATGTGGAGAGTTATGGCATAATACTGCCGGTGGTAAGTCTATGGTGGTAAGAGGTTCTATTTGTTGATTCCCTTGGCTCACCTTGTTTTTACTTGTGTCCCCTAGGTGCCGGATTACGGCGAAGAAATGATGGAGACAGTGCCAGATCGAAAGATGCTATGAGAACTTGTGAGTATGGCGCCGTGCTGGAGCTGGCGAAGTGACGCGTGCAGGACTGATGTACTTTCCAGGTCCGGAGATGAAATGGTTCCGGAATTAGGTGAGGAATTTTAAATAAGTTCGTTTTCTAACCTTGTGCTTTTCTTCTTCTTTATTCTAGGAGCTCCGGATTCGAGGCGGGCGAGGCAGAAGACTGGATGCTGGCTGCAGGCACGCGGGCGTGGCAGAAGACTGGATGCTGGCTGCAGGCACGGTGAGCGTCACGCTGCTGGATGCAGAATAATGCGAAGCATGTGCTGCTGTTCGGGTGTGGTTTAAATAGCCTCCAAAGTAGTTCCAGGTAAGAAGTTCCCTAGAGCCACGCCCGAGTAAAAAATAGTCCCTGTAACAAAATAGTCCCATCCAGGCCTCATGTAGGCTTGGACTCTTTTGCAGCATGGTCTGCATCAGGTAAGTAAAGTCTATGAGCCTGGCGCCTATGGCGCCAGGACTGATTTCTATGATGAGCCTGGCGCCTAAGGTGCCAAGACTGAACCCAGACAGCCCCTAGCCGGGGCTGCTGAGGTTTAAAGAAATGTCTGGATGCCTACTGCCGGAGCTGAGGGCCTTGGTCCTGATGCCCGGGGGTAGTCATCATGACAGCTGCCTTGTCATTTTATTCTGTTAGATGTGGTGAGAGATTGCTTTGCAATATGTTAGTTAAGGGGTGAATAACTATCTCGATGGCCCATTAACTTGGGGTGAACGGGAGTACTATTGGATCAGTAAGGGCACATCTCTGGCCCCTTGAGGCGGTGGAATTTAGGACCAGGTTGTACATAAGTCACTTGACAAAACTATGGCGGCCTCTGACATGGGGGAGGCAAATACTTGAAGCGGGTCCAGCAGGAATGTGGGGAGGTGAGGCTGTGCTGTTTGAACACCAGCAAGCCCTGGCGGGCCTTGATGGGAGGAGGGGCAGATGGCCTTGCAGCTCTAAGCGATTCTCTGTTCCTGGACTACACAATATACCATAAGGGGAGACAGTTACTGCAGTTGGTGGCATTAGGATGATTACATGTTTCTATCATTTACAAATTTGTTTACTGCTTCATACGTAACAATGGGGGTCTGGCAGCGACACATGTATTACATAAAGTTAGTTGAACACATATTGATAATTCATAGGACAAAGAGACGAATAACAAAGTCAGGTAGCGTCAGGTTGGATTGTATACGCAGGATCAGAGAAGTAATATGTTTGTTACATTCTTGTTCATAGCAAAAAACCGGCTCAACGCCCTTGACGGCTGTTACACTTTTTTTAAACGTGTTTCACTACATTACACACAAGTATTCTCTCTAACGCTTTTCGCGTTATCCTTTGTACATTAGCAGCAATCATTAGTTAGCATAAGGCGGAATCTATCAAGCCCTTTCATTAGACCTTCAAGGCAAATGGTATTTTGCAGTGGGCAGGGGTTCATTGAGGAAGGTTATTGACACCATATATTTTAAATGTTGGGGGTTAGATGCAGGGTCAAGACTTGATTGGGATGGTTCTTGTTATTTTCCAGACTCGAGCTGTAAATCAGGTCACTTCTAGGACAGTGATGTACTGCGGAAGGTAAATGATCAGTGTTTGTTCTGATACTTGTTTGTGTCTGGTTGCTCGTGAGAACGGGCCTTCAGCGGATCTGCCATGGGGTGGAGGCGCGGGGGAAGTGCATGACTCCCTGTGCGTGGTGAGCGGAGGCACAGCTACAGCTTTCACATGCAGGCTATTTCACTTGGGGTTTGGCCTGTACATCTAAAATGGAATCTTGGTGTTTCCAAAATGGTGTCTATAGTATGTTACAGTACGGGTCGTGTGGCCTTATGTGTCGATCAGCAGCCATCCTGCATCCGGGGCCAGGTGCATGGGGGCCGCTGTCGAGCCACGAGCCTCATGGAGGTGGGGAATATGGGGGAGGGGGTCCTACAGACCTGTCCTCCCATACATTTCCCCCCTTTCGTTACTTAAGTAACGAATACTGTCACTCGCCCAACCTCTGGCGATCTTTCTCATTAGCAACTGCTTAATCCCACGCCGGTGTACCCTTTATTGGCATCCAGGGTCTACATACCCCTCGGAGACTCTCCCCCCTCCTAGCATATCCGTCAGGTGTGCAGGTCATATATATACATCCCCCATCTCCTTCCAAGTCCACCTATACCTCTGTGTACCATTCCCATTCTCTGGGCTCTTTTATTGTGGTATGATATAACCTGTCCACTATGTCCCCATCATAGTATGATGGCACCATTCTATACTTGCGCTTCTTGCATGATCTGTGCTGCTCCTCTAGTGTTGCCCATTGTCACCACTATCATTGCGCCATTCGGCACTGCATTTGCGCAGCATCGAAGACCCAACTGGCACACGCAAAAAATCAGGAGTAAAAACACCACGATGGGCATCAACATTTTTACAGTGAGCCCCAGCCAGGAAGGTACCCAAGAAAAAATGTTGTCGAACCAGGTGCTGGCATCTGTTCCACCTTTGTTCCTCATTCATTCCCCCAGGTTGTGCACCGCTGCAATAACATGTGATAACGTTCCATTGTCCGCATCTTCAGAAGGCACAAATGTGCAGCAAGCGCTCCCGATTTTTCAGCAAACACCTCCATCTATCGCCGTTAACAGGTCTAAGACATACCTGTTCTGCATGGTCATTAACCGTAGGGCCCTTAGCTCCACCTTGATCACATTGAACCCTTCTTCAGTGTCGTTGGCCAGCTGTATCAGCTCCCAGTGCGTGATCTGGAGCCATTTTGCATTGGCTCGAGCCTGGATACTCGGGATAAGGGAGGAGAAGAACATCTCTGCGGAATTAAACAACAGGTACTTGTCAGGAATCTGTGCCAACAGGTCTGAGGAGGCTTTGGATATGTAGTTGGATGATCTCCGCCGCCTTGATATCACATCTTGCGCATTGCCCGAGGACAGAGCATACAGTGGCGGTTCTCCTGTTGGTTGTATATTTTGTTCACGATGGGTAGCTGGTGCTCCTTTTCCTCCATCAATGTGGCTCTACGGGATCACCATCAACGCCGAATGCAATGTTGCCAGAGAGCAGGTGCAAGTACGCCTGTTTACCGCAGACCCAGTAAGTGTCCATGAGTGCTGCTGTCCCTTTTTTCATGTCTGGGATAATGAGTGTCCGATTGCAGTTCTTGTTGGCAGCCATGATGTTTTTCCCCTCGCCATGGAAGCACAGTTCGTATGAAATTTCCTTTTGCAATTTAAATGGTTTTTCTATGGCGGTCACCCAAGTCAGCTTTGTGATGTGTTCGTTCCAAACTGGTGTACAGGTTTTCTCGATCCATTGTAGTTTTTCTCCCGGCAGTCTCGTAGCGCTTCAGCTTTACATGATATTACTTCATCTTTCCACTTATTGTCCAAAAACAATGTCCCTTTGACCACGAAAAAAGGTTCTTTTAAACATATCACTCCTTTAGCTCTTGAATAGCAAGTTTTTTTCATTTTGCAGCATTTCAAAAGATACATTGTGTGCCTGTAAGGTGTTCTTAATTCTGCACAGAGCGAGATGAAGCAGACACCGGGCATCTGCAAGAGGCAGTTCTTTAGGTAGCAAGACCTTAGGTGTGCCTGAGGCGTGGGGGATCAGGGAACAGACATAACAACTCTTGTTGGTTGTCTGTTTTGCAGTAGAGCTCATGTCTGCATACCATTTGTTTGACTGATGTGGATGTCTAGGGTCTTCTATGGTGTCTAGTTTCAGGCCAGAATATTGGTCATATTTCTTCCTCCTCACCTCCCTCTTTCTTCTACTGCTTTTAAGGTAGTTTTTCGCTTCTCTTGCTCCTTGTGACATCGCGCCCTCCTTTCCCGCGCCCCCCTTTTCCCATTCATCATATAGAGTCAAAAATCTCTCTGCCATCTCTGCATTCTCTTCTTTCCTAGTAGCGGGGGGGGTCAGTTTCTGCAGGGTGGTTAACTTCTGGTGTGGGCATTGTGGCAGTGATATGACAGAAGGGTTACGATCATTTAAACCATAGACATTGTATTCTGAGACATTTGAGGGGGGAACTGGACTTGTGGTTGGCCTGAGGGTGGCATCATTTGGGGGCTGCACATGAGTAGGGTCTGTATCATACCCCCATATCAAGTAGGCCCCCTCATTAACCATTTTGTTCCATTCCCCATATTGGTTCCATTCCTTCCCCCCTCATTCATCTCGATAGAGATGAATGCAATGAACCAGTAGGTGATGAGACCAAAAATCATGGAAAAAAATAGAACAGCGCACACAAACAATCCACATTCATACGAATATCTGCATAAATCAAAGACATCATTTACATTTCTAACTGCTCTAAGATTATTCGTTGCGGGCTGCCCGTTCGTGGCCAAGGTTATTCCTATATGTTAAATCATTAAAGTGCATCAAGCATACTCAAACAGTTATATTTATCATTTTTATGATAGAATGAAAGAGGAGAGAGAGAGGGGGAGTGGGAGGGAGAGAGAGAGAGAGAGAGAAAGAGAGAGAGAAAGAGAGAGAGAGAGAGAGAGAGAATTTTCAAAATTTTCAGTTCAATATTATCTACGCTTTTTGTCTCTCAGAAAATAATTTATTTCAGTACATTTTCTTTTTATCATGCATCATCCTGTACCCATGTAGGACATAGATGTTTTTGGTTCTGTCTTTCTATTGTGACACTTCTGCTGTGCTTTGTACTTCTTCCTCTTGTTCTTCTCTAACACTATCATAGGCTTTTTGCACGTCTGTTAAATGTGTCCAATATCTCAGGCCCTTTACTTTTACCACTGTCAGTGTGCAATACACTACCTCATATGGGCCATGAAATCTTGGGGCATTCCACCTACGCACGAAGCTCCTTACGTACACCATCTCACCTGGCATTAGCTGGCCTTGCAGGTTTTCTTCTATACTTTTTACTGCCTCATTTCCTTCCTCACGTGTAAATGGTGGTGCGAGCTGTCTTGATATCATGCGGGCTGCTCTGGTGAGTTTTGTCAGATAGTCATTAAATTCTTCTCCTAATATCGTGGTGCTTTTGTGGGCATCTGAATGTCTGTGGAGTGGAGAGTGTGCTGTGTGCATGCGCCTTCCAGTCACTATTTTGTGCAGTGACAGATGGTGGTCCTTGCTGGGTTGATTTCTCAGCTCGAACAAGGCCAAAGGCAAACAGTGCACCCAATTTCTTTTAAGGGAAAAGCACAATTTTGATAGCCTCCCCTTCAGGAGGCCGTTGATCTTCTCAACTACGCCATTTCTTTGCAGATGATAAATCGAGCACAGTTTATGTTTAATTCCTAGCAGGGCTGTAACTTCTTTGAAGAGGTCATTGACAAAATGCGTGCCATTGTCTGAGTGAATCACATCGCAAATTCCCCAGCGTGGGAATACTTCCCTCATAAGAACTTTGTAGCGCACATGGCATCTGGACGTGTACAGGGCCCTGCTTCGACCCACCTGGAAAATGGACAAACTACCACTATCATGTATCATGCACCATTGCATCTTTCTCCCATATCTGCATTATCAATATGCAGCTCTCTGAAGGGACCTGTTGGTTTTGGTATTGTCCCCCGCAGTGTCCTCAATGTCATTCCTGAATTGTATATCTGGCATGTTGTACATTCCATTGCCAATTTGGATATCTGTTCCTGTAACCCTGGGACAAACCAATCTTCTTGTATCTCTGCGGCAATTTGTTGCTTTGCATTGTGTGCGGGAAAGTGTAATTTGTTGGAATGCTATTCCTAAGAGTTTGACTGGCATTACCACTTTTCCTGTGTTATTTTGACACCATAAAAGATCAGTTGCTGACTGGCTACATCCCCTCTTTTCCCACAGCTGTTTCTCTTCTTCACTTGCTCCTTCCTGTAACTCCAGTATTTGTGACACGGGCATGGCATTATAGCCATCCGGGAGGTCTTCCTCTACCTGTTTGTGTACTAAGTACTCACCTGGCAATTCTTTCACTAGATAAGAGACTTCCTTAGCTGCACCGTCCGCCGCCACGTTTCCCAAAGAGATAACATCTGTGTTGGTGGTGTGGGCTTGGCACTTCACTATGGCTACCATGGTGGGGTCCTTCAGTGCTTCAATAAGGTCTTTGAGGAGTTCTGCATGTTGTACAGGCGACCCATCAGCCCTGTGCAACCACCTCAATCCCCACCTTGCCAGCCCGCCATGTACGGTAGTGGTCATGTATGCTGAGTCCGTGTAGATTGTGACTGCACACCGTTTTGCTGCATGTAATGCTTCAATTAGTGCGATGAGTTCTGCTGCTTGAGCTGAGTAATGGGAAGGTAGGCACCGCTGTACTATCACTTCGTACTCACCTTCTTCCATCCTTACAACAGCTATTCCTACGTGCTTTTCACCTGTGTCTGGGCTTATTGATGCTGATCCATCTATAAAGAATACTTCTCCTTCATTTATTGCGTTTTCGCTCACCACTGTGCTTTCTCCCTCTTCCCCCTTGTATGTAGCACAGTCGTGCGCCTGCATGTCTTCCAATGTGCATGGTTCTGTGATGAATCTTGCAGGGTTCACTGTTTTACATCTTACTATGTGTATGTTTGCACTAGACAGAATTATCTCGTAGGGAGTGGCTCTTTGCGTTGTGAGTGTGCTTTTTGATCTTTCCAACATAGTAAACAGGGAATGGTCCACAAATAGTGTCACGGAGCACCCCATCACTATGGTTGCACCTTTTTCAATGGCGAACGCTGGGGCTGTGAGACATTGCTCGCAAGCGAAGTGTCCTTGCATTACTGCATCCAATGAGCCACTGTAATAAGCAAGGGGCTTGTGTCCCAGGGATGTCTTTTGTGTTAGTACTGCTGTCATGAGGGTCCCTTTACAGTGGGAGAACAGGTAGAACTTGCGCTCGTAAACTGGGTTCGCGAGCACGGGTGCGCTTGAGATCAGTTCCTTGAGTGACGTGAACGCGTCACTTAGCTCTGCGGACCATTGTATTTCTGTGTTCTCCCTTTGGGCCTCCTTGAGTGCCTGCAAAAATGGTCTTGTATATGCTGCGGAATCTAATATCCATGCTCGGCAGTAATTACACACACCGAGGAATTTTTGCATTTCCTTTACTGTTTTGGTACTCCCACTGCTGTAATGGCAGCTACTCTGGTATTATTTTCTTGCCATCCTGTGATATCAGTTGTCCCAGGTACAACACCTCTCGTTGGCAGTACTGCAGTTTCCCTCTGTCAACTTTGTAACCCTTGTGGGCCAGCAATGTCAAGAGAGCAAAGGAGTCTTTTCTACATTCTTCCCCATTTTTTGCGCAGATCAGTAAATCATCTACGTAGTGAATAATCGCACTCTCTGCTGACATATTCCCTAAATGTTCATGCAGTATGCGATTGAATATGCTGGGGCTTTCGCAGTATCCCTGGGGTAACCTGCAGTGCTCGTATCTTTTCCCCCCCCCAATCTAAATGCTGTTAAATATCTGCACTCTTCTGCAAGTGGTATTGAGAAAAAGGCATTTTTCAAATCCACTACTGTGAAATGTGACGCATTTTTTGGAATGCTGCACAGGATGGATGCCGGGTTAGGGACTAAAGGGAATTATTTTTGGATGACGTCATTGAGGGGGCGCAGGTCTTGGATCATCCTCCATGCCCCACCTTTTGCTTTTTTGATCGGGTAAATACAAGTGTTACATGGCGAGTTTGAGGGCACTATTATTCCTTGAGCCAGTAATGCACCAATCGTCTCTTTTATCCCTTTTTCTGCTTCCCGGGACAGGGGGTAGTGTTTTACCCGGGGTAATATGGCTCCAGGTTTGAGTTTTATTTTAACTGGTGTAACCCATGCAGTAGTCCCACATCATGAGGGCCTGTGGTCCACAGTTTACTGGGCACTGCTTTCATGTCATCATCAAAGAAGGAAGGAGGGGCTCCTACCACTGCCATTAGCTGTACAGGCACTTGTCTCTCCTGTATCATGATATCACAAGGTATTGCTATTTCCATTATCATTTCACCATCACTTTCTGAGTCTGAGAAAAGGTCCTCATCTGATAGATCGCGCAATGCAATGTCGGCATTGATGCACAATACTGTGCGGCATTCACAGCCGTGTAGGTCCATTGTAATGATGGCTATTCTTTTGGCTGAGATCTGAACTGCATGCAGGTCTAGTGACATCACTGTCCCGGGCACGATCTCTGGGCTTGCTATTGGTCGGAAGATGAACTCCGCGGGTGCTCTCCATTCTACATTTTTCAATTCTGGGACCACCTCTGCTAGTGTTTTTAGCCCTTTAATGAACACATCAGGGTCCACCGGTATTCCGCGCACTTCTGCTGCTGTTGCTCGTGCTTGCACCACTAGCATTACCCGCATAGGGCAGATCCCTGGAGTTGAACAAACTATACCTCGTTCTGTGAATGAGATAGTCATATTAACCTTACTGAGAAGGTCCCTTCCCAATAAGTTAATTGGCGACTGTTCGTAGTATAGTAAGGGCGCCCTCACTGTCTTTCCCCCTACATTGACATCCAAATCTTCTGTATAAGGAACTTCGACAACAGCCCCAGAGAACCCCTGTGTCTCCAATTTACGATTAGATAGCGGAAACCGGCCTTCACGCAAGCATGATTTTTCAGCTCCCGAATCCACCATAAATATGAACTGTTTATTCCCTATCTGCGCCCCTATCAATGGTTCCTCTGCTGCATTGTAGGTTGTAGATAGTACAGGACACGCAAGTGCTCCCTGTGGGCTGTCCTATGCTGGGTGTCTTGTGTTCCCCCCTTGGCTGAAGACATTACCTGATACCACTGCCACTCCACCGTATGGTTCAGGTGCCCCATTAGCCGTTGTTGCGAATGGGTTGCCCGGTGAGTATGGCATATGCTTGCAGCCCTGTGGGTGCTGTTGTATGTTATGGGGTTGTTCCCTTCGTTGTTCCAAATACCCTTGCTCTTTTTGCCCTTGTGCCCCTGCCATGGGTAATCCATATGGGCTTCCCGGGTGTGGGTGACCATAAGTTTGATCATCTTGGTACATGTTACTGGCTCTATTCCTGCGCTCTCGTGAGAAGTGTCCCCATCTCCCACAATTCCAACAATTCCCTTGTCCTCCTCTAGGTCCTTGCCCTCCGTACCCGCCATTTTCCCCGTACCCTTGACCATCCCCTCTGCGTCCCCTGTACCCACCTCGCCCTCCGCGGGGGGCCCGCACTTGCCACTGGGGTCCTCCGTACTCCTGTCCATTCCACTGTGTCTGCCCGTTGCCTGCCCAATTTGCTGCCATCCTCCCTTGTATTGCTACCAGTCCCTCCTCCTCTTCTGCCTCCTTATCTTGGGGGAGTGCTGCTACAGCTGCAGCGATGTTCACCAGTTTCGTTTGTACTAACTTCGCCTCGTCGGCCAACCTTTTTTGTACAATTTCCTTTTCTCTTTCCTTTATTCTTTTGTACTGGTGAACTATTATGCCTTGAATTTCTGGCCACCCCTTCATTTCGATCCTTGCTATTTTGTCGAGTGCTTTCTGCACTTCTTTTGGGAGCCCCCTCTTTATCATAAAGTAGAATAGGGACGTTGACTGGTCCCAGGCCGTACCCGTCTCGGCTCTCCACATCTCCTGCACCCGGAAAATGAAATCCATAGCATCCTCCCCATCATTCATGGTACATTGCATCACTGACTGTAAATCTGGTGTGTCTGGAAATGTTTCCCTCAAGGCGTCCCATACTCTCGCACGCACTATATTAAAAGAAGCTCCATCATGACGGTCACAATCCAATGTTACTCCCGGGAAAGCAGCTTTTGCCCATACTCTGTCTACTTGGTCACCTACTGCCGATACTAGCAAGCTCTAAACATCACCTACCGCCAATGGCACTCCCGCGGTATGCTTCTCAAATGCATATATCCACTTACTTGCCCCTCCTGATAGCGGGGGCAGGGACGTCAATAAATTTGCTTTGTCCATTTGGGCCCAATGTATCAATGGGAGTTGCAGTTTGCTCTTGGTTACTTTTCCTGTACTTACCTTCAATCCTTTCCTCCCTAATGGGGCCATTCTCCCCATTCTATTCCTTAGCCTCCTTGTCCACTCTTCTTCCATGGCTCGTCTCAGGGGCATCTCGTCTAATCTTCCTGACCCACCTCCTGCTGCTACCCCCAGCCTTCCATTTTCCTGCTCTTCATCCTCAATATCACACCACAGCTCTTTCATTCTCCCAGCGGCCCTCCCTTCCTCTCCTGTGTTGTCCTCAAATTTGTGTGGTCCCAGTATTATTCTAGTTGGTTCTTCCTGAATTCTAAATAGTATTTCCCCCTTCTTCCACCCTTCCTCAGAAGACCCGTCGAGCGTATGCGCCCTAGGCGTTCGTTCTGTTCTTGCAGCGTTCGTCCCACTCTGTTCACATATATTTCTTATTCTAGATAGCTCATCTCTGGCCATTGAGAGCCTAGAGTCTAAATCCTCTGTCAGTTTCTCAATGTCTACTGCAGGGGTACTTACCTGTCCACTCTGTCTAGGACACTCATACGGTGGTCGTGCAGTTGGTCGTGGGGCAGCTGTAGGGGCAGTGGCGGGCACAAACGTAGGATCGCTATACCCTTCTGCTGGCACTGGTTTGTTTAGGAGGGGAAACAGCCGTGTTGCTTCTATTGACCCTTCTCTCTCCTTACTCTCACCCTCATTCGCACGTGCTACTAAGGGATTGGTAGTGGTGGTGGGCTGGTCGGGCGCTATGTCTTTCTTTTTGATGGAGGAACTTCCTCGAACAGCCTCCACAGATCTAATATCACTCTCCAATTATGGAACTGATTTCCTTTGTATTTTATGAATATGCACGTGGCTACCATATCCAAGACACTTTAATCAAATGATCCTCCTTGTGGCCATACCTGGGGTAGCCCCTCTCCTTTCAATTCCGTGACCCATTGGTCATGGTACTTGTTTATACGGTCTGCATAACCAGGTAGATTTTTGCAAATGTGGGCCAGGGATGTTTCCGCCCCCATATTGTATTCTCGTTGGTCACCTGCCTATGTTGTTTATGTCTGTCACTGTAACTTATGTGTGTGCATATCTCTTGTCTCTAATAATTCTTGGACGTTAAAAAATGATTGTCCACAATCTTACTCTCTTAAAATCTTACCGGGTCACACTTATAATGACCATACCACAGAACTATCTAGTATCATTAATTCAACATCATTTCTTTACAATTCAATTCCCTGAAACATGAATAGCTTAGCACATGCAACATGAAACAGACGTTTAACAAACCTTTAACATACATCATATAACATTGACTCTCCCTTTTCTTGCCCTGTACTCCTGTCTTTACGAGGCCTCCTGACCCACAGCCAATTTCTCCCCCTTAACCCTTAGAAATTATAACACTTTTTCTAGTATCGATGTACCCAGAATAAAGAAGAAGAAAGAAGCAGTTTCTAATGTATACACCGTGTCTCCCTATTCTTCAGACACCCTTATTTTATTTTCCACTATTCAATTTATTCCCAGTACTAGTCAAGATAGCACTATGCAGCGCTGCCTTCTACCCCTTTGCAGAGCTGGGTTCCCATCTTTATCTTCCCTTATTTCACCTTATTATCCTAATGGCCATATGCAGAGAAAGAAAATAGTATTAATAGTCGAAAGTAACCACTGACTGACCTCGTATAATCTGGCTCCCCCCTTCTCCTTTTATGATCACTCGCACTTAAAACTAACGTACCCGTCTTGATCCAAGATTCTCCGGACTGGGTCCGTCCAGGCGGCGCTGCCTCGCACTCAATGTCCACCCCCCGGCTCCGGCGAGCGGTACTAAAGGGTTTTTTGGAACAGAACCCGTACCTTTGGCCTACTGCGTGCGCACGTCTAAGTGTACCAGTTGCCGTAGGTGGGCAGATCTCTTGAGCGGGCGCACCGTGCGTCTCCAATGCCGCCCGGAACTTCTCGTGCCAAAAGGGGACAATAGAAATCAAATCACACCTTCGGGGTCACCACTGAAAGCAAGCATCCCCCATAAGGCAGTAACCTCCCTGCAATGAGAGGCAATAAAGGACACACCCCAGGAGGGAATGAGACCAGGACCAAGTGCGGGTGATGTAAAAAAGGTTTATATAATCAATATAGGGCATGCAAAGGACTCTGCAAGCTCCGAGAGCGCTCTGTCTGACAATAGCAAAGACAGTCATATTTATTACAAAACTACATCATAAATCCTGTAAGCTATAGGGGGCACAAATGTCTCGAGGATTGGATGGCGTTGACTAAGCTATAGGTGGTGTATCGATGAGCTGCTCCAGGATTGGTGGACATCTGCGTGGAGCTGCGTGGAGCTGGGCTCATCGGGGTGGAGCTGCCAGGCCGGACACGGTCTGTGTCGATGATTGGTGGCTGCACTTACACTTTGCCCTTGTGGCCACACACGCACACACACATTCATCACATTATACGATGCCAGTTGTCCTGCAACTCCTACAATAGGTCAATCTACGATCACATGAGAGACAGGAGAAGCAACATGCAATGTGAAACTTCACCAATACATCAGTGTACAATTGCTTTTGACCTATCGACCAAGTGTCATAATTCCAGGTGTCTTGTCAGAGGGCACGGGGTGAGCTGCCTTGTCATTTTATTCTGTTAGATGTGGTGAGAGATTGCTTTGCGATGTGTTGGTACAGGGGTGAATAACTGTCTCTATGGCCCATTAACTTGGGGTGAACTGGAGTACTATTGGATCAGTAAGGGCACATCTCTGGCCCCTTGAGGCGGTGGAATTTAGGACCAGGTTCTACATAATTTACTTGGCCAAACTATGGCGGCCTCTGACATGGGGAGGCAAATACTTGAAGCGGGTCCAGCAGGAATGTGGGGAGGTGAGGCTGTGCAGTTCGAACACCAGCAAGCCCTGGCGGGCCTTGACGGGAGGAGGGGGAGATGGCCTTTTAGCTCTAAGCGATTCTCTGTTCCTGGACTACACAATATACCATAAGGGGAGACGGTTACTACAGTTAGTGGCATTAGGATGATTACATGTTTCTATTGTTTTCAAATTTGTTTACTGCTTCATATGTAACAATGGGGGTCTCGCAGCGACACATGTATTACATAAAGTTAGTTGAACACATATTGATAATTCATAGGACACACAGTCGAATAACAAAGTGAGGTAGCGTCAGTTTGGATTGTATACGCAGGATCAGAGAAGCAATATGTTCGTTTACATTCTAGTGCATAGCAAAAAACCAGCTCAACGCCCTTCACGGCTGTTACACTTTTTTAAAAACGTGTTTCACTACATTACACACAAGTATTCTCTGTAACGCTTTTCGCTTTATCCTTTGTACATTAGCAGCAATCATTAGTTAGCATAAGGCGGAATCTATCAAGCCCTTTCATTAGACCTTCAAGGCACATGGTATTTTGCAGTGGGCAAGGGTTCATGGAGGAAGGTTATTGACAACATATATTTTAAATGTTTGGGGTTAGATGCAGGGTCAAGACTTGTTTGATTGGGGTGGTTCTTGTTATTTTCCAGACTCGAGCTGCAAGTCAGGTCACTTCTAGGACAGTGATGTACTGCGGAAGGTAAATGATACAGTGTTGGTTCTGATACTTGTTCGTGCCTGGTTGCTCGTGAGAACGGGCCTTCAGCGGATCTGCCATGGGGTGGAGGCGCGGGGGAAGTGCATGACTCTCTGTGCGCGGTGAGCGGAGGCACAGCTACAGCTTTCGCATGCATGCTATTTCACTTGGGGTTTGGCCTGTACATCTAAAATGGAGTCTTGGCGTTTTCAAAATGGTGTCTATAGTATGTTACAGTACGGGTCGTGTGGCTTTATGTGTCGATCAGCAGCCATCCTGCCTCCCGGCCCAGGTGCATGGGGGGCCGCTGACGAGCCACAAGCCTCATGGAGGTGGGGAATGTGTGGGAGGGGGTCATACAGACATGTCCTCCCATACATCTTTATGAAAAGCGGGTGCACTGAGTCTTTTTACCTAGCGAGTTGTATTTTATGTGTTCAAACAAGCTTTATTAAGTGTTATTAACCATAAAAGTAATATTACAAATAAAACAGTTAAAAAGCTTAGAATTCATATACAGCCATACAAAACAAAACATCTTAATACAAATAAGAACCATTCATAGTTGGCGGTATTTAAAAATCAGTTTCCCAGTTTACGTTTACAATTTTCATTCCTACAACACAACTTTTGCTCTTCTTAACCATGCTCAATGAATACATTTTGCAATAAAAATATCGTTCATTTCGGTGGTGCTTTCACAGAATGTTAAAGCAGCTTCATTTTGCCTTACAGTCTTTAACCTAAATAAAGGAGCAAGATAACATTTCCTAAGGTCCAAGTACCCAGGAAACAAAAGCAAAAAATGCTTTATTGTTTCCTCAGGATCACCGCAGATTTTGCATTGGATGTCTGAGGAACGAGTCCACCTAGCTTTAAAAAAGTCAACCTTTAGTGTGTCGGTATGTAGTTGAAAGAACAGGGGCCGGGCATACCCAGGCTTTATCCAATCTACATAGGGCTCAAAGCCCACATTAGCTTTCACCATTCAATATGGTATGCCACCTAATCAAGTCATCATTACACTTATTATCATTACATCATTACACTCATTACACCTTTTTCGAGCTTGTTGACAATTCAGCAGCCTCAGACTAAAAAGTTGATAAATTAAGACCCTCAAAGCCTTTACTAATTCCCCTGAGCCATGAAAGCAAACTTAACTCAGGAATACTCTGCAGAATCTGAATTGTTTCCCTATATTCAGCAAGCTCGGGGTGCTCCACAGTCTAACCCAGTATTTTAATGGCTTTCTTGTTGCAATGTCACACAGAGGCTTCATGTCGCATTCCAATTGCAAGCTAGCCATTGTAAATTGCAATGGGTTATTTATAACGCACTTAATACCCAGAGATTTCCAAGCACAGACCCGCGGATTGAACATGTGTTGTTCAGCACCATCTTGCTTCCAAGGTGAGCGTGTTGCCCCTGAGCTATCTTCCCGAGACATTTGGAGCACCCTTCAGTTGCATAAGTAGTGATCTTAAGAAGTGGTTATCCACCACATTAATTTGTGTGCTAACACAGTGTCCCCATAATGTATTTATTTATTTCCATTTACAAAGCGTGCAACTGCCCTCTATAAATGGAAATAAATAAATAAATGGCGGCCAGTGAGCAGGTGAGAGTAAGCGCTGGAGCGAGACTGAAGGCAGCAGTAGCAGGCAAGAAGGGAGAAAGGTGGGGGGCAGAGTGGGAGGAGCGGGCAGATTGCAGGGAGTGGTGAGACTGCTAGCTGGGGGAGGGGTGGGACAACAGCAGCGCCCGCGAAGAAGGTTGCACAGGATACTCGAAGGAACATAGACTTACATCGATAGATATAAGCCATGTTCCTCACCTCCTAATTGGTTAGTGCCAATCCCTGGCATGCTAAAGTAGCACAAACTGCCCACTCCAAAGGTTAACAGATCGTTGTAGAAAAGTGGCTATAATGTGACATGAGAAACCATAAAAAATGAAAGGCTGATGAAAGAATGAAAACACAATATATAAAGAAAGTAAGTGTAAATAAAAAAACGGGGGTGCATGTTTTACGTGAGTTCCACTGCGTGAGTAAAGAATATGGAATGTGTAAAGAAAAACAGGGAAGTCGAAGAGAAAAAGATGGAAGCAGGGTTCGAAACTAAGGATGCAGTAAACGACTGAACCATAATACGAATTGTGCAGAGATCCTTACAAAATAGCGACTTAGGATGGGGATGAAACCCTGCCCTTCTTCACCTCGGAGAGGACAGGAGTGAAGTATTGACACCGACAAGGAAGAACCTGGTGCGTCGAAGCCTTCAGCGGAGGGTGACCCATGCGAGCTTGGAAGCAGACCGTGGTGAAAGTCAGCCATGAAAGTGGGGAAAGGTTGCCGGTGCAAACTGGTCCTTAAAGGGAGAGATTCCGCCATGAGGTGATCCCCAAACTGCTGCTGCCAGGTGCAGAGACTGTAGAAAGAAAACACTGTTGGAGTGCAGTGAGCTGCGGCCTTTAAATTAGGGGGAAGGACCGCAAAACATGAAAAGAGCGTAATTAATTCTACACTGACGCATGGACCGTTGAGTGAAAAGGAGTACGGACCATTGAGGAATATCCAAGTTCTTGAATTAAATGAAGAAAGTGACAAAGGGAGACATATGAGGAGAAAGGTCGAGAAGGTGAGCAACCAGAAAACAAGAATGCAGAACATAACAATTCACCCTCCCCATCCCTTAATAGCAACCCAGGATAACCTCCTATATCATGGACTGAGTGGAAAGATCACTGGAGAAATTATGTAAGTACAATAGATTGTAAAAGAACTTGCACTGGTTGAACAGAAGACACTATTGCTGCATTCTCTAGGACGAAAGGTCATAGGAAGCACAGAGAACTACCCTCATTAGAGGAACAAGAAGGAGATGGCAGCAAAGAAGGGGGTGAATGTGTTGGGTTCGGAAGATCAAGCTAAATTAGAGATCAAACTGCTGCAGCGAGTGAAAAAAAGCATTCAAGGAAAAGGGAAAGGCACAACATAAGGTTGAGCAGGCCCCATTCCCTGGGGTTTTTAAAGAAGGAAAAGGCATATTGAAAGGCTGTTTCCACAAGATACTCCTTAACGAAGGGGAAAAAAGATTTCAAGCATTGTGAGGAAAATTCCAATCTCGATGACAGATGAAGTTAAGGTTGTTGCAGAACGTTATTGAACCAGTGGAAGTGGCTGATTGGTATTTTCCTATAATGGTAGCATACAAAGCAAGTGGAAAGATAGTGTGTGTTGATGTACAAGATTTATAAGAGTATTGTTATAGAAAGATATCCACTTGCAGTGATATCAGAGATGCTAAATTTAATAGGAACAGCCAACTCATGGCCGCGTTTGATCTGTCAGCAGCATATCACCAAATTCACACGATATTCATAACACGATTTAGAAAGTTTCACTATTTCTGAAAGAAGAAGTAAACTACTTAGGTCACAACTTATCTAAGGGGGGGAGGGTTATAGACCAAGGGACAAGGATACAAAAGCCATTATGGAAGCTCCAAACCCATCCAACAAGGAGGAACTGCATTAATTTTAGAGCTCTTTAATATATTAATGCAAAACTTTGCAGATAATACATTCCCATTGAAGGAATTAATGAAAGGAAATGTAAAATATGAGTGAAATGACTCCTGTGAACAAGCATTCAAAAAAGTGAAGGAAGAATATACAAAGCCCTGTGCTTAGATGATTATATTTCAGGGAGGGGAACAGTAATCACTGTGGATGCTAGTTGTAAGGGTTTAGGAGCTGTAATGTCCCAAGTAGAAGGGAAAAAGAGAAAGTGATATTTTTTGCTTCTCGTTCTGTGATGGAAGTAGAGTCACGTTATTCAGTGATAGAAAGAGAACTCTCAGTCTGTTGTTGGGAAGCTGAGCATTTGCGTCAATACATTTGGGGTGAAGACTCTGTTATAAGACCTGACCACAAACCACTAGTGGAAGTCCTTACTGTTCAGGAGATATCTGAAGCCACTCCAAGGAGTGCTATATTAGAATTAAGGTTAGTGAAATACAATTGGAAAGTAGAATATCTACCTGAAATAAGAAATTGCGTAACAGATTTTGTTTATGCCTTTAGATGAGCAAGGAAAAAGATAAACGAGGGAAGAATGTATAGTTGGGGCTTTATTAAATGCAGGAATGTGTTTGTTAAGCGCTCTGAAATTGCAAGATTGGAAGGTGAAAAGAGTGGAGGACATAGAGTTGACTTCCGTTGAGAGATGGGTGAGCAAATGTTGGCCACAGATAACACTATATAAAGACTACAAGGAATTGTATGAAGTTAAGGAATAATTGACTATTGAAGGAAAGTGATTACTGAGAGATTGCTAAATTATTCCACCACAAATAATAAGAAACCACAACATACAATTTGCCCATGGAGGACTTTGAGACATTCTATTATCAAGAGGAAAGTAGAAGATAGATTTTGGTAGCCATGAATGGATTTGGAAATTGAAAGGATAGTGAGAGAATGTTGGCCGTGTGTTAATTGTGATAAAAGTTTAAATGTGAATAAGGTGAAGAAGGTACCTTGATATCCCCTTCTAGTAGCCAAAGGACCTTGAATTAAACATGCCACTGACATTCCTGGGCCATATTATAGTTTATAGAGCAAATATTTCTGGTAGTCCTGGTAGATCAATATTTGAGACCGGTGGAGCTATCAGTAATAGACAGAGTGATAACCAGAAACATAATCCCGTCCCGGGAGGATAGCACAGCGGCAACGTGCTCGCCTTGGAAACAAGACAACACAAAGCAACACAGGTTCGATCCCCGGGTCCATGCTTGGAAACCTCTGGGTATTAAGCGGTTATAAATACGCAACTAAGACATAATCCTGTAACAGCGCCTCGATGTCCCCGGGCTGTGGGAGTGCATTAAAAATGCAAAAAGAAATAAAATAATTACGTTTTTAGGTAGAGTGTTCACTAAGGAAGGATGCCCTGAGACTATTGTACTGCGGGTTGCCTCGGAACTCACCAATACAAAATTACAAAAGAAATCCAAAAAGGAGGGTACACCAAGCAAGAAGTAACACAATTTATTCAGAGTCCAGTCCCAGCTGGGAAAGCAAGATTCATACAGAATGTGGAGCAAAACTGCATGAAAGGCGCTGTCAAAGATACTAAGAAAAAGCTTTTCTAATCATACAAACTAATTAGCATCAAAACACATTGCAACATTAGGATAGTCCTCCACTTGAAGCTTTTGCCCATACTCTGTCTACTTGGTCACCTACTGCCGATACTAGCAAGCTCTAAACATCACCTACCGCCAATGGCACTCCCGCGGTATGCTTCTCAAATGCATATATCCACTTACTTGCCCCTCCTGATAGCGGGGGCAGGGACGTCAATAAATTTGCTTTGTCCATTTGGGCCCAATGTATCAATGGGAGTTGCAGTTTGCTCTTGGTTACTTTTCCATCCTGCCTCCCGGCCCAGGTGCATGGGGGGCCGCTGACGAGCCACAAGCCTCATGGAGGTGGGGAATGTGTGGGAGGGGGTCATACAGACATGTCCTCCCATACATCTTTATGAAAAGCGGGTGCACTGAGTCTTTTTACCTAGCGAGTTGTATTTTATGTGTTCAAACAAGCTTTATTAAGTGTTATTAACCATAAAAGTAATATTACAAATAAAACAGTTAAAAAGCTTAGAATTCATATACAGCCATACAAAACAAAACATCTTAATACAAATAAGAACCATTCATAGTTGGCGGTATTTAAAAATCAGTTTCCCAGTTTACGTTTACAATTTTCATTCCTACAACACAACTTTTGCTCTTCTTAACCATGCTCAATGAATACATTTTGCAATAAAAATATCGTTCATTTCGGTGGTGCTTTCACAGAATGTTAAAGCAGCTTCATTTTGCCTTACAGTCTTTAACCTAAATAAAGGAGCAAGATAACATTTCCTAAGGTCCAAGTACCCAGGAAACAAAAGCAAAAAATGCTTTATTGTTTCCTCAGGATCACCGCAGATTTTGCATTGGATGTCTGAGGAACGAGTCCACCTAGCTTTAAAAAAGTCAACCTTTAGTGTGTCGGTATGTAGTTGAAAGAACAGGGGCCGGGCATACCCAGGCTTTATCCAATCTACATAGGGCTCAAAGCCCACATTAGCTTTCACCATTCAATATGGTATGCCACCTAATCAAGTCATCATTACACTTATTATCATTACATCATTACACTCATTACACCTTTTTCGAGCTTGTTGACAATTCAGCAGCCTCAGACTAAAAAGTTGATAAATTAAGACCCTCAAAGCCTTTACTAATTCCCCTGAGCCATGAAAGCAAACTTAACTCAGGAATACTCTGCAGAATCTGAATTGTTTCCCTATATTCAGCAAGCTCGGGGTGCTCCACAGTCTAACCCAGTATTTTAATGGCTTTCTTGTTGCAATGTCACACAGAGGCTTCATGTCGCATTCCAATTGCAAGCTAGCCATTGTAAATTGCAATGGGTTATTTATAACGCACTTAATACCCAGAGATTTCCAAGCACAGACCCGCGGATTGAACATGTGTTGTTCAGCACCATCTTGCTTCCAAGGTGAGCGTGTTGCCCCTGAGCTATCTTCCCGAGACATTTGGAGCACCCTTCAGTTGCATAAGTAGTGATCTTAAGAAGTGGTTATCCACCACATTAATTTGTGTGCTAACACAGTGTCCCCATAATGTATTTATTTATTTCCATTTACAAAGCGTGCAACTGCCCTCTATAAATGGAAATAAATAAATAAATGGCGGCCAGTGAGCAGGTGAGAGTAAGCGCTGGAGCGAGACTGAAGGCAGCAGTAGCAGGCAAGAAGGGAGAAAGGTGGGGGGCAGAGTGGGAGGAGCGGGCAGATTGCAGGGAGTGGTGAGACTGCTAGCTGGGGGAGGGGTGGGACAACAGCAGCGCCCGCGAAGAAGGTTGCACAGGATACTCGAAGGAACATAGACTTACATCGATAGATATAAGCCATGTTCCTCACCTCCTAATTGGTTAGTGCCAATCCCTGGCATGCTAAAGTAGCACAAACTGCCCACTCCAAAGGTTAACAGATCGTTGTAGAAAAGTGGCTATAATGTGACATGAGAAACCATAAAAAATGAAAGGCTGATGAAAGAATGAAAACACAATATATAAAGAAAGTAAGTGTAAATAAAAAAACGGGGGTGCATGTTTTACGTGAGTTCCACTGCGTGAGTAAAGAATATGGAATGTGTAAAAGTCGAAGAGAAAAAGATGGAAGCAGGGTTCGAAACTAAGGATGCAGTAAACGACTGAACCATAATACGAATTGTGCAGAGATCCTTACAAAATAGCGACTTAGGATGGGGATGAAACCCTGCCCTTCTTCACCACGGAGAGGACAGGAGTGAAGTATTGACACCGACAAGGAAGAACCTGGTGCGTCGAAGCCTTCAGCGGAGGGTGACCCATGCGAGCTTGGAAGCAGACCGTGGTGAAAGTCAGCCATGAAAGTGGGGAAAGGTTGCCGGTGCAAACTGGTCCTTAAAGGGAGAGATTCCGCCATGAGGTGATCCCCAAACTGCTGCTGCCAGGTGCAGAGACTGTAGAAAGAAAACACTGTTGGAGTGCAGTGAGCTGCGGCCTTTAAATTAGGGGGAAGGACCGCAAAACATGAAAAGAGCGTAATTAATTCTACACTGACGCATGGACCGTTGAGTGAAAAGGAGTACGGACCATTGAGGAATATCCAAGTTCTTGAATTAAATGAAGAAAGTGACAAAGGGAGACATATGAGGAGAAAGGTCGAGAAGGTGAGCAACCAGAAAACAAGAATGCAGAACATAACAATTCACCCTCCCCATCCCTTAATAGCAACCCAGGATAACCTCCTATATCATGGACTGAGTGGAAAGATCACTGGAGAAATTATGTAAGTACAATAGATTGTAAAAGAACTTGCACTGGTTGAACAGAAGACACTATTGCTGCATTCTCTAGGACGAAAGGTCATAGGAAGCACAGAGAACTACCCTCATTAGAGGAACAAGAAGGAGATGGCAGCAAAGAAGGGGGTGAATGTGTTGGGTTCGGAAGATCAAGCTAAATTAGAGATCAAACTGCTGCAGCGAGTGAAAAAAAGCATTCAAGGAAAAGGGAAAGGCACAACATAAGGTTGAGCAGGCCCCATTCCCTGGGGTTTTTAAAGAAGGAAAAGGCATATTGAAAGGCTGTTTCCACAAGATACTCCTTAACGAAGGGGAAAAAAGATTTCAAGCATTGTGAGGAAAATTCCAATCTCGATGACAGATGAAGTTAAGGTTGTTGCAGAACGTTATTGAACCAGTGGAAGTGGCTGATTGGTATTTTCCTATAATGGTAGCATACAAAGCAAGTGGAAAGATAGTGTGTGTTGATGTACAAGATTTATAAGAGTATTGTTATAGAAAGATATCCACTTGCAGTGATATCAGAGATGCTAAATTTAATAGGAACAGCCAACTCATGGCCGCGTTTGATCTGTCAGCAGCATATCACCAAATTCACACGATATTCATAACACGATTTAGAAAGTTTCACTATTTCTGAAAGAAGAAGTAAACTACTTAGGTCACAACTTATCTAAGGGGGGGAGGGTTATAGACCAAGGGACAAGGATACAAAAGCCATTATGGAAGCTCCAAACCCATCCAACAAGGAGGAACTGCATTAATTTTAGAGCTCTTTAATATATTAATGCAAAACTTTGCAGATAATACATTCCCATTGAAGGAATTAATGAAAGGAAATGTAAAATATGAGTGAAATGACTCCTGTGAACAAGCATTCAAAAAAGTGAAGGAAGAATATACAAAGCCCTGTGCTTAGATGATTATATTTCAGGGAGGGGAACAGTAATCACTGTGGATGCTAGTTGTAAGGGTTTAGGAGCTGTAATGTCCCAAGTAGAAGGGAAAAAGAGAAAGTGATATTTTTTGCTTCTCGTTCTGTGATGGAAGTAGAGTCACGTTATTCAGTGATAGAAAGAGAACTCTCAGTCTGTTGTTGGGAAGCTGAGCATTTGCGTCAATACATTTGGGGTGAAGACTCTGTTATAAGACCTGACCACAAACCACTAGTGGAAGTCCTTACTGTTCAGGAGATATCTGAAGCCACTCCAAGGAGTGCTATATTAGAATTAAGGTTAGTGAAATACAATTGGAAAGTAGAATATCTACCTGAAATAAGAAATTGCGTAACAGATTTTGTTTATGCCTTTAGATGAGCAAGGAAAAAGATAAACGAGGGAAGAATGTATAGTTGGGGCTTTATTAAATGCAGGAATGTGTTTGTTAAGCGCTCTGAAATTGCAAGATTGGAAGGTGAAAAGAGTGGAGGACATAGAGTTGACTTCCGTTGAGAGATGGGTGAGCAAATGTTGGCCACAGATAACACTATATAAAGACTACAAGGAATTGTATGAAGTTAAGGAATAATTGACTATTGAAGGAAAGTGATTACTGAGAGATTGCTAAATTATTCCACCACAAATAATAAGAAACCACAACATACAATTTGCCCATGGAGGACTTCGAGACATTCTATTATCAAGAGGAAAGTAGAAGATAGATTTTGGTAGCCATGAATGGATTTGGAAATTGAAAGGATAGTGAGAGAATGTTGGCCGTGTGTTAATTGTGATAAAAGTTTAAATGTGAATAAGGTGAAGAAGGTACCTTGATATCCCCTTCTAGTAGCCAAAGGACCTTGAATTAAACATGCCACTGACATTCCTGGGCCATATTATAGTTTATAGAGCAAATATTTCTGGTAGTCCTGGTAGATCAATATTTGAGACCGGTGGAGCTATCAGTAATAGACAGAGTGATAACCAGAAACATAATCCCGTCCCGGGAGGATAGCACAGCGGCAAAGTGCTCGCCTTGGAAACAAGACAACACAAAGCAACACAGGTTCGATCCCCGGGTCCATGCTTGGAAACCTCTGGGTATTAAGCGGTTATAAATACGCAACTAAGACATAATCCTGTAACAGCGCCTCGATGTCCCCGGGCTGTGGGAGTGCATTAAAAATGCAAAAAGAAATAAAATAATTACGTTTTTAGGTAGAGTGTTCACTAAGGAAGGATGCCCTGAGACTATTGTACTGCGGGTTGCCTCGGAACTCACCAATACAAAATTACAAAAGAAATCCAAAAAGGAGGGTACACCAAGCAAGAAGTAACACAATTTATTCAGAGTCCAGTCCCAGCTGGGAAAGCAAGATTCATACAGAATGTGGAGCAAAACTGCATGAAAGGCGCTGTCAAAGATACTAAGAAAAAGCTTTTCTAATCATACAAACTAATTAGCATCAAAACACATTGCAACATTAGGATAGTCCTCCACTTGAAGCTGATAGGTGGAGCTACGTCATTCCCCTATAGTGGGACATAAAGTATCCTGAAATGATTGGGTCCTGAAAAACGTGCCACACCACCCTCGACCACCTTTGTGACATCACAGGCCAAACCACAATTCCCATATCATAGTGCCAAAACATTGTGCCAAAACATTGAGACAGTTGAGATGACCAGCAGATCTGTATTCATCTGCCGGTTATCTCCTACTGTTTCTCATGGGAATACAACCGATCATGACACTGCAAGAGCCTTGAACCATGGGCAAGTTACCGTTTTATTGTTGCATTTTAGGAACTCTATGAACTTCTTCCCAGGTCAAGATGTGCAAAGGGGCCATTTGAAATCGCCATGCGTCATTTTGAAACCATCAGTAGACCAGTTTCATAAACTTACATGCCGAATTATTAAATGATTGTGCATTCACCCGGCACTCATGAGCTTCGCTTCTTGGCCTCGAAAATGTCAACGGCTGTTCCTTTCTTTCCGTATGATCCTGGGAATGTGTGGTTTGCAATGTGCTGCCAGCCTTTGCGGCTACTTAGTGAAACACATTCTCTGAGGCCTGTTTACAGCGCCTCGGTCTAATGTTAAACTCTGTATACTCACCTGTAACCCAACTTTATCGCCTATATGTTATTTGCTTGAAAAACAATTATTTAGGGCATTCTCCAGCCTAATACATTGAACTTTGTGGCTATCAACAAAGCCCCCTCCCCTCTTAGTGGGCTAATCCCGCAGCTGATATGTTTGCGCCTTTTTACAGCACTAAACTTAATTTTTACCACATTATTCCCTCTGTTATTGATTTATCAATAACTAATTATTTTCCCTCCACCAGTCCCCACTCTGCTGCTCTCTTTTTTTGGGATCCCTAGTCTTTGTAATCTACTCATGCCACCTCCATCTTCTTCCCAGTCTCCCAGTGGTCCCTCTATCAGCACACACCCTTGCCCATCCTTATCACATGAAATCCATTAAGCATCATAGTTTTCTTTATCGTCTGGTGGCATTGTAACCCAGTCAGCTTCATCATCAACTTGTTTACCCTTGGTTAGTTTGTTAGTGGGCTTATTTTCAACATTCAACAAAAATAGTTTTGCCAATGCAGAAGGTGAAGAGCATGAGGATCAGTATGGGGACAGTCACTTTAAATACTCCTGGGAGCCAAGCAGGTACCCAGGCAAAAAGGGTGTTCGATCAATTTTTCGATTGCACTTCATTTGCTTCATTTGTCATTTTCCCTTGGAGTGTCTGTATTTTATTGATAGCTGCTCTCAATGTTCCATTGGATGCTTCTCCATCGGGCACTATGGTAAAACAACTGCTCCCTATCTTGGCACAAACTCCTCCCTGAGAAGGTCCAACATGTACCTATTCCGGAGTGCCAACTAACGTGCCCTTAGCTCTTCCTTTACTGCATTTAGGCCCTATACTCTTGAGTTGCCCATTCGCAGTAACTTGTTTCTGGTGAGCTGCAGCTACTTGGCATTAGCTACAGTTTGCAATCTTGGAAGCAATAAAGATATGAAAAAAGTGGTTGCCTTGGAAAACAGTCGAAACTCAGCAGGAATTGCTGTAAGATTTTTTGCACTCTTCTCAGACCAATAGTTGTTTGCTCTCTTCTTTCTGTTTAGTACTCCTTGCAATGTTTGATCCTTGCTTTCCTGCACCACTTTTTCCTTCGGCACAATTAAAAGCCCCATGTTGTTGTTCCTTCGGGGCACCACCAGGGCAAGGCTGTGCAGTGTAACAATCGCACAAACCCCACTCCAATCAGGAGGAAGCTGGGCGCAGGCCTTCGATCCACAAGCCCGCCAGAGGTCCATAATGACGGCTGTCTCCTGCATCAGCCCTGCATTCCTCATCACCTTGGCACAGACGGTGTTAGTTCCCAAATGCATGAACCCACTGGACCTGAAACACAGGGGGAATCGTGTAAAGCTCTGTGTGTAAACAGGTTGATGAGTTTCACCTATCCAAGTTAATGCAAGTGTCAAGATTCTCCCAGATCTTGGAAAATACTGGACCAATGGAAGATCAGCTATCTTCTCCATTGAAAATACCTACTCCCAAGATGGCTGCCGAATTCGGTCAACAGCATTAATCTCGAAAACAGTCCAGCATGACACGAGATAGGGGGCAGTTCCTATTTAAACGCAACAGGACTTCAGATTGCTGTGTTGCTACTCTCTTGTGGCGCTCCTCCAAGTGGCTGTGTTCCTGCTCTGGGATATTGCCTTCCCAAAGCCTCGGCTTTGCCTTCCTTACCCGAACCCGGTATTTACTTTCTCCACTTTTCCCTCTATCTTATCCAGTTTTTTCCAACAGCTTCCCTTCCTCTCATGCAACTTGCGCTTTCTTTTTTCTTAGCCTATCCTTGCTATTCCTGTTTTCCGCTTCCTCCTACCAAAGAAGAACCGTGTCTCTGCTATTTTTCCAGCAAGATTTGCTGAGAGTATTACTGCACAGACCCATTCTGCTCCTTCCTGCCAAGGACAGTGAATACTATATCACTACAGCAGCTCCTCCGCTACTCGCGCTCCTCGCTCCTGGCTTCCATATAATTGTGCCCTTCACTACAACTGCTCCTCCGCCCCCGGCGACCTTCGCCCTTTGCATCTATTGACATTCAGCTCCTGCAGTGTTGGTGCGCACACTTCCTTCCTTTCATACTCAGACTCTTCTATCATCTTATTATTAAATACACGCTCCTCGCTCCAGTTTACATTCCTTCCAATTGTGCTCCCTCTCCTTATTGTTTACTCTTCTCCTTCCTGGACCTTTCTCCTGCATTACTTCTTTTCAACCACCTTTCCGGATCTGCTGAGCATCAAAGGAATCCACGACCTCTAAACAGAATCCTGCCGACATCGGAATCCAGAACTTCTCCTTCCTAGAAACATCTTGCACCACAGTTTTTTTTTCCTCCATAGGGTTTTTTCCCATCTCTGCATGACCTCCTGTTTCATTCAGGGGTCTGATGGATTTGGGATTACCTTGCTAACTTCAAGGACTCAATAAGCTTCATTCATACAAGTGTGACAGCATGTACATACTTCCCCCAAGCTTCCTTGCAACTATTGTTTACTTAGGACACCACATTTTGTTCAAATCCCACCAAACCCTCAGCACGACATTGCATTAATCCCCGCTCCCATTGGCCATATCACACTGCTCCTTTTCTTCTCATGAATGGTCTTGTGTGACACCAGGGAATGATACGTCCCTCCTTATCTATACACTGCAATTGTTTGTGTTCGCTACACTGCAGTTGTTTGCGTTCGCTAGTCATTTACTCCTCCCTTTTAGGGCCTACTGTTATATATTCTACTATCATCTTTTTGGTTTATCTTTTTTTTTGGCCATCCTGCCAAACTGCATGTAATTATCTGAGTACACCTCTTCCCCTTCACCCACCCACTGGACGATAACACTTGTTCCTTGATATAGACCCCTGGTTTTGCAGAGAGATAGGTGCATTAGGCATCCTGCTTCCTCATATGATACAGCCTGAGGCAGGAACAGATTGGGTGTCCCTATTAACGTGTGGGATAAGTGTGCTGACGTATTATGTGCCGTTTGCACTTTCTCTTCCCACACGTAACATTTCATCCTAGCAGAATTTTCCGGATGTTATGATCTGCCCCTTTTCAGTGTCATAATGCAACTCCTCTTCATTTAACAAAAAGAAAACATAATAATAATATTAATGCTATACTAATGCATGTTAATATTATTACACTCCATAGAAGAGAAATGCTTTTGCCGTCTGTTTATAATGACATTGCCCTGCAAAACACCCTCTCCTTCTGCCCTGGTTTGACTTCTATAAAACCTTATTGCTGAAAAAACGTTACTGAAACTGATGTATACTCCCCTTCACCTTGTGCTCGTCCCCTCTTTTCTGGGGGAGCTGGTGCACTTGTCCTTGCACACGTCGGTGATGTGAACCCATCCTCGGCAACCTTCAACCTTCACTGCTGTTGGATTTGAGTATGTCACAGTGTGCTGACCGGTAAAACGTTCTTCTTGCCACTTTCTGACGTGGTTTTCTATAAAGACTTTGGGGCCGATTCATGGAACAAATGTGAGCCAAAAAATGTGGCGCAAGCTGGCGTAACTGTGAAAAAGCAAGTGCACGAGCATGCGTGCGTTTCGTGGAAGGGACGTGTGCCAAATCCACGGGTGGCGCACACGGGCGCACACGTCATTGCAACATCCTGAACGCCGTGCGCAGACGTGCACAGCTAAAGTGCACAACATGTAGCACACACACCAAAATGGGGCGGAACACGGGGCGGAACACGCGGAATGGGGAACAACGCGTGAAAATGAGGGCTTAACTGGGGAAGTACTGCTGGGAAATACACGGAACGCCCACACGCAAGCGAACTAAACGTATTCATGGAATCGAATACGGGAAACCCGCGCATGCCAAAAGATGCGCAGAGGCGTCAACACGTCCGCCACATGAAGGCAGGCGGAAGCTTCCCCGCGCAGTATAAAAGGGCGCGCAAACAACAAACACGTATATACAGCTACGATGAATGCCCCATTTGTCGCAGCACTGATCATGGGACACCGCAGGAGGAAGAGAATAGCCAGGCCCCACATTGTTTTGCCCCGGACCAGCCTTTTTGAGATGCCTGATGACCAGGTCTATGGCAGGTATAGGTTTACACCTCGTATCATCCTAGACCTTGCCAGGGAGTGGGAAGATGACCTTACATCACCCACCATGTGCTGCCAAGCATTGAGCCCCTTGCATTTTTTGGCCACTGGGTCATTTCAGTGGACAACTGCCATAGTCGGGGGTGTCTAACAGGCCATGCAGTCACGCTGCCTACACCAGGTGTTGGCAATCATCACTGCACGCCCCTCAGTCCGCAGGCACATATACATGCCCAGAACACCCGCAGAAAGTCAGGCCGTGGTCCAGGACTTTTACAGGGTGGCACACTTCCCCAAAGTGCTCAGTGCCATAGATTGCACCCATGTGGCCCTACGTCCACCTAGTGCCACTGAGCACATCTATCGAAACCGCAAGCACTGGCATTCCATCAACGTGCAGGTTGTATGCAATGCCAAGGGAATCATCACCTCTGTATATGCAAACTACTCTGAGTCTACCCATGACAGTTTCATATACAGAATGTCCACCCTCAGCCGGGCCCTGGAAGCTGGGAAGCATGGCGACACATGGCTCCTAGGTGAGTACAAATGCCTTTACACATGCATGCATGTCACACACAGACAAATACACAAACCCAACTAATCACAACCATTATGACCTCCCCAGGGGACAGTGCCTACCCTCTGAGCAACCACATGATGACGCCAATACGGAACCCCACCACACCACCCCAGGTGAGATACAACGCTGCCCATATTGCAACCAGGGCCATAGTGGAGTCCACATTCAGAGTGCTCAAGTCACGCTTCCGCTCCCTTGACCGCTCTGGCGGGCAGCTACTATATGCACCCCCAGTAGTGTGCAGGATCAGTGTGGCAGCATGAGTCCTGCACAATGTTGCAACACGGCGGGACGTACCGGTGGACATGGTGGTGCCCCCACATCCCCAACCACAGGCACAGCCACTGCCCATGGGAAGGGAAAGGGCAAATGGCGAGGCAGTCCGGACCCAGCTGGTGGCCACATTTTTCACCTAAACTCCCACCCCTGCGGAGTGCACACAGGCCTGGCACATACCAGGTGACAGTCGATGATGACAAAGAGACAGTCAACTGTCACAACCTTACCACTGTGAGAATGTTGCCACGGAAGTGCTACATTGTGTGCATCCCTAGCTACTTAAACATAACCAATCCTGTGTGACCTAAAGAAACACATGCAAGGTGTGTATCACACCACCCCTCTCCAAAACAGGCCATAACAATCACTGGTATGTCATCCAAACCCTCCCAACCCACATCGCCCTTGTCGGCCACACCATGACATGGCATGCAACAGCAAAAGCCCAACACATGACCAATTAGATACGACGTGACATGTGATAAATGGAAAGAGGCCCGAGACAATCACACCTGACATGGAATCAGATTAAATGACTGACCAACAACCTCCCCCACATACAAAGTCATACACAAATACATGCCACCAGTGGTACCATCAAAAAACACTGAATGCCTGTTGTCATGCACATTGGCCAAGCCAAATCCGCTAATCCCTAACCCGTGTGCTGTGTGTGTCTCCTGCAACACACTGCTCAGCACACAGCACAGTGAACAGCCATTGTGTTGGAGATACACCTTGAGCATCATATAAAAAGGACAAGCAACAAAAATAACCTACTGACGCATGTACACAACCCCAAATGGTAAGTGATCATGTGCTGCAGGGACACATCATGCCAGAGAAGGCAATCTGTGTGCACGTGTGGGCATTGAAGGGTGGTTGTATGTGTAGTGGAGCATTGTGTAAGTGTGTGTGTCAGTAGGGACATGCACTCAATACATGGATGTGAAATCAAGTGACCCTCGGTGTCCTGTACACATCACATGTGAACATTGCCCATATGTACACTCCAGCATGTCAAACCACAACAATCCCCTGACACCTGAAAAGTAAACACAACACAGGAACAGCCATTGACCAGCAGAACACATCATGTACATAGTACCCCACAATTAGAATGTGTTGAGAGTGCCCAAACATTGTAGCCCAAGCCTACTGTCCGACAACAAAAGGCCCTCCCTCATTGACACATCACCATGACCTTCTGAAGAACTGTGTCTGGAGTCCGTTGCCTTCTTCCTTCTAGTCTACCTGGCTTCGGGATCCCCCTAACCCTTGGTTTCCATGTTCTACCTTGTGTCTAAATAGGGTCCAGCCCCCTCAGAGGCCACCTTGACTGGCAAAAATACCAAACCGCAGAGAACTCCAAGGAGCCAAAGCCCCAAACCAGGGGGAAAGCCTGTAGCCACCAAAAAACCCTGGAAGAGTCTCCAGTAAATGAATTGAAGTCGCTGAAAATGGCCAAGCACCAGTCCAAGCAGAATGATAGAAGTAGAACCAATGTAGCACAGTTCAACAATGGTTGAACAGGATGGGTAGCATTTTCAGTACACAATAATCAATGAGGATGCAACAAATGATGGGTAGTGTCACAGCTTCGGTCTCCAGGCGCAGGAGTGGCACGAACCAAACAGCCCCTCCGCGGTCTGGGTGCCTGCAAGGTAAAACTTACACAGGCATCCGAGACCCCGGCGGGGAAAGAGGGTTAAGGATCCGTTCTTTGGATAGGCATCAGTATTCAGGATAACCGGAAAGAGGGTCAGGAGAGGGGAGGTGGATGGGCAAGGGAAAGTAGGCCAAAGACAAAATACAACTATTGACAATAACACATTCTCCATCAGAGAAACCATGTTCTTCATGCACAATGTACAAAATTGGTCAAATGCAAGCCAAAGAGAGACTTATCTCTGGGGTGAGTGCTGGCCTCCTGACTGCACACTCTCAGGTCCGGTAGCAGGAGCAGTTCAATGCTACAAAGAGAGCGTGAGTTACTATTCTGTGTGTGTTTTCACCACACACACAACACCATTCATGCCTCAAACTTAGTGACTCCTCCCCAAAGAAACACTCTTGTCTGCTGCTTTGTTTGTATACTTTTGCTTGCCCCCATGATGGTTCATACACTGTCAATGCGGTAAGCCAGCCGCATGTGCACCCTCGGTAAATGGAAGACCAATGTGTCAAGAATCACACATGATACAATGGTCCTTGGGTGAGCTGCTAGACGCATGTGGCGAGGTGCGACTTCAGTACAAGTCGTGTTCTGCCAGCCGCGAATTTCCATAGGTAGCGCACGTGGCAATTTGCATATGCAAATGATATGCACTGCACTTGAGTCTGTGCGTTACTGGGTGCCCCCCGTGTGCTGAATTAGTTTCTGGCTAGGAACGCTACTGCGCTAATAACTTAGCTTCTATGGAGCAGGGGGGACTCGAGGATATGGGCGATGCCCCCTGTGTGTGCCCCTGACAACTTGGAAAGCTACTTGCCATTTGGTCCTCAAGGTGGCTTAGCTGTACTGTGCGCATCTTCCCCAATGCATGGCCAAGCTCCCCAGCACTAGTGCTACTTAGCATGCTTGTGCGAGGGGCCTGGAGGAAGGTCATCTGGGGTGTGCCCCTTGTGCTGCACACCTTGCTTGGAGCTCCTGGAAACACATCTGCTTCTGTCGGACGTCTGTGCACAAGCCCCTTGCTTCTGCTTCAGCATGCATGCGCACGTGTGCATCACCCAACGTGGCAAGGTTTTTGTAGTTCTTGGCCCCGTGTCTGCTGGGAAAGGCAGCCTGGAGGCTCAATTTCCTGCAGAAAGGGCATACAAGCTTTTAATAAGGCTTGACATGTTCCTGTGTGTGTCTCTTCATGCTGGTTGTCACTGAGCCATGTCCGAGACCTACATCCAACCTCCTCCCACCATCAGTGTGACTTTGACAGCCAAAGGGTGCAGGCTACTGTCTACTGCATGAAGTGCATCAAGCACATATACAGGCAAGAAAAGAACATACATCAACATCAATAAATGGACAAATCAATAATCTACTCACCAAAATTGATTGCAGACATGCTGTGGAGAAAGCATACATAATCCCCACTAGGGGTGTTAACACAAGTAGTACAGCAGCAGACAGGCCACAGATATGACGAAAGTCCAATGCCCTTGTGTAAAGGGTTGTAACACCGAACCATCCTTGCGAGCCCATGGATAGGGGAAGCAGGAGTGGCATATGTGAATCAGGACCCCAAGCTGCAAACACATACACGAGACAAGCTTGAAGAGCCCAGCTGGAACAGACAGTGGATGCTTTCAAAAGCCACAAAGCACCACACTGTCACATAAATGCACAATAGACAAGCAATTTTAAACTATATTAACTAATTAAACTAACTATAAAAATCAAAAATTGCCACAAACACCCCAGGGGGGGGGCACCCAGGAGGTGGGAGGTACAGAGTGCACCTCAAAACCCACATGCGATAATGTCGAGATCAAAAGAAAATCCTCCATGGGCTCAATGCCTGCACAGGCCGACCTGTGTGGGAGATAAGTCGTCGTCCTCCTCACCCTCTGACTCAAAAGATGGACGTGACACAGTACTCTGATCACGCCTATGCGCAGCTTGCCCCTCGTCGGCAGCAAGTCTGCGGGACCGGTGAGCCTGGTTCTGTGCGGCAATGACACATAGGTCAGCATGCAGAACCTCGCATGATACGCGTGCTTTCTCTTGCAAGGTAGCACGTGTAACACCGAGTTCTTCCTGCATGGCCTGGCATGACATCTGGAACACCTCCCGCCAAGCACATAGCTCAGCCGAGATGGTATTCTCGAGCTGTTCCAACCTCTCCTCTGTCCAATGCCTCTGGTACATCAAGAGCACGCCCAGAGTAGATCGAAGGGATTTATGGTCATCCCTCAGGGCCTCCCTGTGGGCCTCTGAGTGAGCACTAATGGCTTGACGCAGAGGCACCATTTCAGCCCGGCGTGCCCAGCCTGAGCCAGCGGGCCGAGGACTGTGCCGCCCGCTGCTGGAGATCCACCTGCCTAGCAGGGGGAGCACGGATTGGGCCACACGTTCCATGCTCTGAGCGATATTATCAATTGCTGCCCCCTGGTGTTCGGAATCGGCAACCATGGCTTGCTCCCACTCAGTATACCTCGGTGGTGCACGGCCACCGCGTTGCTGGGCTTGACACACGCGGGGCCCAAGGAGCCACGGTCCTTGTTGGGTTGGCACCGCCCACAGCTGCAGGACTACATTCCTCCGTTGACGTGATGCCCAGGCACATCAGCAACTGGTGTGGAGTGTGACCATGCATCCCGATCCACCACAGGCGGAATTCCCACCACCGTCTGACCCCTCAGTGCAGGTGTCGCAGGCAGAGGATTGTCCACATCAGAATCACTCACCGTTGACGAATGGACATGACGCGCATCCAACTCGACATTGTCGTCAGAGTGATCATCCGGGCTAGACTCATTGCCAGCCCTAGACACGATGGTCTGGAGCACAAGTGGGTTCTCGTGGTCTACCACCCCACAACCCCCACTTGTGCTGGGTTGCTGGTGTGATAGCAACCCTGTGTCTGGTATGGCATCACCATCCTCTGCCTCCATTGCGTCATCATCTGAAAAGTGGAAAAAACAAACATGAGTACACATGTCAGAAGCACATAACCCACACACACATAGACATCACATTGACAGCCAACACATGAAGCAGACATGTCACACACAAATGAGAACCTGGCATGCATCCAGTGGCATTGATATGCAAACACATCCCAAAAGCAGAAATGAATGTGTCTAAATAGCAAAGCCTACGCAAGTACAAAATGTAGAATATCACCTCCATCAGATACCACCTCGGTCAGGCACATGTCACAGGCAGAAAAGAAAGATGGCAACAAAGAGATGGCACATACCATAAGCATGTCTGAACAGCAAATTGACCACAGCTGCAAGTGGATCCAAACACACAATGACACACGTAATATGCATGTACAGATGCAGCACTAAACCATCATCAACAATATAGCTTCATCCATCTGCAGCTCGGCCCGTACTGGGTGTCATGGGCCATGTAGATATAGTGAATGTCCCGAGCAAAGCAAAGGCCTGCAACCAGGCATGAGGGACCATAACGCCCAGTACGGTCCGAGCTGCAAGCCATGAAACCTCCTGAACACCCCTCAGGGCCTGATTGAGCACATTGTGCTATGAATGTGCCCTATTCCATTATTCCGTGTGTAAATTCTGCACAGCCAGCCCCCACCATATTAGCTAAGTGGGCCTGGGCGTACACATACTGCACAACAGTGCACCTTAAGGATTATGCCAGTTGAACATAACGTGCGCAATGCTGAAATCCCACTAGCATTAACGTCAATCAACTACATATTAGTCAGTCAACAAAAAAGCTGCGGAAGACACATGTGTTAATGAACACTTTCACACACACATAAGTGAGTAGCCGCAATGTTGCACTACACAACATTGAAGCTGCTTGCATATGTACATGTGAAAGCGTTCCAAAACACCCCTTTCCCTATTCACCTGTATTGTGAACATGAACAGCATCCAATACAGCAAAGCAAGCAGCTACAACGCTGCTTGCTTTGATGTATGTGAAAGTGTACACATACACACGTGAAGGAAGCTCCACAGTCATTACAACCCGATTTGCAGCCTACATTCAATCTGCGCCCCATACCAGTTGGTATAGGCCGCACATTGACCTATCAACTTTGCTAAACACCCACTAGGGAGTTCCAATACTGAGTACATGTGTCACCGGATGCACCTGTGTTTCTCTGAAAGACACAGGGAACCCCACACTCTGGATTAGAGTTTTAAAGTAACAATTGATTGCGGAAAAGAACATCCAAAGGATACAAATTCGTTTTATTCAAACGTGCAGACATCCATCCACTTATGTGGATGAATGTCTGCACGTTTGAATAAAATGAATTGTATTTGATAGATGTGTTCTTAAAAGTTCTTTTCCTGCTATGTAATTTTTCGCAGTAAGTGCTGATTAAATCATGATTTAAGTCATATTAAAGATGTATCAGGTTTAATAAATCCCCTTGATACCCACTTTCAAATTGTATCCTTTGGATGTTCTTTTCCTCAATCAACAGGATGCACCTGTGCCTGTGGCATTCATGACAGAGAAGGGATGAAAATCTGACCATACATGCCAGGTCACTTTGACATTGCAGCTGTGAGTAGGCATGTAGAACGGTGTAACACGGCTCATAAGTGGGTTGATGCAGTGCAGAACATGTGTACCTTACCCACTATCTACATGAACAAGTACATTATGATGCCAATCAATAAAAATGAAGGCAGTGTAAGGGCAAGTTCAGGCATCACGTGTTATGTGCATGCAATAGGTTGCATGCCTACAGGCACCCCCCGTAAGTGAAAATGCATGGCAGCAAAAGGGTGACCAGAGAACTGTGTATTGGCAGACAGTGTTGACTAGCGTCATTTGCATCATCTGACAACACAGCAGATGAGAATGGGACAGTAAGCAGGACACATGATGAATCCTCAGTAGCACACCCATGTGTGCAGAAGCCACTACACCAGTTGAACAGAGTGAAACAGGAGGAGGCCTGTGCCCCACACAGACTGTGACTCCCTAAACATGTGCGTGATGCAGGACAGAGCCAGAGTGGGCATGGAATTAAATGTATGTCATCCTGGACACGTACTACAATGATCATCCGGGCAAGGACACATAGGGGCATGCATGGAATGCACATGGAGCATGAATGGGCACTCATGTCCCTGTGGAGCATCTGCCATCTCTACAGTCCCAGTGAGACACCCTGCATCAAGGACAAAGGATGTACCCCACTGTATGCATCTGGCAGGTTGGCAGCGGGAAGTGTGCATGTACACAGGAGCGTTGAACAGGACATTGCAGTACTCCAACATGACACCCACCAGTGCATGGTGAAATTGGGATGCAGGGGGGTGGAGGGGCAAGGGAGCATGCCTACGTGGAGTACCTGCATGCAGGCAGAACACACATGCATGTCAGTCATGTGATGACATAGTCCCAGTGCTGAGTGGAAAGACATACCAGGCTACATGCAGAAGGGCCAGTGAGCTGGAACATGGACCGGAGGGGCAGCCGGGTGACTAGCATGTGAGCAGGGTGCAGGTGTGGTGATGAGGACAGTCCCTGTCTACTCTACATGTCCAGCATCCTGTACAGCAGGCACGCATAAGTGAAGCATTGCATGACTCGCACATGAGAACCATGTACACATAGCATGTAGTGGCAGTCAAGCACAACACATCACACAAGCAAACCACACATGGTCTGGACAAACACGCGACAACACTCACTGGACGGGGCATCAAAGTCCAGCATCTCTCCCACTCCTTCATACAATTCTGTCAGTATGAACTCTGCGGCGATTGACTCGTGCGAAGTGAGCTCTTCCTCCACAGGTGGTGGCCCACTGCAAGTCACCAGAGTCATGTTATAATTAGAGGCAAGCTTTTGCTAAGCAGAGCGTCGGAGGTCATCCCAACACTTTTTGCACTCCTGAGCTGTGCGCACCTCATGTCCGATTGCACTGACACTCTCCGCAACATGCTTCCAGTGGGTCAAACGCTGGGCAGTCATAGTGTGACAATTCGGGCCCAATAGCATATCACGGTCGTGTCCCGACACGTAGTCCACAAGGAAGTCCAGTTCCTGCGTGCAGAAAGGCTTCTTCCTCGACGTGCCGGATGCTGGAGCCGTCTCTGGGGTCCCAGCCTCTGCTGCAGATGCAACCTTCCTCCTCTTGAGCAGTGGTCCGGACCCTGGCTGGCAAATGCCGCCCTGATCATATGGGCAGTGGCGCTGGTGGATTGAACCGAGGGAGTGGCAGGTGGAAAAAGGACGGAAGCCCTGACTTGCGTCAGTGGCTGCTGGGTGCCCTGGAATGGACCCTGCGCACCAACATCCACTGTCCCAGGGTCATTGACCGGGACTGTCCTGGATGGTAGACTCACAGCCGGGGTGGTGTCGGCTGCATCTGCCCATGCACTTGCCAACATCCGGCTGTTTGGGGCAGTAGTTGACAATACTGCCCCAGTGACATGTGCCTCGGTCAGGGCAGCCCTGCGTGCACTTACGGTGTGCCTACGGTGTGCCTCCTGACCTCCTGAAAATCAAATCATCCTGGGACTCTTCAGGTGCCAACGCAGCATGCGCTGACCGACCCTGAGCCTGGGTGGGGGTGGCCACAGCTGCACCTGCAGCTACCACTACCACTACCCTTGGGCCTGTGGCAGCCGATGAAACGGACTGCCGGCTCACATGGTAGCCAGTGCTAGATGCAAGAGCTGCATCTCCTGGAACCGCAGGGGGTGGTGGCATGACTGCACCAACACATGGCACAACATCGTGCCGAAGTGGCGCACCCCTGCCTCTTCCCCCTCTGCAGCCACCCTGGACACCCTGGAGTCCCACTACTCCCTGGTCAACCCAGCCACGTCCCTGACCACGCCAGCCACATGGAGTACGCCCAGCTGAGGCACCCCTCACCTTTCGTGGCCTCCCAACCATGGCACAGATGTAGTAGTGCCGGCACAGATGTAGTAGTGCGAATGGGTGGTGTACATGACAATTGTCCTGGGGAATTGGGGTGAAGGGGGTGGGGTACTAGATGTTAACAGTACCCCTGCACCCGCAAGGCTGTATGTGACCCCGGTGATAAAGTGACGGGTCACGCAATGCTCAGGCACCCCAAAACTGCAGTAAAACTGTGTACGCAACCCCCAGTAGCCCACATGTGTGGTATTAACCTCCCGCAGTACACGGTGGCACCCAGGGACACGGAAAAATGTACGTGAGGAATACGCAGGATACTATGACCTCGGAAACGGGTACACGATACATAGGGGCACCCGCAGTGGGAAAAATAGCGTGCACGAGTCACCGTCTGATTAGCATGATAATGAAAAACACGCGTAGCCAATAACCCCGCCGAAAGAAGAGATACATCCTTGCTCCGCTGTGAAGTTGGGATGGCGTGTGAAACAACCAGAAGTAGCAACACACGTCGGTCTCCACGGAAGGCACGTACAGCGAACTGCTGGCCCCACTCACCTTTAACCCGTGCTGAGGGAAACACCCACGCACGTCACGTCACTTACGCGCTTAGGCCCTTTCCTCGAAATACACGCATTAACACGCGGACGTGCCGTTTTTTCACGTACTGAATCACTATGCACCCATGATGAGGGGAACATTACGCGCTAAGGGCCGTTCCTTGATTTACACGCTGACATGCTGTTTTTTCACACACCATATCACTCCGTATCAAGCTGGCCACGCGACAACACACGGAAGACCTCGCTCCTGCCCAGAAGGCCGAATTACTGCCCCCCAGAGCCCTGAGCTGACTCCCACCAGCCATCTGCTTCTGCCTGCCTGCCTGCTGGCCACGTGCCCTGCTATTTGGTGCCTGCACGTCAGCCATCTGCAGGGGTCCAGTTGCTGTGACCACCCCTGCTGGAACAGAAGCCTCCCGACTGAAGTTCATCGCTCCACAGCCCAGCACCAGGACCCAGTTGCCCACCCACACCTGCCTCAGGGATTGCCATGTCAGGGCAAACACCATCAGAGACCACTGGCAACCCCCAGCCAGAGAGGCAGAGTGCTACCAGCTTCAGTGCCGCAGAAGTTGGTATCCTGGTGGAGCAAGTCGTGGTGCATTATGATGCTCTCTTTGGAAGACCACGCGCCGACAATGATGGACGGAAGAGGATCTGGAAGGACATCGTGGCTGCCATCAACGTGGAGGGGGTGACAGCTCGCGACATACGACACATCTGGAAGCGCTGGGAGAACTTCAGGTCCAGGACCCTCAGGAAGGCCCGGCGCCTCTTGGAGGCAGCGGATGCAGAGGGGTGCCGGGTCCGCCTTACCGACGACCAGATGAGGGTCCTGGAATGTATACGCCGAGCGCTTCACCTCCAGGTCCTGGAGAGGCAGACCCGTCCAGAGTCGAGCGGTAAGTGTCCATGTGTACTGATTGGACGCAGTGCATCTTGAGGTGTGCCAGGTGTGTGCAGCTTGGACATGTGTCTTGAAAGGGCCATGTATGGATGTGTATGTGCAGGGACATGAGCCTGCCGCATGTGAGTCCAGTCATGTGTGAGGCACATCAATGGTGTATGTGTTCAAATGCATGATGCACAAATGCATGTGGGTATGCACACATTTAGCATTTCTGTGTATGTACTAAGGCATGGTTGGGGTGTGACACATGGATGCTGGTTCCACCTTCATGTACGTGCACGGCATACATGTGCGTGTGTGTGTTTGACATGTGTGCGACTGTGATACGACATGGATGCATGTGACACAGACATGTAGGAACCCCATTGGCAGATGTGACATAGTTGCCAATGATTGCACTGTGGCAGTTGGTGGATATGTACAGATGCATGTCTATCTGTTGGCACGTGTGCATGTGTTTGGCACTCCCCATGTTGCTTGTGATGTCATGCCAACCTTCGGATGTTCATGCTGTTGTATGTGTATGGATGCTGCTGCCTGCTGCACGATTCCTGTTAAATTGTGCATGTGTGTGGGTTGAAATGATATGTGTGTTGGGGAATGTGATGCCAACTGTGAAGTTTGAGACTGCCACTCATGTGCACCTGTCATGTGTGTATCAGACCATTGTACAGTGCCCTGATGCCCGTGTTCTGTCTCTCCCTGTCTGCAGCGTCAACTGATGAAGAGGGCGGAGATGGTGCTGTGGAGCACAGTGGCAGGGATCCCACCACCAGCAGGAGACGCAAGGCCCAGCTCCCCTCCCAAGTTTACATCTCTTCGGGGAGTGAGGAGTCTGGTGCCGCATCTGCGGCCGCAGCTGCCGAGGGAAGGTCTAAGAGGCGGAGGTTGGAGGTGGACTCCTTGGCAGCAGAAGGGGCAGCTGAGCCTGCACAGGGGCATATGGAGGAAGATGATACAGAGTCATCCAGGTTGGTGGGGGGTTTGGTTGAGGACGCGGCCGTGGAAGGCCCACGCACGGGGCCTGGAGGGGGGATTCCACTGGTGCTAGTGGTGCAGTCCAGGGGCAGGGACAGGAGGCAGCACAGGCCGCTGCAGAGGTGCCTGTGTGTAATCTTGTCCCCGATCCTGTGACTGCATCATCCGGCACCAGCAGGGATGCCTCCGTCCAGACCCGTTTTCAGGGAGGGGATGCGCACACAACAACTGGCCTTCCTCTCCCTGCGGACGTGGCAATCCGGGACCGTGTTGAGCCTGGCCTAGCTGGGGTGGCATTGCGTCAACGTGGTATTCGGGATGATGTGCAGGGTTCTCGTGAGGGCAATGCACGTAATTCCGAATACCTCATTGACCGCATCGACCTACTAGGGCATGTCAACAAGGCTGGGTTCCTCTGTGTGCTGGAACGTCTGCCAACTCCCTCCTCAACTGAACCCTCTATGCGCCAGTCGTCCTCCATCTTGCCATCTTGCCATCTTCCTGCCCAAGTATCACCTGGGCACCCTGTGGAGCTGCCCCTGACCCAGCGACCAGGCTGGTGGAGGACACATCCCTGCCACAGTCGGGAGTCGGAGGTCCAGCAGGGATGGCCACGTTGTCCGGACATTTCATCGACAACAATTGGTCGACAGGACATTTGGTCGACGTAATTTTGTCGAAAACCAAATGGTCGATTTTTTTTTAATTTATATATTTATTTTTAAGGTTGTAGTTTAGGGAAAAAAAGGGTTTTTTAGAAAAAAAGGGGGTGGGCGGACCCCCCCCCCAAAAAAAAAGGGTAAAAATAAAAATAAAAATAAATTCGACCATTTGGTTTTCGACGAAATTGGTTGGACCATTTGTCCAGTCGACCAATTTTTTTCGATGAAATGTCTGGTAACCATGGCCACCCCAACAACTGGACCCAAGCAGGAGGATGACGTGCAGGCATCAACTGGCAGGGCAGCAGCAGGCCCAGGTGGGAGCAAAGATGGCTCGGGGCCATCAACATCACAGGGGCAGGCTTTGGCCGGAGGGCAGGAGGACCCTGGATTGGGAGTGTCTTTCGTGTGGCAGCAGTTGGGCCAGCAGATAGATTTAGAGCGGTGGTGGGCAGAGGAGGCACGGCTCACTATGGTCAGGACGGAGAACTCCATGCGCAGGGCCTTGAGGTGGGCTGAGTGGAGCAGGGAGTGGAGCAAGCCATGACTGCATTGCCTGGTGATGATTCCTGTATGATACCTGGCTGCCATAAGACATGCAGTGTTTCATGTATATCCTCATCTGCTTCTTGTGAAAGGGGGTTTTGCTTCACTCGTGACAGCAGTGCTCCTTCCTTTATCTTAATGTGCACTGCTGCCAATCCTTTCAATATTCCCACATCATAGGGTTCCTTGGTCCATATTTTCTTTGGAACTTTTTCCAAATCCTCCTGCATGTATTTTGTCTCTTTATTCACCAATTGTGTCATCTAGGGCACTGCGTTTTCCTTTATGTGCAGTGGACAGGGTATGCTCAACGGAAACACTATCTCTCCCTCCTCTTCGTCTTTTGTAGCGAACAACTCTGTGTCTGTTACTCCTGTCAGTCCTAGTGTGGGATCGATATACAGTATTGATCACCACTCCATGTTATCGTCATCTGTAGCAACCAGTATAATCATATTTTTTCTCACTACTACTTCCTCTAGGTATAGCAGTGTGTGTGTGCCTGGTGTGATGGTTGAAGGGCACCGTGATCTGAATACAAATTCGTCTGACAGCCGAAACACCTTTCTGTGTATCCCTGGGATCCTTCCTAGCAGTAACCTCACTCCGTGTGCGTGGGTATCCCTCTCAATGTGCTGTGTGCATAGTATGCTTGTATCAACACTGTCACCCTGGCTGGGTACTTCCCAGGCATGGTACACGCCGTCCCTTTATTTGAAAATGAAATTGTGGCATACAATTAGCTTAATAAATCTCTTCCTAATATGTTTATAATTGTGTCTTTTGAATACAATAATGGTGCTGCAATGTGTTGCATTCCTATTGTCAGTGGTAAATCTTTTGTTAGAGGAACTGCTTGGATGATCCTAGGAAAGCCTTGCGTGTCCAATTTCTTGTTGAATAATGGGTACCCCCCTTCACTTATACAGGATCTAGTTGCTCCAGTATCTATTAGAAAGAAAAAATCCCCCTGTCCAATTTGAACTGCTACCTCGGGCTCCTCTACGGGGTCTTCAGTTACTGCTAGGACAGGACACGCTCGTACTTCCTGTGGGCTCCCCTATTGGGAAAATGTATTGATTGAAAATGTGAATGGATTTCCACCCACCACTGCTGCCCTGATGTAATGGGGCACTTCATTCTGTTCCAGTATTGTCACCTTCTTTTGTGCATGTGTCTGCGCTGGTACCTGCAGTACGCTTATGGTACCCTGTGTTCCAGCTATCATTCCCTCTTGGGTTGATACTTGTTTCTGTGTTGGTATGACCTGTGTCTGTATAAGCTGTATTGCATCTGTTGCTGCAGTATCATTTGCGTTTGTTGAGGTTGTGTTGATGTCTGCATGTATGGCTGCTGTCGCTGCGCTGCTCCTTACTGTACTTGTTTGTTGAATGAGTGGGCATGTTTGGGCATAGTGACCAATATTTCTGCAAACAAAACACTGTCCCCCATACCATTGCCCCATACTCTTATATCCAAATCCCCTTCCCCTTGGATAATATCCTCTTCCTGTCTGATATTGTCCTATGTACTGGTTTACTCCTTCTTCATATGCAAATCCATTTTGTTGTGCATTTATAAATCCGGGCTGTTGTTGCATCTGTTGTACTCCCTATTCTGGGTTATTTGGTGCTTATGTATATCCCCCTTGCTGTGCTACCGCTGTTACTGGAAGTCCCCCCTGTTGGGTGGATGGAACGCTAACTGGTCCTCTTCCATGCTTATTTTGGCCAGCATTTTCTGCTTTTACTGCGTTGTCTACTGCCTCCTTGTCTTTTTCCTGTTTTCTTTTACAATAGCGTACGATAGTCGCCTTTATCTCGGCCCATCCTTTTGCTTCTATCCCTACTTCTTTTTCTGGGGAAGCCTGCACATCTCTGGGGAGTCCCCTCAGTAGAATGTGATAGAACAAAGGTATTTTATCATCCCATGATTGTTTATTCTCTTGCGTCCACATCTCTTGTATTGATCGTATGTATTCTGCAGAGTCCTCATCTGGCTTCATTTTATGTTATAGTATTGATCCCTTATCTGATGTATCTGGATACAGCGCTCTCAGAGCTTTCCAAACGTGTGCTCGTTAATTGTTAAAAGGTTCCCAGTCATGTGTGTAGCTGCTTAATTTTACCCCTGTATGCCCTACTTGTTGCCAAATCTTGTCACTTTGTCCCCCGACCAGGACTGCAAATAAACTCTTGATGTCCCCTGTGGCCAGTGGGATCCCTGCAGTCTCCTTCTGAAATACATATATCCACTTGCTGGACCCTGCTATTAATGAAGGTAAACTGTAGACTAAATTATCCCTATCCATCGTCTTCCAGGGTACGTATTGTACTTCCCCTTTTGCCCTTTTGCCTTCCGTTGAAGGGGCTACTGAGTTCATACTCTGTGCTTCCACCAATCCTCGTGGTCTTTTTGCTACTGTCATCTTTGCTTTCCTGTTTTGAAGCCTGTTTTGAAGGCTAGCTCCCCAGTTCCCTGTTTGTTCCTCTCTTTCCTCTTCCTCCTCCTTCTTTTCACCCCCTTCCTCTACCTACACTTGTTAAATCGCAAGGGTCTAATTCATCATCCTGACTGTCATGCTGCTGTCCTCCTGGTCTGATGCAGTATAATCACATTTTGTCGTGTCTGGCTCGTCTTCCTCCATGTCCTGTACACAGTTATCAATTTTAAATGTTATACGTCCTGCTGTCCATTTCTGTTGGTCCTTTTCCTTTCCCTGTTCCTTCCCCTTTTTCTCGATTTCCCTCCCCATTACCTTATCTGCTTCTCTAAACATTGGGCCTCATTCCGAGTACGGCGCTAACCAATGGCGCTATTAACGCCTTGGTTGACGCCGTACCCGGACCGGCAGCGCCTTGGTGGATGGCGGAATCACCGCCCCATTCCAAGGTTGGCGGGGCGGTGATTCCCCATTCACCAAGGCTCTTCCCCATTCCCAAATGAGCCCCCATAGGGCTCAATGGGAATGGGGAAGATGCAAATAACGGTGACCGTTCATTACGGTCACCGTTATTGGCTTGCAGGCCCCTTTGCGCCCTCGACTTTAACACCTGCTCAAAGCAGGCGTTAAGGGCGAGGGCGCAGAGGGAACTCGGAGTATGGCGGTAAGGGATTACCGCCACCGGTCTCGTTACCGGTGGCCGCTATCCCTTACCGCCATACTCGGAATGAGGCCCATTGAGTCCAGTTGCTGTTGTGTGCTTTCTTTAATGTCCGCTAAATATTTTATTTCCCCTTTTGCTGTCTTATCCTTCAAATGAGGTTCTAGCTCAGCCTTATTTTTCTTCGCTTTCTCCTTGTCTGGAGATGCCTGCCTAGGATTTGTATTTCCTGAAGCCGGCTTTAATAATGGAAACGATCCATAGGGAGGGGGTGGAGAACTAGCTTTCTCCTCTTCCCCTTCTCCCTTCTTCTTCTCTACTTTAGTTTCTTTGTAAAGTTTCCAGATATCTAAAATGTCCTGTCTCTTTTTTAAGCTTTGTACCTTAATATGTTGCTAACAGATATGAATACATACTGTCAATTACATCCTTTTGAAATGTCCCCTCTCCGGGCCAGTCCTGATAACATTTTCCACTATGTCATTCATCCACTGAAAGTGATATTTTACTATTTCTATCACAATATTGGGGCAATACTTTACACATATCATCAAGGGGTGAGTCCATATAATAGGATGACATTATTGCACCCTTTTCCTAATGTTTAGAGTACTATTTACCCCTTTCTGTTCTTAAGCCCTCCCACTTATATCGCAAAAAACACTTATATCCCCTTCATCACTCAAACACTAACTCACTCTTTTACTTACTGTCTCACTTCTTCACCCTATTTAATTCACACTGGCCTTCTCCTCAGGCCCACCATTTCATACATTGTACACACAATGACCCTCTCCACAGGCATGTCTTGTTAATCTTAGTTAATACACAAATGGCCCTCTCCAAATGCCCACCACCTAACAACTATGCCCTATGTGCAATGGGTTTGGTTGCTCCTCCCTCCATTCAACTGAGCACCCTGCACATACTACACAGCTCCTCTGATATGTACACATTAGTTCAGCTCTGGCACATCTGCGATTTCCACAGCCACAATAAACATAAAACACAATAACTTCAATTTATAACAACAAACTACTACTGTTTCAAAAAACACTGATGCATATGCCTCTTCTCCTTCTCTCCACCACTTCAATCCTCCTTCAACTAGAAATAAAAAACTATGCAACTATACCAATTGCCTGCACTGAGCGCAACTCTCATCTAACAAGGTTCGCCACTTACTACGCAACCCTCTGCTCTAACGCAGATGTGCCACTGCCCACTATATCCCTATTGCGTAGATGGACCTAAATTCTTCGACTACTACGGCCAAATGCCCTCCACCTCTTGAGGGTGTGCCCTCAACACCATAAAACTGTGGGTTGCCTCAGAACTCACCAATGAAAAATTACAAAAGTAGTCCCAAAAGTAGTGCACACAAAGCAAAAAGTAACGCTATTTATTCTGGGTCCAGTTGCAGCTGGGAAAGCAAGATTCATACAGAATGTGGAACAGAACTGCATAAAAGGCACTGTCAAAGAAACACCCCTAAAACAAAAGCTTTTATAATCATACAAACTAATTAGCATCGAAACGAATTGCAACATTAGGATAATCCTCCATGTGAAGCTGATAGGTGGAGCTATGTCATTCCCATATAGTGGGACATACATTACCCTGAAATGATTGGGTCCTGCAAACCTTGCCACACCACCCTCGACCACCTCTATGACATGACAGCATTCCAAACCACAATTCCCACTTCATAGTGTCAAAACATTGAGTCATTTGAGATGTCTGTATGCATCTGCCGCTGGTCATCTCCATCCGTTTTTTCATGGGAATACAACTGATCATGACACTGCAAGAGCACTGAACTATTGACAAGTTAACGTTTTAATGTTGCATCTTAGGAACTCTTGAACTTCTTCCCAGACTAAGATGTGCAAGGGGGCAATTTGAAACCACCATGGAACATTTTGTAACCGTCAGTAGACCAATTTCATGAACTAATATGCCGAATTATGAAATGATTGTGCATTCACTGTCTTTCCCCGGCACCCATGAGCTTTGCTTCCTGACCTCATAGGTATCAACGACTAATCCTTTCTTACGTGTGACCCTGGTAATGTGTCGTTTGCAATGTGCTGCCAGCCTCTGCGGCTACTAAGCAAGCTAATAAAATGTGAATTTGTTTCTAGTGAAAAGCAAGCTCTTAGGCCCGTTTACAGTGCCTCAGTCTATTGTTAAACCTTGTATACTGACCTGTAAGCCAACTTTATCGCTTATATGTTATTTGCTTGAAACACAATTATATAGGGTATTCTCCAGCCTAATGATATGATATGATATTTTATTTGTATCACGCCCATACACAAGTGTTTCAGACCTTTATGGCTATAAACAAAGCCTCTTCCCCTTTTAGTTGGCTAATCCTGCAGCTGATATATTTGCACCTTTTTACTGCACTGAACTTGCATTTTTACCACACTATCTAAAGTTGTAATGGACCACAATTTGTTGCAAGCTAAATGAGGATGCGTTGTGAAGATATGGAAATTAAATGGAAGTTCACCTCGGTTTATCATCCAGAAACAAATGGGATGGTGGTTAGGATGAATAGAGTTATCAGCCACTGTTTACAACAAGCTTTAGAGTATTAAATATTAGGAGGAAGCATTAAATGCTCTGGTATGAAGTATGAGAATAACGCCACATGGGACTACAGTGGTGTCCCTTTCTGATCAATGTAGAGAACCAAACTCCAAATTATTACCATTGTAGTTAAACAATACATTAGGTATCATGAAACTCGTTGATGGCGTTGTAGCAAACAGTATTCAATTAACATAACAATGAGCATATTCAAGCTAACATATTACAATGCAAAATTGTAATCGGGAAGAAGGATGAAAGAAATAGAAGTTGAGGACCTCATATTAATTCAATTGGGTTGGGGAGGCAACAAAGGAGGCCATGTTCTCCCGTCCCATGAAGGTAATCAAGATACTGCAAAATGCTGTCATTTTGGAAAATGGTATGGTATGGAACTGAAACAGAGTGGTGAGATGTAAGAAAAGTCTAGTTCAGAAGGAGAGAAGATGAAAGGAGGAAGGTGTTTATCACTGGGGAAGTATATTGTTTGAAGGTATGGAAGAGGAATTGGACAGTGTGGTGATAGACTGAGATAGAGTGGGGACAGAAGAATAAGTAACGGAGCAGTCAGAAGATGAAGAGCAGAGCTGAAGGAAGTTCAACTAAGGAGGAGTACAAGAGCACATTTGCTTCCAAAGAGTCTCCAAGACTTTGAGTTGTATCAATGATAGAGGTTATCATACTAGACAGTATCTAAACTAAGCATTGTACATAGTTTCATATAGAAATGTTTATAGTTCTAAGACTGTGTTGTCATAGTAGCATGTTTTTAGAAAGGAGGGGGATATGTTGTAAATGTGTCCACTGATTGGGAAAATAATGTGAAATGTAGAACGTGAAACATTGGAGACAAAGAGAAGAAGTTGGAAGCAGGTCTTATGCTTGGAAACTATACAGTAAATGACTGTACAATAGGGATGCGTACAGATCCTTACAAGGAGCAACAGTGGGATGAAACAGTGTAATACACATTGGAAAATGTCAGACAAAAAAAGTCTGGGAGTAGCAGCTGATAAGACCGCTGACAGAAATACATAGATTGCACTAGATGGTGCAAATTAAGATTATTGGTTCAAATGTTTCTACTGTATCTTCTGCACTATAATCTACTCTCACAGTACTGTTCAGAACCCTAATACATTTTAACTGCCCAATTACACCATTTCAGTACTTCATTAAAATCCAGTTTTATCACTAACACACATGCACAAGCAGAAGTGATGAATACAGTCTTACTTGTCTTCTCCTTTAAAGCAGTGAGCAGCAGTCACAATCCACTCCGTACTGAAAAGTGTTCCTCCGCACAGGTGGGAGAAAGACTTTCCTGATGGTTGCTGAATGCTCACTAACCAGGGCCAGGTGCCCGGCTTGGCATCCGTGCCACCCACGATCCTGGATCCCCGGTCTCCCACCATGGGTCGTTCACCGCAGGCTGTCAGAAAAAAAAGGCATTAAGAGGGGTATATCGGGTGGAACCGGGTGAGAGTCAGTGGCAACCTCCAATTCACCTGCCTGCAGTCTTCACTCAGTTTGCCAAACTCTTACTTTGCGGTGCTGAGTAAACACTGGTCTTTAGTCTCATTTCTATTGCTGCGGTTTGGATGAACATAGTGGACTATGTTCCGTATCATGGGGCTATCAATCAGAGAAAGGGTAAAAAAGGAGGAAAGTGTTTGTTTTATGCTGTATATTTTCTGTGAACCTAGGGCCATTTACTTGTGTGTGTATCTTTTCCCATGCTTTAATATCATCTAATAAAATTAGATAGTTTTAAGGGTAGGTGCACGTGGCATGGAATTCATAGCTTTTGTTTGATTTCCTTTGGGACAAAATGGCATCACTTTGATAGTAGACAGTTGAGCGATCATTTGTACCATACTAAGTCAGATGTAGTTGCAATTTCCGGTTGTTTCTCAGTTACTATTGTAGACTTCTTAATAAGAGTAATGAGGTTAAATTGTATTATACAAAATAATAGAAAGCTTTAGATTTGTTAACTTTATTTGTAAAAAGTACAAATCTATAGATTTCTACAGGTTCAGTTTGTTCACACTTTTGGCTAGAAATTAACTCTTTTACTATATTAGTGGACCATTAGAAAAGCTCTGTTTTGAGATATGTTATTCAATTGGGCCAGATGCAAACTGGTCTGTCTGCAAAATGTGAAGGATTCTGAAATGCCTCTGAAAATCCTGCAGCAAGATCCTTAACGTGTCAGGTATGCATCACAGAGGACCTAACCTGTCCCTGCCTTACCACCCTTTAATAGGCCACAACTTCTCAAAAAAATCTCTTCATTGTCCTTTCGGTTCATCACTGACTGCAACCAATACAATGTCTATCTGCAACCCATGTGTTCTAACTACTCCCCGGTGTAATCTGTGTGGAATGCTCTCTGTCAGACCCAGATTTAAAAAAAAAAACAAGGAGGCTAAGCACAAGGAACCCAGTGGTGAGGATTGAAGATAGAAATAGATACACACATTGCTTGGAGGGGGTTGAGACATCAAGGATCCATAACAGGGACAGGGAGAGGAGCAGGAGGGCACCATCCATATCAGGTCCAAGGCATGTGTAGAGTTCCCAATGACTTTAGGTTGCACAGCCGTCTCAGAGGGGGCCTCATCAGATGAGCAGTCTTTGTGATGTGTTCACGGAATGCTGGTAAAATGGAACCAGTTAGAGCACAATGGCTGAGAACCTGGACATGGAACAGAAAAAGCAGATGAGTGGTGGAAGCCTAGATCCAGAGCCTTAGCCACACATTCACATGAAGCTCCAAGCAGGCAAAAATGATTGATACTTTTCCCATCATAGATCTGGTCTCCACATAGGGACAGCTGTCAGGGGGGCCAATACAACCTCACTCTAGGATGTGTTCCTGTCTTGGACATAGCTGGTAATGGGAGTAATTCTATCTTACCATAGATTGTAACCATACTGTAGGCCTTGCTGGAAATGGGGATATTGTCCCATCTTAAGGTACTTTTCGTGTGGAAAAAGAGCTTACACTGGGGATAGATGCTGACTCAGCCCATGGTGCTCATCTACCCAAAAGCGATTCGTCATGGGGTGTGCTGTCTCACCATACCAGACAGCTTTGCTTCCTTAAACCAAAGTTGCAACAGGTGGGCACCAACATTTTGGTAATCTTTAAATTTCAGATGTAACTAGGTTCTTTGCAAGTATTTGGTGCACACCAGAAAACCCCTTTGGCACTAAATGGGGTAAATATAGATTACAAAAAGAAACCAGGGAAACCTCCTGGATGCTGGGTGCAGACCAGGCATCATGCAATACTATATCAAGTCCAAAACATATATTATAGAAATAGATCATTTTCTCTAATCAAGTCAAGAAGTCCCTTATCCAGGAAATGCTCACTAGGGGATATGGAACTTCTTTAGTGGAGAAAAGGATTTTGTGATTTCCAATTCTCCCTGTTTCCTGATTGCTTTCCTTGCCGCCAATATTACTGATACTGTCTGTCTGGATTTCCTTTTCTGATACCACTCTCTCCCCAGTCGGGAACATCTTGCTTTCTCTTACAATCATTGTTCAGTTCATACACACACACAATGAGCCTCCTTACATCCGTCCATGATATGCTTCTCCCTCCAAACCATTCATCATCATAGCTTCGCTGTATGCAATCAAAACTTTTTGGCTCCACAGTTTCTCATTCAAAAATCTTACATCCTTTTGCAGGATTCTTTCACTTGTACTGGATTTGAACATATCAACATTCATTTCCTTTAATTTGCACTTGTATTTGATTAGTCCCCAATCTTTTAAGTCCACAGATTCTAAAATAATGAAATTCTGTATATTTTATTCTTGCTGTGTCAAGTCTTTTTGCACTTCCTACAACTACAATTGTAATTAATTGAGTGGCTCCATTCACACTCGGGTCAATTGGCATGTTATTGGAATATCATCTTTCTTTCCTTAAAGAGTGGATCATTATCACTCAAAATACATTTGGGATAGCGATCCTTCCTGAACATACAGTCCAGAAATTAGATGACCTCTTCTCACATTACAGTATGAACCATCTTCATCACTTGCCATGTCTAAAGTAAATCAATCAGCCCTATAATAAATGAATAGAGCCTTACAGAATATTATAGGTCCATAGCACATGGTTCCGGCGAATTCTACTTTTGCTGTTCTTTGTTTGAATATATTCTGACAGAGAGGTGTTTTATACTTATCTAGTCTGCATGAATGATCCTGCATGGAATGCTTTTGTTATGATGCGGATTGGTGGGCATAGGTTGTTGTTGTAAAATGTGGGTGTGAAAACTTGAATGACTATTCCATATTTGTCATTGGTGTGAGACCATACATTATGAATACGTTATCACGTTGTAACTGCACCTTTGGTACAACATTATTTAGAACAACAACATACAGAGAATAGTTTTGTTTGGTGGATAGTTCATTGTGCTGACCAACATGGTCTAACAATATCAAACTTCACATACTGTTCAAAGAGCAATTGTGGATCTATTGAGTGAAAATGCACATACATGGCCTTAATGACCAATATGACGGGCTCCCTGTGATTAACTGAATCTAATTCTCAGGAGTATGCTAGAGGTAATGATGATGAACATGAGCCTTTTGAACCTTTAACTGGATGCAGATCACCTCTAATAAGACTATACTCCCATAAAACATGATGTGACTTACAACAGCCTGCGTACTAGTTTAATTTATCTTACCAAAAAGATCTGCATTGAGCAGGTAATTTACTTTTCCACGCGTCCCTAACTATTAAGTAAGGATATTGTTTTGAGTGCTCAATTACAAAATTTTTTATCATTTTTTTAATTTTTATTAATTGTATACGTTTAAATTAAACCTTTTACAATGAAATTGATTTGTATCAAAACATTGAGAAAAAGAAGAAAATAGAAATCCTCAACAATTCATATCACCTTAAAAGAGAATCTAAGTAAAACTTCATAAAGTAATTTCCAAATCATCTATAAAACATCACATAGAAAGCAGAGATAAAACAGATAAAAGAAAGAATTCATGATAATCCACACAATTTTAAAAATTGCAATAGACATGGAAACTGATGAGCCCCCCAGCATGTATGCCCAGAGCAACTCTCTGTTCACCCTAGCCAAATGATGTACACATTTACCATCCTAGTACAATATGTTATCAGTTCAGTGCAATACAGTACATGTTTCAAATCCTCTATAGTAGAGAGATTTTTACAGAATCTACAGAAAGCCAATTGTTTTGGCAAACCTTGTTGAATGCACATCATTTCATTTGTACAAATGACATTCAGGTGGAATATCATGAACATATTGCGCCAAACCAGATCCGGACATTTTAAAACATTCTTTTCTGCCACCCCACACTATTTATGTGTTATGCACATTCTAGCATACATGTTCTCCTATTTGATTCCATGTAGATATCCAATCGTTGTGAGCAATTTTCTTTTTCACTCAAGTCGGATCCTGGATAAGCAGATCTTCATGTATTCCTAATGTTTTTATTATACCCACACAATACTCTGCAAGATGTTTTACAGTCGCACCACCTATTTCTCCAACTCCTTTTCCTAGGTGGTTAAATAAGGTGCCATCAGGGGAACATAACAATTTCCGGTATAATGACAGACGTCGCCACTGGATGATTCTCACTAGAGATACCATACCCAGCTCCAAATATATAACTTCCATTGAAATACACTGGGCTAAGAAAAAAAGTACTTTCATCCAGATAAGAGATTCGTAATACTGCAGCTCATCTGATAACCAAAAGGGAAGTACATCCAAACCATATAGCAATTTAGTAATAACCTTGCCACGATAAAATGTTAACACTGGTAATTGCATATTTCCCATCTATTGCACTCATTTGCCGTGTTAAGAGTAAGGCTTTTTTTTAGACATTCTCCTAAAAACATTTTATAAGGGAAGGCCAAGACGGGGATGCCAAGGTACAGAATTGACAATACTATTTGCAATCTTTCCCCATAAACATACCAGGCATAGCTACTTTTGTTTGAAGAATTTAATTATTTTTGACTTTATTGGGTTAATTATCCAGTAGTTATTTCCCATATGCTTACTAAAGGCACTGAAGAGATGCTGAAGTCCTATTGTGGTTCTGTCAAAAATAATGAAATCATCAGGATATGTAGCCCATGTTATACAAGACTTCCCAAATCTAGGACTCACAAAGGCAGCCTTCTCTAATGTTTCACTAATGTCTGCCACATATCAATATAAAATAAACGTGACAAGACACAACCCTGCCTCAGGTCTGAGGAGGTACTGAATTCTCTTGACATCTTTCCATCAATATTTAATCTGACTTGGATGGAAGTATCTGTATATACATAAATCAGTATCTGAAGCAGTCCCAGGGCGAGTCCCCAGTCACGATCTACTAGGTCAAAGGCCATTGGGAGATCCAGAGCGGCTGCGTAAATTGGTGTTTCCTTACTGTTCCACGCTATTGTTTGAATACAGGAAACAAGAAATATATTGCAATCAGTTCCTACATTCATACAAAAACTCATTTGATATTTTCTAAAAATATGATTATCCATTTCCCATTCGTCCAATTTCCTTAAAATGGCAGCCGCAAAAAGTTTGCTATCAGCACCCAAAGCGTCATTGGCCTATAGTTGGTCACATTTAACCTGTCCCCCTTTTTATAAATAGGAATAATATAGGACTTTTTCTAAGTTACGGGGGCTCATTGTCCTAGGAAAACATTTTTGAATGGAATATATAGAATCCCTGCCCACACAGCTGACTGTGACTTAAAGACTTTATTAGAAATTTGATTAGGGCACCTGGGTATGGAACTGCTGGCATTCTTTATTAAGCATTCTACTTCTTCCAATGTAATGTCTAACTGGCAACTAGTACCAGAGTCACCTATGGAAAAAGGGCTATCATTTCGCCTTTACCCATAAAGATCTTTGAAATGGTTCACTCAAACAGTCTCCTCAATCGGATTAATCTGCATCACAGTTTGTTTATCTTTCATTCCATTAATTACTTTCCAAAAGTGTTGATAAGACTTGCCCAAGATGATACATAACATAGTCTCACCATCTTATTGTCTCAGGTCATACTTATACCATTTAAGCTAATTACGCCAGTGTTGCTTCTCATTTTTAATAAGGGCAAACCTCTACCTTAGATTTTTTACATTCTTCTTAATAAATCTTATCCTTTTTCTACTGGCCCATTTCCCTACCTGAAGCAACTCATCAAACCCGTGATTTTAGTTAGGGGTGATTGCTATTGGAGACCTACCCACCATAATAGCATTGATATTGTACCAAACCATGGCATTTAAATCGCGGATTGAATAGAGTCTTAATTGCTCCCTTAAAGTAGAAGTGAGAAATACGTGCTTAATTTTTGAATTGAAGTTATTTCATTATTTATTTATTGTGCGTTAAAGTACAAATATACACTTTTCACACAATCACAAACAGACAGATTTAGCAAATTCCTTAAAAACAATTACACACATTCATTTCCACCCCTATAACCCACATTCCTATAATCCTCAAACAAGATGTGGTCTACACTCCATGTTCCAATCTAATAACATTTAAAAGAAAACACATATACCAAGAAAAACTTTAAAATACCACAAAACATGCCTTTAAAAACTCTAAAAGCCTAATTGACAGAGAAATTTCATTTGTATTTAAGGCTCTAATCCACAGATCCTGTTCCGTTGTTCTGATATTCAACTGAGTGATATGTCCCCTTAATATACACAAAGCGGGACATTGGATACATAGGTGTTTTAGGGTCTCTACCTCCTGAGCACAATGCTGACGCAGTCTCTGATCCCTGGGAACCTTAGCTTGTCTGGGCAGAACTACCTGGGTTGGCAATACATTTAACTTGAGTCTCAAAATTTGAGTCCTCAATAACCTTGATGGATGCTTCTTTAAATATGGAGCAACATTGTTGTAATTTCTTAATTGGCCACACAAAGTGATCTCCAAAGCATTGGTAATTCATCAAGTTCTCTCTTAAGCAGTTCCACACATATCTAAACAGTTTCTGCTTTACCATATGTGGCGTCGCTATAAAGTCTTGTGTTGTGGCTTCTATTTTTGACAATAATTGCAAACAATCTGCCCCCCATTCCGTTAGGACCTTACACAAGCCTTTGTGCTATACTACACTACGTCTCTCATAAATTGAGGCAACTACGGGGGGCCAATATTTTAACCAAATGTGCAACTTTCCCCAGTCAATCAAAGTCTGGATCGGAAACTGCCCTAATTCATAAAATATCCCGACCAATGGTTTTGATGCCGGGAGACAAAGGACCCCCCTCCAGAGTTTCACCCCCAGTTTTGACCAGGCTAGTTGATCACCCTTGTTTGAGCGCCAAAAATTAGCTCTGGAACAATTTGCTGTTTAAACAGCTTCAAAACCGGGAGGAATGAAATCCTGCCAAATTTAAAATCAAACTGTCAGAGCTGCGTTTTTGCTAGCATAAACATTGCCTTAAGGTCGGTTACTAGATCTGTGCCTCCCTTTTTATCATATACAACGGACCCTAGATACTTATACTTGTTAACCACCTCAAGGCAGAAGCCCCTTAAGTTTCAGAAAAAGGTTCTCTGTTTAATCTTCCTCCCATTCAACACCAATGCTTTTGATTTTACTGTTTTACTGACGGGTCCAAGTTACCCAAAAAAATCCTCCACCGCATGTAGTGCTCTCTGTAGGCCAAGTGGGGTCATAGTACATTAGGTGGTGAATTTTTGTTACGCTCACCTGGCTCCCACAGAGGCGTCGATCTGAAACGGACAGCTGCGGTCTCCACCAATCTGACGCGTAGGGCCGAGATGACGGACTGGACTGGCCCACCTAGCTTCGTTTGCTTGGCCCGTAGGAATATTCTTCTGATGGTTTGAAAAGATGAGCTCTCCATCCTGCATTGAGCGCAGGGGCGCGTTGATGACCAGTTGCTTCACTGGCTCGAAGGAATTGGTGAGTTCCAGAACAATATTGACTCCGAAAAGTATGTAGTTCGTAAGAGTTCACTTGTCTGACTTTCACTCTTGTCCGATTCCTTGCAGTTTGCAGCTTGACCCCAGCGAAGAGTTCCTCATGGTAGCTGACGAAGTTCAGGTAATGATTTGGCTTATCCTACACAGTTCAATAAAATAAGGCCAGAATGTAACCTGTTGCATGCCCCCTTATTCAGGTGTGGAGAGAAAATATGAAGTTCGGGGAATAATGCGTCCGGCGGCAAAATTAGGTAAGTCTATTGCGGTGAGAAGAGTTCATCTTGTTTGTCCCTTTGTCTCACCTTGTTGTCCTTTTGGTCCCCTTAGGGGCCGGGGTACGGCGAGGATGCAATGGAGACTGCGCCAACCCGTGAAGAGGAATAGTACCCCCGGCGGTAATCAGGTAAGTCTATGGGGGTAGTTATCATTGGCTCTGTTTATTCCCGTGGCTCACCTTTGCTGTTCTTGTGTTCCCCTTAGGTGCCAGAGTGCGGCGGGAACGTGCAGAAGGATGCGGTGGATCGTGAGAATGCTGCGAAGGCAGGTGAGTTCAGCGCGGTGCTGCAGCAGGCGAGGCGGCGCGCGTAAAATGCTTCTTTCTTCCAACTCGAAGGCGCGGTGGACCCGGAATTCAGGTAAGGATCAAAGATTTTGCTCTTATTCTAACCTTTTCTCCTTCTGTTCCTCCCTTTTTCTAGGAGCTGCAGACTCGAGGTGGGCGTGGCAGAAGACTGGATGCAGGCTTGCAGACACGGTGAGCGTTACGCTGCTGGATGCAGAATAACGCAAAGCGTGTGCTGCTCTTCGGGCGTGGTTTAAATAGCCTCCAAAGTAGTCCCAGGTAAGTGTTCCTCCCGAGCCCCACCCGAGTAAAAAATAGTCCCTAGGTAAAATAGTCCCTTCCAAGCCTCATTTGGCTTGGAGCTCTGCAGCATGGTCTGCATCAGGTAAGCTTGCAGCATGGTCTGCATCAGGCAAGTTCTACTTTATGATCCTGGCGCCATAGGCGCCAGGACTGACTCTCCATATGAGCCTGGCGCCATAGGCACCAGGACCGCACCCAAACAGCCCCTAGCAGGGGTTTTTGGGCTTGCTCACAATAACTTGATGCCTGCTTCCGGGGTTGCTGGACCTGGTCTGGTTCCCCGGGGGTAAGCATCATGACAATTTTAGTCTCACCCAACCTAGGAGGATATTCCCTTAATATAGAAACAATAGAGAAAAGGCACCAGGACACAACCTTGGTGGAAACCCCTATTTGTCTCTATCCAAGATGTATAAGATCAGTGGGCATCCAGACTGACTTTAATCTTTGTGCCCACGTGGAGAGCCTCCAAAATCCCTATCAATGAAAGCGGACAACCATTTTCAAATAAACTGTTCCATATAACTGCTCTGTTTACGTGGTCAAAGGCCTTACTGATGTCGAGGAATGCCACAAATACCAGCTTGTCTTGCAATTTGCCGGGCAAGTAGTTCCAGAAGAAAACTATTCAGGGAGGTTCCCATTCCCTTCCTGAAACCTGTCTGGAATGGGTCCAGGCAATCAGCTTCACTTGCTGAAGTTTGGAGTTCCTTCAGAATCATTTTGGCAAAATCTTTATTTGATACGCCCAACAGTGTTACACCTTTTAGGTTATGGTCGTTGTTCTACAAAAGAAGGCTTTGTGGATCAATACAACGTTCCATCACACTGAGGACAGACAATCCTGCCTATGCAAGTATCCGCAGTCTAGTCATTCTACGTCCGCAACGGACGTTGATTGCAAGTCATGTGATCCCATTAAAACACCAGTGAGGCTCTATTTGTCGCGTTGCTACTGTTAGCAGAGACACTCGGTAAATTAGTTTCCAGGGATATTCTGATTCCTCTGAACTTGCTTTCCTTCCTCTTCTATGCTAATATCTTTACTGTTATTTCTCACTATCTCAGAGCAGCTTTGCAGCACCAGCCCTTCTCAACCCGCTTGAGTCAGCCCGTACTTCCGAGTCCTTCTGATCCAGCCGATCCTCTGCTCCCCAGTCACCGATCAGGTGAACGCTCAATCCCAATCCTTTCTAATACAGTGAGTTATCCCTTTCCTTACTGTGCATTTACTTTTCCACAATACCCTTACTCACTCACCTCCATTTTGTAGGAACCTCCGGGATTTCTGGGATATCAATTCCAGGCGGATTCCATTTCCAGGGTGTCTCTTCATCCCATTTAACACCCTTTTCCTGTATTGGATTTCTCGCAAGATCTTCTTCCTTTAATTCCACCTCATTTATTTTATCTCTCTCCTTTCTCATACTCACCTATCGTTCTCCTTACCCCGTAGAGTCCAGGCTTCCGTACCGCAGATAATCCATGTCAGAAGAACTCCATCCACCTAAGGGGCGTTCCTCCATGTCTTTCAGGGTTTTCTTCCCCAGAGGGTTTCCCTGGGGTTCGTGCTCCTTCCCCCACGGGTTTTTCCGTTGCGGTGGGGGAACAGGGTCCTCAGGGAGTCTCTTGCTTCCTGCCATTGCTGCTTCTGGACCGTCATACCGATCAGGTTAGTGCCCTTTGTTGGAATATTCGAATTGAGCCTGTCTTTTGCTCAGAATATAAAAGTAACAGTTAGCGACGCCTGGACGTTGATATGGAGCAGCAAATGCAGCAGCTTATGGGAGCCATGCAATCCATGTCCTTAGAGATGCAGAATGTCAAACAAGATAACGCTCAACTAAGGCAACAGGTTGCCAGAGCGTTCTCTGAATCCCCCCCTCTAGTCCTACCCACGGGCAAATGTGACGGAGACCCACACAAGTTAAAAGAATTTTTGGACAGCTGCACAGTCCAGTTTACCTTTATATCCCGATTTTTTCCTACCGATAAGGATAAAGTAGGCTTTTTGATCTCTCATCTGACGGGTCCAGCCCTTGCTTGGGCTACCCCATTAGTCACTTCAGGCAATGCCATTTTGGAGTCTTACCAGGCATTTACCAATAGTCTTAGATCTATGTTTAGACAGAAAGAAATCTCAGTCACCACAGAGGAAAGACTCCCTGACCTTAAACAAGGCAATAAGGACCTGATGACATACATTCCTCTATTCAAACGATTGTCTTCAGAAATTGGATGGCCTGATGACGGTTTACTGACTCTCTTCCGATGGGGACTCGCTGAGCATCTGAAGGATGAGGTGTCAAAAGTTCCACGACCAGGAAATTTGGCCGAAATGATAACCCTCACAATGCAAATAGACTATCGCCTCCAAGAGCGTTCTCATGAGAAGAAAAGAGGGAAAGGGCTTCGTCTGAACCCCGATCCAATTCCACTTTCCAACAAACCGGACCCCACGGAAGAACCTATGCAGATCGGGCCGTAAAGGGACCTCTCCCCGCTACTGAAAGAGAAAGACAAAAGTCTCTAGGACTCTGCATGTACTGTGGATCAGATTCTCATATATTACGGGATTGTCCGATTGTTCCTCCCCGCAGAAACAAACCTCTCCAATCGGGAAACGCCAAATCTCTACCGTATGGGGAACCACGGTAGGAGTTCAACTTCAGAGTTACCCCGTTAGGATTGAATCATCACTAGATCCGTTAACTAACCAGCATTCCATGGTAGTCCTTTCTCTAACTATCATCCTACCAGACCAGACATTACCGGGGATTCCTGCTTTACTGGATTGTGGAGCTGCAGGGAATTTCGTGGATGATCAATGGGCAGCAAAAAATGGTTTGGCTAGGATTTGCAAGACTTTCACTACCCCCATTCAAGGGGTGGATAGGAACCCCTTGAGTTCAGGTCCCATTCGGGAACAGACCACAATCCGTTGACCTGTCTGATTGCGTCCACAAGCAAGTATTGGTCTTTGATTTAATCCGAGTCACCCATTTTCCGAGCCTGCCATGGTTGCGTCTTCATAATCCTTATATTAACTGGAAGGCTGGAACTTTATTTTTGGGCTCAGAATATTGTGTATCCCATTGTCTGTCTCAACACTCCGTAGGCCTACATCTTCCTTCTGAGGTTTCAGACATTCCCGCAGTTCCTTACATAGGTCAGCTAGGATTGATTCCCTCCTGTCACCAATGCTATCTTGGATTCTTTGCTACACCACAATTCCCTTCTCTTCCTCCACATCGACGAGACGATTGTCATATCAACCTTCTTCCAGATCAACATATACCGTTTGGACGCATGTATGTTCTTTCTCAAAGAGAGAAGAATGCCTTTAAAGAATATATACAGGCCAATCTTCGGAACGGCTTAATAACGGAGTCCAAATCGCCTGCTGGTGCATCACTGTTCTTCATTCCAAAGAAAGACACAGAAGAACTTAGACCTTGCATCGATTACAGAGGTCTTAACAAAATCACTATACCAGACAAGTACCCTATGCCTTTGATAAAGGACATCCTTGAAGCGGTTTGTGGTGCTACGCTTTACACAAAATTGGACCTTAGAGGGGCGTATCACCTTATTCGAATTGCTCCAAACGATGAATGGAAGACTGCCTTGCATACTCCCTCTGGGCATTTCCAGTACCAAGTAATGCCCTTTGGTCTAGTTAACGCTCCTGCTGTGTTCCAGTGGTTTATGGACCATCTATTTTCGGACATTCTCCTTCATTTTGTTATTATCTATTTAGATGACATCCTGATCTTTTCTACTAACACAGAGGATCACATCCAGCATGTCAACATTGTCCTAAACCGCTTACAAGCCAACCAACTATACTGCAAAGCGGAGAAATGTGAATTTCATAAGACTGAAATTACTTACCTAGAATTCGTATTTTCCATTAAGGGAATTTCCATGGATCCTAAAAAGGTTTCTGCTGTCTTAGATTGGACTTCACCGTCAACCATTAAAGAGGTCCAAAGGTTTCTGGGGTTTGCAAACTTTTATCGTAAATTCATTCCTGGTTACTCAGAAACTATTCTACCCATCACTCGATTACTGAAGAAAGGAACCGCGTTCTCCTGGGATCCATTAGCCCAACAAGCCTTTGAAACCCTAAAGAAATTGTTTACCTCAGCCTCCATTTTGCTCCATGCGGATCAGTCGCGACAATTTATTGTCGAGACAGACGCCCCCCATCAGGCTCTAGGAGCCATTCTCCTACAAAAGACAGACCAGGGGGACGACAGACCCCTTGCCTATTTGTCAAAGACTTTCACCCCTTCAGAAGAACATTACTCAGTGCTAGAAAAGGAACTCTTGGCTATTAAGAGAGACTTTGAAGAATGGAGGCATCTATTGTTCGGGTCACCCTTTGCCGTAATTGGTCGTACTGATCACCAAAACCTCAAAGTCTTACAACAAGCCCATACCACTAACAGCAGACAGGTGCGATGGGCTTATTTCTTTTTACCAAATCGGATTGAGTTCACTTTCTTGCCGGGGAATCAAAACCTGAGAGCGGATGCTCTGTCCCGGAAAAGACCTGTCACAACCCATTTCTGCTCTGAGAGAATGTTTCCCAAAGCGAGATTTATTGCCATCATCTCCGATTTTCTGCAACTCCTGAAGCAAGAAACCAACAAGCATCAGTCATTGTGTGAGAAACTAGCTCTAACTCATCACCTCGTCAAAAAGCAGGAGCTGTACTTCCATGCTGACCAGGCCTTAATTCCTTCTCATTCTCTCCAAATGGAAGTATTCAGGATGTGTCATGATTCCAAGGCTGCTGGACATCGGGGCATTCAGACCACCCTTGATCTGATTAAACGGCATTTTTCTTGGCCTACAATACTATCTGATGTGCAGGACTATGTCAGCGCATGCACTACATGTCTTCAGTCCAAATCCTCAAGAGACCCCCCATTCGGTCTTCTCGCTCGCATGCCTATACCGGAAAGACCTTGTCAGATAATATCCACAGACTTCATTGTGGATCTTCCACCCTCGTCACATTTTACCACTATTATGGTCACCATAGACTATTTCACAAAACTAGCACAGTTCACCCCTCTAGCTAAAATTCCAGGAGCAGCTCAGATGGCCAAAATATTCATTGCAGAGGTGTTTTCTCGTCATGGTCTACCCGAGGCTATAGTGTCAGACAGAGGGCCCCAATACACTTCACAATTTTGGAAAAGTATGTGTAACGTTTTGGGTGTTAAGAGGGCTCTGAGTTCTGGATACCATCCCCAAACCAATGGGCAAACTGAACGCCTTAATCAGACGCTGGAAGTATATCTACACTGTTTTGTGTCGGCAGCTCAGGATGATTGGGTAGAACTATTACCACTGGCGGAATTTGCTTACAATAATGCCAAACACTCCGCTCTCAAAGCTAGTCCATTTTAATGCTCGTATGGGTTTCATCCTTCCTTTGTACCCAATCCTCATCCAAATTACCCGGAGTTGACTGCCTCATAGCTGATATTCAGTCAGCTCAGCGACTGGCCCGGGTGGCCATTCAAGCAGCACAAGACCGAGCCAAATTTTATGCTGACAAACATTGCCATGAGATGCCCGCCTTTAATGTGGGGAACAGTGTGTGGTTGGCCTCTCGTTTTCTCCCTAAACATTTGGTTCCTTCCAAATTGTCCGCAAGGTTTTTTGGGCCTTTCAAGATACTGTCCCGAGTGGGAACTACAGCAGTTCGGTTAGCATTACCACCTTCTTGGTCTCGGATTCACCCAGTATTTCATCTGTCACATTTGAAGCTCGCTGTGAAAGACCGTTTCCAACGATCCACAAGACACAGACCTACCCCGATAATCACCAATACAAGGACTGAATATGAGGTGGCCAAAATCTGCGTCTCTCGCTACCATAGGAGTCGCCTTCAATTCCTCATAGACTGGAAAGGTTACTCTCTAGCGGAAAGAACTTGGGAACCTGCTTCTGGTGTCCACTCTCCTCTCCTGCTGCGACAATTCTTTCGTCTACACCCGGGGAAACCCGGGTCTCCACCCAGGAGGAGGGGGCATACTGTTACACCTTTTAGGCGATGGTCGTTGTTCTACAAAAGAAGGCTTTGTGGATCAATACAACGTTCTATCACACTGAGGACAGACAATCCTGCCTATGCAAGTATCAGCAGTCTAGTCGTGCTACATCCGCAACAGACGTCGATTGCAAGACATGTGATCCCATTAAAACACCAGCGAGACTCCCTTCGTCGCGTCGCTACTGTTAGCAGAGACGATCCGTAAGTTTGTTTCCAGGGATATTCGGATTCCTCTGAACTTGCTTTCCTTCCTCTTCTATGCTAATATCTTTACTGTTATTTCTCACTATCTCAGAGCACCTTTGCAGCGCCAGCCCTTCTCAACCCGCTTGAGTCAGCCTGTACTTCCGAGTCCTTCTGATCCAGCCGATCCTCTGCTCCCCAGTCACTGATCGGGTGAACGCTCGATCCCAATCCTTTCTAATACAGTGAGTTATCCCTTTCCTTACTCTGCATTTACTTTTCCCCAATACCCTTACTCACTCACCTCCATCTTGTAGGAACCTCCGGGATTTCTGGGATATCGATTCCAGGCGGATTCCATTTCCAGGGTGTCTCTTCATCCCATTTAACGCCCTTTTCCTGCATTGGATTTCCCGTAAGATCTTCTTCCTTTAATTACACCTCATTTATTTTATATCTCTCCTTTCTCATACTCACCTATCGTTCTCCTTACCCCGTAGAGTCCAGGCTTCCGTACCGCAGAGAACCCACGTCAGAAGAACTCCATCCACCTGAGGGGCGTTCCTCCATATCGTTCAGGGTTTTCTTCCCCAGAGTGTTTCCATGGGGTTCGTGCTCCTTAGCCTGTGGGTTTTTCAGTTGCGGTGGGGGAGCAGGGTCCTCAGGGAGTCTCTTGCTTTCTGCCATTGCTGCTTCTGGACCGTCATAGCGACCAGGTTAGTGCCCTTTGTTGGAATATTCAAATTTAGCTGTCTTTTGCTCAGAATATAATAGTAACAAACTGTGAGATAGGTCTATAAAACAAAGGAGAGGACCTATCTCCCCCTTTAAAAATCAGTACTATTAGTGCAGCAGAAAAGACTTCTGGAAACTCCTTTTTAAACAAACTATTCACAAACAAGTTTGACAATAATTTGCACTATACAAACACATTTGATTTAAGGGTCAAATTTGAATGGCCATCAGGGCCAGGGGAATTTGATTTCTTGCTCGCTTTTATCAGATGAGAAATGTTGCCTAAATCCCAATGAATAGCCTCCTTCCAACTGGTCTGCGGCAACACAGAGTCCTGATCTAGCCCGGGTTTCACATAGAGGTTGGTAAATTGCTTTACCCAGTCTGCCTCTGATATTGGCTGGGTTTGCAAAAACTGATCCCTCCCTTGCGGCTTTATCAATTGCCAAAATCTACCAGAGTTGTTGCCCAACATACAGGCCAGGATTTCTTCAGCATCATTGATGTTCATTAAAAATGTCTGACCCTTCACCCAGTTCCTATTGCTTTGCTTTTCCATGCGAACCTTGTTACCACAACCTCTGGGATTCACCTTCTGCAGCCCTTTTATCTCTCATTGCATTTGTTGTTTCCGTGCCTGCACCTGTACATGAAAACCGTGAATAACCCCTTTGAAGTTATTAGTGTTATGATCATTCCATCTAAGTTCACGCTCATTGTACAGGCAACATCCCTCTCGAATATGCTGCCATTGATCCTAAAACCAGACACCAAGCATGCCATACTCACTAAGTTTAGTTTCAATAACTTCAACCTTTAGGACGTAAGGAAGTAAGTTACCAGAGACAAAAGCATAATCTAAGACTGATGAAATATAGCCATTCGTCCAAGTAGGGCGCAAAGTTATTCCTCTCGGGAGATGTTCATTTAATAAATGTAAATTGCATTCCTATCAAACGTCACACTACATTTTCCCTCTTTGATGTTTATCAGAGAAGTCTCTTCCTCTCCCCATATCAATTTCTCCATTGCTATTTACGTTTGGTTCATGACAATAAGAATTCAGATCAGCAGCGCCTGTTATATAGCCTCCAAGATAGTCATCGTTCCACTCAGCTAAAACATTATCAAATTCCTCCAATAACTCAGATAAATTACCTAGTTTGGTAGTCCAATATATATTTGTTAACAGTGCATAAAAGTGTGATTCACCAAACTTACCCCTAACAGCTATTGCAAGCAACCCCCTAGGTGTTGAGGATTGTCTAATGACTTTCAGCTCTACATCTGTGCGAATCGCGGTTAGCAGTCTCCCCGAAGGTCGTCCCTTCTCACCAACTAGCGCTGATTGAAAGGCAACTTCATAACCATCAATTAAGGGGCAAAACGTCAACCATACTTCTTGTAGGAAGACTATTTCATGGTCTCTCAAAAAATTGCACAGGACATAATTATGGAATAAGTCATTGTGCTCCTGAGTAATAATAATAATAAGTATTCCAGGAAATGCATTTTAAACCGATATTAGTGCTACAAGCTCTTTTCAAAAGCCTTCATTTGGGCAGTGGAGTCCTTAACGTTAATGCCAATCACCGCCATTCACCCATGTCTTCACTATTAGGTTTCTGTACTATATTAAGTTTATCTCCATTCATACCATCACTCCCGCAGACAATCCCCTTTTTGCGTTCATCTCCTCAAGGAGCGACCTGATAACCTTGAAATTATTCTCATGCTCTCCTCCTTTTTGCATTGCAGTATTATAATCCACATTCGTTTTACTGCAGTTCAATGCCTCTTTGCTACCTCTAAATCCAATCTCATAGAGTACTCTGGGCTTCACCCCTCTGCATTACATCAGGACATGTCTGGCAGTCTGCATTAGCCTTTTTTGTCTGCGGACCCTCTCTTATATTATCTCTATTGGGTTCCACGGCTGGAAACATAGCTTTAATTCTACAGACTGGCTGGGCCTGTACCGGCCCCCATTTTATTACCATAAATATATTCTGTTGTTTTGGGAACTTAGGTCTGCAAAACATTTCATCTGCTCTTCTCTGAAGCGTTACATTCTCAACATTAACAATTGAAAGCCTAGACTCAAAAGGGCAGTAGTCATTCCCTTTCCCCACTTCTAAACCCTCTCCTTCATTATTCACCTTTGCAAGTTTATTTACTATAATAGCCGAATCAACAGCCTTATTATACTTCACTTTTTTCCTCTTGGGTGATAGTTCCCCCATATTAACATCTTGGTGCAAATTACAGAGGAATTTTCTAGAGGATTTCCGCCCAACCTTCAAAAGCTTAGCACCTTTATTTCCATCCTGATTATTATTTGCAACTTTAATGTTACCAATCTGAGCATTTTTACTATTTACATTCATCTGTACTTGAGACTTCCTTTTATTAAAAATATGATAAGTTACTTGTTCTGAATCATTATCAGCCCCCTCTTGTCCGTCGAAAACAGGTTTTCTGAATTCAGATGTACCTCTGGTACTGCTTCACCTTCCGCAACAATAAACTCTTTACCTTGTGATACCCCACATGGCTTAGGTCCAACCCATTTTTGTTTCACATTCCCAGTCTGCTCCTTTAGTCCCTCCTTCTCCAATCTGACTAAGGATGCAGAGATTTCCCCCAAATGGTATGCATGCCTCTTTAGTTCATTCTCCATATTCTTACATAATTTTAACAGAGACACAAATACTTGATGGAAATTATCCCAAGCGAAGACAACAGAACTTCCATTCTCAACACCAGGGTCATACCCATCAGGCTTCAAGCTATCCGCGGTAGTATCATTTGTCAAGTCGTCTTCGATAGATATGGGAGGGATATTCAATAAGGAGTAACTATTAAGGGGTAAATCAATTCTGTGTACTCCAGAATTCATAATTTCTGAGGCCATTAGACTGTGGCCCAGAATTTGCTTCTCAATAGTTAGTGGTAGAGTGTCCAGAGCGCTTTCCTGTAGTACCATACTTTTATTAGCTCCTTTTATAAGTACTGGAAAATGATTTTCCATCTTCTTTTTTAGCACTTTTTTTCTCCTGGGCCCCTGCTGCAGTCTCCCACTTTTATTGTCAGTAGTCGACATAAAAGTATTTGAGGGAGATGTGGGTAATGCTAAGGCCATAGCCACAGGAAGACAGTCTTTTTTTACTAGAAAATACAAGTGGGGCCAAAATGATGTCTTTATGCATAAGCATTGCCGGCCCCTTATTTATTAAATTAGGCATCTAAGAAGTAAAAAAGACAACTTCAACCTCACTTAGGATAACTTATATCCAGAACTTTCCCCAAAACCAGTTAAAATACTAAAGGTTTGAAAACACTCAGCAATTCCTAACCACCAAAATCGCATACAGGAGAAAGATTGCAGCTAGCAATAGGCCCTAGATAGCAAGCTCTATTGGACGCTACAAGGGGTGGACTGGGAACCAAAAGAGGCCTTGGAAATAATTTTCAAAGTGGCCACATGTTGCAAAATGTCGGCAAGCCCAACATTTTTCCTATGAGAAAATTTGGAAATACCACACGAAAGAGGCGCAAGGTGCAGAGGGCCACCGGCAAATCTCCAGAGTTCCCTATAGGCCAGTCCACACCTGGGTGCCACAGACCAACCCTGTCTGCAGTGGAGGGCAGGGATAGTTCAGCAATATGTTCTTTATAAGCATGTTTTAATGAGGCAAGCAAGGCCTAAAACGACAGGTCCAGCGCCGCCTACTTATTCATAAAAACATACATATAAAAGAGAAGAAAAGGAAAACAAAAAGCAGATAAAAAAGAAAAAATACACCAGCCCACCGTAGACGACAATATTAAAAAAAGATAGAATAGAGTCTCAAACTCACTACAGTCAATAAATACCTAAAAAAAAGAACGGTTAATTGCAGGCCCCCATAAAATATGGGTGCACCGTAAGTGTGAAGGCTGTTTGGCTGAGTGCTCTGTTCCGTGCGTACGAGGAAGTTTGCTGCATTTATGTGAGGCGAAACTACAGGAAACTTATCTCAAGTAAATATACTTGACTCCTTGACTCTCATCTTTACGTTCTCTGTGCCTGCAGACTAGGTTTTCATGTGGACTTTCTTGTAGACTTTCTCTGAATCCCTTTGATCTCCTACTTCATTTAGATCTCCCGCGTTTCAGCACCGCCTGGCCCCGCCCACCTGCACCCGGAACTGCCATTTCAACGAGGTGTACGCGCACGAGCAGGTGAGCACCCGAAATGTGCACCGCAAGTGTGAAGGCTGTTCGGGTGCTATGGGGTTGGGGACTGGCTGTGCAATCTTAGCAATTGTGACACCGGAAGTAGGTGAGTCATTTCTCAGTGATAACTTTGCTGCTTGTTCAGTAAGGGGACGTGTCCATTTCATTTTGTAACCGCCATATTGCGAACATTTTGGGTGAGTGTCCTGTCAATAGACCCTCACTGCTTTATTACAACAGCAGCACTACTAAACCGAAAATGAAGAAAAACAAAATGCCACCTATTAGAAAAGAGTCAACCACAGATTTTTTTACTGCTTGTTAACATGCGGAGAGCAAGTTTGGTGCGTGCAGCTACTTTGCCTCTGCACCTACCTGGTAATGAGGAGGAAGAATTCCTGCAATGCGCATAGGCTTGCTCCAATGATTCGAAATCCACTGAATGTAATAAAATCAGCGCTATGGACTGTGAGGATATTTCACAATCACTGTTTATAGATGACCTTCCAAATGAAATATCAAAAGGAAAATCCAAATATAGTCCAATGACAAATGGAGCTATTTCAGTGGGTGATACCAGTGCTTGTGATTCATTTACAGATACGCCGAAAACTTTTTGAACCTGTGATTATAACTTACTAGGTCTCTTTACGAACACTGACATATTTGTTGATGAGGGGAATTGTAATGAGAAGGGGTAAGATTTGACAACCATGTTGGGCATATTTAATAGATTAATGCTGCAAGAATTACGCAAACAGACTGATATGCTGAACAAAGTTGTAATTGAATTTGGTCAGCTACCCACTAAAATAGGCGAAGCACTTCAGGTTTTGATGTTTAATACTGACCTAGTTAAACAAACTTTTAATACTGATAAGAAGTTTGAGGATGTAGAAATAAAGTCAACGACCCCGGTTTCAGATTTGGACGAAGTAATAGAGATCACTGATTCGATACCCAGTGATCGCACGTTTGGAGATATAACTAAGGAAGGGGTCCAGGCGGGGATGGATGTCGAGGAAACTGCAATTGGCAATCAATCGAAGGCCTTGCCGGATGAGACAGCTAATTTTAAAGTTAAACTAAAAACAAGAAAAAGAAATGTGAAAACAGAAGAAATTGATTGTCGTCAAAAACATGACTAAATCGTCTAGGAAATTCCTCAGGGATAAGGATTTAAAAAACACAATTGAGTAGGCCAGACAAGAGATGGAGATGCAAAGTGATTTTACTTGGGAATCCAAAAAAGCTATTGATAAGGTAGCTGGCTCCCCAAATATAATACATAAAAGTGACCAAGCCACTCAAAGTGAATATTACGAGGGCATCAAAGCAATGTCAGATGTGATGAAAAAGAAAAAAAAACTTGTAATATAGAAATGCAACTTAAAACTTTAGAATATGGTTTGAATGACATCTTTGAAACTTTTAAAAATCCGGCAGCCATTCCCAGGCCGGTGACCCCAATATCGGTCAATGATAATAGTTGGGAACCTGATAATAAAGTGAGTAGCATAACATTGGAAGTGGCGGATAAGAAAATGCAATTAATAACTACCACCTTAGATCTGATAATATTGAAAAGAAGAGTGATGACTCATTCGGTTAACTCCGGTCTAGGCCACAAGGACTGGAGTCAAGGGAATTGTTACACTCACCTGGCTCCCACAGGGGTGTCGGTCAGACCCGGACAGCTGCGGTCTCCACCAACGTGATGCGTAGTGCACAGATGACAGACTGGACTGGCCCTCCTAATCTCGTCTGCTCTACCCGTAGAAGTATTCTCCTGCAAGTGGAGAGAGGAGTTTAGCCACCCGTGGATTCTAGCGATGGCACCACGCTGTTCTCCCCACTAATCCCCTCCGAAATTCCCTTTCAGTAATATCACCTTATATTCTTGAAAGATGAGCTCCCCATCCTGCGTGGATTGCAGGGGCGCGTAGATACCAGTTACTTCACTGGTTCAAAGGCGTTGGGAGAGTTCCGGGTGAGTATTGACTCTGAGGTTCCTGGCGAGGACCAGTAAGTATACAGTTCATAGAGTTCAATATGTCTGATGTTCACTCTTGTCCCATTCCTATCTTATCTTGCAGCTGAGTCCGAGAGAAGTTGGTCTCGTGGCAGCTGATGGCGTGCAGGTAAGAGTCTGTATTACCCGACGCTGTCCGGTAAAATGATGCATGTATTTGACGTGTTGTTTTTTCCCCGTTTACAGGTGCGGCGTATGAGGATGTGGAGAGTTAAAGAATAATACCTCTGGTGGTAAATCAGGTAAGCCTATGGTGGTAACAGAGATTGTATTTGTTGGCTCTCTCGGCTCACCTTGTTGTTTCTTTTTGTCCCTTAGGAGCTGGAGTTTGGCGAAGAAATGATGGAGGCAGCGCCAAATTGAAAGATGCTGTGAGGACTGGTGAGTATGGCGCGGCGCTGCAGCTCGCGATGCGACGCGTGCAGAAATAACGTTCTTTCCAGGTTCAGAGACGTGATGGATCCGGAATCAGGTGAGAAACTGAAATAATGTTTGTTTTCTAACCTTGCCTCTTCTTTCCTCTTCTTCTAGGAGCTCTGGATTCAAGACGGGCGTGGCAGAAGACTGGATGCTGACTTGCAGGCATGGTGAGCGTTACGCTACTGAGTGCAGAATAACGCGAAGCGTGTGCTGCTGTTCGGCCGTGGTTTAAATAGCCTCCAAAGTAGTCCCAGGTAAGAAGTTCCCCGGAACCACACCCGAGTAAATAATAGTCCCTGTAGTAAAATCGTCCCATCCAGGCCTCATGTTGGCTTGGATTCATTTGCAACATGGTCTGCATGAGGTAAGTAATGTCTATGAGCCTGGCGCCTATGGCGCCAGGGCTGATTTCTATTATGAGCCTGGTACCTAAGGCACCAGGACTGAACCCAGACAGCCCCCAGCCGGGGCTGCTGGGGTTTTAATAAATATCTGGATGCCTGCTCCCGGGGCTGATTGGCTTGATCCGGATGCCCAGGGTTAGGCATCATGACAGGAATACTAACCTCCACACAAATCTCAACTCTTCTACAGAGCCAGAACCCTCTATAGATCTCACTAGGCAAGACCATCTGGAATTTAGTAATAGCAGGGAGACATTTAATAATGGTCATGTCAATAGACAACTAAATCAGGATGAAGTTACACGTATTGTACAAAAGATACTGGCTGAGAGGAAATCCACAAAAGAGACCATGCATGAAGTGTCTGTTGATAAAAACCAAGACACACATGTTCACATACATGATGGCGTGAGTTCACAAGTATATAGGTAATGTGAACATGGACTATGATTTAAGAAAGCCGGCCTTATCTGAACAACCATGCTTAATCATGAGATCTCTATTTAATGAAGGTGGTCAAGTATCGTTAAATAGGCCTTATATTCTATCCCTGTTTGCAGCCATCCCTGAACTGAGTTTAATATCGTCAGCTGACATATTACTGATTGACTTTATTCACAAACAGAGATACGATTTTGTCCGCTCGGTTATACCATCTCCGTTAGTAAGGTTGTTACTGCTGAAAGAGGTAAAAGCACTGCAATGCAGGGGCTTTGACCTTTTTCCCTACAAAACATCAACATATGTGGAGGAGGAAAAAGATGGTGATAAGAGGAAAGTAGAGTGGACAGCTCATTCGACAAAATAGGAATCCTCAAATTTTAACAACGTAGGGGCCTCGGACAAACAAGATTGGAGATGGTTAGCACTTTGCCTAAGGGAATCAATGAATGCCCTAAAACAATTGGGAAAACTTCTCCAGCACATCAGATACATTGAGTTTACTTAGTTGGAACTCCCGCGGATACTTCCATTTGGTGAACAATGACAAATTGATGGATGAACTTTCATCCTATGAGTTTATTCTATTACAGGAGACGTGGGCTTGAGGCAAGTTGTTATGGGAAGGCTTTCATATGGCAGACATATGTGCCATTGGTGGTCAAAAGGGACGTCCCAAGGGAGGTTTATTACTGACCTATAACCAAGCAACCCAGGTGGTAAAAAAGGATGAGTGGTGCATTCTGAATTCTTTGTTAACAGTGACTTTTAGTGTAAGTGTTTTGGGTGGGTGTTTTTCACTCTTAATTACCAATGTATATTGGAATCCACTGGAGTATACTGACCACCAGCTTGAGAAAGAACTTAACCATATGGGGACAAAGATTGATTTGTAGCTTTATGCCAATGAAGGGGGCCATATTATCATAGCGGGCGATTTGAATGCGGATTGCAATGTTAATCTGACTGTGGGTGATGCTCTTAGAACCAACATGGCTACTAATACCTCAAAGGGCGGGAACACCAAACTTAGAGGACCCTTATTGCTACACTTCGCTGAGTTCTGGGGTTTAGAATTGGTTGAAAACAGGCATCCCACGTGGAAGGCAAGAGGAAACGCTTTGATAATTGACTATATTTCTGTCAGGCGAATTGAGTAAACTCATGCCTCATTTTGTGGTGAAGGATACTTCTGCTAGTGATCACTGTATGTTATCAATTGATTTTGTTAAAAACTCCTCGAGAGGAACTCCTACTTATTACACTGAAGGGGTTTCAATTAACCTCAAAGGTAACAGAATGAAATGGACATACAATAAAACAGTCAGGCTCATTACAACAACGATTCATGAATATGACATATCGCCATTAGAACAAAGAATGCAGAGATATTCAGATAATAACTTTGCTCCATATATAAACAAAATAATTCAAAGACTTTGTAGGCAATTCTGCTTTAAGTAAGACCTCGAAGAAAAACCATAGACATAATACTGATATGGATACTGAGGTACACAACCATAAAGTGGTAACGCGGAGAAACATACGACTACTCCAGAAAGGGGGAAGCGCAACCCTTTGTTAGGCAGAATTACATGCAGTACCCTTTGGGAACACTACACACAATTAAGACTACAGGTGTAAGCACAATCTCACTTTTGGCACATTCCTGTACTACACAGTTATGTGGTAGCAGTGGCTGAGCAGCCAGACTTATCTCAAGAGGGATGTGAGTAGTACAAGATGTTACACAAAGGACTTGCAATCACAGTAGTTCAAACAAACACTTACTCAAGGTTTCTTGGTAAAAAGAATATACATTTATTTACACATATAGTTAGAAAACATTCCACTAGTAATAAGCAGCTCAATATCGCACTATCATAGACTACAGTACTCAACCAATACATTTCTGAAAAAGTTGGGCTCCCCTGAAGTGGGAGCAAAATGGCACTTCATTAACTTTCAAAAGGGGTAGAAAGACAAAGATTTTAAGAATCAACACACAGTTACTTTCATAGGCAGGGCAAATAGTTTCAGTTCACTACAAGAGGCAATTCAATTCAATAGGCCTGGGCCAAAGTCAATGGTTCAGTATCTTGGATAGGATAGCACAGTTCTGGTAGTAAACGGTTAAGTCTTTGCCAATGTTCTTGGAAGTAGTTTGCAAGGAGAAGAGTTCTATGTCGGATTAGGAGCGAACAAGACTCCAAAGTTCGGAAAGTTTCACAAACTTTCACCGCGGCAAAGAGGATTTCTCTACCGCACTTGCACAGTACCTTATGGATGAACTAGAGCTGCAGCTGAGGCAGTTGTTCCTGGACGTTCCTGCAGATCTCGCTGTTCCTGAGCCTCAGTCGTGGGGACAAGAGGGAGGATGTTGGGAGGTTCCTGCACCACACAGGGAATAAGGCACCAGCTTGGAAAAACATTGGTTTAAGGTGTGAGTGCCTTAAAGTCTACAATCTGGTATCCCTCTCACTGGCTATCTGGTTTTCAACAGCACTCTGATGAAAATTCAACCAGTATGGAGATGTTTTCCAGGTGGCTCGCGAGTTGGTTGTTCCCACCAGCTCAAGGGAAGAAGTCATCCGTGAAGGGCTTCTCTGTCGAGGGAGTTTCAGGCTTCCTTCAGCTCATCTTCAGTTCTTTCGTTCCAGTGGTCGACTCTGCCTTCCTAGTCCCAGAGACCCGCTTTTAAACAGTTTTCTCCCATTCATTCCAGCCTAGCTGTCACTCACTCAGCAGGGTGACTGTCCTTGCCGGACAGTCAGCCAGCCAATCACGCCAAAGTGCATTCAGGTCTCCTAGGAGACTAAGCACAGGGAGTTTCAGGCCCCTCCATCACATCCTGTCCACCCCAGACACTCAGGCGCCAGAGGAGGGCTTCAGCACTGAAGCCCGCCAAAGTCCAACGAACAAAGGGACCAAACCTGGTTTGGATACGCAGAGACAAACACTAGAAGGACCTTTCCAAAAAGAAATGGCCAAAAAAAGAGGACCGTAGTCCGTTTTTACAGTGGGGTCTTGGGCGCCATATTGAAAAACATGGCTGACCTGATTTTTCGCTACCGGTGTTCGCATGGTAGTTTGTTCTAAAACCACTGCCACCAGCCATTTCAAGAGGAAAGGGTAGCATTTGACTTTTACATGAGTGTTTAGACCTAAGGGATCCGAGGCAACCCCTCCAGCACTCTATAGGAAGGAAGGGTGTGCTGGGTCTATGCATTTAAGGAGACTAGTAAAGTCAATTTACCTTTACATTCACTGGGAGACAGTTGTCAGTCCCACAGAAGGTATTTAAACCTTGGGAAGTCTGAAAGACATCCCTATGCCCCTGCACTGAGGATGCTGTGTGATACACAAGAACAAGATGATGCCTATTGAGTTGTCTAAAACTCCATATCCAAAGAAGACAACAGTAAAACACACATCAAAATACATGAAAGAGTGGGAAGAAAAGGCTCACATGTTTCCAGGTGAAAATTAAAATCCTAGTAATCCAGCAAAGTTGCTGGGGGTCTCAAAAAGTAAGGGAAATTAGCACATGGGTGAGAATTCTCCCCAACACCCTTGTACACTGAACATGATCAAAAAGGTTAGACATTACAAGAATTGGCTGATTGTTCATAGAGGTAGAAGGTTTTAACTAGATGGAGAAGAAATGTTGAACTCATTAAAGGGCTATAACTCATCTAACTTTTGGACCTTATTAATAATCTGGAACATACCCAGAAAGACTTGACTTTAAATCCAATTTCTGAAGGGGTATGGTTGGATCATTTCTCTAACATATACGGATGTAATGCTAAGGTTTTAAAGAATGAAAACGAGGATAAAACAGAATGGATATTGGATAACTCTATTGACACTGTGTCTAGATTGATTAAGAAATCTAAGAACTCTGGCGCACCAGGCCCTAATAATTTATCTAATACAATCTTGAAACTTAATATTCTATATTGGACCAGAATACTTTGCATTCTATACAATGATGTTTTGAAAACTAAGACTATACCTCAATCTTGGAGACTGTCTAGTGTTCTTCCAGTTTTCAAAAAAAGGTCCCTGTTTAAGTCCTGGCAGTTACAGACCTATTGCAATTGCTGATCCAGACTCAAAATTTGTTGTGCCTATGGTCTTAGCAGATATCCAGAAATTGATTACTACAAATCATATATTGGATCCCAAACAAATTGGTGTTAAGAAAAATATGGACACAGTCTGTGGGGGATTGATACTACGCAGTCTTCAGACCAAAGCATTGCAGAAGGGTGCAATTCCAATCTTTGTTGCCTCAATGGACCTTAGCATGGCATTCGATTTGGTAGATTGACCAACCTTATGGAAGAAGCTGAGAGATCTGAGTATGCCGAAAACATCAGTTGGACATAGTTATTGCTTTATATTCAGACACAAGATTAAAAGTTTGTTTAAATTCAGAGGGTTTGTTGTCGACTGAGATTATTACCAACAGATTATGACAAGGATGTATGCTAGCCCCAACCCTATTTAACCTTTACATAAGCGGAGCAGATAGAGCCTTGAAAAACAGGGGATTAGTTTCACCCAAATTGGGGGATGTCTGCATCAGTTGGATCACCTATGCGGACAATTTTCTGTTATTTGACAGTACTAAGGTTGGTTTACAACGCTTGATTAATGAATTTGTGAAATTTGTTAGTGAGTTACACTTAAAAATAAATCCTATGAAAAATATCATTCTACGTTTCGGCAAAGCAAACAGGATTAAAATCTCTTATACATGGTATTGTGAAGGTAAACATATTAAATGTCAGAGTGCTTTAAAATGTCTGGGATATTATTTCTCTGGAATAGGGTCAATAACCTTGATAAAAAATCAACTGAAGTTAAAGGTGGAAACAGCATTGCGGCAAATGCGTATTGAAAGCAAGCGTCCCCCAAAAGGTAGTACCCTCCCCACAATGAGAGGCAATGAAGGACACACCCCAGGAGGGAATGAGACCACGACAAAGTGCGGGTGAATGTAAAGTGTTTTTTACCTAGTCAAATATGGCATGCAAAGGACTCTGCAAGCTCTGAGAGCGCTCTGTCTGACAATAGCAAAGACAGTCTTATTTATTACAAAACCACGTCATGAGTCCTACGCACTATAGGGGGCACATAGTCTTAGGGATTGGGTGGCGTCGACTAACTATAGGCGCAGCAGTGATGAGCAGCTCCAGGATTGGTGGACATCAGCGTGGTGCCAACGTGGGGTGGATGGGTCAGCTGGGCTCATCGGGGTGGGGCTGCCAGGCCAGGCACGGTCAGTGTTGTTGATAGATGGCTGCCCTAACATTCTGCCCTTGTGGCCACGCACACACAAACACTCATCGTTTAGACGATTCCAGTTGTCCTGTAAATCCTCGAATATGTTACTCTAAGAAATAGTAGGATACCGGAAGAACAACATGCAATGTGGAGCTTCGCCAATACATCAGTGCGCTGTTACTTTTGACCTGTTGACCGGGTGTCATAAAACTGGGGTGTTTGGTCTGAGGGCACGAGGTGAGCTGCTCTGTCATTATGTTCTTGTTAGATGTAGTGAAGAATTACTTTATGATATGTTAGGACAGAGTTGAATATCTATTCTCCAAGGCCCATTAACTTGGGGTGAGCTGGAGTACTACTGGATCATTGAAGGTGCACCTTTGGCCACTTGAGGCGGTGGGGTTTAGGACCAGGTTGTAAATATTTCCTTTGGTCGACCATGGCGGCCTCGGATATGGGGGAGGTGAATACTTGAAGCGGGTCCAATGGAATGACGGGAGGTGAGGCTGCGCTGCCCGTGCACCAGCTAGCCCTGGCGGACCTTGGCAGGAGGCGGGGCAGATGGCGTTGTGTGTATGACCAATTCTCTGTGCCTGGGCTGCACACTATACAGAACGAGGAGACGGTTAATAAAGTTAGTAATATTAGAGTGATTACACATTTCTAATGTCTATACATTCACATACTATTTCATATACGACTATGAAAGTCTGGCAGTGTTTCATACATCACGGAACATCGGTTGACTACATTTTAGCAATCACACACAGTAGCAGTTGGATAACACATGAGGTAGCATTAGGTTTGGTGGTGTACTCAGGAGCATAGAAGCAATACGTTCAGAGGAGATAGTACATTTACATTCTTGTTCATACATTTAAACGTGTCCCACTGTATGACACACAAATATTCTCAGTAATGCTTTTTCTGCCTTCCTTTGTACTTAGCAGTATTCGTTAGTTAGCACTAGGTGGGCTGCATCAAGCCCTTTCATTGAGTCTTCAAGGCACATATTATCTTACGGGCTGAGGTCATTCTTACTTTACCAATACCAATGAACTTTTATCCCTTCCCCAACACTGGTGTTTATAATTAATATAGCAACCCTATGAATTGTTAGGCTTTGGTATGTGGTTAACACTTCATTTGGGGAACATAGACAGGGGTTCATACAAGGAGGGTATTGACACCATATATCTTAAATGTTAGGGGTTAGATGCTGAGTCGGGGCCTGTTCAATTGAGATGGTGTTTGTTATTTTCCAGGCTTGGACCGCTAGTCAGGTCACTTCGGGGACAGTGATGTTCTGCGGAAGGTAAATGATACAGTGTTTGTTCTGATATTTGTTTGTGCCTGGTTGCTTGTGAGAACGGTCCTTCAGCGGATCTACCATGGGGTGGAGGCACCTGGGAGGCATTGCTCCATGTGCACAGTGAGCGGGGGCCAAGCTGCAGCATTTGCAGGCAGGCTGTCTCGTTGGGGTTTAGGTCACTATTATCTAAAATGGAGTCTTGACGCTCCCAAAATGGAGTCCATGGTCTGTTACAGTGCAAATCGATTGGGCCTGTGTGTCGATCAGCATCCACCCCGTCACCTGAGCACAGGCGACAGGGGTGTCTCTGACGAGCCACGGGCCTTATGCAGGTGGGGTATGTCGGAGAGGGGGTCTCATGGACCTAACCTCCCACACATTTTCCCCCTTTCGTTACTTAAGTAACAAATACTGTAACTCGCCCAACCTCTGACGCTCTTTTTCATTTGCAACAGCCTCATCCCATGTCGGTGTGCCTTTTATTGGCATCCAGGCTCTACACACCCCCCGCAGGTGCTCCCCCCTCCTAGCATATTCATCTGGTGTGCAGGTCATGTATGTACATCCCCCATATCCTTCCAAGTCCACCCATACTTCTGTATACCACTCCCGTTCTTGGGGCTCCTTTATTGTGGTGTGATATAACCTATCTACTATGTCCCCATCATAATATAAAGGCACCATTCTATACTTTGGTTCAGGGTCCTCACCTGTTTGTACTTGAGCTTCTTGCATGATCTGTGCGACTCCTCTAGTGTTGCCCATTGTCACCATCATCATTGCGCCATTACCCACTGCATTTGTGCAACATCTAAGACCCAGCTGGCACACACAGAAAATCAAAAGTAAAAATACCATGACAGGCATCAGCATTTTGACCGTCAATCCAAGCCATGATGGAACCCAGGAGAAAAGGTTGTCGAACCAGGTGCTGGCATCTGCTCCACCTTCGTTTTTCATTTGTTCCCCCAGGTTGTGCACTGCTGCGATAACGTGACAGTGTACCATTATCTGCTTCTTCGGTGGGTACAAATGTGCAACATGCGCTCCTGGTTTTTTGGCAAACACCGCTGTCCATCGCCGTTAACAGGTCTAGGACATACCTGTTCTGCATGGTCATTAACCGCATGGCTCCTAGCTCCACCTTGATCATGTTAAACCCTTCTTCAGTGTCGTTAGCTAGCTGGATCAGCTCGCAACGTGTGATTTGGAGCCATTTTGCGTTTGCCTGCGCCTGGATGCTTGGAATGAGTGAGGCAAAGAACGTTTCTGCAGAATTGAACCATCGATACTTGTCTGGAATCCTTGCCAGTAATTCTGAAGAGGCTTTGGATATGTAGTTGGATGATCTTCGCCGCCTTGATAACACCTCTTGCACATTTCCTGGGGACAGGGCATACAGTTGTGGTTCTTCTGTTGGCTGGGTGTTTTGCTCACGATGGGCATCTGGCACTCTTTTCCCCCCATTGATATGGCTCTCCGGAATCACCATCAATGCTGAATGCAACGTTGGCAAGGAGCATGTGCCCCTCCAGGATTGCGGGAGGTGCAAGTACGCCTGTTTGCCACAGACCCAGTAAGTGTTAATGAGCACCGCTGTTCCTTTCTTCATGTCTGGGATAGTGAGTGTCAGGTTGCAGTTCTTGTTTACACCCATTGTGTTTTTCCCTTCGCCATAGAAGCACAGATCATATGATATTTCTTTCTGTAGTTTGAACGGCTTTTCTATGGCGGTCACCCAGGTCAGAGGTAAAGGAGAGGAGGGTGTTATAGAGAGATAGAGATAGAGAGAGAGAGAGAGAGAGAGAGAGAGAGAGAGAGAGAGAGATTTTATGATTGCAATTCAACCTTATTTACATTTTCATTTTTATTTTTCGTTTGGCACAGAAACAATTTTCGTCAATGTACATTTTCTTCTTATCATTCTTTTACTCTGTACCCATGTTTAATATTGATCGTTTTGCTTTTCTCTTTACTCTGAAATCTCTGCTGCTGTCTGTACTTCTTCTTCCCGTTCCACTCTGACACTGTCATATGCTTTACGTACATCTGTCAAATGTATCCAATATCTCAAGCCCTTTACCTTCACCGCAGTCGGTGTGCAAAATATCACCTCATAAGGGCCATGAAATCTTGGGGCTTTCCACCTTCGTACGAAACTTCGTACATAAATCATGTCTCCTGGCATTAACTGCCCTTGTGGGTTCTCCTCGACAAATGTTACTGCCTCATTCCCTTCTTCTCAAGTAAATGGTGGTGCAAGCTGCCTTGATATCATGCGGGCTGCTCTGGTGAGTTTTGTCAGATAGTCATTAAATTCTTCTCCTAGAATCATGGCGCTTTTGTGCGCATCTGAATGTCTGCGGAGCAGGGAGTGTGCTGTGTGCATGCGTCTTCCCGTCACAATCTCGTGCGATGACAAATGGTGGTCCTTGCTAGGCTGATTTCTCAGCTCGGACAAGGCCAGAGGCAGAAAATGCACCCAGTTCTTTTTGAGGGAAAAACACAAGTTTGACAGCCTACCCTTCAGAAGGCCGTTGATCTTCTCAACCACGCCATTGCTTTGCGGATGATAAATCGAGCATAGTTTATGCTTAATTCCTAACAGAGCTGTTACTTCAAAAGTTCATTAACAAAATGTGTGCCATTATCCGAGCGAATCACGCTGCAAATTCCCCAGCCCGGGAATATTTCCCTCACTAAGAATTTTGCAGCGCATTTGGCATCAGGTTGTGCACATGGCCATGCTTCAACCCACCTGGAGAATGGACAAACAAACACTATCATGTATTGTGCGCCATTACACCTTTCTCCCATATCTGCATAATCAATATGCAGTTCTCTGAAGGGCCCTATGGGTTTGGGTATTGTTCCTCACAGTGTCCTTAGGGTCATTCCTGAATTGTATATTTGACATGTTGTGCATTACATTGCCAGCTTAGATATATGTTCCTGAAGGCCTGGCGCAAACCAGTCCTCTTGTATCTCTGCTGCAATGTGCTGTTTAGCATTGTGGGCTGGGAAGTGTAGTTGTTGGAATGCTATCTTCAAGAGTTTGAGTGGCATAACCACCTTCCCAGTATTATTCTGACGCCACAAAAGATCTGTTGCCGATTGGCTACATCCCCTCTTTTCTCACAGCCTTTTTCTTCCTCACTTGCCCCTTCTTGTAGCTCTAGTATTTGTGACACGGGCATGGTGTTGTAGCCGTCTGAGAGATCTTCCTCTACACGTTGGTGCATTGGGTACTCACCTGTTCACTCTTTTGCTAAATAGGAAGCTTCCTTGGTGGCAGCGTCTGCTGCTGCGTTTCCCAAAGAGATAACGTCTGTGTTAGACATATGGGCCTGGCACTTAACTATGGCTACCATGGTGGGTTCTTTTAATGCTTCACATCAGTTCCTTCAGGAGCTCTGCATGTTGTACGGGTGACCCATCAGCTCTGCGGAACCCTCTCCGTCCCCACCTTGCTAACCCGCTGTGTACTGTAGTGGTCATATAAACTGACTCTGTGTAAATAGTGATTGCACACCCTTTCGCTGCACGTAATGCTTCAATGAGTGCTATAAGCTCTGCTGCTTGGGCTGAGTAATGGGATGGCAGGTGATGCTGTACTATCACTTCATACTCACCTTCTTCCAATCTCACAACTGCCACCCCCACATGTTTTTCCCCCATGTCTGGGTGTATTGATGGTGACACATCTATGAAGAATACGTCTCCCTCGTTTAGTGCATTTTCACTTACCACCGGGCCTTTCTCTTCCTCCCCCTGGCGAGTAGTACAGTCGTGTTCCTGCATGTCTTCTAGGGTGCATGGTTCTGTAATGAATCTTGCTGGATTTACTGTTTTACATTGGACGATGTGTATGTTTCACTGGACAAGATTATTTCATAAGCAGTTGCTCTTTGAGTTGTCAACCTGCTTTTTGATCTTTCCAATATAGCGAATAGGGAGTGTTCCACAAATAGTGTCACAGAGCAGCCCATCACTATTGTTGCACTTTTTTCAATGGCGAATGCTGCGGCTGCGAGAGATTACTCACAAGCGAAATGTCGTTGCATTACTGAGTCTAATGTGCCACTGTAGTAGGCAAGCGGCTTGTGCCCCAGGGATGTTCTTTGTGTCAGTACTGCTGTCATGAGGATCCCCTTACTGTGGGAGAACAGGTCAAATTCCCGTTCATGATCTGGGTTTACGAGCACTGGCGCTCTCGAGATCAGTTCCTTGAGTGAGGTGAATGAGTCACCCATTTCTGCTGATCATTGAATTTCTGTATTCTCTCATTAGGCCTCCTTGAGTGCCTGCAATAACGGTCTCGTGTATGGTGTAGGGGAGGACTGGCCGCGAGGCCCTCCTCACCTGCAGCCTTCTCCCCAGGTGAGGACCATGACTCGGTGGCCGTCCCCTCATGCCACCCGGGCCCAGGTGGAGGAGGGGTCACCCGCCGACGACATCGCCCACACATATCCGTTCCCTGCATATACCAAAATTCAGTTAGGCCTAGAAGCCATCTTGTTTAGCAAACATGGCGTGAGTTCAGCACACTGTAACGAGGCCCCCACCTTTGGAGGGCCTTTCATGCATCTCTGCCGCCGCAGTAGCCCTGGTAGATCCGCTGCGAGCGCGTTCCCATGAGAAAATCGGGTATGAGCTAACCCGAGATGCTAACACTGTAACATTTTATCGTTCACAATGTAATATTGCACCCCGCACGACCTGGTCCGCGAGGCCAGGGTGACGGGAAAAAAGCTGAAGCATCACTATCTGAAGAAAGTAGAAAATAATTCAAGTATTGGTATTAACGAACTACCTCTGTTTAAACAGATCCTGTAAACTGTGAATAAACCATAAAGATGTAACGTTACATGATACCACCCCAGGTCTGGACTAGTGCTGCTATAACCACAGAGAAAGATGTCGACCAAATGTATAGCCTTTATCTGTATAAGTGTTCTTACAATTTTATGTAGAAACCTGAACTCATATATGTTTTCTTAATCACCTAAAGCAGCGAGCATCAATTTCTGTAGGCCATAACCTAGAACTACCTCGTGTAACGTCTAATGTACATAAAATAATCACACCATGTAGTAAATATAATGTTAGGTAACGAAAAGGTACTCGGACCGACTGTATTAAAGAAATGTGTAACGAAATTGAAATATATATGTGTGTTTAAATAACATCAAAATAAGGCGGAACATTATAAAAGTTCTGCATTCAAAAGTTAGCAACGCACGAGGAAAAAACCTTTGTGAATATATGCAAGGCCATTCTCCCTCCCACCCTACCAAGCCTGCCAGATAAAGAAGCTAAGGCCTGTGCCGCGCTCCCTCACCTCCCCCAACTAAGCTGGAGCCGCTTCAGAGAGTCAGAGGCCCCGGTACCGCACCCAAGGCCACAGCCCGCCACCTGTGTTATTTACAGCACGGTAATAAACCCACGTTTAAATCCACTGATCTACCAGCACCCTCTCGTAAATTCCACAACCCCCCCTAGACCACCCCAAGAATCATGACCCCGTGCAAAGACGACCCCCATCACTGGGACAAGACACAGAGACCCATTTATACAATAACTTCTAACGCGGCAGACAGACATGTATCATTCGGCTCAGGCCCCAGAGCCCAGCCCCTCGACCTAAAATACCGGTCAATAGGACACAGGTAAATCTCACCCCAACCGACAACCACCGGACCTCTCACGAGGTGCATTCCTCATGTGTTGCGTTTATTTTATAAGACAAACTGCTGAGCGATTTATTGATGAACTTAGATGTCGTTTCTTGAATAACTGCAGTGTGCATGGCCTAGGGCAAACGAGTCAGGAAAGGTATTCATCTTTGTCACAGGCTGCCCCAGCATACCAACACCGCTCGGATGACCTCAAGCTGGCCTGCCAGGCCCAACCCAACCCACGAGGCTGACCAGTGACGCCCTCACGCCAAGACCAACCACGCTGCAGCAACACCTATAGTTAGTCGACGCCACCCAATCCCAATTAACTTGTGCCCCCTATAGTGTGTAGGTTCTGATGACGTTTTTTGTATTAGAAATACGCCTGTCTTTGCTATTGTCAGACAGAGCGCTCTCGGAGGTTGCAGAGTTCTTTGCATGCCCTATTCTTTGGATAAACTCCCACTTACGCTCACCCGCACTCTGTCTTGGTCTTATTCCCACTACGGGAGAGTCCCTTATTGTCTCTCATTGCGGGGAGGATCGTGCTGAAATTGGGGGCGCTTCCTTTCAGTGGTGACCCCGATAGCGTGATATCTCCAAATTATTTTTCCTAACTCCTTTTTAACAACCCCCTTGTGGCACGAGAATCTCCGGTCGAGAAGGGATACGCACGGTGAGCCGGCTCCGGGAGGCTGCCCGCCAACGGCGACCGGCACAATAAGAAGTGCGCACTCAATGAGAAAGGGTACGGGATTTTTCCATTCCACGGGGCAGGGGGAGAAAGCGAAAAGGGTATAAGGTAAATATACTTGTAGAAGAACTATAAAATAGGGAGCACATTTGTAGGAGTGGGGATTAAGTAGTGGCACGTACAGACGTGAACATAGTAACCTTAGCAGAAAAACAGGGACAGCTGGCCAGGGAGGAAAGGGAGGAAAAAAGACGAGGTGTGAGTGGAAAAGCATTGTGAAGGGTGCGCGCACCGTGTGAGTGTTGGAGACGACCGGTTGACCGCAAGGTGGCGCCAGAGAGTGTTGACCATGACTAGTACTTGATCAGTTGCAAGTGAAATCACATGAGAGTGTATGGGAATGGGAAGGAGATGAGCTATGGTGAGTGAGAAAGGATTTGCGCAGTGAATAAAATTGGGTGATAATCTTTGAGACGTCCGCTCTTGTCTGTGCCATAAAGGTATACATACACATATCTACACCTAATTAAAAGTAAAGAAGGTGGATACGGCTGTGTTAGTGATTTAGAGGATGGGGGCCGAAACTCCCTTGTCACATATTTGTAAGAGCTTACCGGGATACGCTGAACGAATAAATAAATATCACGATCAATGGGTAACAGAATTGAAAGGGGAGGGTCTGCCCCAGATTTGGCCCGAGGGAGGGTCTTTTGACAAAAGCGTTCTTGATATGGTACGAGCATGCATTAGCCTCAAGTATAAGGGGAAACAATGGCAAAATAGGAAGGAGATATTAGACCTCTGGAGATTGTTTGAGGAAGTACCCCCACCCAAAGCTCCGGCACCAAATATTGATCTACCTTCCACCACAGATAATCCACTGATGATTCCAAGAGAGGAAAAGGAACAGCTACGTACAGAACAACCTGCGGAGGTGATTAGTTTGTACCCGATATTGCCTAAACCAGCCCCCGCAGCAGGATATAGCGACCCTACTTATGTGCCTCCCCCCACAACTGGTACACCACAAAGACCAACAGCCCCCCCGCCATACGAAAGCACCAGAGAGCGCGCCCAGGGAAGCACACAGAGGGTGGATATAGAGAAGCTAACGAGTGACTTAGAGTCGAGGCTTACTGTGGCAAGGGATGAACTCTCAAGAATAAAAGACATATGTGAGCGCACGGCGTGCGCCCCTACACAATCAGGACGCACGTCTAGAGCGTCAAGCGAAAGTAGACAAATTGAGGAAGGATGGAAAAAGGGGGAAATACTGTTCAGAATTGAGGAAGAGCCGACACGAATAATAGAGGTAGGAGCAGTAGAAGGGAGCATTGGTGATGTATCACGAGAGAGAGGGATCAGAGAGGACTTGTTATGTGATGTCAGAGGAGGGTTGGATGAGAGTGATAGGTTGAGTATGGCAGTAGGAGGGGAAAGCGAGGAGGTGGACGGTGCATGTTCGCTAGGGACTATAGACGACGAATGGATGGGACGACTAAGAAATAGGGTGGGGAAGATGGCGTCATTGGAGTCAGCAGCGACTAAGGAAAGGGAGGGTGCAACCGCAAAAGGGAAGTTACAACTTCCATTGATACACAGAGGGGGGGGGAGACCAAACTATATACCATGGGCTCAGATGGATAAGGCTAATTTAATGAAATTATTGCCCCAGCTGTCAGGAGGGGCGAGCAAGTGGATATATGCATTTGAGAAACATACCGCCGGCATACCGTTGGCAGTAGGCGATGTGAAAAGCCTACTAGTAACCGCAGTAGGAGATCAAGCGGACAGAGTATGGGCTAAGGCTGGTTTCCCGGCCGTGACGATGGACTGTGATCGCCATGATGGGGCTTCCTTTAATACAGTACGAGCAAGGGTGTGGGACGCACTGCGGGAGACATTCCCAGATACCCCTGATTTACAGTCAGTAATGCAATGTACAATGAATGACGGGGAGGATGCTATGGATTACATTCTCCGGGTGCAGGAGATGTGGAGAGCGGAAACGGGCACGCCCTGGCACCAATCCACATCTCTATTTTATTTTATCATTAAGAGAGGGCTCCCAAAAGAGGTGCAGAAGGCACTCGATAAAATAGCGGGCGTTGAGGCAAAGGGGTGGCCAGAGATCCAAAGTATAATAGTGCACCATTGCAAAAGGATCAAAGAGAGAGAGAGGGAAGTAGCACAGAAAAGGTTGGCAGACGAGGCGAAGTTGGTACAATCAAAACTGGTGAAGGTTGCAGCAGCGGTAGCAGGGCTCCCACTCATGAGGGAGGGAGACGAAGGAGAGGAGGGGCAAATAGCAATACAAGGAAGAATAGCAGCAAATTGGGCAGGACAAGGACAACGACAGTGGACTGAGCAGGAGCAGAACGGAGGTCCAACGTGGCAAGAGTGGGCCCCAAGAGGGGGAAGAGGTGGGTACAGGGGCCGAAGAGGAGGACAAGGGTATGGAGGAATGGGAGGAAATGGGTGGCAGGGTCCCAGAGGTCCACAGGGGAGCTGCTGGAATTGTGGGAGATGGGGGCACTACTCAAGAGAGTGCAGGAGCAGACAAAACAACGGGTTCCAGGAGACAGAACAGTACGGTCACCCCCACCCAGGAAGCCCCTACGGCCTCCCCATGGGACAATACCAACAACCAGAAAATGTAGGACAAAGAAGTAACGCACAACTACACGGACATCAGTACAGAACACAAAACCACCCACAGAATAATGATAATATGCAATACACGCCAGGTAACACTTTCGCCACAGTAGCTAACGGAGCGCCTGCTCCCGCACCTTACAGCGGGGTGTCAGTAGTTTCGGGGAACATTTTTGATCAAGGGGGGGCAATGAGACACCCCGCATAGGACAGCCCACAGAGAGCACTTGCGTGTCCAGTACTATCTACGACCCACAATGCATCAGAGGAACCATTGATAGGAGCGCAGATAGGAGACAAGCAGTTCATATTCATGGTGGATTCGGGAGCGGAGAAATCATGCATTAGAGAGGGCCGGTTCCCGTTATCTAATAGAACGTTAGAGACGCAGGGGTTCTCTGGGGCTGTAATTGAAGTTCCTTACACAGAGGCATTGGATGTGACAGTGGGGGGTAAAACAGTGAAAGCACCCTTACTGTACTATGAACACTCTCCCATTAATTTGCTGGGGAGAGATCTCTTAAGCAAACTAAATATGACAATATCATTCACAGGGAGCGGTATCGTATGTTCGACGCCAGGCATATGCCCCCTCCGCATATTAGCAGTAATACACGGCCACACAATCATGCAAGAGATCAGAGGGTTACCAAGAAACGAGGAGATGTTTGTTGAGGGCATGAGAACATTGGCTCTCATAGTACCAGAACTAAAAAGGATGGATTGGAGGATTCCAGCCAAATTCCTCTTCCGCCCCATAGCAAGCCCCGACACTGCTCCCGGGTCAGTGCTATCGTTGGATTTACACGCAGTACACGTGTCAGCAAACAGAATATGTGTGATTGGCGTTGACATGGAAGGATGTGAGTGGCGGACAGTACTGTGTACAAATGCAAATATCCCACTGAGGGAGCTCTCGGACGAGGAGCTATTTTCTGACACTGAGACAGATGGCGAAATAGTGATGGAACTAGCAATGCCGTGTGACATTGTAGTTACAGCCAGAAAAACTCAAGTTGAATTAATGGCAGTAGTAGGAGCACCACATGCATTTTTTGATGACGACATGAGGTTAGTACCCACTAACATATGGACAAATGGCCCCCATGATGTGGGGTTATTACATGGGGTTCAGCCTGTGGTAATAAAACTGAAACCGGGAGCAATTCTACCCCGGGTAAAACAATATCCATTGTCACGCGAAGCAGAAGAAGGGATCAGAGAGACACTAGATGCACTGCTAGCACAAGGAATAATAGTGCCCTCAAACTCCCCATGCAACACATGCATTTACCCGATTAAAAAGGCGAAGGGAGGTTCATGGAGGATGATACAGGATTTACGCCCACTCAATGATGTGATTCAGAAGGAGTTCCCTTTAGTCCCGAACCCGGCGACAATACTGTGCAACATTCCGAAAACGGCATCCCACTTCACAGTTATTGACTTAAAAAATGCATTTTTCTCGATTCCCTTAGCAGAAGAGAGCAGGTACTTAACAGCGTTTACACTAGGGGGGAGGAGGTTCGAACACTGCAGACTACCACAAGGATATTGCGAGAGCCCAAGCATATTCAACAGGGTACTACATGAAGATCTGGGGAATTTGTCTGTAGAAAGCACAGTGATTCAATACGTTGATGATTTATTGATTTGTGCACAAACTGAGGAAGAGTGTAGAAAGGACTCAATAACACTCCTGACATTATTGGCCAATAAAGGGTACAAGGTGGACAAGGGGAAGTTACAATACTGTCTGACAGAGGTCCTATACTTGGGACAGCTGATATCAAAGGATGGCAAGCGGATCATACCAGACAGGGCACAGGCGATTAGAGCAGTTGGGGAGCCCAAAACAGTAAAAGAGATGCAGAAATTTCTGGGTATGTGCAACTATTGCCGAGCATGGATATTGGATTATGCAGCATACACAAGGCCCTTGTTACAGGCACTAAAAGAGGCACAGCAGGAAAACAAACACATAGAATGGACAGAAGAGATGAACACAGCATTTAACTCACTAAAAGAGCTGATATCAAGCGCTCCAGTACTGGCAAATCCAGATTATGGGCGCGAATTCTTCTTATTTTCACACTGCAAAGGAACACTGATGACAGCAGTACTGACACAAAAGACATCGTTAGGGCACAAACCACTGGCTTACTATAGTGGCACCCTAGACGCAGTAATGCAAGGTCATTTCGCGTGCGAGCAATCCCTAGCTGCAGCCGCGTTCGCGATTGAGAAAAGTGCCACGATAGTGATGGGCTGTCCTGTGACACTGTTTGTGGAACACTCACTCTTTGCAATATTAGAGCGATCAAAGAGCACATTGACGACACAGCGCGCCACAGCATATGAAATAATACTGTCCAGCGCAAACATCCACATAGTAAGATGTAAAACAGTGAACCCGGCCACATTCATCACAGAGGCGTGCACCGTAGAGGACATGCAGAACCACAACTGCGCTACATACACAGGTGACGAAGGTCAGGATCAAGTGATTTTTGAGAATGCCCTGAACGAGGGAGAGGTGTATTTCGTGGACGGGTCAGCTTCAATAGACATGGAGACAGGAGAGAAACATGTGGGTATGGCAGTTGTACGATTAGAGGAAGATGAATACGAGACACTAGTGCAACACCGCCTCCCATCACACTATTCAGCACAAGCAGCAGAACTAATAGCGCTAATAGAAGCATTGCATGCCGCCAAGGGGTGCGCAGTGACAATATATACCGACTCAGCATACATGACAACAACAGTACACGGCGGGTTGGCACGGTGGGGGCGGAGAGGGTTTCGACGAGCAGATGGAACACCGGTTCAGCATGCAGAATTATTGAAAGAACTGATTGAGGCCCTGCAAGACCCCACGGCAGTGGCCATCGTAAAATGCCAAGCCCACACCACAAATACAGATTTTATATCTTTGGGGAACGCGGCAGCAGACGCCGCTGCCAAAGAAGCTTCGTATTTACAGAAAGGTGTAGTAGGAGAGTACATGTTGCACCACACAGCAAGCCAAGAGGTCCCCACAGGATACAACATGATGCCCACACAGGAAATAATAGAGCTGCAAGAGGGAGCTAGTGCAGAAGAAAAATTGCTGTGGACTAAGAGGGGATGCAGCAAATCGCCGACTGATTTATTGTGGCGACAAAAAAGTTCAGGAAAAGCGGTAATGCCAGTTACATTGTTAGAAATAGCATTTCAACAACTACACTTTCCCGCACATAACGCAAAGCAACACATAATGGCGGACATACAAGAAGATTGGTTTGCACCTTGCCTCCATGAACACATCACAAGGCTGGCTTTAGAATGCACGACATGTCAGATTTACAACTCAGGTATGACATTGCGCACACTGAGAGGAACGATACCAAAACCAAATGGCCCATTCAGAGAGCTCCACATTGATTATGTAGACATGGGAGAAAGATGTAACGGGGCTCGCTACATGATTGTGGTTGTATGTCCATTTTCGAGGTGGGTGGAGGCAGGCCCCTGTGCGCGCCCTGATGCGAAGGGCGCCGCGAAGTTCCTAGTGCGGGAAGTGTTCCCGCGCTGGGGGATTTGCGAAGTTATTCGCTCAGATAACGGCACGCATTTTGTTAATGAACTATTCAAGGAAGTGACTACGCTACTGGGAATAAAGCACAAATTATGTTCGATTTATCATCCTCAAAGTAATGGCGTAGTGGAAAAGATGAACGGTCTGTTAAAAAGCAGATTGTCAAAATTGTGTTTTTCCCTTAAAAAGACCTGGATGTACTGCCTGCCTTTGGCCCTGTTTGAGTTACGAAATCAGCCAAGTAAAGACCACCATTTGTCCCCGCATGAGATCGTCACGGGAAGGAGAATGCACACAGTGCATTCGCCTCTCCGTGAACGTTCTGATGCACACAGAAGTGCAGCGATATTGGGAGAGGAGTTCACAGAGTATTTGAAAAAACTGACACGGGCAGCGCGCGTAATTGCGAAGCAACTAGCCCCCCCCTCTACAAGAGAGGAGGGGAACACAACAGAAACAGAGACACTGCCTGAAAAACCATTACAACTAATGCCTGGTGACCTCATATATGTCAGAAGTTTTGTGCGAAGGTGGAATGCGCCACGTTTCCATGGCCCTTATGAGGTAGTGTTTTGCACACCCACAGCAGTAAAGGTGAAGGGCCTACGATACTGGGTACATTTGACAGACGTACGCAGAGCCTATAGCGCCGTGGAAGGTGAGGTACAGGACGAGGCACAGGCAACTGCGGACAATGAAGTTGTGCAGAATGAATGATGGGAATTTTGTGTGCATTAAGTGATGAACCTTGAACGCGACTGGCGCACGACAAGTGTACTGAAATAAATATGTGTATATATATATATAATTTTTTACAACTTTTGAAGGTTTTTGTGGTTTTTTTTGGTTTTGGAGAAGTTTTTTTTTTTTTTCTCTCGACTTTCTTCTTTATATATGAAATAATGTACGGATAGTAATGATTGTAAAGTTACCTTGTCTGTGGACACACCCCCTCCCTCACCCACTCCCATACTTTGTCGAAAAAATGTCACAACGTTATAAATGTTTACATGCTTGTACTTAATGCACTTTTATGTTTCAAACAGGATTTACTATGGCATCGAATGGGCAGCCTGCAACTAATAGATTTGTTAGATTTAGAGAAATGTTAGTAGATAGATTGACATATTCATACGAATGTGGTTTATCAATGTGTGTTATTGTGTTCTTCATCTCAATATTTTGCCTAGTGACATATTGGGTCATAGCGTTCATCTCTACCGAGATGAACGAGGGGGGAGGGGGGAGTAACACCACCCTTGCCCCTGGCACGAATTCAATTACAAGTATGAATATTAAAGAAGGTGATTTTTTGGTCTGGGATGGATCACGCCTTGTATGGGGTTACTACACTGCACCACCCACTGCTGCCCCGTCACAATCAAGATATAAAGATATGGAAAATGACACAATGCCCCTACCTGAAATATATAACAGCCCCACTACCCTTCCCGCCCCGATACAAAACAGCGATTTGTTGTTTATTGAGGAAAATGGAAAAGTAATTACGATGACAGAACACAAGCTCCTATATGAGGAATTGGAAAAGGGGGGTGGGAATGAGAGAGGGGGGCCTATTATTTCACCTATCGAAACTAAAAGGTATAGGAGGGGGGAGAGAAGTAGGCGAAGAAGAGAGACAAGCAGGAGGGGGTATGATGAGTATTATGGGTTAGGATTAGACAAGATGGAAGACCCACGACACCGCCACCAAGCAAATAAATGGTATGCAGATATGAGTACAACAGCTAAACAGACAACCAATGAAAGCTGCTATGTCTGTTCGCTCATCCCCCATGCATCAGGTACACCCAAAGTGTTGTTGCCAAGAGAATTGCCCATTGTGGATGCCCAATGTCTCCTTCATCTCACACTGTGTAGAATAAAGAACACCTTCCAAGCACACGATGTCTCTTTCAAAATGATACAGGACAACAAAACGTGCTATTCAAAAGCGTCTGGAGTGGTCTGTCTTAAAGAACCTTTCTTTGCAATACAAGGGACGCTGTTTTCCGAAAACAAATGGAAAGATGAAGAAGTACTGTGCAAAGCGGAAGCACTGAGAGGTGTCCAACCAGACAAGCTGCGGTGGATGGAAAAAACGTGCTTACCAATATGGAAAGAACACATCTCTAAACTAACATGGGTAACAGCGATGGAGAAACCCTTCAAGCTACAAAGTGAAATACAAAACGAACTATGTTTCAAGGGAGAAGGAAAAGTGGCAATGGGAACGAATAAAAACTGTAACAAAACTCTCACCATCCCAGACATGAAAAAAGGAACAGCAGCACTAATGGACACATACTGGGTATGCGGGAATCAGGCTTACTTGCACCTTCCCCAGGCATGGAGTGGCAGCTGCTCAATGGCCACTTTGCATTCGGCCCTAATGGTGATTCCAGAAAGTCACGTCGACGAAAATAAAAGGACGCAAGGAAACGTGAACAAGGATGCGACGTCTCCCACTGCAGAAGCGCACCTCTATGTCCTGTCCTCCGGAGGGAAAGAAGAGGAGCTATCACGGAACAAGCGAGCATCAAACTACATATCACAAGCATCATCCGATTTATTGGCACAGATCCCAGACAGGTATCGCCTGTTCAGCTCCGTTGAAACATTTTTTGCTTCACTAGTTTCAAGTGTCCAGGCAAGAGCAAATGCAAAATGGCTCCAGATCACACGGTGGGAACTGATTCAGCTGGCCAATGACACTGAAGAAGGGTTCAACATAATAAAGGTGGAACTACGAGCTCTGCGACTAATGACCATGCAGAACAGGTATGTTCTGGACCTGCTAACAGCGATCGATGGAGGTGTTTGCCGAAAAATAGGAAGTGCGTGCTGCACGTTCGTACCTTCTGAAGACGCAGAAAATGGGTCCCTGTCCCACGTCATTGAAGCAGTACATAACCTGGGAGAGAAGATGAAGCTGGAAGGTGGGGCTAAAGATAGCTCATGGTTCGACAATATCTTCTCCTGGGTTCCCTCATGGCTTGGAATGGCGATGAAGTTCTTGATACCAGTTGTGGTGGTCCTCCTCGTGGTGTTCTGCCTGTGCCAGGTGGGCCTCCGATGTTGTGCTAACGCAGTCCCTAACGGTGCAATGATGATGGTGACAATGGGCAACTCTGGTGGTACGATTAAGGCGACACAAGAAGTACATGTGCAGACAGGAACAGATAACACTCCCAGATACCAGTTAGTGCCTATGTGCCGTGATAAGTACATAGTAGATAAACTATGGCACACCACTATCAAAGAACCCCGAGACGTGGAACTGGAATGGTATGAGGAGGTCTGGGTAGACTTGGAAGAAACTGGTGACTGTATATATTTAACATGTACACCAGATGAGTATGCTAGGAGAGGTGAGAGTTTGAGGGGGGTATGCAGAGCCTGGATGCCTAGAAAAGGAACACCTGCATGGGATGACGCAGTGATAGAGGAGCAAGAATGTAGAAGATTAGAAGAGCTAAAGAATTCGTTACTTTAGTAACGAAAGGGGGGAAATGTAGGGGAGGACTGGCCGCGAGGCCCTCCTCACCTGCAGCCTTCTCCCCAGGTGAGGACCATGACTCGGTGGCCGTCCCCTCATGCCACCCGGGCCCAGGTGGAGGAGGGGTCACCCGCCGACGACATCGCCCACACATATCCGTTCCCTGCATATACCAAAATTCAGTTAGGCCTAGAAGCCATCTTGTTTAGCAAACATGGCGTGAGTTCAGCACACTGTAACGAGGCCCCCACCTTTGGAGGGCCTTTCATGCATCTCTGCCGCCGCAGTAGCCCTGGTAGATCCGCTGCGAGCGCGTTCCCATGAGAAAATCGGGTATGAGCTAACCCGAGATGCTAACACTGTAACATTTTATCGTTCACAATGTAATATTGCACCCCGCACGACCTGGTCCGCGAGGCCAGGGTGACGGGAAAAAAGCTGAAGCATCACTATCTGAAGAAAGTAGAAAATAATTCAAGTATTGGTATTAACGAACTACCTCTGTTTAAACAGATCCTGTAAACTGTGAATAAACCATAAAGATGTAACGTTACATGATACCACCCCAGGTCTGGACTAGTGCTGCTATAACCACAGAGAAAGATGTCGACCAAATGTATAGCCTTTATCTGTATAAGTGTTCTTACAATTTTATGTAGAAACCTGAACTCATATATGTTTTCTTAATCACCTAAAGCAGCGAGCATCAATTTCTGTAGGCCATAACCTAGAACTACCTCGTGTAACGTCTAATGTACATAAAATAATCACACCATGTAGTAAATATAATGTTAGGTAACGAAAAGGTACTCGGACCGACTGTATTAAAGAAATGTGTAACGAAATTGAAATATATATGTGTGTTTAAATAACATCAAAATAAGGCGGAACATTATAAAAGTTCTGCATTCAAAAGTTAGCAACGCACGAGGAAAAAACCTTTGTAAATATATGCAAGGCCATTCTCCCTCCCACCCTACCAAGCCTGCCAGATAAAGAAGCTAAGGCCTGTGCCGCGCTCCCTCACCTCCCCCAACTAAGCTGGAGCCGCTTCAGAGAGTCAGAGGCCCCGGTACCGCACCCAAGGCCACAGCCCGCCACCTGTGTTATTTACAGCACGGTAATAAACCCACGTTTAAATCCACTGATCTACCAGCACCCTCTCGTAAATTCCACAACCCCCCCTAGACCACCCCAAGAATCATGACCCCGTGCAAAGACGACCCCCATCACTGGGACAAGACACAGAGACCCATTTATACAATAACTTCTAACGCGGCAGACAGACATGTATCATTCGGCTCAGGCCCCAGAGCCCAGCCCCTCGACCTAAAATACCGGTCAATAGGACACAGGTAAATCTCACCCCAACCGACAACCACCGGACCTCTCACGAGGTGCATTCCTCATGTGTTGCGTTTATTTTATAAGACAAACTGCTGAGCGATTTATTGATGAACTTAGATGTCGTTTCTTGAATAACTGCAGTGTGCATGGCCTAGGGCAAACGAGTCAGGAAAGGTATTCATCTTTGTCACAGGCTGCCCCAGCATACCAACACCGCTCGGATGACCTCAAGCTGGCCTGCCAGGCCCAACCCAACCCACGAGGCTGACCAGTGACGCCCTCACGCCAAGACCAACCACGCTGCAGCAACACCTATAGTTAGTCGACGCCACCCAATCCCAATTAACTTGTGCCCCCTATAGTGTGTAGGTTCTGATGACGTTTTTTGTATTAGAAATACGCCTGTCTTTGCTATTGTCAGACAGAGCGCTCTCGGAGGTTGCAGAGTTCTTTGCATGCCCTATTCTTTGGATAAACTCCCACTTACGCTCACCCGCACTCTGTCTTGGTCTTATTCCCACTACGGGAGAGTCCCTTATTGTCTCTCATTGCGGGGAGGATCGTGCTGAAATTGGGGGCGCTTCCTTTCAATGGTGCGTAATCTAATATCCATGCTCGGCAGTAGTTACACATTCAGAGAAATGTTTGCATTTCCTTAAGTTTGTTGGGCCGTCTTACTGCTGTAATGGCAGCTATTCTGTATGTTATTATCTTCTTGCCGTCTTGTGAGATTAGCTGTCCTAAGTATAACACTTCTCGTTGGCAGTACTGTAATTTTCCTCTGTCGTCCTTGTAGCCTTTGTGGCCCAGCAATGTCAAGAGGGCAGTGGAGTCTTTTCTGCATTGTTCCTCATTCTTTGCGCAAATGAGTAAATCATCTACGTATTGAATAATTGTGCTCTCTGCTGTCATGTTCCCTAGATCTTCATGGAGTATGCGGTTGAATATGCTGGGGCTCTCACAGTATCCCTCGGGTAACCTGCAATATTCATATCTCTTTCCTCCCAGTGTAAATGCTGTTAGATACCTGCACTCCTCTGCCAATAGGATGGAGAAGAAGGCATTTGTCGAATCCACTACTGTAAAGTGTGATGCATTCTTGGGGATGCTGCACAGTATAGATACTGGATTAGGGACCAAAGGGAACTCTTTTTGGATCACGTCATTAAGGGGGTGTTGGTCTTGGATCATCCTCCATGCCCCACCTTTTGCTTTTTTGATTGGGTAAATGCAAGTATTACATGGCAAATTTGAGGGTACTATTATTCCTTGGGCCAGTAATGCGCTGATTGTCTCTTTTATGCCTTCTTCTGCTTCTCGAGACAGGGGGTACTGTTTTACTCTTGGCAAAATAGCTCCTGGTTTGAGTTTATTTTAACTGGTGTCACGCCATGCAATAATCCCACTTCATGGGGGCCTGTGGTCCACAAATTACTGGGCACTAATTTCATATCATCATCAAAGAAGGAAAGCGGTGCCCCCACCACTGCCATCAACTGTACTGGCACCTGCCTTTCTTGTATCATGATGTCCCAGGGTATTGCTTTCTCCATTATTATCTCACCGTCACTTTCAGAATCTGAGAAAAGATCTTCATCTGCAATGCAATGTCGGCATTGATGCACAATACTGTGCGCCACTCAAAGCCGTGTATATCCATTGCAATTACGGCTATTCTTTTAGCTGAGATTTGAACTGCATGCAAATCTAAGGACATCACTGTCCCTGGCACAATCTCTGGGCGTGCTATTGGTCAGAAGATGAATTCCGCGGGTACCCGCCATTCTAGCTTTTTCAACTCGGGCACTACCCGTGCCAATGTTTTCAGCCCTTGAATGAACACATCATGATCTACTGGAATGCCGCGCACTTCTGGTGCTGTTGCTCGCGCATGCACCACCAGCATTATGCGCATGGGACAGATCCCTGGGGTTGAACAAACTATCCCTCTCTCTGTGAAGGAGATAGTCATATTAAGCTTACTGAGAACGTCCCTTCCGAGTAAGTTAATCGGGGACTGTTCGTAATACAGTAGGGGTGCCCTCACTGTGTTACCCCCCACGGTGACATCTAAATCTTCTGTGTAAGGAACTTCGACAACAGTCCCAGAGAACCCCTGCGTCTCCAATTTACGATTAAATAGCGGAAACCGGCCTTTACGTAAACATTATTTTTCAGCTCCTGAGTCCACCATAAATATAAACTGTGTATTCCCTATCAGCGCCCCTATCAATGGTTCCTCTGCTGCATTGTAGGTCGTAGATAGAACAGGACACGCAAATGCTCCCTGTGGGCTGTCCTATGCTGGATGTCTCATGTTCCCCCCTTGACTGAAGACATTCTCTGATACCACTGCCACTCCGCCATACGGGGCAGGTGCACCGTTAGCAGTCGTGGCAAAAGGGTTACCTTGTGTGCATTGCATATGATCGCGGCTTTGTGGATGCTGTTGTACATTATTAGGAGGTTCTCTTCGCTGCTCTACATACCCCTGCTCTGGCTGCCCCTGCACCCCTCCCAAGGGTAACCCATAGGGGCTTCCTGGGTGAGGGTGACCATACTGTTGATCATCTTGGTACACATTATTTGGTCTGCTTCGGCATTCTCGTGAGAAATGTCCCCACCTACCACAATTCCAACAGTTCCCTTGCCCCCACTAGGACCTTGTCCTCCATACCCGCCATTTCTTCCGTATCCTTGACCACCCGCTCTGCGGCCCCTGTACCCACCTCGTCCTCCGCGGGGGGCCCACACTTGCCACTGCGGTCCTCTGTATTGCTCCTGTCCATTCCACTGTGGCTGCCCGTTGCCTGCCCAATTTGCTGCCATCCTCCCTTGTATCGCTACCAGCCCCTCCTCCTCTTCCCCCTCCCTGTCTTGGGGGAGTGCTGCTACAGCTGCAGCGACCTTCACCAGCTTCGTTTGTACTAACTTTGCCTCATCCGCCAGCCTTTTTTGGGCAATTTCTTTTTTCCTCTCCTTTATTCTTTTGCAGTGGTGCACTATTATGCTTTGTATTTCCGGCCATCCCTTTGCCTCGATCCCAGCTATTTTGTCGAGTGCTTTCTGTACCTCCTTTGGGAGCCCTCTCTTTATTATAAAGTAAAATAGGGATGTTGACTGGTCCCAGGGCGTGCCTGTCTCGGCTCTCCACATCTCCTGCACCCGAAAAATGAAATCCATAGCATCCTCCCCATCATTCATTGTGCACTGCATTACTGACTGTAAATCTGGCCTGTCTGGAAATGTTTCCCTTAGTGCATCCCATACCCTTGCGCGCACTGTGTTAAAAGATGCTCCATCATGGCGATCACAATCCAATGTTACTCCCGGGAAGCCAGCTTTTGCCCACACTCTATCTGCCTGATCACCTACTGCCGACACTAGCAAGCTTTTAACATCACCTACCGCCAATGGCACTCCCGCGGTATGTTTCTCAAATGCATATATCCATTTACTTGCCCCCCTGATAGCGGGGGCAATGCTTTTAACGAATTGGCTTTATCCATCTGGGCCCAGGGTATGTAATTTGGCCTCCCACCTCCCTTATGTATCAATGGGAGTTGTAGTTTGCTCTTTGTCGTTCTGCCAGTACTCACCTTCAATCCTTTCTTTCCTAACGTTGCCATTCTTCCCATTCTATTCCTTAATCTTCCTGTCCATTCCTCTTCCATTGTCCTTCCCAGATGTGTCTTCTCTCCTCTACCTGATCTTCCTCCCATTGCCACATCCAACCTCCCACTTTCCTGTTCCTCATCCTCAATATCACACCACAGTTCTTCCATTTCCCCGGTAGCCATTCCCTCTTCACCTGTGTTTTCTTCCATTTCCTGTGGCCCCATTTCTATTATTCGAGTTGGCTCTTCCTGAATCCTAAACAGTATTTCCGTTTTCTTCCACCCTTCTTCAGATGACCTGTCGAATGCCTGTGCTCTAGGTGTTTGTTCAGTTCTAGCAACACTTGTTCCACTCTCCTCACATATATTTCTTATTCTAGATAACTCATCTCTTGCCATTGAGAGCCTAGAATCTAGGTCCCTCTGTTAACTTCTCAATATCTACTGCTGGGGTGCTTACCTGCCCACGCTGTCTGGGGCACACATATGTGGGATCACTATAACCTTCTGCCAGAACTGGTTTGTTTAGGAGGGGGTACAATCGTGTTACCTCTATCGATCCTTCTTTTCCTGTGTCCTCCTTTCCATTTTCATGTGTTGTTAGGGGAGTGTCAATGGTGGAGGGCAGGTTAGGTAATGACTCTTTCTTTTTGAGTGGAGGCACTTCCTCGAATAGTCTCCATAAGTCTCATATTTCTCTTCTATTATGAAACTATTTTCCTTTGTTTTTCATGAATATACATGTGGCTATCATATCTAGGACACTTTTATCAAATGATCCCCCTTCTGGCCATACTTGGGGTAGTCCTTCTCCCCTTAATTCTGTTACCCACTGATCGTGATACTTTTTTTTGTGTTCTGCATAACCAGGTACATTTTTACAAATGTGGGCCAGGGGTGTCTCCGCCCCCATATTATACTCTCAGTGTTTACCTTTCTGTACTATTTTGTGTCTAACACTTTGGCTTATAGGTGTGTGTGTGTGTGTGTGACCCTTATCTTAAACAGTTCTTGGACATATACAAAAAGGACTTGCTCACAATATTACTACCTTCAGATCTTACAATGACCATACCATAGAGCTACGCAATGTCATCAATTCAACATTATCTCTTTACAACTCTTTGAAACATTGTTAACTTAGCATGTGCAGCATGGACAGACATTTAACATACTTTTAACATACAACACATAACATTTACCCCTCCCCTTTTTCCTTGCCCTGTACTTCTCTCCCTGATAAGGCCGCCTTACCCTAGATCATCATTTGCCCCTAATCCTTTTAAAAGTTTTTATCTTTTGTTCACCACTGAGGTACCCCGATGAAGTAGAAGAAAGAAAATAGCAGTTTCTAACGTATACACCGTGTCTCCCTACTCTCAGACACCTTTATTTTATTCTCCACTGTTCACTTATTCCCAGTACTAGTTAAGATAGCACTATGCAGCGCCGCTTTCTACCCCCTTGCAGAGCTAGGTTCCTGTCTTTATCTTCCCTTATTTCACCTTTTTATTCCTAATGGCCATATGCAGAGAAAGTAAAGTAAATATAAGTAGCATTAATAGTTGAAAGTACCCCTTAAATGACCTCGTATAATCTGGCTCCCTTCCCCTTCACCTTTTATAATCACTCGCACTTAATACTCACGTGCCCGTCTTGATTCGATATTCTCCGGACTGGGTCCGTCCAGGCGGCGCTGCCTCACACTCAATGGCGGCCCCCCAGCTCCAGCGAGCGGTACTAAAGTTTTTTTTTTGGAGCGGGACCCCGTACCCTTTGGCCTATTCCGTGCGCACATCTAAGCTTACCAGTTGCCGTAGGCGGGCAGCTCTCTTGAGCGGGTGCACCGTGCGTCTCCACTGCCGACCGGAATTTCTCGTGCCAGAGGGGACGATGAAAGAATTAATCACGCCTTCGCGGTCACCACTGAAAACAAGCGTCCCCCAAAAGGCATTACCCTCCCCACAATGAGAGTCAATGAAGGACAGCCCCCCGGAGGGAAAGAGATCACGACAAAGTGCGGGTGAATGTAAAGGGTTTTGTATCTAGTCAAATAGGGCATGCAAAGGACTCTGCAAGCTCTGAGAGCGCATGTCTGACAATAGCAAAGACAGTCTTATTTATTACAAAACCACGTCACGAGTCCTACACACTATAGGGGGAACATAGTCTTAGGGATTGGGTGGCGTCGACTAACTATAGGTGCAGCAGTGATGAGGAGCTCCAGGATTGGTGGACATCAGCGTGGTGCCAACGTGAGGTGGATGGGTCAGCTGGGCTCATCGGGGTGGGGCTGCCAGGCCAGGCGCGGTCAGTGTCATTGATAGATGGCTGCCCTAACATTCTGCCCTTGTGGCCACGCACACACACTCATCCGTTAGACGATTCCAGTTGTCCTGTAAATCCTACAATATGTTACTCTAAGAAATAATAGGATACCGGAGGAACAACATGCAATGTGGAGCTTCGCCAATACATCAGTCACTGTTACTTTTGACCTGTTGACCGGGTGTCATAAAACGGGGGTGTTTGGTCTGAGGGCACGAGGTGAGCTGCCCTGTCATTCTGTTCTTGTTAGATGTAGTGAAGAATTACTTTATGAAATGTTAGTACAGAGTTGAATATCTTTTCTCCAAGGCCCATTAACTTGGGGTGAGCTGGAGTACTACTGGATCAGTGAAGGTGCACCTTTCGCCCCTTGAGGCGGTGGGGTTTAGGACCAGGTTGTAAATACTTCATTTGGCCGACCATGGCTGCCTCAGATATGGGAGAGGTGAATACTTGAACCAGGTCCATCGGAATGAGGGGAGGTGAGGCTGTGCTGCCCGCGCACCAGCTACCCCTGGCAGACCTTGGCGGGAGGAGGGGGAGATGGCCTTGTGTGTATGAGCAATTCTCTGTGCCTGGGCTGCATACTACGCCTTCCTTTGTACTTAGCAGCATTCGTTAGTTAGCACTAGGTGGGCTGTATCAAGCCCTTTCATTGAGTCTTCAAGGCACATGGTATCTTACGGGCTGAGGTCATTCTTACTTTACCAATACTTATGAACTTTTATTCCTTCCCCAACACTGGTGTTTATAATTAATATAGCAACCCTATGAATCGTTAGGCTTTGGTATATGGTTAACACTTCATTTGGGGAACATAGAGGGGTTCATACGAGGAGGGTATTGACACCATATATCTTAAATGTTAGGGGTTAGATGCTGGTTCGGGGCCTGTTCAGTTGAGGTGGTGTTTGTTATTTTCCAGGCTTGGACCGCTAGTCAGGTCACTTCGGGGACAGAGATGTACTGCGGAAGGTAAATGGTACAGTGTTTATTCTGATATTTGTTCGTGTCTGGTTGCTTGTGAGAACGGGCCTTCAGCGGATCTACCATGGGGTGGAGGCGCCGGGGGAGGGCATGGCTCCCTGTGCACAGTGAGCGGGGGCCAAGCTGCAGCATTCGCAGGCAGGCTGTCTTGTTGGGGTTTAGGTCCCTATTATCTAAAATGGAGTCTTGACGCTCCCAAAATGGAGTCCATGGTCTGTTACAGTGCAAATCGATTGGGCCTGTGTGTCGATCAGCAGCCACCCCGTCACCTGAGCACAGGCGACAGGGGTGCCTCTGACGAGCCACGGAACATACGTAGGTGGGGTATGTCGGAGAGGGGGTCTCATGGACCTATCCTCCCACACAGTATCATAGAAAAAAATGGTACATTTTCCATGATGCAGCTGAGAGAATGTCACATAATGAAAGTTCTGCCAAGGTTATTATATGGCTTGCAGTTTTTTGCATTTGAAATCATGGACTATCTAAAGTTGGTGGAGGGCATCATATGGAGAGGGATTTTGTATTTCATTCCTAAGTTTGTTCCAATAGAATTTATTAGATATGAATTTGGTCTTCAATCGTTGAAATCTCTTGTACTTTGGAAAAGAGCATTACTATGGAGGAAATGTACAATGAATAGAGGAGGACTTATATGTTATTGCTGGCACCTAAAAAAAAGGTGATTTTATGAATAAATTGAAAATTGAGGTTGAGGATTTACTACAAACTTTAGGGATGCCTGTTACCATATTGCTTAATAATCTTGTTAAGATTAAAAAACATACTCTCTGGCCAGCCTCCCTTGGCCCTCCTCCTACCCCCACCTGCGAGGCTAAGATCCTCGGGGTCATCTTTGACTCAACCCTTTCCTTCTCGGCCCATATCTCGGAGGTCTGTGAAAAGTAAAATGTTCGACTGCACCTCTTCAGAGTTACTCTGCCTTTCCTCTCCTTCCCCCAGAAGCTCCTGGTATCCCAAGCTCTGGTTCTCTCTAGCTTGGACTATTGTAACAGCCTCTTTCTAAATCTACCTGCCTCTACTCTCCGCCCTCTGCAACTAATCCAGAACAGGACTGCGAGACTTGTCCTTGGCCTCAAGCCCCGGGATCGTATCTCTCCAGCTCTGAAATCCCTCCTCTGGCTCCCAGTGGATGCAAGGATTAAATTCAAGACCCTCTGCATTGTCCACAAGGCTTTCTGGGGCCTGGGTCCAAAATACCTTCAGCTATCCCTCCGCAAATACCTCCCCTCTGGAGCTCTTCGCTCCTCTACCTCCAACTCCCTCAGGGTCAGTCGTTTTTCAAAGAAACGAGCTGGGGGTAGATCTCTGTCTTCGGCTGGGGCCTCCCTCTGGAACAGCCTCCCTGCCACTCTAAAACTTGAGGAAAACCATCTCAGGTTCCGGAAGCACCTCAAGACCTTCCTCTTTGCTTCTGCCTTCGCCCCCCCTCTCCCCTGCTGATCTGCTCTCTTGGCACCTTGCACTGGGACACCCTCTGTCTCTGGTCCTAGGTTCATGCTCATCCTGCCACCCTACCGCACTGCCTCCGCGCCACGCCTTGCACTGGGGTTTGTATCTGTACCAATACAGCCCCTCCCCTTTTTTTCCTCTCCTTCACTTATCAGACCCACCTGATCTGCTGCCTCAAACCTAGCACTTGCCACTTGGCTGCACTACCACTTTTTGCTGATTTTTTATTTATTTATTTTTGTTATGATTATTTATCCTGTTTCTCCTTTGCTCTGCACTTTCCACTTTCTCCCTCCCCTCCATGCACTTTTCCCCTCCCCCTCTCCCATGCACTTGCACGTTCTCAATGTCACTGGGCCTAGTAATATCGCTGTTTCGTTCTCCCCGTTCCCCTCCCTTGCCTTGTCGCGCTCTGAAACACCTGTGTATGAGCGCGATATAAATAAAATATATCATATCATACTGGGAGGTAATGATTGGCAACACAATAAGACTACTATTTTACAATCCCAAATTAATTGTCAGGCTCAGTCCTTTTCGAAATTTTTTCCTATAATGGAAGTATATTTGATGAAGTATCCAAGCAGGAAAATTCTTAATGACTTCATGCGTTTAGGATGAATGTGATGTATATCAATCATATAATTAATGTTTGGAATAGGTCTTGCGAAACACCAAAATGGTGTAGATTCTGCAAAATAGAGGGTATGGATGAAACACTTGTACACATCATACTTATTTGCCCTGCTCTTTTTAGTCAAAGAATTTTGTATTTTGACCAATTTGTCAATTCGACCTGCTCTGTTAATAGAGAACAATTGTGGCACCAAATGCGGCATGGGAACTCAACGGTCTTAAACATTCACGTAATTGCTTTTCTGAAAAATATCTGCGACTTGTGTTCAAAATAACAATCCGTATTTGAAGATGGGGTAAATAGAAAATCTAGTTTTTTATGATGATCACTAATTTAGATGATAATGAGAAGGAAGATTTACTGTGTATGTAAAGTAGTGTTATGAATTCATATTGGTTTTATGTGTTATATATCTTTTGTAAAAGCTTTTTGTGAATGGAAAATTAAGTATTTCTTTTAAACGATTGTTGAATGTAATTGTAAATTATTATGGAAAATTTCTTTTAGTGATTTTGTAAAGGTTTAAAATAAACCAAAACAAAAATAAAAAAATACTAAAATAGTAAGAGTCTCACATCCAATAGTGTTAGTAATGACGTAAGCTAAAATCACAAATGATCTGCTGCAGATAGTAGAATAAAATGGAGCCTCAAGTTCAGTGCTGCCGTAAAAAAATAAAATAGAGTCACTAATTCACAGCTGTAGACGAAGAAATGTACTATGTACTGCAAATATTAATATGATGGAGAATACAAGGCTGTCGACAATAGAGTGGTTCAAAGGCTAGATAGGCCAACAGTCACCACCCAGTACTTCCCTAACATTTTGCGCAGGGTATAAAGAAGGCAAGTATCCTAAAATCTATTATGCAGTCAAACTAATACAACTAGCAAGGTTTGTATCTTTAAAACAGATGGCGTGCAGCTCAGAGATTAATAGCCCACAGACACCGGCCAGGCTCCCAACGGTTTTATCTTCGATCTTGCAGCTAGTTTCTGAACGTGATGTTAACACTTGATCTCCTCATCTTTGGTGTTTGCACAACGTACAGAGTAAGCAAAGTTCTAAGAAACTCTCCTAGAAACAAGTCAATGTAGCTGCCAAAATATTTATCTTTAATGGATTCGCCGAGCGGCTCAAAGGCAAAGAGCCCACAGTCACCTCCCTGGCTCCTAGCAATGTACGCTTTGTTCTTCAGATTAGTTTCCAAACGAGAGTAACAGCAATTCTCCTTACAGGCTGTGTTCAGCATTTAAACCATTCCAGTCGCAGGAAGAAGGATAATAATGCATCAACGTGAAATTTCAAATTTCAGCGAGAGCACATTTCAGAGTGCACAGAGACCGACAACAATTACGAGTTGATAAGCAGTCACGAGCGTGGTTAAATGATTGCAAACAAGGGTACCAAGAACCACAGTAACACCAACAGAGGACCAGCGTTACCTGTCCCCAAGTAAGCACTGGTCCTCAATCTCGCATCCCCTTCCCTCGTTTCGGCTTCCCCTTCCGACCCTTTGGGGATACCTCTGCCTGCCTCCCGGATCGGGCCCTCCTCACCTGTGTCCCACGACCTGGGGAACTTGGAAGATGGGCCAGGCCACCACCCTCGTCCGGTACATCACTATAGTCCCTTCTTTGAACCGCATCTGGCCTGATCTCTCAAATGTTCTTTAAGAAGCTGGCATTGCGGGTGACACTGGCAGTTCCGTCAGAAGCAGTCACCATCAAGCCGTGTACCGCCACCACGTCCATTGGACCAGGCCCGTATGTTAGCGACAGCTTGCCTTGAGGATGCTGGTTCTTTACAAGCACTTCATCTCCCAGAGCTAGCTGCTGAGGCTGGAGTCCTCTCCTTATGTTCTCCCCCTCCATCCTGAGACTCCTCTCCCGTCCCACCTGAGCTTTGTCAATGACTGCTGGTTCTCTTTCACTTCCGGAATCAAACCCCAAACATCGCTGAAACATGGCTACTGCTGGGCCCACTCACGTGGATGCATGCAGGGTGGCCCTGTACTCCCTTAAAAACTGATACAGAGCTCTCTGCAGGCAATGACCTTAGCTGTGTGTGATGTGAAACACCTTATTTAATGTGCTAATGAATCTTCCTACTTTGCCATTCGGCCGGGGCCAGACAGGGGTGATCTTGCGATGTTGAATCCCGTACTCCCCCATTAGCTGGGCGAAACTGTCCCCCTGGAACGGTGGTCCGTTGTCAGAACACAAGGTCTGAGGCAGGCTGTGGGTGGCAAAGATCTTCTCTAGGGCCACTGCCACCTTGTCAAAAGACACAGAGTCAATACACTCGACCTCCGGATAACGGGACCATTCGTCAACGACCACCAGGAAATGATTGTCACGGCCTGTGGACCCGAAGTCAGCATGGACATTTTCCCAGGGCCTCGTTACTCTGGGTATAGTCTCTGTTAGGGAGAATTCTCATTTATGGCTAATTTGCCTCACCTAGTGAGTCCCCCAGCAGCTTTGCTGGACTTCTGGAGTTTATTTTTTTTCCACTTGGTAAGAGTGTGAGCTTTTCCCCCACTCTTACCTATGTTTTGCCATGTGTATTTCTCTGTTTTTATGATTGTGGACTCTGAAGTACACCACTTCAGTAGCCCTCTTCTTTTTGTGTGTCACCCAGCACCTTCAGTGCCATGGCACAGGGTTGTCTTTGAGACTTCCCCCGACTCCATTTCGGAGGCTGACTACAGTCCCCCAGAAAAGGGTAAAGTTGCCATTAACTTTACTTAGTCAATCTACTACAGTCTAGTACTCGAAAGGGTTAATTCATATTCCTTTTTATCTGTACCTCCTAGAGCATTGTTTCGCTCTTTTAACATTTAGACTTGGCTGGTGGCAGTGGTATCTACCCTAACTTTTCTACCACGATTATATTAGATAAACGTGGTATTGTTCTTGGCTATTATATTAGCCTCGAACATGAAACCCGCTTGACCAAATCGTCTTTCTTTTGGCTCCGTTTGGGTTTATTCACCATTTCTTTTTGTTAAAGTCCTCCTTATGTTTTACTTTGCGTGGCAAACTAGGTTTGCCTTCTTTGTTCACCGTCTTTTGGCGGGCTTTTGCTCAGAAGCCCTCCACCAGGCGCCTGGTTATCTAGGTGGGCTGAATGTGAGGGAGGGGTGTAGTCACCCCCTTAACAGGGTATCCTAGAAAACCCAAGTCGCACTTTGCTATGATTGGCTGAGGTGGTTGTCCGGGCTGGACAACCCCCCTGCTGGGTGATTGACAGTCAGGCTGTGTGAATGGGGGTTTTGCGCATAAAAGGCAGGTCTCTTGGACTAGAAGTCAGAGGGTCACCACTGGAACTACAAGGAACCGAACAGAAGCAGAGAGAACGTCAGCTGCTGCAACTATCCCGTCCCGGTGAAGCCCTGCTGCAGTCCTGAGCTATCTACCCTTCAACGACTAAGAGAAGATCCAGTCCGGAGTTTTCTTCCCTTGAGCCTGGTGGGGATAACCAGCTCATCTTCCACAGCCAGAGGATCCTCTTTCTTGGTCGAAATCGCTGCACACGCCTGTAGTGGTCCGGATAGCCATTTGGAGAGCCTCTCCTGTTTTTAAGGAGCGCACATTTTATTCGTTGTCGCTGCTGCCGGCTTCATCCTTGTGTGGTGCAGACCCCCTGCAGACGTCCTCCTTCACAACGAAGCTCCAGGAATCGTGGGTCTGTGGGAAACAAACAGGAACAACTGCCAGGGCACCAGCTGCACCATTGGAATAAGGTACTGTGTTCTGCTTGAGGAAACTGGGTGAACCCCTTTCCTTCATTTCCAAGGCTTTCCCTTGTCTTCCGTCCTTTTTATAACTTTTGCTTCCGAACATTGACAATATCGAAGTACTCTTGGCTCTTGGAATCAGGAACTATCTGACTGTATGATCTTCGGCAACAGGCCCCAGGTGTCACTTGACCCTGGCTCCGGCCCTTTGACTTTTGAACTCTTGTCTCTTGAGTGTTTCTCGATTCTGTCTTCCTAACCAAAATATTGCCTGTGATTTTTGCCTCCAACTTCCTCTCGGTATCTCAGGTGCTAAGTGTGTTTTTGCCCCGGTAGCATTTCATGTCACGGATACGCGTTTATTTAGTAGACCGAACTGTCAAAAACTGATCGCAATTGTATTCACGGTAACGTGTTTTGTTCATAACACCGGTTCATTCAAACACAGGGGGCCTCATTACGACCCAGGCGGTAAGTTACCGCCTGGGCCGTGACTTTACCACCATGGCGTAAACTATGTTTACGCCATGGTGGTTGGCGGACTTACCGCCCCATTCCGACCTTGGCGGGGCGGTAAGTCCCCAATCCCCATTTACCCTTCCCCATTCCCATTTTTGCCCCATAGGGCATAATGGGAGTGGGGAAGGCGTTAATTACGCCACCGTAAATTACGGTGGCGTAATTAACTCCATGGTCCCTTAGCGCCATGGATTTTAACACCAAGGGACCTCGTACTCAGGCGGTAAGGGTCGGCGCTGTTTACTCCGCCGTAAACCCCTTACCGACTGAGTCGTAGTGAGGCCCAGGGTACTTACCTTGAGACATACTGTACAAAGTGAATTGGTTAGTTGTAGTATATTTGACGTGTGGTTTGTGTTTAAGTTTAATGGAAGTGTTGTGTTTATAACAAATGGTTTAAAAATAAATGTACTTATATTTTTCTACCTGAAACCTTGAGTCAGTGTTTGCTTGAGTCACAGTAATTGTGGTCCCTTTGTGTAATCTCTGCTACTGCTCATATACTCTTGAGATAAGCCTGGCTGCTCCGCCACTGATACCACACTGACATAGTAATACAGGCTTGTACCAAAAGTAAAACTTGTATTGCCACCTGTGGTCCTAATTGTGTGTAGTGGTCCCTAAGGGCACTGCACAGGATTCTGCCTAACAGTCTCGATCAGAGGCTCATTCTGTGCTGGGGACGCTGCCTGGCAGCACACACAGACAGCAACAAACTCCTCCACCTGTCTCTCAAGGTCTGGCAACCATACCTTCTGTCACAGGTGGGCCTTGGTTTTGGCAATGACCTGATGGCCCTTGTGTGCCAACTCAATGACTTGGGGGTCCTTGCACCGTGGTATTACTATGAGCCCCCCCGGGGTAGCAGTCCCGACTCCACAAAAGCCAGTTCGTCCTTGACCCTCCACAGCTGTTCCAATGCCGATTTTGCCTCTTGGATCCTCTGAGCCAGCTTGTCCATGATCGATATCCAGGAACCCTGTTGAAGGGCCACCTTTAGGATGTTGAAACACTCATCATCGGCTGCCGCCTGTTCCATTTCGTGGATGAGCACCGAGTTTGGGGTTGTTGCCTCCACCACCAGCCTCACGCGTTCATCGGCTTCATCTGCACTGATGTGTCCGTGTCCATCTGGTTCACACTTGGGGTGTCCGGACAAGTAGTCAGCCGCGTTATTGCTGTCGGGCCGGTGCACCAAAGAGACACCATATTCAAGTAGTGCCAGCATCCCTTTCTCGATGCGGGCTGGAGGCTTGGACGACAAATGAGCCATGATCGGCAGCAGGGGCTTGTGGTCTGTTACCACGGTCACTGGCCATCCCAGCACATATAGACGAAAATCCCCACCGGAACCGCCAGGCCTCTCTCTTAATTTGGGAATATCACTGTTCCGTTTCCGCATATGTGATCGGCCGGACATCACCGTTCACGTCTGCTGGGTAAGGACTGCACCCAGACCAAACGGGCTGGCATCCACCACAATTTCTGAGGACAAGGCCGGGTCGAAGAAGGCCATTATATCCTCTGCCGTCAGCGCCCCCTTCACGTCCTCGAATGGAGCCTTCTGAAGAGCTCCCCACTGCCACGTAGCGTCTTTCTTGGTTAAGGTCCGCAGAGGTTCGGACCAGCATGCAAGATTTCCGATGAACCGGCTACAGTACAAGACCATCCCCAAGAAGCTTTTGGACCTCGGACACTTTCTCTGGCGGCCGTGCCTCCACGATGTCCTTGACCTTCCGAGGATCTGATGACATACCCACTTCTTTGAATACAAATCTGAAAAATTCAATGGTCTTCTTGAGGAACTCGCACTTGTTATGCAGAGTTCGCCCGAGTGTAAGCTTACCTCTGGTGTACTGCAGGAGTGCCAGGTCAGGATCATCGGAAGCCGGCTCCCCAGATGTTGGATGCTGCTTGACCCGTGAGGTGGATGCTAAAACCAAAACACTCCCTACCCTCTGCTTCGCTGAAAGGCAATTGCCCAGCGTACAGTATGGTTGGGAGTGATTTGGTAGGACCCTCGTGTTGTGGATCTGTGAGTAAACAAGAGGGGGCTATGATGTGATTATATATATACTTGAGTTAGCCTTTCCCCACCGCCCCTTGCTTTCCCAGGATGTAGTTGGCTGGCTAACTGGTAGTCTGGCACAGCTTGTTAATGCAGGTAGGCATGTGGTCTAATGATTGGCTTCCGATTCCAGTTGTTTCACTGGTGGTTGTGGCCCAGACCTGCTGCAGTGCACTGGATGCTGTGTAGCAGGTAAGTGTCCTGAAAGTGTCCTTGTTTAAGCAGCAAGTCCTGCTGTGTAGAAGTCCTTTCAATAGTTGCTTGCAATGTCGATGCTAGTTGTTAACAGTTATAGTCCTTGAAATGTCTATGCAAGTTGTTAACAGTTGTTCCTTTACTTTGTAGATGCGGCGGGAAATGCAGCGAAATGGAACACGAAGGATGTTGTTGTGTTCCAACTTGCCGAGGCTCAGCCCGTCCTCTGGAAGCCCCTCTAGCACGTGGAGCGGACCATGCAGGTAAGTGAGTTGTAATTATGGAGATAAGTGGGTTTGCTTGTAATGCCGCGGCAATGCTCACTGTGCTCTGTGTTTCCTTTCGGGTGCCGTTGCGTCGTGTACTGAAGCATTCCACAGGAGCCGTGGTAAGCAAGAGATGACAGCTGGGACAGCTCTGGGAGGTAAGCGAGGCACTGCCGGTACACAGATGGCAGCGAGGTGCAGGATCAGGTGGCAAAGTCTTCCGGCAGTTTGTGGCTGTCAGTTGAGACTCGGCAGAGCCTTGGGATGCAGGATCAGGTAAGCGAAGAGTCCCAGCAGGGTGCGGATGAAACGGCACGTGGATTGCAGTGATCTTGAGCAGATAAGTGTTAAGCTGCCAGCATAGCAGCCGGAGATAATGCAGGGTTATATAGCCCTGGGCTCCACCCAGCACCACCAGCACCACTAGACCACCAAGGATTCTTAAAGCATGTATACCTGGGGGCCATGTAGGTTCCTTTCTGACATCCTGATCTGGGGGCCATCTTGGTGGAGCCTGCAGTATCCATAAACTGCTGTCTTTGCCAGCCAGATACCCCGTCAGTCTAGGCCCTGCCCACAGTATGTACCTGTTTTGGGATCATGCCAGCGTGTGATTGTGTTGGGATCATGATACTGAGTGCCTGCAGCCATTCCAAGGTCTTCACCAGTCTGTCCAGGTGCTCCGCCTCCGTTCTCGCAAACACCAGGATGTCCTTGCTAATGTTTAGGAAACCAGCCAAGTCAGCCAGGGCCCCACAGATAATATCCTGAAACACCTCAAAGCTCAAGCATTTGTACCTATAGAGGCATCGGTGCGTTGTGAAGGTAGTTATGTACTGAGAATCCAGATGTAACACCACTTGATGGTACCCAGCCTGAAGATCCAGTTTCGAGAATAAACGTGCCACCTGGAGTTCTGCAATGATGTCATCAATCGTGGGGGTGATATGTCTTTCATGCTTAATCGCCTTGTTTGGGGGCCTCATGTCCACACAGATCCATACAGAATCAGGTTGTTTAGGCTTCCTGGCAATGACAATCGGGGACATCCAGGGGGTCGGGCCATCAACTTTCTCGATTATGTCTAACTCCACCAGACTGTCCAGCTCTTTATCAACGAGATGAAATGGGACTCAGCGGTGTTTCTGTGCAATGGGTTGCATCAACTCATCGATATGTAGCCTCACCGGGTGGCCCACCATGCGCCAATTCCTTTGAACAGATGGCTGTATTTTGCCAGCAGCCCCTGCACGTTCTCCACATACACTGAGTATGCAAAACTCAAGATGCTGAGTGCCTCAGCTGCCGCACAATCTAGGAGGGTGTTGCTGCTAACGGTTGTTACGTAGATCCGGGCCTTAATGGACAACCCTTTGTGCTCTATGTTGGCTACCAATGCCCTAGCCAGTGGGATTGGTTGTTCACCACCAAAGGTAAAGATGTGCGCCCTCGGCTTGTGTAACTTGGGCGGCACCACCATGGCATTGTAGTGCCCCTCTGCCATAACATTAACAGACTCTGCTGTGTCCACCAGCACTGGCACCGTTGATTCTTTCACTCTCACCAGACACTGTGGCTGTCTCCTGTTGCTGGTACGCAGCGCACTGATGCTCGAGGTGAAAAAGATGTTCTCCTCTTCTTCATCATCCTCCTCATGAGGAGCACCGTCCTCCCCCTGATCTATCTGGGAGACAATGGGTGGGTGTGTGGCCTAAAGAACCATTCCTGCACTGGCCCTTTTGTTATCACCACTGGCACCGTAGTTCTGCACATGCAGGCGTAGTGGTCAAGTGCCCCGCACCGTCCACAAGCATCCCCCTGCGCCAGGCATTCAGCGGGGTGTGGGAGGTCATACACTTTGTACATGAATCAAGGGCCCTTGCGTCCCTGTTCCGCTGGCCTCCGCTTGGACATCTGGCTCCTCTAAAACCTTGACCGCAGCCCACAGCACACACATTGTCTACTTTCCCTGGATGCACAGCCGCATCCATCCTTGATGCACGCACCTCCAACACCTCCTGGCAGTGTCCGAGTTCCAATATGCGAGGCAGCGTAAGTCCCGGCTCTCGCAGCACCTGCCTGTACAGTTTGCCAGATGAACTTCCCTGTTGAAGCTGGTTCCTAATCGTTGTATCAGGATTATCCCAGGCACACGACAGGAACATACGGCACAGCCATCATAGACATTTTCCAGGGACTCATTGTCCTTTTGCCTGGTGCTGCACATCACGAAACATTCATAATCCACGTTGGCAAGCGGCATGAAATGCTCGTGCAGCACGTCTTTAGCTGCTGCATAGCAGGTGTCAGGGACTGATAAACCTCATGTACCACGGGTCCTGCTGAGTAGAAGAGCGTAGGCACCTTGCTCTCTTCATCCGTCTCCCCAGTGGCCCGGAAGTACATGTCAAGCTTATCAGCCCATACTCTCCATCTTGGTCCCAGGCTGGATGTGGTCCCCGCGATAAAAAACTCGGCCATTGGTGTGAGTGCCCCCTGCTGTCTCAGTACATATGCTGCAGCAGCCTGGCCATCCAGGGTAGTGAGTGCACAGGCACCCCACTAGAGTACTGGGGCCCCAACTCACTAACGTGTTGAAACAGGGGCAGCTGCGTTCAGATGTTGAGTGTAATGATGTTGGCCAGACAGACTCCTTGCAGCTACTTCTGATGATCTCCCGCCACCACCACACAGCCAGCAAATGGCCTGCCAGGCGCCTTCTGAAAATGTCCAAAAATGTGGGCGTAGAGCCACTTGGCACTCTAATATCCCAGGTCACTAAACACAGTAGCCCCCCTCCACCAATATCCAAACAGCTAGGAATAATAAAAAAAGGATCTCCTAGTCCATAGATAACGGTTCCAAAAATTGAGTGGGGTGGGCCCAGGGGACAAAGAACAAAGGATGGTTGGCCTCCCCCAGCCACTCACCTCACACTCGAGGCATCGGAAATGTAAAAAACACTTCAAAACGAAGGATATACTGCACAGTGCTGTCCCCTATGCAGGGAATTCCAGAATTTTGTGTGAGGGGTGCAAAAGCACTCCTGGTAGAAGCCGTGACCCTCGCCACCACGTGCGCAAGGTGGCGACTGAAACCGCGTGGTCACCGCTGGCTGTGCGGCATGAGAGTTGTATAAAAAACTATCTGCTCCCTCACCGCCTGTGCCTGGTTTCATCACCTCGTCGCCACTGTTGCGTGTGGCACGGCCTCTCTCAGGCCCCCGTGAGCCCACCCTGTCATGAAGCACACACACAGAGTCGTGTATACAGTCGCTCTGCCGCGGCCGTGGAATGCCCCCTTTATTTAAAGCACACGTGGCAGAGTTGCATCACTCCGCTGCATGTGTATGCCCTTAGAGGGGAAGCCACCACATGCACCAACAGCTTCTATTCTTTATAAGCAGATTGATGGACAAATCAAAAATGGCTGCAGTACATGAGCAGGCATACATACGGACAAATGTGCCCACATTATGCCATGACGCAAGATATTTTATATATGGTTTAAAAATGCCTGCAACAGCGTTGCCGAGGCTGTGACACCACTGGTTTCAATCGCCTTGACTCGAGATGAGCCAATGCCATGAGGTACTCATTGCATTTTATATCTTAAACCAAATGCTTGCTGATGAATGATTTACTTCTAGCTAATTACAGGAGTTCAATCCTCCACTTTACATCCAGAAATCATTGGATTTACTGCTCATGGTAAATCTGACAAAATTCACAGGAACTCCTAGGGTCTCCAAAAATGGGGATTCACGCTGCTGTTTCCCAACTCATGAACCTGCAGTCAATTTGTAAGACTGACTGACTGAGTGGCAGTAAAGCTAATTGCTCCTCGGCAACTACTGCCCAACTAGTGATGAAGCCCATGTTAGGGATAAGAACGACAAATCTTATCCCTCCTCCTCTTTTTTGTCTTAAATTGTTACATTAAGTGAATTGTGTTGAACAACAGCCATTGACTTGTTTTCCTGTTTATAAATAGAGAATATTTAAAACAACCTTTGTGTGCCATAGCATTGACCAGGTCAAGGCTGGCTAAGAGTGATTTGTTCCACGCAGTTTTTCAAATCCTTCAGTATGGAACAGCTACCTTCTCTCTATGGAAATCTAAACTGCATACATTCAATTAGGTGATCTCTTGCCTTTAACTGTTTCCGTACCATATCACTGAAGTATAGCGCTGACGTCATTCCAGTATTGCCTATACTGTTTTGGTTCTGATGAAGGCGTAATATTAAATGTAGGAAATGGGGATTGTGCATGTCTACCATCATGAAAATGTAATATTATGACTAATAAAATCCTACATTACATATTCTTGACTAATTCGCTTACGAAATAAGTTATTTCAGTTTCAGGTGTGTTACAATATGGTAACAGCCCTAGGCCCAAGGGCCTTTAACAAGGGCCAATGGATGTTACCATGTGACAATAGCCAAAGGAGTGGGCATTGTTGCAATTAGAAAATGTCATCCTGTGATGATAGAATGTTATGTTTAAAACAAGGAAAGACTCAGGAAAAACATTGTAAGATTGGGCCAGTAGACCTATACCAGCCATTAGCACCCCTGGAACTTTGAAAGACCAATCAGATTTAGGTGAACACACTCCTTATCGACCATGACAAGTGTTAGGCAGAATTTTATGCAGTACCCTTTGGGAACACTACACACAATTAAGACTACAGGTGTAAGCACAATCTCACCTTTGGTACAAGCCTGTACGACACAATTATGTGGTAGCAGTGGCTGAGCAGCCAGACTTATCTCAAGAGGGATGTGAGCAGTACAAGATGTTATACAAAGGACTTGCAATCACAGTAGTTCAAACAAACACTTACTAAAGGTTTCTTGGTAAAAGAATATACATTTATTTACACATTTAGTTAGAAAACATTCCACTAACAAGAAGCATCTCAATACCACACTATAATACACTACAGTACACAACCAATAAGTTTCTGAACAAGTTAGGCTTCCCTGAAGTGGGAGCAAAATGGCACTTCAGTAACTTTCAAAAGGGGTAGAAAGACAAATGGCCTCATTAAACGGTAGGCGGTAACCATGGCGCTATTAGCGCCATGGTTGCCGCCGGTATTTTACCGTGTCCGCCTTGGTGGATGCCGGAATTACCGCCCTACTCCAAGGTGAGCGGGGGTGGTAATTCCCCATTCACCAAGGCACTTCCCCATTCCCATTTCTGCCCCCATAGGGCATAATGTGAATGGGGAAGGAGCTAATTACGGTACTGCAAATTGCGGTACCGTAATTAGCACCGAGGTCCCGCAAAGGGAACTCGTAGTAAGGCGGTAAGGGTTTACCGGTACCGGTGCCCTTACTGGTACCGGTAAACCCTTACCGCCTAACGTGTAATGAGGCCCAAAGCGTATAAGAATCAAAACACAATGGCCCTCATTACGACCCTGGCGGTAAGTGAAAAACGACGCCGGTAAAGGATTACCGGCATCGCTTACCACTAGGGCCGATTATGACCCGAGATAGCACTATTAGCGGCACCGTAATCAACAGTGCCGTTAAAAGCGCCAAGAGCGCGGGCACGCAACTCCTATGCCGGAAATACCACCATGGCGCTAAGCTGTGAACATTACGAGTCAAGCGGACATGGAAATAACGCCTTTGTGAAGGCCATAAAGTACCTTACCGCCATGGTGCTAATACTGCCATCACGGACCAACCGTAAATGGCCATGTGCAGTGTTCCCAGCTGCAACAGGTGCACACAATCAGCACAGGTGGACTACAGACTAGGCAAGCACAAAAGGAGCACAGCCCACCCCTTCCCGCACACAGTTACACTATGAATCCAACACAACTAGCAATGCTGGGGCTGCAGGACCTGATTGCAGTGGAAGTGCCACAACAACAACTACAAGAAGTACAACAACAGGCAGCACAGAGGAGATGCAGGAGGAGAAGGAGGGCAAGGCAGGGCCAGCATGCCCCACCAGCACAGCCAGTGCCACCACACAGGCAGCCCCCAATTCCACGCATCTGAGCCTGTCCATTCAACCTAACCGCTGACCAGATCCACACCCTGTACCCCCTGGACCGGGACACCATCACCAACATTGTGGAAATGATACATGATGACATAGTTAGCCTCATTGAAACACGCACCGCCATCCCACCCCTACTGAAGGTAGTGTCTGTGCTCCACTTCCTGGCCACAGGCACCTACCAACACACAGTGGGGCAACTGCATGGCATTTCACAACCATTATCCTCACGTACGCTGAACCAAGTGCCTGATGCCCTCCTCAAGCACACAAACAAACACATTTCCTTACCACGGCATTGGCGCCATCGACTGCACCCATGTGGAATTGGTGGTCCCACATGCCATGGAGGTAGCGTACCGCAACCGTAAGCTATACCACTCAATCAACGTGCAAATGGTATGTGACTCGAACAAGATCATCACACAATGTTGTGCCCTATTCCCCAGATCAACCCATGATTCAATGGTCCTGCGGAACTCCACCATTCCACGCTACATGGAGCGACATGCAGGGCAGAGATCCTGGCTACGCGGTGAGTCGCATGTTAGGCTCATGGAAATGCGATGTGGGTAGGTGATTGAGGCATACATGCATACTTCACCTGGCTGAGATGGGGGGGGTGGAGAGATGCATACCTCACCTATCTGCGAGTGCCAGAGGGAATGGAGCAAGCTCATACCCCAAAAGCAGCCCAGACTGGACCTGACACCTGACCACATAATACAAGATGTAAGCAGCCCTACCATGCCAATGAAGCAGTGTCCCAACCATCGCACAGACATCTGCATGTGCACTGTACCAAATCAGACCGCATCCCCTCAACAAGATGCAGCTACAAGCAACGACTCTAGCCAATACACACCACAAAACACCATGAACTGAAAGGCCAGTCCCCCATCACTACGTATAAAGGAGTCACATGAGGGTCAACTACATCAATACACCACTACACTGACACAGATGCCCAACTACATTGCATGACACCATTTGTTGTGCGTAGTGAGAGCATCATGAGGCTGACATCAACGTTGCCAGGATGAAAGCATACAAATTACTGGACATCTGCAAGATCACAGAAACAACCGTCATGGACTAACACAGTGAATGTGCACTCACAAGGAACTGGACCCCCCAGCGCACACTAGTCGAAGGCATGCAAAACAGTCCATAAGAGGAATACACACATAGCACTCACATCGTGTGACTCCATCCATGCATGGAAATGGGCTTCAGATGAAGAAACAAATGCATGCCATGGTATCACTCAATTAGGTCAAACATGATGTGTTAACTTACATTACAGGTGATGCAGGCTATCCTTTGAAGCAGTGGCTCCTTACCCCAGTCCGGAACCAACAGAACAGGCAAGAGGAGGACTATAATCGTGCCCATACACAAACCCGTGTGGTGATTGAGCAGACATTTGGCCTCTTGAAGGCACGGTTTCGCTGCCTCAGCAGGTCTGGTGGGTCACTCCTGTACCGCCATGAGAAGGTGGCAAAGATTGTCATGGCATGTGTGATGCTACACAATATGTGCATCAGACGGAATGTGCCCCTGCCCCCTGACGCAGAACAGCAACCACCTGACGAAGAAGATGAGGAGGGTGGGGATGGGGCAGCACCCCAGGGAGGACGCGATGCACAGGAGGGACGTGACATGCGTCGGACTCTAATCAAAATCTTCTAGCACACATGGATGGGGGGTGTCACATGGAGATGGCACTTGGGGCACTGGGTGTGTCTGGGACATGCACACTGTAGACTGTTCACCAATAAAACACACGTACACAATGAGCAATGTCCACACAAGTGATTTGTGCATAACCAAAAAGTGTATTGAAATAGTAATTCTAAGTGAACACACCCACTCCCCTCTCCCCCCTCAACTCCCCAACACACCCACTCCCCTCTCCCCCCTCAACTCCCCAACACACCCCCTCCCCCCTCAACTCCCCAACACACCCACCCCCCCCCTCAACTCCCCATAACATGGTGTGGATGACTGTGCTCAAGTGCATCATGTGGCATCAGTACACGAGGCCGCGTCTATTGGCACCCCCCTCTCCTGGCACCCGGTGCACCCCTGTCTGTATGCCACAGGTTCCTGCCCGATCTGCGGACGGGGCTGGTTCGGGTAGAACTGGCAGCCGAGGAGGAACTGGGCTGCTCACAAGGACGCATGTCCCTCATTGTTTGGACTAGCTCGGAAAGTACGTGCCGCACCGCGGCCAGTTCGGCACAAATGTCCTTAGAAGTGGACTTGATGGCAGTCTTTACAGTATCAGCACATTCGCGCATTTCCCCCCTTGCGCTGGTGCATTCTGCGGCATGCTGTGTCAACAGGGATGATAGTTGCTGTTGCCGCGTGATTATTTCCTACATCGACTCCTGGGTTTTGTGGCCTGTGGCTGATGGTTCTGGCGTGTCCATTATGCTGCTCCCCTCCTGCACATCTGCTACTGGGCATGGAGTGGCGGGCCAAGAGTTTTCAGGAGATTACCCCCGTATGCCATTGTCATGCTGGCTGCACGGGGACAGGTAGGGGGAATGCAGGGGGCCAGTGGGGGGACCCACGACAACATCTACATCCCCTTCCTCGTTGTCTGAGCCTGCTGCAGTGGCAGCAGTCTCACCAATGGTGCTGCTTCCTGCGGACCCAGTGTCTTCAGTGGACACCACTGGGCAGATAGTTGAAGTCGGTGGTGCCGTAGTGCTTGACTTGCTGTACATCGGTGCCTGCCGTGGCCTGTGATGTGCTGTGGGATTTTTGCTGTTGTGGGGGTTTGCTTTTTCCACCTGAGGTGGAGGGACAGTGTTGTGGCTCTTCGGGCCTGGGCTTCTTGGCAGGTGTTGTGCCTGTGTCTTCATCAGCACTGTCCGAATGAGAGCCTGTGGTGGCCCAAAGGAGGGAGAGCGTTAGTGATGGGTCTACCAACATTGAGCAGGCATTGTGAAGGCTGCATTCATTTTGATTACTAGATGGTGCACATTGGAGGCAGTGACATATAGGTTGTCTCCCTCTTAGGTGGTAGAAGCATGGAGGCATGTGGGTGGCTACAGAAAGGGGGTGCATAATGCATGTGTACAAGGTGCAGGTCATCTCTGCCCGTAGGCAGTCTTGTGCTAATGTGTCGTGTGGACCCTGTTAGGCATCATTGCACTTCCAAACATCTGGACATCATTGTGTTGAGTTTGGCATAGCTGGACTTAAGGCACATCCTGCGTCGCCTGATGTCGGGACTCCTCTCTCCATATCTCCGACCCCCTCAATGCTCTCCGTGCCTATGGTTGCGGCACATATCTCCTCCCACGGCTGCAGTTTGATGGGCGACTCAGCTCCTCCGCCAGTCGCCAAGCCCAGATTCCTATTGGCCGCCAGTATACTCCTGATGCAGAGACGTAAATCGTCCCGCCTTTTTCTGCATTGTCTGGCATTGCAGGGTGTTGTGTCGACAGCACTGACCCTCTAGGCTACCATGGCCCATATGGCCTTCTTTCTCATCAGCGCCGGTCTGGTCATCTCCGTGGAAAAGACAACATCGGCATGCTCTTGGAGGGTTTCAGCCAACATATTTAACTCCTCCCTTGAAAAGCGCTCCTGCCGCAGCCGATCTCCGGTCTTTTTCAAAACTTTTGGCATTGTGATGTGGAATGGGTGTTGTAGAAGGTTTGTGGAGGTTGTGGGGGTCAGGTGACCACTGGTTGAAGAGGATGGCAATGGATTGTGTTTTTAAAGATGGCCGCCGTGCTCTTTCCCGTTCCTGTGCGGTGATGCAACTTCCGGATCCGCTTATTTACGGTCGCCGCTAATAGCGGTTCCCGCTAATTTCGGTTAACGCTATTAGCGGCGACCACTAATGTCGATGGCTAGGGTGCCGGAGGGGCTATTTGCACGGCATATGATGCCGGTAAGTGGGGTTTTATGGCCTTTAGCGGCATGGCAGTGAATATATTTCGGCATGGCGCAATGCTCGTGCCCAAGAAGTCGTAATGTGCCGCTTTAGCGGTCTCTGGCCAGCACGGACACATTAATTGCGCCATGCCGGTAATGGCTGTTACTTACCGCTAGGGTAGTAATGAGGCCCAATTACTTTCAGAGGCAGGGCAAATAGTTTCAGTTCACTACAAGAGGCAATTCAATTCGATAGGCCTGGGCCAAAGTCAATGGTTCAGTGTCTTGGATAGGATAGCACAGTTCTGGTAGTAAACGGTTAAGTCTTTGCCAATGTTCTTAGAAATAGTTTGCTAGAAAAAGAGTTATATGTCGGATTAGGAGCGAACAAGACTCCAAAGTTGGGAAAGTTTCACAAACATTCACCGCGGGAGAAAGGATTTCCACAACGTGTTTGCACAGTACCTTATGGATGAAGAAAAGCGGTAGCTGCAGCAGTTGTTCCTGGCCGATCCTGCAGATCTCGCTGTTCCTGAGCTTCAGTCGTGGGGAGAAGAAGGAGGACATCAGGAGGTTCCTGCACTGCCCAGGGAAGAAGCCACAAGCTTGGCTAAACGCCGGTTTTAAGGTGTGAGTGCCTTAAAGTCCACAAACTGGTATCCTTCTCACTGGCTATTCGGTTTTCAACAGCACTGTGAAAAAAATTCTAACAGTATGGAGACAGTGTCCAGGTGGCTTGTGAGTTGATTGTTCCCACCAGCTCAAGGGAAGAAGTCGTCCTTGAAGGGGCTTCTCTGTTGAGGGAGTTTCAGGCAATTCGGGCCTGCAGCAGGGCTTCACTGGGCAAACCAACAATCTAGGAGTTGCAGTAGTTGTCTTCCTTCAGCTCTTCTTCGGTTCTTTCATTCCAGTGGCCGACTCTGCCTTCCAAGTCCCAGAGACCTGCTATTAAACAGTTTTCTCCCATTCATTCCAGCCTAGCTGTCACTCACCCAGCAGGGTGGCTGTCTTTGCCGGACAGTCAGCCAGCCAATCACGTCAGAGTGCTTTCGGGTCTCCTAGGAGACTAAGCACAGGTAGTTTCGGGCACCTCCCTCACATCCTGTCCACCCCAAACACTCAGGCGCCAGACGAGGGCTTCAGCACTGAAGCCCGCCAAAGGTCATGGAACAAAGGGACCAAACCTGGTTTGGCGCGCAGAGACAAACACTAGAAGGACCTTTCCTAAAAGAAATGGCAGAAGGGTCTTGGGTGCCATATTGAAAAACATGGCTGACACGATTTTAGCTACCAGTGTTTGTGGTCGGGAAAGATCATGGTAGTTCCTTCTAAAACCACTGCCACCAGCCATTTCAAGAGGAAAGGGTAACATTCGACTGATAAATGTGTGTTTAGACATAGGGATGCTAGGCAACCCCTGCAGCACTCTATAGGAAGATAGTGTGTGATGGGTCTATGAATTTAAAACGACTAGCAAAGTCAACTTAGCTTTACATGCTCTGGGAGACGTAAGTCAGTCCCAGAGAAGATATTTAAATCTTGGGAAGTCTGACAGACATCCCTGTGCCACTGCACTGAAGATGTTGTGGCTGTCCAGTTAAAGCATCGAATGAAAAAGGATTGAATGCAAAAGGATTGACACAATAGGGCCGAAAACAAAAGGATCACATTTTTTTTAAATTATATATATTTTTTTGGTTTTCGTATAGGTAAAAAAATGGTTTTTACCAAAAAAACAGGGGTTGGGGGGGGGCCCCCCCCCAAAAAAAAGTAAAAAAAAAAACAAAAATGTCGATCGTTTTGTTTTAGGCACTTTTGAGTCGATCCTTTGACCATTCGACCCTTTTTTTTTATCCTTTAACTTATAACCGATGCTGTGTGACACACAAGAAAAAGATGATGCCTGCGGAGTTGTTTAAAACTCGATATCCAAAGAATACAAAAGTAAAACACACATCAAAACACATGAAAGAGTGGGAAAAAAGGCTCACACTCTTTCCACGTAACAATTAAAATCCTAGAAATCCAGCAAAGTTGCTGGCGGTCTCAAAAGGTGGGGAAATTAGCACATTTATGAGAATTCTCCCTAACAACAAGCCTACCACCGCTTCTCCCTATCTCTAATTTTATCTCCTTGCAGCTCCCTATGCTTAGCCAATTTCTTCACCCTGCTTTACTGTAGTGGGCTCATAACCTACTTTCACTTTCTCCCTCCTTGCCACACCTTCCACTGGCCTTGCCATGTTTTGGGCTCACTGCTTGGGTCAATGTTGTGTATCGCTCCCAATAAGCTTGGGATGGAGCTCTACTTCCGCGACCATCCCCTTCTGCTCATGCGTGCCTCCTCCTGTCTTCTCATGCACGCTACTTTACTTTTTTTCTTCATTTTCTGAAAATTTTCATCCTTATGGATGGGTAATAATGGCAATAATGGCGTTGGTGGTGACTGTACCGCCTGCTAATGGTATGCCACCACAATAAGGCCATTGCTGCACTCAGGCCATTATCTAGGCACAGTGCACAATATGCAGACAGTACAGCCATCCGCTTGCGCAATTATTTGAATTTAATTTAATTGGTTATTTATAACGCGCTGAATACCCGGAGGTTTCTAGTCTTGCTTCCAATGTGATTGTCCTCTGCCACTGCTTTGTTTGCAGTGGAACTGCCAACATTCCTTTGTTCTAATTAGGTGATGCTGCCATTATGGGCTGTTCCCTCTGGTAACGATGCAATGGCCCTAGATAAGCAAAGCGAGGAATTTACCAATGGACGGTGGTCTGTTAAAGCAAAGGTACAAAACGCATGGAAGGGCATTGGCTGAAGGTGCCCAGGGGATCCCCAAAGAGTCAAAAGACAAGAGTGGACACAAGCAGCAGAACATCATGGGGTGCCTACACAAGTAGGGACAGTCATTGGACTAAGTGCAAGACAGGGCATGGAAACATAATAGACAAAGAGGCGCAGTGTGTTAGCACTTTGGCAGCAGGGACTCTTGTACGACTCCACTCGGGGGGTGGGGGGGAGAGCAGCTTCTAATTCTTCCGAATTCAGCTGAGCTCTGCTGCCGAACATACTGAGTTTGCTAGCTGCTCTGCGAAACGCTTTTTGTCATAAGGTAACTACTTTTAAACTTGTTTGTGTCCATGTTTTGGATCTTAATCTGTATGTGCCTTGTATGCTTTGAATTTGTGCATTGTTGTTTATTTGTGATTTCAACTTCATTTTGAATGGGGGTTTTGCCTTCCGTCCATTTCCATTTGTGTTTTGATTCATGCATTCACATGGTAGGGTTGTTGTAGTGTGCGTTTGAATATGCCGTGGTTGTATTGGTTAGTGTGTGTTTGCATGTTTGTTTTTCTCTGCCTGCGTGTATTTCAACGTTCACGATGTTTTATGTGTGCATTCGAGTTTATTTTGTTTTATGGTGCGCATTTGTGTATGTGTTTGTGCATGTGTGTGATTGTATCCCATGCATTTGCATATGCTAGAGTTTATGTTGTTTATTTTCCCATGGGTCTGGATTTATGTTTTAAGCCTTTGCGTATATTTCTATTGTATATATACAATAGAAATATACGCTGTGTTATGCTGTGCTCTGTATACATGTTTGAGACTATGTTGTCACTTGACATGTGTGTCTGGCGAAGAAGTGCGTCCTGTAAGGCCTCAGTATGGCCACAGTCGACTCCGGAAAAAAGTCAGCCCTCACAATCACACACAGCAGTAAGGTTGTGCCATAATAACACACTGAAAATGTGCACCCACCTCCTGGCACCCCACCAAGCGAGAAATGTCTTGTCCAGCACAGCAGCGCACTAATCATCGATCCATCCTCGCCTGGACTTGCACATCTCATTGCTCGTGGTTCAGTCAGCAAGGGCCTGGTCAGTGCTGTGTACTCACCGCAGTAACTAATGCTGTTTTTTGAGTGAGGGACCGACGTCTTTGTTCTTGCCAATGCTGTATCTATGGAGACGCCGGGGTGTAATGGGTCCCCTTCCCCTTCATCACGTGTGCTTGCCTTGAGCCCCCATTCACTTAGCAGGAGAAAAAAAAACATGTGATATGATGTCATAAGGTCAAAGTTCACATCACATTTCCTGTGATGGCATGTCTTCATTTCATTTGGCCCAAATTGATGTTACATCATTTTCTGTGATGTCATCATTATGCTAATTACTATGTTTGAACCTTTAAGATTCCTACAGATTTTTGGTCACAGAATGCTGGCATGTATGGACCAGTTACATTCATACTTTAACTTTAGCTGGTCCCTGCAGCCAAATGTTGTCCATTTGCACTGTGGGTTGTAAATGTCATGGGCAAAAGGCGGTATACAGACTTGTATGCCGCCTTTTGCCCTTCATATTTGCAGTCCACAGTGTAAAGTATGTAAACGCTGCCTGGCAGCGCTGCTTGTTATGCTCACATGATGGCATTGCTCACAATTACAATTAAACGATCTCTGACATGTTGGCATTTCGGAGAGCATTTAGTTTTCCTCTGTGAACACTATTTACCATGTGTGCATGGTAAGCAGTGTTCAGAATTAAAAATGAATGCTGTTGGACATGCAAGCACATCGGACAGCGTGTATTTTCTAATAGTAAACATTGCCTGCCATGCGTGCATGGCAGGCGACGTTTAGAGTGGATCCCTATGGGGTCCCCTGCTTTATGCTGGTGCACAAAGCTGGCAGACCCCATAGGGATCTCCAGCATTTGCGCCGGCATGAAAATCCACACTAGTGCTAAAAAATCCACACTGGAGCATTTGTTTGGTGGATAGGAAGGAGGTGGCGAAAATACTAGTTGGGTTCCTCCCCTCCTCTCCACCATACAGATAATTGAAAATGGGGGGTAACGTTAATGGAAGGCATAAAAGCCTTAAACAAGGATGTTATGCTTTCCATTAATGTTACCCCCCATTGAGCACGATCCCCACAGTGGGTTTTCTACAGAATCGACAAAAGCGATCATCAGTCGGAATACCATACTGGCACCCAACCACTGCCAGACTAGTCTAGGAAGCTGATTTAAGCAAAACAATAGTAACATACTTTATATGTTATTCAAAGGAAATTGAATGAGATACAATTGATATTGTGTATAAATGTAAGTGAAGTTACTAGTTCTTGAGTACTTTTCATTCTCTCCACACATTGCAAATTGTTCAGACTGTTCCATTTCTTAATTTTCACTGTTATTTGATGTTTTATAAGCTAATATTTATGATTCCAGTTCATTTTCAAATCAGTCAATTTAAGCAGCGTTTCAATCGCCTTAATATAATCCTGAAAAATTAGAAACCTGTCGTCCTTTATGGCATCTGCAAGGAAGGTGTACATTGGGGTCTCTGCAGATTTAACAATTTTGATCAAAAACAATCAAAAACAAAATTCTTTTTAAAAGTGCAAAAGTGCTTAATGAAACTAATCCTAATTCGAAATGTATACTTAGAACTGCTACCAAATTGGGCATCCAGATTACTGCTTGCCGAATTTTGGCTTCTAACTTATCAAGCCATTATTCCACTTCCTTTGATAAACTCGATTCATAGCCATAAAAGATGGAAGGAATGATACTTTGGGAATATAGTTACATTAGTCTCTTATAGCTGTATCCTCCATTTTTCCCATAAAACATTTAATCAGGGCCATTTTATTAACTGGAGTGGCCTTACAGAATTTGAGGCACTTCACGTTGCCTTAAGAACTAGAGAAGAGCATGCCAAGATAGACATAGAAGTCAATCAAGTCTATGGATTTACCACCAACTATCTATTCAGTACAGGCTAATTTTCTTTTAGCACTGAAATATATAACCTTAGTTTTAACAGTATTTAAGGTAAGGTGGTTTGCTGAGGAGTATCCCATTAAGGCATTAAGAGATATTTTCAGTCCTATAGGTGGGTGGTCAAGTATAATAATTTCAACTGCATATCCAATCCAAATTTCCCAACTTTATCCAGGGTCACAGATACATTGGAAATATATAAGTTGAAAAGGAAGGGTGTTAAAATGCCCCATTATTTAATCCAATATTGGTGTTTATTTACTGAGGCAATCGTGCTGTGCTGTCCCGTGCTGATTCTAACTAAAGTTTCCATACAAAGTTGGCAAATCATATTAAGTAGACCTGGCGGGATACCACATCTACAGACTTTGGATCAAAGCAGAGTCCTGTCTATGGAATCAAACGCTGGGCTATACTCAATATACTGAACAAATACGGAAGAGCCAACGCCACATCTAGCTCCACCGGTGAGTATCTTTAGAACATATAGGTTTTGAGTGGTAGCGCAGCCCTTACAAAACACAGGCTGCAACAGGCTTAAAAGTTTACGGGTACCAATAGAGATTGTTTCCATAATATCGGGACCTTATTGTGTTTCACATTTTTTCAAAATAATTATATAGGAAATCAGGCCACAAATAAGGATTTCCCTTGATAACTGTATTGGCCTATAAATCAAGCGTCACTGCAAAAGTGGATTTATCCTCAATATGAGGGTGTACATATAACCAGTTGTATAATGTGTAATGCCAACATTATCATATGGGAACATTTTACTACAATTTCATATCTGTTATTGTAGAATGACTTGGTGAAGATTTTCCAGCAGTACATTTCAGCCATCACATTTATCTGTTTTTTATCTGACGGAGTAAGATGTTTCTTAATTGTGCACCAGAACTTCATTAAATCATTTTCAGGCAAGGTTTTAAACATAGTTTGCCATTTTACAATTAGGATAAATAAATTATATTTCTTTAGCCAATTCCTATATTTAACCTTGGCGCTCCTTATTGCTGTATTCAAATGGGCTACATCCAATGAAGCATCTTTCCTATATTTATGTATTGTGAGGCATCAGAAATGAGAGTCGGATGCAAGGTATTCATATTCTCAAGCAAAGACATTTATTGAAACAAAAACGGGTTGGGAAACTGCCTAACTGGCCCTATTCTAAGAGGAGTTTCCCTACCTTAAAATTAAAACTAAGGATCAGTCTTTGCCTGGAAGTCAGTAACTGAAAAGCCGACCTTGTTTCCAAAATGTCCTATCCTGACCATCACAATAAAACAAAACAACAAAGGGTGCAAGGACATGCATTTTTCTTGAAGTTATCAAAAGTGTTCCAAAACCAAAATGTAATAATGACACCAACAAAAATGTTCTCTAAGGTAGAGACCCTTGGATACAGAGGGTGGTTCCCTTCCACTGTTTTTTTAAATAGGATGGAAAAAGTTCCACTTCAAATGAATAGTTCCTTTGTAACTTCTTTTTAAAATCACACATTTTTCAACAGTCTGTATGATTTCCTTTAACTCTGCAGATTGTCTGGTGTAATCTCCTTCCAGGAATCTTCACCCAATCTCATCCACCTGGTAAACTCGTCTGACAGCATTTCTTTTATAATTCCTTCAAAAATCTCAATTACCTGGTATGCTCGCCTGCTAGGATTTCTTTTATAGTTCCTTTCATTTTCCCTGGTATACTCTCCTGCCAGGAATCTTTACATAACCTAAATTGTCTGGTGTACTTGCCTGCCAGGGCTTCTCTTAATTGATTCACTGTTCCTTGGTTACACAAAAATGGCCCATACTGTGAGGTACTTGGTATATTTGCCTATGGTAGCACTTGCTCAAACTTCTCCTCCAAACTGGCATCTCATGCACCTGTATTGGATTGGGGTTTCTCTTGGCACTGCGTCTTGTCTGCATACAAACATTCTTCTTATTGAGTATTGCGTTAATACTTTGGGCCTCATCACAAGTCCGGCGGTAACCATGCTGGTAAAACCGGCAGGTTGCCACTGGACATTCACATTTTACTGGCGTATGGCTTGCCGGAAACACCAGGGGATTAGATTTCCCAGCATTTCCGGGAAGTCAGGCGCCGGTAATTGTATATCCCCATTCTCATTTGAGTCGCTTAGGACTCAATGGGAATGGGGACCATGGGAAGCATCGGCACCATTAATAACGGTGCTGGTGCTTCTGTGAAACTCTGCGGGCGGGTGCGGTTCCACTCTCCCGGTCTGACCCTGACAGGCGGGACGGCACCTGCCCGCAGAGTCAAACTGTGCCGGTCTGTTAACAACATGCCGGTAGGCTTACCGGCACCGTTGTTACCGGACCGGTATAATTATAATGAGGCCCTTTGTCTCGACAGCATTCAAATATTAATCTTATGCTCTTTTCATCGTTAACAATTTTGTTTTATCAAATGCGGTCTGGTGCACTTGTCGGCATGCCCCGGGGTCCCCAGCTGCTTTGAGCAGACAAACCGGTCTCTTCCAGCATCTCTGACTATGCCTGCACCTTTGTGGAATAGCTGCCTCATTCTCTTTCCACCCTGGAGTCAGCAGAGGTCTCTCCAGCGTTCTGCGATGCTCCACGATCACATGCTAGCTTCCTCTCCCGGTGTGGCCTGACGAATGCTGCTTTCATGAGTGGCCCAACACCCAGGAGCTTCTGCGCAGCTCCTCCTCTCTCCACAGCTTTCCCTGCTCATCTGTAGCTTGCCTCTTTCTGTCCCAGTAACCTTCTGTGTGTCTCACGTTCACAAGCCTTTGTCTGGAGTTCACATCCTATCCAGCACTACTCACCTTCTTAGTGCGGTCGCTATCTTTAAATGTCCTGCGCACTGTAGGCTTTGAAAAACAAGTAGCCTGTATGTTGTACTTCGGGTACCTGTTACTTTGCATAAACTCTCTCATGCTCCTCCTCATCTCAGTACCTGAGTGATTATCGGAGTCAAAGTCCATGGATGTCATTGCGCTTCTATTTTTCAGATGGTTTTTCTGAGGATGTTTACAATGAGGCATATTGGAAACAGAAGGTGATAAGTGTGAGTTGTGGGTGTTTGTGTTAAAGGTGGGGGCCTGACTTGAATATTGTAAAGGTAAGGTTTCATGATTTCCTCTGAAAGGGGTAACCGTTAAATGACAATATGCCATTAATGCGTTGGGTGTCAGAGGGTCTTCCTTAGGGAAAAGGGGGGGGGGTACTCTGCTTCATCCAATGAAGTCATAATATCTCCCCTGCAGGCGTCTCCTCCGATGTGATCCCCCTTCATAAAGCCACCCCCAGGATCAGGATCAGGTAGCTGCTGATTACCCATTGCCACATTGGAGAAGATCCCCACCGGGGAATCCCTGATGACTCCATTGGAGTCATGACAGTATTGAGTACCGAAAGTGCTCGTTTATGGCGAGCTATCTCCGCATCCTAGGTCCTGGTTTGACCTTGGTTGAGGTCCAAATTTGTCCATGATGCTATAAATCAATTTTTTTTTACGCTCACCTGGTCTCTCCGGGGAAGTTGGGGCACTGTTGCAGCCCTCCCTGGAAGTGGATTCCCCGTGTCAGACTTCTTCCCCTGCTCATATGGCGTGGGCTGCGCTGATTTTTGACACTGCTCCTGCGTGGATATGAGAGATGGTGAGAATGAGCTATATGACTGGTGTCCCTCTCGAACCCTTCTTCCCAGAATGTGGTGAGCATGCGCCGACCCATATAGTCTCACCTGTTGATTGATGATGACAAGCTCTCTGTCCTGCTTCTCAATGCAGGGGTGCTTTTGATGGACCGAATTCCTTCACTGGCCCATGTGCGTGGCAGCCCAGACCAGCTGTGCCTGAACCACTCCTGAAGGTAAGTGTCTTATGGCTTTTAAGATATTGTGATGTTGATTCTTGATTATAGTCTGTATCTTTTAATAATGTCTTTCCTTCGCTTTCTCCCAACACATGAAATACAGCCGAGCGGTAGTTGCAATGCATGAAGCGAGGCCAAATGGGAAGAAAATGGAGGCCACAATGCTCCAACAGAATGTGGGTGTTGGTTTAAGGTTAAAGCAAGGATTTGTCAAAGCGCAACCTTAAATGTAATGTCTTAGTGAATTGTCTTTCTCTTTTCTCTTGCAGGCACCGTTTTCAGATGGATTGCTCTTGGTGTCACGACGTCGGCCTGGAGCGCTGCTTTCCGGAGGTCTGGAGATGGATGATGAATGCCAGAGTCAACAATGATGCGTGCCGAAGAGAGCAGATTCCAAGGTAAGTGCAGCAGCTGGTAGCTGGAAACAAGGTAAGATGCGCTCAGGCTGGTAGCTGGTAGCAAGTTAAAATGCGCTCAGGCTGTAGCTAGAAATCAGGTAAGATGCGCCTAGGCGGCGGTGAGCGTTACGCGAAGCACGTGCAGGAGGGCTGAGTGGACTTATATAGCCTAGCTCTGGCCACGCCCATTAGCCTTTACTCACCAGCACCACCCTGAGACTCCTAAGGGATGCTTACATGTGCAGTCTGACTCTCCCTAGTAGCCACACCCGACCGAATGCACGTGGAGGCCCCTGCAGGGAAAACAAAGTACTTGCACCAAATAAAAATGTGCTAGTGCACATTTAATCATGAGCCTGGCACCAAAGGCACCAGGACTGAGTCCAGCTGGGCCCTCCATGCTGTATTGTCCTCAAGGGACAATAATAGGTAGTGTTACCCCATGCTCTCGTTCCCTGACAGTGCGGGATCTGGGGTTCCGGGCCAATGGCCATGACATTTTTAGAAACGTTTGGGGAATTTCTTTGCTATCAAATCTTTCAGATACATTTCTGTTAATTGCACCAATTTAATTTGTGTCCATCCAATTCTATTTCCCTAGCTATGTACCAATCCTTCTGTTAAAAGTTATAGGGGGATCCAAATTGCCTACTTTACTGTAATCCATAGTGCTTGAGAAGATTTAATATATTGTCACCACTTTATTGCCCATTTTCCTGGTGGTTTTACCATGTGGGGGAAAATTTGGAATATAAAATTCGATGTACTCCCCATGCACATTAGTGCATTACAATATTGAGGAGATACTGCAAAATGCCATGTTTAAACAACTGTTTCTTGATTGTGGGAGGCAAAGCTATAGGCTTTACGATTTCTTAGGAAAAACACCTTTAGCAGACGGAAGTCATCATACTGTAAGCGTTCTCGCCTGCCTCACAGCGTGTGTGAATCTTTGAGGAATGTATTCACTTTCACTAAATGTATCACGATATGCTGACCTACCTGATAACCCTGTCTAACATGTAAGAATAAAGCAGGTATCAATAGTGGGGCTTTTTTCCCTGCTTGCAACATTGTTTCAGTAAGATTCCTTGCCCTTTCTGGAACACCCTTCCATTGAAATTCATGTGTTGCTTTGGGCGTAAGAGAACGGTGCACAGATGGAGGGGGGTTCTCACTTGCGCCGAAGTCTCATGCTGTCGTTTGTTTGTTTTTGTCCGGCTGTTTGCCTTTAACTAATACATTTCTCATCAATCCACCTGAATAGTCAGTGGTAATTCTTTCCACGACAACTGGGTATATCACTACAGTTTCTGCCATTAAGCATAACCATCTGGTAATGGGGTATAACGTTTAACCACTTTGCCCCCTCATTGTTTCCAATAGGGTCTGAAAAGTTCACTTCTGGTAGGCCAGGGTCAACACACAAATGTAAACAAGGACTAGCATCTAAATGACCACTGTCAGCATTGAAATCTCCACCTATGATTATTGTTGTGTTAGTATGTCCATAATTATTTGTGTTAATTGCCTCTTTAATTATTGTCATAATTGAATTTTTGTAGCAGCCACCCAGAGGAACATAGATGTTCCTCAAAAGAAGGGGTTTCTTAGAGCTTAAAGTGATTAATGAAATTGAAAGATATGGAAATAATTAGCTATAATGTATTTCACCTTATTACTTGAGATACCAATTAACAGGTCACCAGAGGGACAGCCGGATTTCCCCACATCTCAGATCAAGATAGTATATCCAAGTAAATGGACCTCAAACATCAGCCAACTTTCGTGGATAAACAACATAGCCATATATAGTGATAATATTTACCCCCTCCTTTTGAGTAAATCAGATGCTCATGCCCACATCTGTTCGTAGAGATTATATGCAAATTATCAGGCCGGTTATTAGGTCCTTTTCTTAATTTCAGACTGTAATACAGAAAGCAACCAAGGCTAATTAACTTTGCAATTATCACACCCCTCGTAGAGAGCAACTCCTTTTCTCCAAAACACGTGACTCCCAGATGAAATGCATATAATCTTTGAATTTTAATAATCAATGCTACCAGTAGTATGCGTTTACATTATCTCGTGAGGGAGGAATTCGTAAGCCAGCCTTAAGAAAAAGGTGACAAATGAAAGAATAAAAATCACTATATGTGGGGTTCCACAGTCAATACACACTCTTCAAAATCAATATCTTGTGAAGCAATGACACTTAATGACGATTTAAGTCCCAAAATTGACATTATTAATGGAGCCGATGCCACAATAAAAGGAAGCAGCATCGAAAGCGGAATGGGCATGGAGTGACTGGAACAAACAGAGCAAAATCACTGGCCTGTAAAAGCTAAACTCAACCGAGCGAAGTGGAAGCATCCCGTAGAAGAAGCTACACAAGATGGCGCTGGCCCGCGGGACAGGGAGTGAAGTTTGTCCACGACTGAACACTTGCTCATGGAAAGCGCAGCGCATGGGAGGATTTCGGAAATGGCACTGCTGCAGCACTGACAGTTTACTGTGAATGATGTGAAACGGGAGCCGAGCCGGTGTAATGTCACTTTTTGCTATCTGTCAGAAAATCCTATCGGTAGGAAAACTGACAGGAATTGTAATCATTTTTTCCTACCCATCAGAAAATCCTACCGACAGCAGGCATTGGGCAACCCACCCAGGGGTAGGAAAAAGTGACGGGGTAGGAAAATCTGACAGCCTGACCTGTCATTTTTTCCTACCCGTCAGAAAATCCTACCGAGAGCAGGCATTGGGCAACCCACCCAGGGGTAGGAAAAAGTGACGGGGTAGGAAAATCTGACAGCCTGGCCTGTCATTCTTTCCCACCCGTCAGAAAATCCTACCGAGAGCAGGCATTGGGCAACCCACCCAGGGGTAGGAAAAAGTTACGGGGTAGGAAAATCTGACAGCCTGACCTGTCATTTTTTCCTACCCGTCAAAAAATCCTACCGAGAGCAGGCATTGGGCAACCCACCCAGGGGTAGGAAAAAGTGACGAGTTAGGAAAATCTGACAGCCTAACCTGTCATTTTTTCGGTATCCCTACATATTATCCCCACCAAAAATATTGCCGTATATAAGGTTGTTTGTCTTGCCAAAGGCAATATTTTTGGGGGGATAATTTGTGGGAGCGGGGGTTGCAGAGGTGACCCCCATACATTTAAAAATAATGCTAGGGTTGCGGGGGTTGTCCCCCGCAGGGTCCATGGCTCAATATCGCTGCAAAAATACGGCAATATGTTTGTATCGCAATATTTTTGCGTGGATATTAACACATGGAACCATTTTTTCCTACCCGTCAGAAAATCCTACCGAGAGCAGGCATTTGCCAGTGTACCGGGAAAGTGGGGGAAGTGGAGTAAGAGGTTATGGAAACAATTCCTCTTTTTTCAGTTTGATGACAAACCCAAGTGGATTGAAACTTTTTGTGTCACCGTACTGCTTCAAAGTGCATGTTTAAGGATGGCAGCTTGCGCAACCTCTATATGCCCCACCACTGCTTTACTATTTTGATCATTAGTATTGCGAAGACACAATACAAGGACATGGTTGTTGACGGCTTTAAGCTCAAACAATATTCAACTTAGAGATTGGCCCACAGGATGAGCTTTGTCTGCACCTTTTCTGGCAACATGTCACAACAGTACTTTACATATTGAAATGTCCATATCATTGGAAATGTTATGTTATGTTATGTTAAAGGTACTTATATAGCGCACCGTCGCCAATGGAATTGGTCCCCAGGCGCTCTGGCGGATCTGTAAACAGGATGAGGGCGGGTGGGGTTAGTCGAGGAGGAGGGGAGTAGAAGAGTGGGAGAAGTTGTGTGCTGTTGGCAGCTTCAGCTCGGTATACACCGAGTGCTGGACTTTGGTGCAAGTATCGGATCGGGCGAGGCCTCGTGTGTTGTAGGTTCGCTCTATGTGTTGTTGATGCGGTGTGGTAAAGTGCGTGGGGATTGCTGGGATATAAATGGTTTTGTGAGTGGGTTGAGTGTGCAGAAAATTGAGGGTTAGGTTAGTGGGGTCTGTATCCTGGTCCAGGTACTTCTGGTTCCGTTTGGAAAAATGCCACGACCTCCGCACACATAGGGTACTTATCTGCATGCAGATGTGCACTCACTTTTTTTATAGCTCGCATGTAGCCGTACAAGAGGTTGCAGTAATGGGTTACACTAATATGGATGAGAAGAGAATTGAGGGAAGGACATAGAGAGAGGGCTACAGGGAAGGAAAGCTGACCGCGGCTTCATTGATTTGTTGGTGGCTCTGCAGCTGTGCTCCTGCTGAAGCCATGTTCCTGTGAGGGCACTGCCTCGCTGATGGCATGCTCCGCCCTCTTCTGCCAAGGTCAGCGCAAGGCAAAGCCTGTGGTCTGTGCAGCTCTCTGCACGCATGCGCAGGGACCTCAAGTTTACTTCCGCTCAGGCCTGCAGGTCTCTGCGGTGCAAGGTCTGCACAGGCACAACTTTAGCCACCAGGGGCATCACGCATCAATTATGTATGGGTCGCTGTCTGCGTGCAAGCAGCGGAGAGAGGAGGCAGGGAGTGAGACAACAGCCATTGGAACTCTTCAACAACACACTCTAGGCCATCATTAACCAGCATTCACTCTTAAGAACATCCAGCCCCACCGCTCCATCTACACACACACGTCCATCCCATCCTCGATGGCCTCTCAAATTCACACACTGTACAACCACTCGCTGGCATATTTTCAATGACACCAAAAACTCACTTTGAAACCCTTCCTTCTCGACACCGATAAACCCAGACTCTAACAACTATTATTCGAGGCACAAACGACAATATACAGAGGCAACGCATTTGCCTCCTAAAGACCCTGACACCGTTGTACTCACCAGCGTTACATCAAGCACATAACCCCCTCTCACACAGAGACCTTCAATCTATCAAAAAAATAACCCACCTAGCAATCTCCTCTGCAAGCGTCCCAACATCTCACTCTAAAAACACAAACTATCCATCTCCTACCGTACACAGCAACACCTCCAATGATACGGACCCGTCTATCCACCACTAAAACAATTCACTGCAGTTTCTTTCGCACCCACACAGCATACCCACTATTTTCTGTAAACTGTTCGCCAACATAAACACCTTACACCCCAGACTGCCTCATTGTAATAAGCTCACAATCCATCTGCATGCAAACTCCACCGCTGGTCTCACAAAAAAGCTGTACTCGCCCAAGTCACCCGATGTTTCCAGCAACTGAGCGCTAGTTACCCTCACTAATATAATTGCCACCTGTCAAACACATCACAATTCAATACACCCGCCCTCCCCACATCTCTCCTCGTCAAGCTTAGCCACTTCGTGAAACCAGCTGCACAAATGCCATTTAATTTCCCTCAAAAGTCCCATTCTCTCGTCCTTCACTACATGAACCCCCTCCAATACGAGACGCTGCAATCCCCCTGGTCACACATACCTTGACCGCCTAGTCCTTCCAAGTCACACCATAGCTATCTACACACCTTCATAACCCTCCAACAATTCCCTTGATTACTTGTGAACTGATTCACCCATTACCCACCTACTTGGTGCTGGCAGCACGAGCGCCTCTAAGACAACCCCCATTTCAAGGAAGTTTCTCCTCTTCAAACCATTACTCCACCCAACCCTCTCGCTAGCAATCACAACTTACAACCATACATACAACCCAAGCTCTCCTCTTCCTCTCACCACCTCCTGCTGGTACTATCCTTCTTGAAATGCATCCACCTGGCCCCTCGTTGTACAACGCCTCCCCCGCCAAGACTCTAACTAACGAAAGGAACATATAAGCCACCTCTGTCCGTCTATCCACCTATACCCTCGGTACATACTCTACTTTCCATCTCTTCCCTTCTTCCCTTCATTCACCCTTCCACTTACTCCTGCCAGCCAAGGTACGTACAGGCCTCACCCATTCCCTCTTCTCCCCCCTGTTGCCCCCTGCTCTGTTGCACCTCTCTCGTATTCTTAAGCCCACTATTCTAGCCTCCTCACTCCCTACCCCCTCCCTTGTCCCCGGTATGCACCGGCCTTCTTCGCTCTGCTCTTCAGAATGAGACAGTCGCCAGTGCAGATATCGTACTTTAAAAACAGGGAAAATAGAAGTAGCGTTTAATGAAGGTAGTCATGGCCCTTTTTTGAATTTGTAACGTTCATGGTAAACATCGCATATCTACTTAAAATGATACATAAAAGAATAAACTGTCAAGCACCAGCACACACAGGGTCAGCGACGAGGCGGGCCCATGCCACCAACGTCAGGGCCAGCACCTGGCAGTCCTGTGAGGCCTTCGCCGAAGAGCCAGGTGTTCTGCAGGTAGCCGGATTTACAGCCCCCATGCAGGTTTTTGTTATGAGCGGGGCAGGGGCTATCCAGAGGGCGCATTTAATGCAAAAGTTAGTGAGCAGACCAGACTTTTTGGAACACTTCCTTTAACTTTAATATTTCCAATATATCTTCTATCGCACGCGACGCAGAACAGCACCACCCGACTGCTTTCACAGGCTTGCTTTCACAGGGGGAGCAGGAGCTGTGCTTTATTTGGCCTTCAAAAATGCATATATATAGCGCATCTGAGCGCCGCTTATTGAGGGGGCGAGCGGAGGAGAATCTGCTATTTCGGCGCCCCTGCCCCCAATGCTTCACTACACACAAACATCACAGAGGCAATATGCCCTGGTCTTTCTACAGCACAATTCCAACCATGGAAGTGACTTTTGAATAAGTTGCCATAAGTAAGCAAAATGGGAAACAAAAGCAAATGTAAGTTATTTCAGAACAAACTTACCTGGAAAGGCAGCAGCAGTACTACTCAGGGCAGGGATTCTACACCTTTCACTGTCCAATTCAACAAACAAAGAGGGCTACTACTCCCCAAACCTGTGCATATAAACATTTCCCTGCCTCCCACTATCCAGCCTTGCCTCTGGACAGCCCCTCACACCTTGCCCCAGTATTCGGCCAATGTCCTTCTGCCATCCTCTTCACCCCAGCATGCCCTCCCTTTTATCACACTCTCCCATTTGCCAGGCGCCCCTTCCACTTGGAGCTGCCTGCATCCCTTCCCCCCAAGCCGGTGAATCTCCATGGCTGGTGGGGGGCTCACCACTAGGTGTTAGGTGTGGGGGCCACCAAGAGGCCAATGTGGACAGGTCTGCATACAGACTGGTGCAGCAGAGGTCCACTGCACACTTTACATACATTACAGGCTTCTGCATTTTGGAGCTCGTAGTATTTATTATATGTCAAATTTTATATGGAACTCCAAGTTCCAGGGTGCAACACGCGGTGGGCTAAAATTATAGGATCGTCCTACCATTTCATACACCATGAGGAGAAACTGTACGATTTGGTCACAGAACAAGTCTGTTGATCATTGTCCAGTAATCAGGGTATCTGCCAAAAAAAAGATGTTTTTGGAGGGGACACCATTGTGTTACCTGACTGGCATACTTTTGTGTTTGTGTTCAGTGGTTTGTGAAAAATGGCGGTAATTCTGCTACCGCCCAAAAAGGTGGCAGTAATGGAATTACCACTTTTTGCCATGCCACTGAACTTGCAATGAGGCCCTTAAAGTGTGCTGCTTTTAGCTCAGTTGGGTGTGTGTTGTGCTTGGTCGAGCAATGGGTTTCTTGTGTGAGCTGTGGGTTGCTTGTGTGAGCTATGGGATGCGTGTGTGAGCTATGGGATGCTTGTGTGAGCTATGGGATGCGTGTGTGAGCTAGGGGATGCTTGTGTGAGCTATATGATGCTTGTGTGAGCTATGGGATGCTTGTGTGAGCTAGGGTTTGCTCAGTTTATACAGTGGGCGGGCATCAAGAAGATGCAATCTAGGGTGGCGTTGATGTCTTGAGAGGAGCCTGTACTGGGATGTAATTGGGTGCTTGGCTATACAGTTCGGGTGAGCTTATGTGGGTGGGTGGGCTGCTGGCGTGAGCTAGGTTGGGTGGGTGCTGTGCTGGGGTGAGTTACGGTGGGGTGCTTGGATGGGCCAAGGTGACGTTGTTATTTGCTCTAGTGTCCTAGGGTGGGTTGGTGATGTGCTGTGATAAGCTATGTAAGCTTGTTCAGATGCTGGGTGGCTAGGTTAAGTGGGCTGGGTGCTGGTATGAGCTTAGGTCCAGTGGGATGATGAGGTGAATTAGGGTAGGCGGGTGGGGTTGGTGGGAATAGCTCTGGTGGGTGTGGGGCTCGGGTGAACTAGGATGGATGGGTTGCTGGGGTGAATTAGGATCAGCGTGCTAGTCTGTGTCCCGCTAGGCTGGGGCGTTTTGCTGGTGTGAACTTCGGTCGGTCGATGTTGTACCTGATGAGCTAGGTGGGTGGGTGCTGTGTTGTGGTGAGCTAGAGTGAGTGGCTAGGGGCTGAGATGAGTTAAAATGTGCGCTGTGTTGGGGGAGCCTATGGTGGATAGGATGCTTGGATGATGGGATGCTTTGGTGAGCTTCAGTTGACAGATGGGGTGCTATAGTGATCTTGTGCTGGAGTGATCTAGGGTGCAGGGGGTGTTGCTAAGAGGTAGAGGAGGGTGGTTGTACTGCACAGGTGAGCTAGGGCGGGTAGATTGTATGCTAGTAAGAGTTAGGGTGAGTGGAATGTTTTTTTGTGGTGAGCTATGTTATGAGCTAGGGTGGGTTGGTGGTGAGCTGGAGAGAGGAAAGGTCGGGAGTGTACTGATGCAAGCTGGGATTGGTGTGTGGATTGGTTTGCTGAGGCAGCTTATGGTGCCTTGGGTGAGCTACAATAAGTATTGTGCCAGGGCAAGCTAGGCCGGGAAGTTTATGTACTGGAGGGAGCTAGGGTGGATATGTATTGTGCGGGGATTAGTTAGGGTAGATGGGTGGCGTGCTGTGGAGAGCTAGGGTGGGTCGGTGTTATGCTGGGTAGCTAGGGCGGGGTGGCGTTGTTGGGTAAGCTTGTGTAGGATGCGGCAAAGTGGTTTGTTGAAGTTTGGTGGGGTGTGTGAGGTCGGGTGAGGTGTGAGGGAGGTTGTGTGACTGGGGAGAATGGGGCGCTGGGGTGAACTCATGTTTTCTGGGGTGCTTTGGCAGTGGTTGGATAGGTGGGCTGCTGGGATGAGCTATGTTGAATGAGTTGTGCTTGTTTTTATTGCATTTGTATTGGGGGTGAATGCTTGGCTGAGCTAGGGTTCCTGGGTGTGGTAGGTTGTGCTGGGGTGAGGTAGGTTTGCTGGGGCGAGCTAGGGTTTGTTAAGGTGCGCAAGAGTGGTTGGGGTGCTGGGGTGAGCCGCATGTGTTGCAGTGATGTAGCCGGACTGGGAGTGATCAGGGTGTCATAGGGTATGGGGTGGGCTAGGGTATGGGAGTGAGCTTGGGTGGGTTCTTAGGGTGTGTGTGTTGGTGTGATGCTGCAACGAGGAGGGGGGATTCTAGGTGAGGAAGTGTGGGCAGAGGGTTAGGTGTGATCCTGGGGTTGAAAGTGTGGGTGAGCTATTGAGATGCTTGGGTGGGTGGACTCCTGGGGTGAGCTCTGGGTGGTTTGCTGGGGCACGCTGGGTTGGGTGGGTGGTGTGTTACTTTGAGGTGACCTAGCATGTGTGAGTGGGGTTGTTGGGGTGAGCTATGGTGTTCTGGGGCTAGTTATGAAAAATTGGTTGTTGTGCCTGGATGAGCTAGGGTAGGTGGGTACTGTGCTAGGGTAAGCTAGGGTCCTCAAGTGTATGTGCTATTGTTAGCCTAGGTGGGAGGGGTCATGGGGTCAGTGAGGTGGTGGGGTGATATTATGTTGGATGAGGCGAGCTAATGTGATGAGGTTGGGTGAGCAGGTGACATGGTTGGTCAGGTGCCGTAGATGGGGTGATGTGAGGTAGTGGGTTGGTTTGGTTGAGGAGAGGTGGTGGTGGGTGGAATTAGGTGTATTAGTGGGGTGATCGTGGCCGGTCTGAGATTTCTGGGTGAGGGTTTAGGGTGAGGTGAGGTTGTTGGGACAGGCTTGGTGGATGAAGTGAAGTGGGGTGGGGTTGGGTGTGGTGAGCTTTAGGCTGGCATGTGCTAGGGTACATGGATGGAGGAAGGGCAAAGCTGAGGCAGGTAAGTTGTTGACCAGAACTACGGTTCCCGAGGGCGTTCAACCTACCAGCGCTTTGAGGTCATACCAAATATATATAGAGCGCTATATAAATACCAAGTAACATAACATAACATAGGACTGGGGTGTGCTCGGATGGTTGGGATTCACTACTGGGATGATCTAGAGTGAGCGGGTTTCAGTGCTAAGGTAAACTAGACACCGCCCTCCTTTATGCCTCGTTCTTCATTCTGCCCAGCGCAACTAACGTTCTTCCGTTCTCAGCCTTCTTGACTTGTCAACGGTTGTCGACACAGTTGATCACTCCACTCTCCTGTCTTCCCTTGCCTCACTTGCTCTCTCGTGCTGTCCTTCGCTGGTTCACCTCTTACCTTTCGTATCAATCTTTTTGGTACCCTGGTCTGGCTCTACACCTGACTCTCGTCCTCTCCAATTTGGTGTCCTGCAGGGTTCTGTGCTTGTCCCTCTTGTCGTCTCCCCTTATACACTCCCGCTCTCCCATCTCATATCTTCGAATAACTAAACGCAAGTTCTCTGACAATACTATACTCTTTCAAGGCGCTGGAGAGGCTGCCATGGGGATAGCTGGCCTGATTGTTATGGCGATGGAGAAAGAAGGCACCCCGACAGAAGAGGCTGTCAAGAAGATATGGATGGTGGATTCCAAGGGACTAATAGTTAAGGGACGTGCCGCTTTGACTCATGAGAAAAAGCAGTTTGCACAGGAACATGAAAAAATCCGGAATCTGGAAGATGCAGTTCAAGCTCTAAAACCAACTGCACTTTTAGGTGTTGCAGCGATCGGGGGTGCCTTTACTACGAAAATCATCAAAGACATGGCTTCCTTTAATGAAAGACCTATCATTTTTGTTCTCAGCAATCCAGCCAGCTAAACTGAGTGCACCGCAGAAGAGTGCTACACTCTGACCGAGGGTCGTGGCATATTTGCGAGTGGAAGTCCCTTTGACCCAGTCACACTCCCAAGTGGAATTACTTTGGATCCTGGACAGGGTAACAATGCTTATGTGTTTCCTGGAGTGGCCCTTGGTGTTGTTGCATGTGGAATGAGGCACATAAGCGAGTAAGTATTCCTTATTACTGCTGAGCTCATAGCACAGCAGGCATCTGCAGAAGGGCCGCTTGTATCCACCCTTGCAAACCATCAGAGATGCACCAATACAGCATCTGTCCATCCTGAGCCTCAAGATAAGGAAGCATTCATCCGCGCCAAGATTTATAACAGTGATTATGACACGTTTGTGCTGGATTCCTATGTATGGCCCGAGAGCGCAATGGCAAAACAGACAGGGAATATGCTTTAAAGGAAGAGTGAACAATGGCACACGTGTGGCAATATCAAGCATAAGATAATATCGATTGTTCAAAAATACAAGTCTTCTAATGAATTTTATTTTACCAGGATATCACTTTTGAATTAAAGCCACATTGTCACAAGATAAAAGTAACACTGAGACATGAGATGCTGGAATTAAAATGAACCGAATAAAAAAAAAAAAAATATATATATATATATATATATATATATAAATCAGGATGAGCATGCGCAGTCAGCCGGATTTATCATGAATATGTACGTCTATGTGAAATAAGTGCATTACTAACGTGATAATGATGCACTTACTTGACATACACGTACATATTTATATTTGTTATGGATACTTTCATATGTTTTGCACATTTAGTGCTTATTAGAATCCTGGGACTTTATGAAACACAGTGTCCGCTGTGTTTATCTTCTGGAGTCCGTGGGGTTCGTGCTGTTTGTGTCCATTTACGAGTAGCTCTTAACAGGGCTTCGCCGTCTTCTGTTATTTCAGTGAGCCTGGCTCACATCAAGTTACAGAAACGGCACCCGTGGCACCCCACAAACACAGGCACACCACATTCCAGCTGTCAAAAAAGCCTATCCTTTAAGTACTGACTGAACATGTGCACACATGCTCAGTCAGCAAGATAGGATTTTCTGACATAGGAAAAAATGACGTATCCCGGGCACTGAAGCGGATTAAAGCCTGAACCACCTGCAGAGGGAAGTTTCCAACAGGGCACATTAGTAGGGAAGTGCCTAGAACTTATCTAACAGTCACTGCCACATCATCTGGAGGCGAGGAGGGCACAGCTGGAATGGGATCGCTTCCAGCAACTGGCATGAAGGTATAGCACCATCTCCCCAGGCCAGAGCAGAATACAGGTCCCCATCACCTCCGGCGTGCAGGGGAAGCTAAAGAGCCATTCGGCCAAGGAATCCGCAGGACCCAAGAACAGCGCTGCCCCTGCCATCGTAGCAGGCTTCCAAGTGAGTGCCTCGATTAGCAAGTGAAGCCGAGCCAGGCCCCACTGGGATATATAAAAACCAGACAGCTTGCTAAGAGAAAACACAGATGCAGTGAAGGGAGAGGGAAAAAGACTCCAGTCCCAGCCTGTAGCCATCGCCACTGCCGTAGGATTGAAGGGGGATGTGATCCAGCCGATCCAGCATCCAATACAAAAAAGTAACATCTCCGCTCCCCATCCAAGGCTGAATACGCATCCCCTTCACCCCCGAAGTGCAGGTGCATCAGTGGGGTAGGCGTGCCCACTGCCCTCCTTCTTGGTGATCCAAAGTCCACAGTGCCACAGACCTCTTTAGCTGGGGTGAAGCACACAGACAGCAATCAAGATGGCTAAACATCAAAAGCTGCAAAAATTGGCAGATATTGCCACCCTGCTACAGCGAAATGACAAAGGGAAGAAACCAGAAGGGGGTTGCTCCCTGACTCAGTCACCTGAAAGACCCCCAGGGCAATGGGCCACAAAAGATGGCATCCAGTCACTTCTAGCTGACATCAAAGCAGAATTTTCGGAACTGTATGTCAGAGATCGCCTCTAGAGTGGACAGTCTAGACAACCGGATGGAGGAGTTGGAACAAGGGTGAGTGAGGCAGAAGATTATTCCCTGGATTAAACAATGCAACTAACAGAGCTGCGTAGAAAAGTCCACATTTTGGAAGAGAAAAACAAAGCCATAATGCTCAAGCTGGAAGATTTTGAAACCAGGGCTCGGAGAAACAATGTAAGAATCACAGGGATTTCCACCTCAATCACGGATCACGCTTTACAGGAATATGTGAGCAAACTGTTCTAGTCCCTCCTCTGGGAATGTGATAAATCAATGCTGCTATTAGAACGAACCCACAATATACGCAGTTGCAGAGGGGCCTCCACAGAATACCCCCGTAAGTGATTACTGCATCGACTTCTTCTCCACTAAACATGAACTCATGGCTGCAAACCACCTACAGTGTGAACCAACCTTTCAAGGAGCACCGATACAGATCTTCCAAGACCGGGCAGCAGCGACAGTATAGAGGCACAGAGTGCTGCGATGCCTAACAACCTTCCTTTAGGACCGTAAAATGAGATATCGCTGGCTCTTTCCCGCAACACTCCAATTCACTTATGAAGGCCTGACATGGACAATTGGCACATTGGAAGAAGCTGAGAGCCTCCTGAAGGGGGGCCATCGACCACAGATGAAGGCGTTTCAGCCCCTTCGCCTACAGGGGGAAATGATGGAGACCCCAAGCAAAGACGCAACACCTGGGCGAGGGTAGCGAGGCGTTGGAAGCAGGAATGACATATACTCGCAGTCTTTCCCACAGACTCCTCATCCGCTTGCAGCAGTGAAACACAAAATGTGGCTTCCTTAAATCAAGACACCAAAGGATCCCGGGCTCCACACAGCGTAAACCAGCCTAGAAGAGTGCAGACACTCGTTGGCCAACTGTCCTCTAGGCCCAGTTTTGTTTTTGTTAGGGTTTCTCAGTTCAGTTATAACGTTTGTTTAAAAAAGTTAAAAATGTGGTTGCGGGTGCTAAAGAGATGGATAATGGAACTCTAACAAAGATCACTCTGACTCTCCCCTCCCGAATGACTTGACGGACCTACAGGACACCTCCTCCCCACACCAGAAGCTGTGGTTTGTATCCCTCAACATACAAGGCCCGAATTCTCCTCATAAGCGCAGATCTGCGCTGCGACTCTTAAGTGACTTGGAGGGCACTGTAGTATTTGTTCAAGAAACTCACCTAATTGAGGTAGACTTCCTATGGCTTCGCTGCAGAGCTTTCCCGAAGCAATACCTTATGACTAGTGATTCTAAAAAAGGGGGTACGGCTTGGCAATCCTACTGGCGAGAGGAGTCCCATTCACAGAACTGGAAGTACTAGACACTCGGGAGGGGCGATACAAATGGGCGTCAAAGGTAAGCTGTTTGGCTTTTTATATACCCTTGTCTCAGTATATGCCCCCAACGAAAGACAGGAGTCCTTCTTAGCACACTTGGAGTCCAACCTACTACCCTTCCTTGAGGGTCAAGTGGTCATAGGGGAAGACTTCAACGGAGTCCCCGACCCCCACGCCGATAAATCCCACCAACCAGCTCAGAGAGACTTTAAAATTGCCATGAGCCTGCTTCATCTTTTTAAATCCCTGGGGGTGGTAGACTCATAGAGGGTACTCCACCCAGAGACAAAAGATTGTTCCTTTTACTCACACATGCCCCGCACCTTTTCTCGCATTGACCTGCTACTAACTAGTCCCCAATTTATGCTTTACAGTGAAGAGATGTCTATTAGAACTAAGGTATTCTCGAACCACTCACCAGTGATCCTCACAGCCCAAATCCATGAACCTGACCCCCCTCCGAGGCCCAGATGGAATCTCTACAACCCAATGCTGAATGACAGGGCACTCTCGGATGATCTAACTAAAGCTATTCAGAATTAGTTCAAGAAAAACCCGATTGGACTCACATCGATAGCCACTACATGAGAGGCGATGAAAGCGGTCATCAGGGGTGAATTTAAAGCCCATGTGTGGCCTATAAAAAACACCAATTGAAGACCACAGAGCGGTTAGAGAGCAAAGTGGCTGCGGCTGAACAGAAACACAAGAAAGGGTGGTCACCTAAAGCCCCCCGAGCTTTACAAATTGCTTGGAATAAACTGGAGGCCCCCTATGAAGAGGAAACCGGCCAAACCCTGAGACGAACAAAACAAGGATACTACTCCAAAGGCAATAAAGCAAACAGACTCCTGGTGAGAAAACTGGCAAAAGCCCAGGGTAGAAACCTGATTATTAGCTTAAAAGACTCAAAGGGCACATCTCAATATGCAGAAGACGCTAAATTACAGTTGGCAACATCACACTTGATAGAGACCATGTAGTCCACCCATCGCACGTTGGACCAACAGGAACATTATATTGCAGGATCCTCCTTTCCTAGCATGTCCGAGTGGACAGGGAAGCCCTGGAATCACTGATCACCACAGAGGAGGTTGAGTCAGTAATTACATCCTCAAAACCTAAAGCCCTTGGCCGCAATGGATTCTCCCCCACGTTCTATAAACTCTTCAAGACACTCCTCACAGGTCTCCTCACTGAGCTCTTTAATTCCTTCCGGGAGACAGGCACTACAACCCCCTCTATGCAGGAATCCACAACCATTCTATTATTATTAAAACCCGGTAAAGACCCGAGGGAATATGCATCGTACAGGCCAATTTCATTGATGCAAACATTTACTCTGGCAAATAGGCCAGCAAATGTTCTCCCTAAGATTGTTGATGTTGACCAGGCAGGCTTTATATTGGGACTGAGCATCAGGGACAATATACAGAGGGCCGTCAATTTAGTAGACGTAGCAAAGTCAGAACACCGTAAGCTAGTGTAAAGAAGACATGGTATCAACAGTAAGACAGACACAAGTGACCACAGTTCAAGGGCCTTTATTGAACTTCAACAAGGGTATGATAAACGCCCTACTTAATCCTAAATCTGCAGATGGGGGCAAGTTATAACCATCAAATAAAAATAATGCAGTCCTAGTGGTGTCTTGTCAAAATAAAAGGGCCTATAATAAAAAACCTATTGCCAATCCATACCTCTAAATAGGGGTAGTGTTTATGAAAAAGAAATAAGTGTTCACAAAAATTATGTGTCAGGGTGTTTAGGCCATTGGCCTCCCTTGCCCATGTTTTCAGCACGGGACAAGGCAGTTCACTCGAGCGTAGCACAATCCCTGGCTTCTTTAGCATGAGGCTACAGTTCAATCATTATCATCAGGGCCTTCTGTGCCCAAGTCCCTTTGCCTATCAAAGTCTCTTCATGCAGAGGGCCTGATGCGATGGAACAAAAGGAAAGTTAATTTCCTCTTACAAGTATTCAATTCAGGTGATTCACTATTTACCCGGATCCCTCTCAGCCGGGCTCAGATCCCTTTAATACAACGATCATCACTTTAGATCCCCCTCTTCTGGGCTCAGATACTCACAATGTTCATAGAATATTCTTTCTCGGGTGACTCCCAGTTCACCCCGAATCCCGCTCAGCCGGGCTCAGATTCCCTTCTTAATATAATTAGTCTCCCTCAGCCCGGTTCGGACCAATTTCAGTTAGTATCAACTATCAAAGACTTTCAAATGTGCACAGGGTATGGCTTGACCCGTTGCAGGACCATTTTGATTTCACAATTCCTTTTTACATTTGTCATCTCTCAGTTAGATGCCTAACAGAGACCTTCGAATGAGCACCCATGCGGCACAGATAACTCTGTTTACTGTATCTGTCTTGGCTTCAAATGTTTGGTCACTCATCTGCTGTTTAATTATATTTGCATCGCTTGTCACATACGCTTCACACACTGTTATCTTCAGTTTTCTCTATACAAAGTTGCTACTTGCAACCTTGGCTTTAACACAGACCGTTCTGGTCAGTCTCCCCAACTCACCGGCTGTGCTGACTTTACAGGCGCTGCTTTGTTGTAGGAGCCTAGGACAGTACCACAGCAGAAAATGATCCTCGCCGGCTTGGCTATCGACGTGGGAGAGCCCCGGGTACCACCAACACACAATCCAGGTTTCTTCAGCTTTGATTCCGGGTCTTATATTCATTATTCTCAAAGGCTCATGAAAGTAAGTTGTTCTCTCAAAAGTTCAAGGGCACTTCCGTCCTTGCAACCCTTTTCGGTCTTGCTGTCTTTCTTCTTGTATTAAACTGCCATCTTGGAACTGCTGCTTCCTTGTGTGCTTTGCCTTGCCCAGAGTGTGCTTTCGTGCTCTGCCTTTTATGCATTTGGGAAGTGTGATGGAAGTCAGGTCTGTGTAATGATCAGTAATTGCCTGACCCTGGCTGACCACTGTACTGGGACATGTCAGTTTTACGGCTCGGGTGTTAGTCTGTTTTCTCTCACAGTGAGCTGTCCATGAGAAAGTATTTATGTCCAAAAAGGGGTGGGGGTTGGAGTTCCTAACTATCCTACCTGGCAGGATGAGGAAAAGGTATTACAGGGAAGTGGATAAGGCATCTCGCTGTCCAGTGTCCCACTTCCACTCCCAGAAAACACCTCATCCAGATGATCCTTCCGCACTGGTCCACCGCCAGGAACTGGATACAAAAGCGATGGCCATGTCCTGGCCACCTGGATGATAGATCCCCGGGGACTAGCGGGTGAGACACCTTCAGGTTTCTCACACTAGCCTTACTAACATTGGACGCAACTAAAGCCTTTCACAGGGTAGATTGGGTATTTATGCGTCTGGCGTTCGAAGCTTTTTATTTTGGCCGCCTATTCTGTAAAATGCTTTTAGCAAACTAGAGTTCCTAAGAAATGTCCTAATGGCGAACAAGAAATTCTCGCCCCATATCTCTCTCATGCGGAACTCGACAGGGGTGCCTGCTTTCCTCGTTGATTTTCACCCTAATCATGGAACCCCTTGCCCAACTAATCCGTAAGAACACCTCCATTGCAGGGATGGCAGTAAAGGGCGACCCCTATAAAATATCTCACTATGAGGGCGATATAATACTCTCTCTTACCAACTGCCATTCTTCCTTACAGGAGAATGCTTTGGGAAAGTGGCAGGCTTCGCCGTTAACTATGCTAAGTAAGGAGCCCTGGGGTTGGACTAACTGCAGAAGAGCTACATTATTTTCGAAGTGCTTGTCCATTGGAAGGGAGCACCAAATCAATTAAATACCTAGGGGTCCACATAGTAGCGAATCCAAAAGACCTATGTGCAGCTAATTTCCCCCGTTTCTTTGGTGATCTGGAGACTGATCTTAAGAGATGGACAACTGAAGAGATGTCACTCATGGGGAGGATCACAGCATGTAAAATAAATCTGCTTCCCAGATTTCTGAACCGTTGCTCGGCATCACTCATCCAATTGCAAAGACAGATCTCCCGATTTGTCTGGAAGGGAGGCAAATCCCAGCTTAGCAAAGAAGGTGATGATTGGTAACACCAAATGGGGAGGGATGGAAGTGCCCAATCTCCATAACTACTATGTCGCAGTGTTAGGGAGAATTCCCAAGAATGTGCTAATTTCCCTTACCTTTTGAGACCCCCAGCAACTTTGCTGGATTTCTAGGATTTGAATTTTTACCTGGAATGAGTGTGAGCCTTTTATTCTCACTCTTTCATGTATTTTGATGTGTGTTTCACTTTAGTCTTCTTTGGATATGGAGTTTTAAACAACTCCATAGGCATCATCCTTTTTTCTTGTGTGTCACACAGCACCTTCAGTGCAGTGGCACAGGGGCATCCTTCAGACTTCCCAAGGTTTAAATACTTTTTCTGGGACTGACTGACAGGGATCCTGTGTCTTCCAAACACTTTATAATATCTTCACCACGCCACTCTTTGACGATCTTGACAATCTGGGTATCACATATACCAATTATGCAGACGATACCCAGATTCTCTTACCTTTCACGGGTGATTATGGGGAAGATTTGGCTTTGGTGAACAGAGTCTACAGCATCGTTCAGGCATGGATGGCCAACCATGGCCTGTGTCTGAACGATGACAAAACCGATCTTATCATCCTGGGCACCGCAACTCGCATTGCAAAACTTAACCCTATCTATTCGGCATTCATCATTAATGGGAACACCATTGAGGTAGCCAGAGAAGTACAAACTCTAGTACTTTACCTAGACTCAACCCTATCTCTCACTAAACAGGTAAACTCGCTGGCCTGAACAACGGCCTACACATGTAAATTAATTAGAGCAGAAAATCAATTCCTGTCAGCGGACAGCTGCTTAATCCTCTCTAAAGCTCTCATCCTGTCAAAACTTGATTATTGTAACGCTCTCTACATAGAAGCAAACAAACAAACTATTAATAGAATGCAAGTGCTACAAAATAATGCTCTGAGGGCTGCCCTTAGCATGCCTAGAAGAGCACACATCTTTGAAATAAGAAGGAAACACAAATGGCTCTCCACCCTAGAAAAAATCAACCTCAAATCAGCCTCCCTCATCTACAAATGCCTCAACAACAAAGCCCGTCGATACTTATCAGAACGATTCATCAGAAAAAACTCAATCAGACCGCTTAGAACAGCCAACTCCAACTGTCTTCAAGTGCCAAGATTCAAACTGTCCACCGTTGGAGGATCTAGCTTCCCTGTCAGGGCAGCTCAATTGTGGAACTCCCTGCTGCACACACTCAGATCTGACCAAACATTTACCGAATTCAGTAAGAATACTATTAAATGGCTCATAGAGAAAGAGCTGGAACCCACTTTCCATCTACCGTACTAACCTAACTATGACCATATGCACTATTTCTCTATCGTATTGTTAAAAATGCATTACTTAGTAAACTATGTTCAAATGTACATTCACATGCCTTGACACCTGTGCTGCTTACCTTCACTCTGTAACATGAAGGTAACCTGCCATAACCTGTACAACTAAGCTGTAAGTCATCTTTCAACTGCGCCCTGATACCTCTGGGTCCGGCACGCTCTTCAAATAAAGAAACAAACAAACAAGCAAACAAACAGTCTCCCAGAGCATGTGAAGTTAAATTGACTTAGCTAGTCCTTTTAAATTCATAGACCCAGCACACACTATCCTCCTACTGCTGGAGGGGTTGCTTAGCATCCCCTGTGTCTAAACACTCATGTAACAGTCAGATATTACCCTTTCCTCTTGAAATTGCTGGTCACAGTGGTTTTAGAATTAACTACCATGATTTTTCCCGACCGTGAAATCTGGTAGCTAAAAATCGGGTCAGCCATGTTTTTCAATATGGCGCCCATGACCCCTCTGTAAAAACAGACTCTGGTCATCTTTTTTCACTGTTTCTTTTAGGAAAGGTCCTTCTTGTGTTTAACTCTGCGCGCCAAACCAGGTTTGGTCCCTTTGTTCGATGCCCTTTGACGGGCTCCAGTGCTGAAGCCCTCCTCTGGCGCCTGAGTGTCTGGGGTGGACAGGATGTGAGGGAGGTGCCCGAATCTCCCTGTGCTTAGTCTCCTAGGAGGCCTGAATGCACTCTGGTGTGATTTGTTGGCTGACTGTCTGGCAAGGACAGCCACCCTGCTGGGTGAGTGACAGCTAGGCTGGAATGAATGGGAGAAAACTGTTTAAAAGCAGGTCTCTGGGACTTGGAAGGCAGAGTCGACCACTGGAACGAAAGAACCGAAGACGAGCTGAAGGAAGATGACTGCTGCAGCTCCTGTACCGTTGGTTTGCCCGGTGAAGCCCTGTTGCAGGTCCGAATTGCCTGAAACTCCATTGACAGAGAAGTCCCTTCAAGGACGACTTCTTCCCTTGAGCTGGTGGGACCAACGTACTCGTAAGCTACCTGGACACCGTCTCCATACTGGTCGAATTTTCATCAGAGTGCTGTTGAAAACCGGATAGCCAGTGAGAAGGACTTTAAGGCACTCACACCTTAAAATCAACATTTTGCCAAACTTGTGGCCTCTTCCCTGCGCAGTGCAGGAAACTCCCGACGTCCTCTTTCTTGTCCCCATGACTGAAGCTCATGAACAGCGAGATCTGCAGGAACTGCCAGGAACAACTGCCTCAGCTACAGCTTTTCTTCATCCATAAGGTACTGTGCAAACGTGGTGTGGCAATTCTTTCTGCTGCGGTGAACGTTTGTGAAACTTTCCCAACTTTGGAGTCTTGTTCGTTTCTAAACAAACATATATCTCTTTTTCTGGCAAACTACTTCTAAGAACATTGGCAAAGACTTAACCGTTTACTACCAGAACTGTGCTCTCCTATTTAAAACACTGAACCATTGACTTTGGCCCAGGCCTATTGAATTGAATTGCCTCTTGTAGTGACTGCCTCTGAAAGTATTTGTGCTTTAATTATTTTAACCTTTGTCTTTCTACTCCTTTTGAAAGTTACTGAAGTGCCATTTTGCTCCCACTTCCGGGGAGCCTAACTTGTTCAGAAATGTATTGGTTGTGTACTGTAGTGTATTATAGTGTGATATTGAGCTTCTTCTTACTAGTGGAATGTTTTCCAACTGACTATGTAAATAAATGTATATTCTTTTACTAAGAAACCTTGAATAATTTTTGTTTCAACTACTGTGATTGCAAGTCCTCTGTGTAACATCTTGTACTGCTCACATCCCTCTTGAGATAGGTCTGGCTGCTCAGCCACTGCTACCACATAACTGTGTAGTACAGGCTTGTACCAAGGGTGAGATTGTGCTTACACCTGTAGTCTTAATTGTGTGTAGTGTTCCCAAGGGTATTGCATGTGCTTCTGACTAACACGCAGCACAACTGGCAAAAATTCTTGCTTGGTGCACTCGTGCAAACCCCTCGAAATGGGTGACTGATGAAACAATCTATGTTTTATCCCCCTCTCAGGTCTCTGCCACATATTGCACAGTCAGCGGATAGAAGCTGGATGAACCTTCTCTGTTCCACCAAAACCACTTAGAGAATTTAGCATTGGGCATTCAAAAGAAAAGGCACCCCCAATGGAATAAGCCCTCTCCCTAGTCTTTCACAATCCAGACTTTATCCCAGGTCTAAGGTTGGCTAGTTTCAGGAATTGGATCCGGGGAGGGTTGCACATGGTCTCACAACTCTTTGAGAATGGCTTGGCATTCACCTTTGAAAAATACGAAGAACGTTTCGCCCTGTTGGAATCGGATAGATTTAATTACACACAAATCCGTCACTGGATTACCCATTCGCATATCAAGCAAAGGGCCACACATGAACTTAACTCCCTAGAATTTACGCTGCAGGTGGGCCCTCAAGGAGGAGACATCTCAAGGTTATGTAAGCTGCTGCAAGAGGATAGGTTGTCCATCCGACTTAAATACATGCCACTCTGGGAGGCCAATCTGGGTCAACCCACAGAAACAAAACTGCCTCCAGATGCGTCACTAATAAAGAATGTGCCCTAAAACTAATATGCTGGTGGTACTTCCCCCCAGTACGTCTGCACCACTTTGTGAATTTGCTGGATCCTACCTACTGGGGAAAGGTGGGTGCGCTGTTCCTACTTTCACATGTGGTGGGACTGCCCGGTGGCACAATCCTTCTGGGAGGCAGTAATCAAGGCAATTGAGGCCATCAACCATGTAGCCTTACCTTTGAAACCAGAGGTAATACTGCTAGGCACCCCACACCCGGAGATTTATCCTAAACCCGGAGCACCAGCTAAGCTAATCACTCAACTTTTCCTAGCTGAAAAATCACACTTGCCCGTGGGTGGAAATTGTAAGAAGGACTGCTGCTACAACTCTGGTGGGTTAAGATTTGGGATATCCTGGTAGCAGCTAAGGAGGGAATCCTTCACTGCTTCACCAATATCTGGGCACCAATCTTGGACTATAAGCAAGACTACCCGGCCCAGACGTATCAACCAAAGGTGGCAAAACTTTTCCTAAGGACAGCCTAGCACTGGCAATCCCCCCAAACTCCCACAAAACTATAACTGAACTTTCCCGCCCACAAGAGATGAAGTCTGGAAGAGGAGAAGTGGACGAGGGAGGATGAAAGGGGAGGGCCAAGCTTCTAGCTGCCAGATAACAATTTTGATGCCATGTTCCACCACTGTATGCAACCGTTTAAATAAAGTTATACAAAAACAAAATACAAATTACTCAGTCATTGGAATAGATTTTTGAAAATGTGATTCCTCTGGGTCTGTGTTGCCAATCATACTGCAGTTCCCATTATTTGACGGTTGAGATGGGTAAGTAGTGGGGGATATGGGTCATATATTGTCCGTTTCTCGTTTAAGAATCCAACTGTCCAAATTAAAGTCGGATTTACTCATAGATTTAATCTTTCTTTACTTTTTCTCAATATTTGAATTCTCCAAAAGTAGAACACGTCCAGATGGACACTCGGCTAATTCATGTTGGCCAAATTCCAAGAAAAGCCCTTTTGTGTGTCCTCACCATTTTGTGTTTAGTTCTTTATTATGCGTTTCTACTGTGACTTGATTTCTCCTGCTCATCTGCATTAAATGGCGATGAAGCATTACTTATGGAAACATCACAGTTTCTCCCAAAATGCTCAGTCTTTGGGTAGACCACTGGTTCAAAAGTGTCACATACATCTTATGGATCTCGGTGGACAGCAACACTGGGATTTGTACATTCCTGTTGATTAACTATTCCTGATTAATTAATACAGATGTTATTATCGACTGCCATGGCAATTCACCCATTCTGCCCTGCGGGGCAGGAGCAACAAGTGAGATACCATTTCATGTCAGAATTTCCCTCATAATAGTAAACCAGCCCGCGCACGTTAAGGGCATGCATTTCTGAGGCTGTTTGGCTGTGCCGTGCAAGATTGATACCGCGGCCGTTCCTGATGGTTTCTTTGCTAATACAAGTGGAGCGGTGTGCCTTTTGTCCGTGACCCTGACTTCTACAATAGCATTTGCAGCATAAGAACTTTCTCAAGTAAATTAGGCACTGCTCCCTTAAGAGCTACGAGATTGTAGCTCCGCCCATCCACCATACCAGGAAGCGGATATAAACGGAATACCAACGCCCTTGTGGCGTGAAGCCCGCGCACATTGAGGGCGCGCATTTCTGAGGCTGTTTGGCTGTTTGCTGTGCACTGGACATAGGACGGTGGGATAAAGACTTAAGTGAAGCAGACCGTGCATGTCCGTAGCGCTCTTCTCCCTGATGGGATAAAAGGTACTGTGATATCCGTAAGAAGAATGACTATTGCCTACGGTCTCCATACGGTCTCCATATAAGGCCGTATAAATGAATGATATGCAAGGATGTCCTAAACCTTACACTCCCCATTTCACTGGATGATAGCTACCTGGGGCTGTTAAAATCGGCGCCGATATATATATATTTATTTTTTGTGTGTTAAATCTTTTTATATATATTTTTTTGTATTTGCTTAGCCCCGGGGACTGCAGGCGTTTGAGCCTTTGACCCGAGGGCAAATATTAGCAAAGAGTGGTCTCTGTGATTGAAATAGCACCTTGAGGACTTCGGGCCAGTGACCTTTTGACCCAAGGGTGGTGCACTGGTGCTGATTCGCCAAGAATTGTGAGGCAGCTGCATAATGTATAATCTACGGAGTTCAGGTAATCCTGATGATATTTATCCAAAAAAGAACATAAATGAGGGCACGTGTAAGGTTAAGAATGAGAGCTCACAATGCATGCAAAGTAGATCCTTTTTGAATCGCTACAAGACAGTGGGGTACATATTTCATCCTCCCCCTAGCGTGTTTTCCTTGGACAATCAAATACATTCAACCTCTGGTTTTTTTAACTCGTCTGTGGACCTATGGTCCCTTCAATGCCAGGAATTGGGAATTTCAACTCATTCGTGACTCACTGCCCACCAACTTAGATTATACCTTGAGGACGACTACAATGAAAAATGCAATATTAACTCTTTTCTCCCAAGGTATAAAATCAACAACTAGATGCTCCCTAGCGGGTCCTCCAACCAATGAATTAAGTAAGGTAACTGTGCCAGTGCTGAAAACTGGGATAGACCCGTGTGATGAAGAGTTGTTGGAATTAGAAATGCAAATACCAGTGAATGTATCTTATGAATTAAACAAAATACCGGAAGAACAACAAGGTGACTTGGAAAACGAGGCCACACTATATGAACCAATGAGGTCAGCTGATTGTTCTGCAAATATTCAGCAACAAGGGCAAATTGATTCAAATCTTACCTTAATTCCTCCAACAATCACTGCTCTGAACTTTGTGTTAAGCTCACTAGTGAAGGTGTTTGAATCTATCAAGTTGGAGGTCGAGCAACATACGGGTATATTGCTGGAAATATCGAAGGAACTGGAATTGAATGACATTATGATGACAGCAATGAGAACAGCCATCAATGAAGGTCAGGGAGGTCTCCAAAGGGAACTCCAGGAAATGTCAAAAGATCAAGCTATAAAACTGGACCAACTTTCGGACCAGTGTGTCCTGATGAAAACTGATTTAGGTGCTCTGGTGGAGAACTTAAACTCTCCCTCGAAGGTGAATGAGGAGAGCCGCAACTGTGAGCTACCTATGATAGGCCCTGAGCTATCGCTAGACGATTTACCCTTATCAACATATCAACATCAGTGATGGAGGAATTCCTCCGAATGGCACAGGCCATAGATTTAGATCTAACATCTAAAGCTTCTGCTCTGGATCCTCCAGGAAAGGCATCGACAAATTGCAAAGAGTGGGTAGAAGAGAAAAAAAAGAAGAAATCGTCAGGCAAAGCAAAAAAGAAAAAAATGGCAACGGAAGAGGCCCTAAAATCACAAGTGGAGGTGAAAGTGAGGTGTAAAGCCAAGAGGAAACATCTGACAACTGATACCAATCGCTTTGTGAAGAATTTTAAGGTAAAGACAGGAGAGGTGGTAAGAGAAGAAAAAGTGAATCCGCCAAAGAGAGGAAAGTGTAAAAAACTGAAAAAAATACTAAAGAAAAAGACAAGAAACAAACAAAAGTGATGCCTGAGGCGGATTTAAAGAAAATGACAGTGGGCATCCAAATGGACATAATTGAACCACCAAAGCGAATTGCCCCAATTTTTCTCTTACCTAAGAAAAAAACAAAGGTGGTGAACCCCGCAATAAAGATAGCTTCTATCTTTCTGAAAACTAAACAACAAGAGAAAGATCATGGGGGATTGGGCCCAACTCCTGCCGTTAGAGGCAGGTTACCTGTAACAGGGACAGGCGTAGGACCCCATCTAGCGGCTTTGGTGAATCCAGTATCTGGCGGGATTAAAGAAGTGGCCCAAAACCCTCTACGTTTTGGTGAGGGCTCTGAGCCAAAGAAAAACATTCCAATTCAACCACAGATCGAGCCAAAGCCAATTGTTTGTAATAAAAGTTTAAATAACTCAAAACAGCTCAAAGATTTAAGAGTATATATATGAAGAGTGTCACCAATGTCCCAAATTGGAGAACGGCTGAATCGTTCCAGGATCCTATCAGAAATGAAATCAATCCCGGGTTTGAAATACTTTTCTTCAGATGATATTGAAGTGGTAAAATTTCCCCTTTCTCCAGACACAAATACTGCTGAATTATTATTGAAATCAAACTTGGGTCTGGAATCCATTTTGGGGGAAACAGAAGCCTGGGGAAAAAGGGGCTTTAATGTATCTAAGTTATGCCCGACAATAATGAATACACTTCCCCAGCTGAAAGGAAATCTGTTCTACAATAAAACCCAAAACAATGCCAATAGTACGGGTCCAGTTCCAACATCTGCCTGGGAAATGGTTCCAGATATAGTTACCCAAGTCCTCCTTAGAATGGGTATTCAACAGAAGAGCCTCCAGTAAAAAAAACACTTTAAGGTATTGTTATGGAATTCCAGAGGCTATAATTCCTTTTTTCAGGAGCCGAGAAAATCTTATATCTTTGGATCTTCTGATTTGATCTTACTTCAGGAAACTTGGCTGACATGCCTTATTGGAATAGATGAATTCACCACGTTCCAACAATTGGCAGTGAGGTCGGAAGCAGGGAGACCTTCTGGGGGTCTGATGACAATTTGTAAAAATAGTGCTGATTATGAATCCAGGCTACTATCAAATGAGGAACAAGGTATTCTGATAGTGAGGATGGAGTTTAAAGCCCCGAATGTGGGTCAGAGTTGGATGCTGGTAAATCTATATTGGAACTCTCGGCAGGGCGGGGATCTCCTAGATTTTCTATCGAAACTATCTGATTTGTTGTTTGATATATTTTCGCTTTTTCCTATGGACAAAGTGTTAATAGCGGGAGACCTAAATTCCCAATGCCTGACGACAAAAGATCAAGCCACAGGGAAACTACGGTATCAAACACAAACACAAACACAAAATGGTATTACTTGGGCAAATTTCATGAAGGGTTGGGACTATTGGATGCTCAATGGAAATATAAGGGGTGATATCCCGAGTAATCCAATTTGGCATAGGGGCTGAATTTATTTTTGAAAAGTGTATTTCATTATTTGTAGAAGAAGGTAATGTGGATGACCATGCAATGCTTAAACTATTAATAGATGTCAACTTGTCCACAACTGTCTCTACATATACATGTAAACTGCCTGTAAAATTGGCTGGTAACTGCATTAGAAAATTTGATAGGGGTGGAAAAAGCTTGACCACCAAACTACAAAATATGGTGGCCAATGTTCCCGAGGATGAAATATATGAATCCTGTAATCCATCTAGTTTTCATTTGTTACTATTGGATCTGGACCCCCAGAAACAGAATATCCAAACACGTAATCTGTCCCATAAGCATTCCTTTAACTGTCAGATAATAGAACAGAAGAGGAATATAAGATTGGAAAAAGCTGCGTTAAAAAGAGCCAATCTCGATAGAAAGTCCTTTGTGAGAGCGCTCACCCTCATTAGCAATCACTATAGAAATTGGAAAAGATCAGTTAAGTCAACCATCTTTCAGCAAGATGGGGAACTTATGCTTAGGTCTTTAAGTTAGAGAAACTCAAGAAATGTCTGGGCTATTTTGGGGACAAAGCAAGATCAGCAGGTGGGTAACCAAGATGCCATATTACAAGAACAGACGTGGGTGGACCATTTCTCGAGGGTATATGGGTTAGTAGGTTCATATGTCGATATGAATTGGAAAACTGCTCAATGGTCAATTGCGTATAGCAAAGCTGACATAGAGCTACTAATAAGGAGCTCCTCTACATCGAGAGCGGTTGGCCCGAATGGGCTTAGCAATTGGACATTGAAAATTAATCCATCTCTGTGGGCCCATGTACTTAAACTACTCTTCGACCAAATAATTAGATCAAAACATCTCCCAGAGTCGTGGAAAAATTCGATCACAATCCCAATTTTTAAAAAAGGAGACACCTAGCAGTGAATTATAGACCAATTTCACTACTGGATGCTGACAGTAAAATCTTTGTCGGCTTAATTTTAAGGGAGTTAGAAGAATGGGCTAAATTAAAGGGCATAATTCTGAAACAGCAAACTGGTTTCAGAAAGGGACTATCCACCTCCCGGAATGTTTTAGTTCTCAGCTGCTTGAATGGAGATCCGGGAAATAGAAATGGCATACCCCTTTTTGGGGCATGGATTGATCTCACTCAAGCTTTTGATACGGTTAATAGGGTTTTTTTTGTGGAAGAAATTGCATGCATGGGGAGTCCCATCTCATTTACTCTCTATCCTGATTGAACTTCATCAAAATACCAGGATGAGAGTTAGACTCTCTAGGATGGGTCAACTAACAGATCCAATACGGGTAAATAGAGGGGTGCATCACAGTTTCCTGATAGCGCCTCTTCTGTTTATCCTTTTTATGGCCAATCTGGGTATGGACCTGAAGGACAGTGGTCTAGTATCACCGCGCCTCGGGACAACTAAAATCAACTATTTGGCTTACGCAGATGACGTGGTGGTACTGGATCACTCACAGGTTGGCCTACAGAGATTGCTCTTGGCACTTGAATTGTATGCTCAAAATAACAACCTCATCATAAATCCAGAGAAACCTAGGATCCTTATTTTCAAACATGCAAACAAAATAGTCAAGAAGTATTCTTGGGAAGTGGACCACAGAACAATAGAGATTGTGTCTGAGCTTACCTATTTAGGATCTACAATTAAATCATACCCAACTAAAATCTATCTATTAGAAACTATTCATCTAATAATTATTAAGTTGGGTACTCAGATGAAAAGGATAAGAATGACATTTTGTAAATTCTCTATACTTCCTCTGGTAAAAATTCTATTTAGGAAAAGTGGTCCAGATCTTTTTATTTAGCATGGATACAGATCTGCTTGCAATGGATGTTAATTGGGATTCGATAGAGTCAAAACTTTGGGAAAAACACAAAACACTATCCCTCCCGAATTGTGTTCCAATTGTGTCCGTGAGGTATGAACTGGTGCTTTCCTCCTTAAGATCGTGCCTGGAGTGGAAGTGGATATCCTTGTATAGGTCCCTTCTGGTTCCCGTAAAGGGAACTTTATATGAGGACTTGTCCATCCTTCTCCTGAGCAATACAAACAAATTCCTTGAAAAACTAAAGATGAAATGCCTAGAGCTGTTGAATACATCAGATTTTCTGATACAAAACCTGATGAAAGTGAAAGAGCGGTTGAAAATGTGGGATTAGGTGAACACAGGAGAGCGGATGAGGATGACAAAATTGTCACAATCCTTCTCCAACCTGGGAAAAAAAAGTACGATTCTGCCCTCATACTTGACAAAATATCCAGATCTGTGCTCTAGGGACCTTTTCCTGAGGTTTAGACTCAACTTACTCCATACTCTGGAAATTCAATCAGCCAGAGACATAACCCAATCAGATGATTTTAGATGAAATGTGATGCTAAAGAATGCCAAACATTAAAACATCTGGTAATTAAGTGCTCGGGCACAAGGGAGTTGAGAGTCTTGAGACTAAAAGATTAGTTCATGATATTAGCTGGCTAGACACAGAGGAATTTTGGTTTAGAGCTTCATCTGGGGCTGAAACTTTTTTAATGGCAGAAATGGTAAGATTGTTGAGAGATCTAAAGCTATATAGTCATTAAGAAAGAAAATTCTGGTGATAATTGTAATGGTATTATTTTAGCTCGATGTTTTTTTTTTCTATATGCTGAAATGTATCTAGATGAATTGTTTTAAATGTTATGTATGTACAGAAAATGTGTAAAAAGTCAAACGTTTTGGCTAAAGCACAATACATTAAAAAATAAAATAAAAATTAGCTTGACAAGGCAGAGTAAAATGTAGTGCTTCAAAGAAAAAATAAGTATTGTGATACATGGTTACATGGCAGTCTAGACTGCAATATTTTAACATTCAGAATAGCAACAGTAGTGCTACAAACCAGCAGAAGTATACTCAAAAAGTGTTACGTTCCTAGAGGCCTGTATTAGCCTTGTATTGCAAAGTTGCTACATAGCAAGAGAGCTCTACTATGTGTCACAAACACATAACGAAAAGTGTGTTACCTTTATTTATTTATTTTTTTATTTGTATAGCACCTAAACCCATGGGTATCAAGGCGCTTATTGGAAGGACAGATGAATGTTAAGGGAGAGGGGTGGGGGGGTAGGGAGAGGGAGGTTACATGGTACACGAAGTTGGTACATGACAAAAGACAGCTTAAAAATGATTACAAAGTTATCAGGACAGGTTAAGTGTCCGCTGTTGTCAAGACTACTGCAAGTCAGTTGAATAAGGCCGTTTTAAGTTGTTATAATTCATTGATTCATGTAATCATATTTTTATTGTATATGTTTATCACATTTTTAATTTAATTTTTTATTGAAGTGCATGTGGCTAAAAGATTAAACCTTTTGCACTATTTACACACATATTAATATTAAAAACAATTACTTCGGCAGCACATATACTAAAATTGGAACGATACAGAGAAGATTAGCATGGCCCCTGTGCAAGGATGACATGCAAATTCGTGAAGCGTTCCATATTTTAAAAAAAAAACAATTAAATATTAATGTCAGAAACAATCATACATTTTCCATTATATAAGAAAACAGTAATAAAAACACATTTTCCAATTTCCTTACTTCATCTAAGCGAAAAACCATTAATATATCTACAATTAGATACAATTATTAAAAAGGAATTAGCCATTTTTGTGGTTCGTCCTTCCAAAAACACAATATTAGGGGGCAAAAAATGACAAGTTCATACATTCATCATAAGGTGGGTGCATACATTCATCATAAGGTGCTAGAGTGCCATGTCTCTGCGGCAACTTTCCAAATTCTATAAGCAGCTCCGGTGAATCCCAGGGATTCCGCTCCATAAATCATACTCCAGAATTGATCTTTCTCAGTGTTCTTCTGGTGAACCAAGTCCCTGTATCCCTTTATATGGTTCGACTCAAGGGCACTACATAAAGTCAAAATGTGCTGGGCAGTTCCTATCGCTTTTTTGCACAGGTGACATTTCCTATCTGTATAAGGCGTGTTAGTTCAACTGCCAACATACTCCAACGTAGGCAGTATGTTGAATCTGAGATAGATGACAAATATCTTGAGTTTCTAGGAACATCATTTTTGTTGTTGTTTTTTTGTTATAGTTGAACAACCAGCCTTTCAAATATATAATATATCGAAAAAGGTTTAACGCATACATATCATCTTCATCATATACATCAACAAACAAAGGAGAAGCATTTGACAATTTTACATTTTTTTGCCGGAATATTAATAACTTGATTAACCCAGATTATGCATCACTAAGGTAATTAACAAAAAAGGCAAAATGTAACCTCTTTTCCAGTCACAGATTTGATAACTTCAGGCAAATTTAAGGACTGCATATCATTTATCAAGGCTATATTAATTCCAGATCTATGGCTATTGAACAAAGCCCTCCACAATACCTCTGTATTTACAACTTGATAGTCCTTAAAGAAATGTTGGAAAGATCTCATTCTTAAAGTGGTCAGGGTCGGACATTGAGCGACCAGATACTTTGTCTCCGGCTCTGAGATTTTTAGAACAAAACCTAGAGCCATTACTTAGACTAATTTTGCGCATATACAAAACATCATTAGTATACCATAAGTTCATCCTTAGTCTCATGAGCAGATTTCATTGCTAAGAGTCAGGGAATCTTATCAAATAGGGCACTGGGGTATTTAACTTTTTAATCCCAAAGACATGGTCCCTGAATAGGCGTAATTTACAGCATTTCTCTCAAGTTCTTATCCAGTCATTCAACCAGAGGTTTTTTTTTGTTGGCCCTAACCGGGTCCGCAATTAAGAGACCCTCTTAAATCCCCTCTAATTCCATTACATCCTGAATTTTCGTTCTCCAAAACTGCATTTTTATATGCTTTGTTGCCAATACATAATTTGATAAAGTGTTCATAATGCAGTTTGGATTAACAGACAACAAATATTTCCTATAAAGAGATAGGAGTTTCCAGATATTCACAGCATAGAGGTAGAGGAACATCAATTTGTTAGATAGGTACAAGGAGCATTAGGGATGAAACTCCTAGTACAATATTGCATTTATTGCTTCTTTTGGGTCAGGTTAGAGATACTCTCAGAGCGGTCCCACGCCTCATCTATATGGCATGAAAGTTAGGCAGTTCCAGAGCTTGTTTCAGAGTTAAACCAATATTCTCCAAATGTGCCAGAACTGATAAATTGTCCAAAAAAGGATTAACTTTACTGTCATATAAATGTGAAGCCAAGGCCCACAGCAGAGTAGACCTATATCCATGTCTTTGTTACATAGATTGACATAAAACTTAATACACTATATAAGCCAATGCGCCCTAATCAATGTTACACCAAGTTTTCTTCTTAATGCTTCTACCAGCACTGCTTTTGGAACAGTCAAAATGGAACAGAAAATATTTCTTTCGAGCTTTTCAAATCAGAGGGAGTGAGAGGTAAATAGGTCTTCCAGGCCATATAACACTGCAGGTATGACGCTGGTTGTATAAATAGTACATAAACCTTATACATTATAGCCACCTCGTCTAGCAATAATCCCTTTATTCCAGCCATATTCTCATTGCCTTAAGGGAGATGTGGGCGCTATAGAAATAAATCATTGGATATATTTTGAATGGATAGCCCAGGTATAGAAAATGACCTACCACTTCCACCGAGTGGCCAGCAAGTGACTGTTTGAAGGAACATTTTCTCTGACCCCTAATATCAAGATTTTAGGCTTATTGGGATTTAATTCAAGATGATGCTACAATGTGTATTCCGACAATGCATTGATGGTGCGAAGAAGGCCGATGGGTGTATGATCTAATAATACTGAATCATCTGCATTGCTCATCCATAGAAAAGGCTCTTGGCTGATACTAGGGGGAATGTTTCGGCAGAGATTAATGCTCTCCTCCATGTCGGCTACACAGAGGTTAAATAACAGGGGTGCAAGTACACACCCCTGTTTAAGTCCTCAGTTAGTCAGTATACCCCTTGTTAGCGAGCCGTTCTGATTAGTCCACATCACGCTAGTATCGGAATATAACTGTTTTATGAGATGAAGAAGAGTAGGATCCAGGCCCCAGTGCTTGAGTTTACTCCAAAGTTTGGAATGAGGCACAACATCAAACGCTTTGGAATAGTCTACAAAGCACAAGAACAATTTTTCCTGTTGCTTGTAAGCGTATCAGCCATGATGTAATGTAGTGTGCATTTGTTGTGGTACGTGCTGTGGGCCTGACAAAAGCCTGTCTGGTATTTCTTGAGGCGTCCCTTCTTATCCGCCTACCTGTGTAATTTCCTTAGGAGGAGTGACAAAAAAATGTTTGCACTAGTGCTCAACATTGCGAGAAGTATGTAGTTCAAGGGGTCCATCCTGTCCCCCTTTTTAAATACCGGGGTCAGGATGGACTACTTCCAGCTTGCGTTTAAACAAGCAGTGGAGAAGAGGGTCCCAAATGTTAGGGGTAGATATAATAAGTACATTAAGGACCAGTCAGGGCCAGGAGCACGCAATGGTTTTAACTTCTTTATGATAAGATGAATTTCATCTGCGTCAAAACCCACACGCATAATAGAAAAGGCAGAGTAGATACCAAATTCATCTGAGGGTATTTTATCATTGAAATACAGATTCCTAATATAAGTGTTCCAACTGTTCCCAGCAATTGGGTTAAGTTCCTGCTTTTTATCCCCCGCAAGAAATTTGCAGAAATGGTGCCAGAACTTTTTGCTGTTGATAGATTTAAGCAATTGGAATAAACATTTCCAGAGTCCATTTTGGGTAGAGCATTTGTGGATCCTCACCCAGTTTTTATACTGTGTGGAAGTAGATGCCAGTTGCTTTGCATGATCGACCTGTGTTAGAGATCGCTTTGTCCTTGATACTGATCTACAGTAATCCCTTTTTTTCTGTGTATCAGGATATCAAGCAAGGCCGTCCAGCCAGCATTACTATTACACAACACTCTTCCGCTAGGAAACTTTGATGTAAGGCTAGACATCAGATCACCCATATTCCAATTACTCTGCATCTAAAGTTGCAGAGGGCTCAGACGTAAAGTGTTCAATATAAAGCCAAGCTTTTTATGTTTGTTCCAGTCCATCTTATCCTGTTCCCCTGCTGAGTGACCGCGAGATTAGGAGCCTTGCGTACACCACTACTTCTTTGGACAGAGGTGATAGACCAAATGAGTGGCGTGTGAACACTGAAATCAGTGAAATTTAACTTTAAAGGGCTGGTGGCCTGACCACACATTGAACGATGTATATAGACATAGTGTAATGTTGAGGAAGTTGATCTATCCATGTTGGGTCAGGATGTAACCCTTTCCGATCTTTCATATTCAAACAACCCATGTCTAACATGTTCATAAATGTTCCCCATTCCAGATCAACCATTTTACCCTCTTTCAGTGGTCTGATGGGTTTACTAAGAATGGGGTCTGCATCATTGATCTATAAGAAGGAGGGGATGACAATGGTCTTTGAAATCTCCAGCTATTATGACCTTTGATGCCAGAGATTGCTCTGAACATTTTTCCAACATTGTTCGATGGATTTCATTTCAATTTGTGGTGGCGGAGGTGCTAACATTTTTTCCCGTCTCAGTAAGTGGAGCAATGGTCATAGCTTCAGAATCGCTTAGAGCTGGGGACATCGGAGAGGAAGCAATATAATTTAGTTCATCATCAGAATAAAGTTGGGCAGTTGTAACTTGCAGGGTTGTTGCTAAAATAATAATCATTGGGCTGTGTGAAGACTGCAGACTTGGTGCACCATTACCCGTGGTAGCTTCATCATAGTTTTCCAAAATGACATCCACCACCCTAGACAAAATCCGCTTGAGGTCAGCTTGTTCCTTCTCCATCTTAGAACATAACCCGAATAGTGCGTTGACTGTGGAGGCAACTACATTTAAGGTGGGTGCCAGCAATGCCCCCCTCAGATGTACAATCCAGATATGATGAGGAGGTGACTTCACTCTCACTATCAGTTGGATCTAATATAGATACCAGCTGCTCTAAGTCCAGGCTGGCAGATAGATTTGTTCCTATAATGTCATATTGTTTGGGTATTTCCGGTAATCTTCATTGCCACCCAATGAGTCATGTTGTAAATTTAAACACAAGTTTAATAGTGAATTGTTATTGTCAGTGGTGGGAGATGCGGTTTGATACCACTGTGTTGGAAGACTTGGCATGACAAATGCATAGAAACTGAGAAAATAGGCTCAGCATTGTCCCTGGCATTTATTGCAATGGTGTCAAAGAAACTAGTTTGTTTTTTTCTGGCTCACTGGGGTGCTGACCATTTTATATTTCTTTGCGTCATGGATTTCATAGATCCCGCCTCCCTCTGAAGCGGGAGACGGGCTTCTTGTTCCTTTTACTTTCCGAGTTACACTGCTTTGAAGCCAGTTAACACGCTTCTTGCCTGCTTTCATTATCACACATTTATGAAAGCCCAATAATGTGAGAAAATGATGTGTCGATATATGGTTCTCTCAAAGTTGGGCAGATTAGAGTACAGTCAAAATGGAAACAACCGAAAAGAGCAATAATAAGTTCACTCAGAAAAAAGCTAAGCTTGGCTCAACCTGTCGTCTGATGATGACTGAACGACTGCTAGACTGCAAGACTGTGCAGTCTACGAGGCACTCACTGATGAACGTGCTGTTTCGCGTCTGTCTGCTTTTAATTCCACTTCCTGCTTAAGTGCCGGCTGAAAAATGCAAGATGACTGGTAGATCACAGAGGAACCAGATGCCAGGCAAGGTAAGCAGACCTTCAAACGCAGATTAGCCAGGAAATAATTCACCAAGTGTTTCACCAGAATTTTGCAGCAGCAGGAATAATGAACATCCTCACTGTGCACTGCAAGCCTCTGCACTCTATGAGTCACTCACTGACGTGCGTGCTGACACGTGTCAGTTTGATTTTAATTCCATTTCCTGCTCAGTTGCCGGCTCTTAGATGCAGGATGACTGGTAGATCACGGAGGAACCAGATGCCAGGCAAGGTAAGCAGATCTTCAAATGCAGATTAGCCATGAAATAATTCACCAAGTGTTTCATGAGAATATTGGAGCAGTGGGTATAAGGAACATCCTCAATGTGCAGTGCAAGACTGCACACTCTAAGAGGCATTCACCAATGTGTGTGCTGATGCGCGTCACACTGCTTTTAATTCAACTTCCTGCTCAGGTGCCGGCTCAAAGATGCAGGATGACTGGTAGATCGCTGAGGAATGTAAGGAATGCATTGTATCAACCATAAGACAGACACAAGTGACCACAGTTCAAATGGCCCTAGACACCATATTAGGCTCAAAGGAGGGTGTTTGTGCCCTTTTGGGACCAGACTGCTGGACATTCAGCCTGAATTATAGAGATAACCTCACTGATATTATCTCTCAAATTAGAAAATATGTGACCATTTTACATCAATAGAACTCCAAATACAGGATGGTCCATATTTCATCCTGGTTGACTAATTTGACTGACTCATTAAGAGCCTTCATAAAACATGGGATATTGTTGATCTTTGCAGTTATTTTGGATTTATACTGTTTGCTTCTGCCAGTCAAAGTAGTTTGGAAATATTTGGAAAAGAGAACTGAAAATGCATTGAAAGTCGCAGAGACACTATGATGAAAACCTCTGAAGCAATATTATGTTGAAACATACCCAGAATGTTTGAAGGAATGAGACTATTACATCTTATCTGAAAGAGGGGAGGATAGTCGTGAAACAATGTAACATGAAATGCAGGGTCATGGTTATGTGAAGATGCAGAGTTTAAAGAAATGTTAACTGATAAGAAAAAGAAAATATTGAATTACTGTGCTACTTGCAGACTAAGCCATATTATCTCTTCACCAGCCTGGTTAGGTTAAAGGAATCCATGTTGAAATTATATTCATGCTTGGAAGATGGATTGTAATTATAATGAACGCTCACAGCCCCCTGATAATACTAAGGAGGTTTGGGAGTGTCCTGGGGAACCTTGATGATATGATATGATATGGCATTTGCAAAGCGTCTATACACAAGTGTTTCGAGGCGCGACGAGGCAAGGGAGGGGGAACAGAGGGAAGACGGACAACGATCCTACTAGGCCAAGTGTCATTCAGATCACGCAAGATCATGGATGTGGGAAGTGGGAAAGTGTGGGGAAGGGGAACAGTGAAGTACATGGGATAAATAAATAACAATAAGTAAATATGTACGGCCAGCAGGTGGCAAGTGCAAGGCTAAGTGCAGACAACGGGTGGCAAGTGCTGGTAGTAGGATTAGTAGGGATACAGAAACAGTCCCAAAGAGCAGGGGTTGCCAGGAAGGCAGTGCAGGTGTGCAACTGGCAGGGTGTGGGGGACCTGGGCCATAGATCAGAAGGTGGCCAGGTAACCAGTGCAGTGTCAGATTTAGTCAGGAAGTTAGCAGGGGAGGGAAGGAGAAAAGGCAGAAGCAAAGAGAAAGGTTTTGAGGTATCTCCTGAACCGGAGATGATTCTCCTCGAGTTTCAGGGAGGCAGGGAGGCTGTTCCACAGGGAGGCCCCTGCAGAGGAAAGAGATCTACCCCCAAATTGTTGCTTGGAGAATCGACTGACCTTGAAGGAGTTGGAGGCCGATGAGCGAAGAGCTTGAGAAGAAGATATTTAGGGAGAGAAAGGTGAAGGTATTGAGGCCCGAGGGCCTAGAAGGCCTTGTGGACAATGCAGATGGTTTTAAACTTAATCCTCGCAGCCACTGGGAGCCAGTGAAGGGAATTCAGTCTGGAGAGATAGGATCCCAGGGCTTGAGGCCAAGGACAAATCTCGCAGTCCTGTTTTGGATACGTTGAAGAGGGCGAAGAGTAGAGACATGTAGATTTAGAAAGAGGCTGTTGCAGTATCCCAGCCTAGAGAGAACCAGAGCTCTGGAGACAGTGGCTTCTGGGGGAAGAATAGGAAAGGAAGAATACTTCTGAGGAGGTGCAGCTGGTAGTGTGACTTCTTAGAGACGTCAGAGATTGAGGAGAGAAGGAGAGTGTGGAGTCAAAGATGACCCCCAAAGATTTTAGCCTCACAGGTAGGAGCAGGAGGAGGGCCAAGAGAAGCTGGCCAGAGAGTGACAGGAAAGGAGGGAGCGGGTGTGCCGAAGAGGAGAATCTCAGTCTTACTGGCATTAAGACAGAGATTATTGGCGGCACGCCACTTCTGGATAACTTACTTGTGAGGACTCAGTGGAGATAAGTTGGAAACAAGAGAAACATTCTTAAATTAAGTAAAAAATTATTTTCTGCACATACAGTTTTCAAGATATTAGGAAACATTTATAGTGATGCACAGGGGGCTGGGGATACAGGTTTGGTCCTTTGTCTGGAGTTGCCTTGCCTGATATACGTTCCTGTGTCATTCTCCGTTTTGCTGTTATTGAACATTTATTGAACACACAATATCAAAATCGAAAATCTGAGTTGTTGTCTTTTCCTCACCAATTCTACTACACGTACTTCTAACATTCTGAAATGTTTCGCATGCAACGAGACCTCTTTCCTGTCAGTTACACCAATCCTGGTCCAGCCTCTGTTCCATTGAGACTCTCTTACCTGCTTACCTCCATTACTTATGATAAGACTTCACCACAGGGAAAGCTGGACCTCATTGTGTGTATTCAAAACTTAATTAACATCACAGCTTCAAAACAACAGATCCCAAGGTATGATTTCATTAAGTAATTTCAAAAATAGGGGCACTACTATAATGAGTCAAACTGCTCACAGTACTAATTTACTAGTTAAATAGTCGAACCATTTCATTAAGCTCACAGGGTATTTGCGAGTAAAAAAAAATCTAATAGTGATACACGCTTGCCATCTCTACAAGATTGTGTGAACACTTAAAGAATTGTAAAATGGAGATCTGAACACAAATGACATGTTGAAATGTCCTGCTAGAGCAGATCTCCCAGACTTCAGATGACTATTTGGCTTGTGCACCTTAAGGCATTCCCTCATCATTCTTGATGTGTGGAAATGCAGCATGGATGGGTAAGCTGATCTCCACTTGGTTTTTCCGGCATGATTTCTTTAATAATGGTTTCTCAGAGTGTGCTGGGCACTCGCCCGCTCTCCTCCCACTGTCCGCCCTAATGGTTCGTGACTGGTCTGTGCATGTTAGCACATGACCAGAAGTTCACATCTTCAGAGGATCTCCCAGGCAAGCCTCGCCCGGGCAGCTGGCTAAGGGCCAGAGGCAAAGGGCAGCCCCCTATAGTAGCTCCCTTACCCTGTTTGCTTCTGTTCGCCCACAAACGTTTGAAGGAACAACCTACAGCTACAATGCAGGTAAAAAGGTATGGGCGGAGTGCTCTGGTAAAATCCTGCTATTCCTACATTACTACGATCCGCGTAACACTGTGTAGATATGCACTGTGCTCTTTAGTTTGCCATTGCATTGCGCTAAGTCAATTGTATGGGTTAACACATGCACCACATTTAGAAGAATTATATAGGTTTTTCCTTCATATTGTGCTCTGTAGAAATGTGTAGGTTAGCCCATTTATTGAACTTAGAAGAATTGTATAGATTAGCCCTTGTATTGATCCTAGAAAATTGTGTAGGTTAGCGCATGTACCACACCTAGAAGAACTGTGTCGGTTTTTCCTTTATATTGCGCTCTGAAGAAATGTATAGGTCATCCAAGGTATTGCACTTAGTCAAATTGCGTAGGTTAGTGCATGTATTGCACTTAGAAGGATTGCGTAAATTAGCCCTTGTATTGCCCTTAGAAAATTGTAGGTTAGCGTATGTATCACACTTCGAAGAATTGTGGCGATTAGCCCATGTATTGCACTTAGGAGAATTCTGTAGGTTACCGCATGTACCACACTTAGAAGAACTGTGCAGGTTTTTCTTTATATTGCGCTCTGTGGAAATGTGTAGGTCATTGAATGTATTGCGCTTAGTCAAATTGTGTAGGTTAGCGCATGTATTGCACTTAGAAAGATTGCGTAAATTAGCCCTTGTATTGCTCTTAGAAAATTGTAGGTCAGCACAGGTATCACACTTAGAAGAATTTTGTAGGTTATCAACTAGATTGCACTTAGAAGAATTGTGTGGGTTAGCCCATGTTGCGCTCAGGAGAACAGAGTAGACTATAGCCAGTGCATTGAATTAAGGTGTTTGTAGAAAGTAGCCAATGCACTGAATCTAGGTATATGTAGAATGTATCCAGTGCATTGAATTTAGGTGTACGTAGAAAGTAATCCATGTTTTGAATCTAGATGAAGGTAGAATGTAGCCAGTGCAGCGATTTTACGTGAATGCTGAATGTAGCTGACTGAGCCCTTTGCTTGACTTTTACTTTATGACGCCACTCTCTCCCGCAATCCTGACCTGTACCTTTTTTTTACCTAATGGAGTTTGTTTTGTGTGCGCCCTGAGGCCTGCGGGCATGTGGTGGGGTACATAAAAATAAATTCAAATAAATAAAATAAATAGCTAGTGCACCAAGGGATTTGTTAGAATATAGCCAACGCATTTAAACCTGTCACACTCCATGCTTATGGAACTTCAGCTGCAGTCACGGCCGCAATCCCTCACGTATTTGCTTCCTTACACCAGACTAAACACAATGCTTACTAGAATGCAGCCATGATCTACAACATTAACTTTGATCTATCTGGACACATAACGCACTATTGCACTAGCTCTTGGCCAGAGATTACTTGGCCCTCCTTTCTGTGGTAATGTAATCAGAGCATCAGAACTCTGCGCACATTACAGCATAGGTCTGTGTGTATGCTGAAAATGGAGATGGGTGGTGCTGGTGCTCCCCGACCATGAGCAAGCAAGAGAATTGACATGATAATCATCCTGCAAGTGCAGTAGGAAGCAGATGGCTGGTTGCTGAGAGTGTGGGTACTATTTTAATTTACTGTGCTGCAAGAAAGGGAGATAGTTATCATGTGATAGGTCCTGATCTGCTAACATAGATCCACCTCTGTTCAGGGACGTCATTTAGGGAGGTCTCCCTTGCGACCTCCCTTGCGACCTCTGAGGTCTCCCTTGCAACCTCTGAGGTCTCCCTTGCGACCTCTGTGGTCTCCCTTGCGACCTCTGTCTTAAAAAAAAGAGAAAAAATACGTATTTTCTTTTTTTTTTTTAAATAAGAAAGAATAGGAATAGCAAATAATGTGTCCTTCTGGAATTCTATACAATAATTGCTAGACTCATCAAAGGTGTATTTCAGGCACACTTCGGGGGACGAGTCACTGATTTAGTCTGTTCTTAAATGCCTCAACTCAGCCTTTCATCCTTCTGAGGTCGATAAATGAGTACCAACACAGGTTGGGTGATATTGGGTGTACATATTTTCTATATAAAGCACTGAAAGGCCGTGTTCCATCCCTTCCCGCGATATTACTTCAGGGCGGGGTCAATGTGATGTCATCGGGGGTCAAGGGTCGTGTGATGTCACTTCCGCTACCCCTGGCATTTTGGTGAGATGACGTCCCTGCCTCTGTTTGAGCTGTCCCCTGAGAGAGGGGTACTTAAAATGCAAGTCAGTTTCTGTAAGGCCCAGTGCAGTATTTCAGCCATTAGGATTTCCGAGGAAATGACAAATACAGCAGTAGTATGGAACGTAACCATATGGCCTAATAAAGTTAGACAATTTAAATTATTTATTGTAAATACACATGAAAGACCTATTCCCTAAGGAAAGGTAGTCCTATAACTTTTAGGTAGCTAATCCTTGATAATGTATGCTATCTTGGACGAGAATAAGGCAGTCTCTAGGCAACATAGAAGCTGCCCCAGAGATAAGGTACAGTGTGTTCATTAATCAAACATACAGTAACAAATTATTCGAATTTGGGGATTGTCGCAGAGCAAGTAGATTCCAAAACTAATTTGTAACTGGGCAGGAAGCTTTGTGTCTCGAATGGGGACGACTGTTCACTCCTACTTTTGGCAACAGGGCAATACCGTACAACACAGTGAAGTGCAACATTAGCTCAGTATCTGCTCCTAGGGACAACGTATGTTTGTGTGACAGTGGTATATCCCCGAATTGGTGGACTGTCGTGTAGCTGTCAACAGCGTCGAGACAATGTTCTACACTGAAGACCAATAAGAGATCACAAGGCCATTCCATTTGGAATAACCACTGCATGCATGCGCCTAGATCTCAGAAATGAATATTATAAGCTACTGTGTGGTGCTGTCGGTTTCCCTGTTGTGAAATGGGACATTTCGAAGATGGGAGGAATGGTCAGTAGGGTATTTTAGTCTGGATTTCAACAGGTAAAAACTGACATGCGTCCTAAACTGGTGGGTTCCTGGGTAAAGGAATTAATTCCATATGAATAAGCACTTGTTGGGCATCCTTTGTTCACACTGTGATTCTTTGCACTTGCCCTAATATTTTAAAATATTGGGCCTCATTACGAGTTTGATGGTAAGTGGTAAAGATGGCGGTATCACTGTTATGGCCAAATTTACCATCACGCCAAATGATGGCTCTCAGAATATTTAGTGGTAACACTGCATGTAGAGATAGCACGGGTGGAATTACCTCCAGCGGTAACTTTCACAATAATTTGCGGGATACGAGCCACCTCCAAAAAACGAAATTGCATTACAGTCAAATTGCAAGTTAAAAAACAGCAGAATGACCTTCGAAAATCGGAGGTAATTCAGTGAAAAACCCATCACAATTACCACCACCAAAAAGGTGCAGGTAAATGCAAACGGGTGTCAGAAATCAACGCCCAGGTGCACCAGATCCACTCAGGTGGAGTATAAAAGGCCCACCCCTAACCCCAACACAAATCCGAGCAACATGCAGCCACAAGCAAACGTAGATTATGGGCTCCACAACCTGCTACTCTGCATTGAGTTATAGCAGAATGCTGGACCACAGCAGGGAATGAGACAGACGCAACCAAGGTGTAGGAGACGCATGCAGCGGAGGGTACCAATCCCACATGTCCAACCATCCCCATGGACACTGGCAGACAGGCAACTAGTCACCTCATACAGACTGGACCGTCCAACCATCGCAGACCTGCTCACCCTGACACAGGCACAACTGCAGAGTGCCATTTCCATCAGAACAGCCACCCCCCTTGTGTCAGTCCTACATTTCTGCAGTACAGGTGCCTTCTAGCACACATTAGGGGCACTGCATGGCATATCTCTGTGAACATTTTCTAAGGTGCTGGATTTGTCCTGGATGCCCTATTGATGCACGCATAGAGCGCTTCTCCATGACCATCACCCAGGCACATGCAGCAAAGGTAAAGTTCTACACCACCGCAAATTTTCCCAACACAATAGCGGCATTGGACTGCATCCATGTGGCGTTGGTACCACCCCAGGCATACCGCAACCGGAAACAATATCACTCCATGAACATGCAGATGACCTGTGATGCCAATCCTCACCATCAATCACTGTTCTGCTCGATATACTGGTGCGACACATGCTGCACTTATTCTGCGCAACAGCACCCAAGCTGCGTACATGGAGAGGCACAGAGGACAGTGCACCTGGCTCATGGGTAAGTAGCACTCATACCTGATTGGCAAAAGCACTCACATGCACAGGGGGCACATCAGTAGTAGTGAAGTGAATGAACCACAAGTACCATAATGCAACAACAATGAAACGCAGAATAGGCCAGGCACCCTGACTAACCCACACCAGGACACAGACTTGATACATGTGATGAATCAGGGCATCCCGCTATGCTAGGCAGCACCACACAGTCAAGTCATCGTACAACCCATGTAGGCATCTCCATGTACCCACATGATGTAGTGCCACACCATAGCTGACCAGTCCATTGCCAATGTCACACTGACAGACTACACATGACTGACGACTCCCACAATGCATACGACTGCAAGGTAGCCATGTTGACCATGCATCAACAACCCAAATGTACACAAGGTGCCCTATGTCCATCTACCGAGACATGCATATAGGAGTATGCACGTCATGACCTTGCACTTATATCACGGTTAACACAATGCCATGTCTCACACAGTCCATTCTTATCTTGCAGGTGACACTGGATACCTGCAGTTGCCATGGCTAATGACCCCTGTGTGAAACCCTGCTAAACCACAGGAGATGCCCTAAAATGATGCACCGAGGAGAACACAATCTTGCATTGAGAGGACATTTGGCCTTCTGAAATCCTGGGTCAAGTGCCTACATCACACAGGTGGTGCACTGATAAAGTAGGGAAAATCTTAGTGGTCTGCGCCATGCTGCACAACATGTGCTTACGCAGGAATCTGGCAATGATTGCAGCTGAGGACAATGACCCCCCCCCGTAGCTCTGACGAGGAAGATTCTGTAGGAGTGGTCCGTACACACCAGGCCCTACATGGGGAAGCAAGGGAAGGACAGATGGTCTGCATGTGCTCATAGACAATTATTTTTGACACCGGAGGCATGACATTCATACATGCAATGAATGCATCTGTCTGAATTGCATTAAATTGATTCTACCAACATGAAGATTCAAGTGTATTTAATACTGGCAATAAGGCAACAGCATTCCCTACTACAACTACCCATCTCACCCCCACCCCTTACAAAAAACAACCACACCACCCCAACAACAACCACCCTCCCACACCCACCCCCCACACCCACCCCCAACAACCACCACCCCAATAACAACCACCACCCCAACATCAACCACCACACCCCACCCTAACTACAAATACCACTTTCATTAGCGCTTGCGCTCATCCCACTTGCCTGTTGGCCTGTCAGCATTTGCGGCACGCTGTTGTGAGGGCCTGGGTGGGGTGCTCTGCGTTGACCCCTAAATAGGGGTAGCGGACTGTGAGCTCTCCTGCATTCTCCCCCGTAGATGTTCTGGGCTCAGATGTATGGCTCTGGCTATGGTCTCATGTGACAAGGACATGTATTCATCCAGTACCCTGACCCTCTGGTGAGACACAGGCTTGCATTGCATGTGACTGTGCTCCTGCACAGATGGTCGATTGACCGTGACAACCGCCTTGAGGACCGCTGGATGCAGTCACGCATAGACTTGTCATGCCCCAAGTGTTTCTGACCTATGTTGCGCATATCTGCCTGCCTCTGTTCCATCCGGTCCAGACAGTCCCATATGACCTGCAGTGTTGGGGTAGGCACTTGTGGTGGTGTTAGCATTTGCACAAGTTCCACGTGCTGGCCATGATGCTGAGCATTCCTGCCCTAATCGTCTGGTGAGTCCTCCAAACAGCACAGGACACGGGGGAGATCACGCTGGGGCGGTGGTGTGTGCAGTGGTGAGAGGCTGCGCAGGAGGAGGGAAAAATTGCAGGCGGGGTAATGTAGGTGTTTGGATGCAGGGGAGGCATCCTAATACTGATCTACATCAGTGCCCGCTGTGGCCTGCTCTGATTGCTGGCTTTTATCCTCACCCTGACCCACCTGTGCGTCCGCAGTTGGGCCTGATGTGGCACTGCCCTGGACTCTTCTTGGTGGCACAGATTGCAAACCTAGGGTCTGTGTTGGTGCCGTGGGCAGTCCGTCAAGATGGCAGGAGTGCCTGTCGGTGGCCGGGTGTTCTGGTGCCTCTTCTTGGGTGGCACACTCCCACACCCTCAACTGCCTTGGTCGGGCTGCTTGCTGCCAGTGGTTGTTGCTGGTGTCCTGGAAGGTCCAGCCTCTGGGGACATTTCATGGGTGTCTTGGATTCCTGTTGGGACAGATTGATATGTGCATTACCACATTGTTGCTGATGTGCTTTGGAAAACAACATTTGATGTCATGTGTACATTGTCATCACTGTGCGTTGTGCCTCTGCGGGGGTTGGCATCATCTGTCGGCCATTGTGTACATGGCATACATTGTGTATGGACAGTCAGGTGTGGGTTGGCGTGCTAGATTTGGAGGGGCCTCATAGGGATTAGTTGGGCCATGGGCTGTCCTGTGCAGTGGTGTGTCTGGACTGTTGGTGGCAGGTATCTGGTGACGCAGTCAGGTGGGTGGAGTGCATTTGGTTGTGTGTGGGTCAGGTGGGCATGTTGTCAAATGTGTACTCAATGTGTTTGTACATGGGCGATGGTAGCCGAGGTGCATGTGGCTGCAACACAACTTTCAACTGTTGTGCATCCATGGGCATGGACAAGTTGCATGGTGGCTATGTTGGCAGTGCATGGGTGTCATGTGAGGAAAGGTCCGGTGGTCAATGGTTGCTGTCAATGGGGCCTGGAGCCTCACATGGATGGCGATTGCTTTCTGCCTGCAGGTTTGTGCAGTCATCATTGCATGTGTCACTGTGGTACTCACCACATTCAGCTTGGCTGCTGGCTCCTAGCTCTGCTGTGCCCACACCCTCAATCCCGACCATGTGCAGTAGCCCACTGACCATCTCCTCCCACAGTGTCAGTAGGAGGGGTTCTACTATGCCACCTCTAGTGGCAGCAGTCTCCCGGCAGTGATTGGCGATGAGGGTCCTGACCCTGGACTTGAGGTCATTCCACCTCTTCTTCATGTCCTCTACGTCACGTTGGACGTGCCCTGCAGCCACCACCTTGTCCCAGATTTCAGCCCATATGTGGTGTTTGCACTGTTGGCTGGTCTTGCTGTGAGATGGGCCATATAGCACATCTGAGTTGGCAACCACTTGCTCTGCCAACACTGTGAGCTCCTGCTCGCTGAATTTTGACTTCCTCTGCCTCATATCGGGCACCCTGCATTTGCCGTTTCCTGTGGAAGTGTTTGCCCTTAGCTGGGTGTCTGGATGCTGCTCCTATCTCGAGATATCTGATTGATTTTATTTTTTAAAATGGCCACCATGGAACTTCCTTTTATAGCGATGAAGAAATTCCGCACGTGGAATTACCGCAGAAGAAGTTTCCTCAGACCGCCATGGCAGTAACAGTAATTCTGCAAATTATTGATGGATTTAACTCGTACCACAGGGTTTTCAGCAGCAGATTTACTGTTGCCGCCATTGCTGTGTGTGCGCGCCTGCCAGGTTTAATTCAGCAGAGATTCCGCCCCGATGCATGGCAGCAATGGTAAATCTGCATCAACGGATTTACTGCTGATTTTCCAACTAACTCGTAATGCGGCCCATAGTTGAGACCAATGTGCCAGCACACATTCATAGGATAGGAAAGCCCAAGATACCAAGACCACTTGATTGAGGCATCGCATGAAACTTGTCAGTCTGCCCTGCGCAAGTTGTGGTATGCAGCAGGATGACATCTGCCTCCCCCTACAATGCAAAGGGTCTCCCTGAAGGTGCTCTGGTGCTTTACATTAACAAGCACGCCTGTGAAAACTTTCTCAATAACATTATAATCATGTATGCCCTTAGGTGGCCAGCCAATATTCCCTCTGCTGTCTCTTACTCTTTTTCGCCTCTAAAGCAGCCCTAGGGCAGTCTTGAGTTCTACATCAGCAGCTTAAATTGCTGTTACCTTTTTCTCTTCTTCTTTCTCCCAGCCATCACATCCCCTGCCACCCTTCTGTCCTCTTCCCCATGGACCTTTGGAGTATAGAATTTGCTGTATTGCTCTCAGTGTGTAAATAGCTGGCATAGGTTAGGTTTTGTGTTATGTTGTACTGCTTTTTACAATCCATTAAGTGAAGCCATATTTCCAATGTTTTGTGGGGGAGAACCTGCTTCAAGGGGTTGAGTTTGGTTTCTCACTTGCAAGGTGCAACGGGGGGGCCTACTTTGAAAACATGTTTATGGCCATTTGCCGTGCCAAGTCCACCATTTTACAAGCAAGCTTTCCAATAATGTGTTGCACTACCGTCTCACAAAAAGTGATTTCCTTTTCAGTAGATGGCTTAATAAACAACTCTTATTTGGACTTTGATTATGAGAGCAACGAACGATTAATTGGAGCTTTGTTTGTGCTCCAAACGAACAACCGATAATCAGTATAACTAGTTTTGGTTATCAATGCTCTGTGATTAATCCTTTCGAAGTCATCACTAAACCCCAGCCTAGAATCTCCTCCCATGTGGCCAGGGTAAGGCAGTTGCTACCTGATCCTACCCCTGGGGGTGGTAACATGAGAGAGGTTCACATGGGAGGAGATGGTTGACAGGGGGAAGTGGTGACTCCTTTGGGAGAGATGCAGTATTCATCTTCTTGTGAGGATGAGGGTTCTGTAATCCCCAAATATCTAATGACATGCTGTCATTGTAAAAGTCCCGCTCATTAAGAAGAAAATCTTCTGTGAAGAATTATCTAGGCAGAATCAGTTTTAAACTTTGGGATTTCCTGAACTAGATGTGACATCCTCTAATGGCCATGATTCTCTCTTGAGTTGAAATCTCAGCCCTAATGATAAGTTACACATCCCACAAATAGCATCTCCTAACTTTAATAACATTCCGTTCAACAATCAAATAGAAATGAGTAGACCTAAAAGACTTAAATCCATTATGGACTTCAAGATCCATAATGCCTGTGGTACTGGGACGAGGAAGGAGGACCAGGAGTCAATGAGGATCAAAAGTGCCACTGAAGAGAATGTGCAGTCTAGTTGTATGAAGGCAAGGCGCCTGAGCGGGACATTTAAATCTGAAAGTGGGCCACAGCTGTGAGGTGGAGGTAGAAGAGGAAGGAGCAGGAGAGACTTCACTCTCCCAGGCTCCGCCTTAGAGTCAGATCGTGTGCAGAGCCGCAGGTGCGCAGATAGGAGAAGAAGCGGATGTGGCGGGTATGCAAGGAGGTCAAGAGGCTGGGAGAGGTGTGGTCACTGAAGGTGGAGCAGCAGAGGCTCCCACAGAGAGAGAGAGACCCAGAAGGCAAAGAACCCGAAAAGGTCCCCAAGTTTCAGAGACACCGAAAAGAAGAACCGCTGGGCCGCGCTGCTCATAAGGGGGACACCAAAGCTGTCATTAGTAACCATTGAGCCTCAGAAGAGACACAGGGTACTGGGGCGCTTCCTAGCATTTACAGCTCCCACAATTAAGCTATAGGGAGTCCATGAGAAAAGTGACATAAGGAGGGGGAGGCAAAGAGAGTTGGATGAATGCCTAATCAAACCCATTAATTGGTGAGATAGGAGAGTGCAAGAAGGACGCAATTCTCCATTTATGAAAAGTCAACTTGGGGAAACATGAAACCTGCCTTGCCAACAGCCAAGAGACTATCCAGAAAAAGTAGGAGGGCAAAAAGTGTGCAATTCTCCATTTATGAGAAATCAACTTGTGGGCATCTGTAACCCGCATTGCCAACAGCCAAGATGCTATTCAGACAAAGTAGGAGGTCGAAAAAGGCACAATTCTCCATTTATGAGATGTCAACCTGGGGAAACCTGTAGCCCACATTGCCAACAGTCCCGACAATATAACCAAGGGATAAAAGGGCAACAAGGGCGTAATTCTTTTTTCCTGATACACCAGTTTGGGGAAATCCATAAACTATATTGCTGCAAAGAAGAATCAATTGTACTAGTAGGAGTTTTCTTCCAGGTAGGAGAGTAAACTAGGAATGGGACCATTTAGGGAACTCTGGATGAGTGGTACCACTAATGTGTATCTACTGTTAGAGAATCAGTGTATTTTATCAATTTCTGTACGTTCTGTGCTCCTGTTACCAAAACAACTTTTCTTACATTATGAGGCATCAACATATGCACAAACGGTTCCTAGGTTAGATAAGCCCAGGCGTTTGGAAGGACCTCTTGTGAATAATCACGTCAAGTTCATGAATTCAATTTACATATTCTTTAAATACATGTTTCTTGATACATTGTTCCGTGTTCTTTCTGACAAATTTTTGTCGAGTCTTCAACGAGGTATCCATAAAATAATCTTTTATTTTCAAAGGCACAAGGTCTAAAAAGTCCAATGCATTTTGGTTAAGGCAACCATCTTCAGAGATCAGATTCTGCCTATCATGTCTTTATTTTGTGACGCAATGTCACACCAGTGTCTTGGCTTAAGTAACGCTGTGCTGGTTTGTTATCCGAAGATCTGTGTTCCAGTTCTAGGATCCACATCCATGACCTTGTTATGTCAGGTATGTTACCTGTCAGCTGTTTTCATCATTGCACATGTCCAAAGGTTTCTTTTTCTTCTGCTTGTTTGCACACGTGTAGTCTAGAGTCCACATGTGCCAACAAGAAGAAGAAGGTCATGGATCACAAGGTCATCCCAAAATAAAGACTCAACAGGCAGAAACTGGTCCATGAAGATGGTTGCCTACTTGCACCCATAAACTGGTGATGGAATTGAAGACAGAAATAAATTGAGAATAGAAGCAACAGGAAAGAATAATACCTCTAAAGCAAATTGAGGGAAGAGGCAAGGGGAAGAGATCACTACCTTTGCGTGAACGGTGGGGACATTGCCAAGTAGAACACACAAAACCTGGGAGATGAACCAGGTTGGATCTGTGAAAGGGCAACAAAGGGGTGGAAAACAGCACCCGTGAGAAAACGTGAGTGGACTTCAACTCTTCTTCATTGCAGTGCCTGGTAGAAGGAAACCAGGACAGCCATCCATGGGTCAGGGACTCACCACAGCTTGGAGGAGAATCCAAGCCACTCTTCTTCATCGTAGTGCCTGGTAGAAGGAAACAGAACTGCCAACCAGGATCAGGGACCGACCACAGCTTGGGGCAGCATCCAGGCCACTCTTCTTCGTCACAGAACCTAGTAGAAGAAAACCAGGTCTGCCAACCAGGATAAGGGACCCACCACAGATTGGAGGAGCATCAAAGCCAAGAAACCAGAGAAAGGCCAGTTGGGGAAGGGAGACAATCCCCAGCAGTTGAGCAACTGTACAAGAAGCCTAAGGAAGGCTGGGGAACAGAGACATTTCCCCCAACACATCAGATTGAACTTTTCAAAACTGGCAAACCAAGAACTGTCTTTTTTTTAAGAGGAAGGGAGTCATTCCTCTGGACTAGGGAGAACTCTAATTTGATTTAGTTTAACATAGAGTGTGAGGGACAGAACTAGTATTCTGACATCAAACTGTGGACTTTTGTGTTTGGACATCTTGACGGTGGCATTAGTATTTTTGGTTGAGCCAGGGAAACCCCTCTTATAGTTAGGGCAAGACAAGGTTTTATTTATTTTTTACACTGGAATTGAATTTAAGTTTATGTCAACAAACTTATCTTTCTGTGCCTGTCTCCTATCTCTGCACCCTTACAACATGTTCATGCTGAAGAAAGTACTTTTTAACAGTAAATCTCTTGCAGCCTCATGTACACTTTGATTTATCTCTCTGCCCAAACTTTCCTAAAGGGACAAGACAGAGGTCATGTCCCTTTATTCACAGCAGAGATACAATCTCTGCTGTGAATTCCTTCTGTGTTATCAGTGCGTTTTGATGTATGCCCGCATGGGATTTTCATGCAGCTGTACAACGGAAGAATTCCTATGGGATCTGCCTCAGTTTTGTATGTGATGAAAACCAGTTTGCATGCAGCACACACAGTGTTTCCTTTTTCACAAGCAGGAGGATAAAATGTAAAGAGGAAAAGCAAATTTGCCTTTCTTTAACTTTTTCCTTTGGCCTTTTGACCCTCCGCCTTGTGATGTTTTAAAATTGCATGCAAGGGACCCCACAGCAGGTATGTGCTACGGTTGGTGGTCTCCTGTATGCAATTTTAATTTTGTATAACATGAGTCTGTTGGTTAGTCTCAGTGATTCCAGAGATTGAAGTTTTAGATGCATTGTTTCAATACATTTTAACAGTCCCTGTTCACAGTCTGAGAAACATTGGTTTATAGTGAATTTACATTGCATGTCACAAATGTAATGTCTACACTGTTTAAGTGAATTGCTTCCATTTTTTAAATAAATCTTTGGAGTATTTTGTGTGGCATTACCTAGCTAATGTAGCACTTTCAAAAGGGCCACAATATTGGGCTGCAGTGCTAACTGTTTTTGGTGCCAGTTCATTAAAAGAGCGATAGAGAAGACCTGAACAAATTACAGGTTATTATCGATGTTAGATGTAAATGACAAGGTGTATGCACGTTTTTTATTAAAAGCACTGCAGGACAGGAAGTCCTTGATTTGACTGAATAGCTACCATCAAAGAGATCTTATTCTCCCAACTTTGAACCCAGTTAGTCAACCGGAACTGTTTTTCAAAATCCAGGTGCTATTAGATTCCCGACCGATAACACATAATCAAATACAACAATTGGACCGAATAGTCTTAAAAATAAGACTCTCTCATATATTCATTAGACCTAGCACCTTACCTTTTCCCAAGACTTTTGTTTTTGGTACCAAACCCCCTTCGTCCAAATCCAGCTTGGAAGTGTCAGATGACTTCAAAACGCTCTCTGAAGAGGTTGAAACCCTTTTTTTCTGAGTCAGTAAATCCCACAGACGGAGCCCTTACCCATCCTGAAAATATGGTTCATAGTGAAGCAGTCATAGCTCAACTGGCCGCCCATCAGATTCAGGCCGAGGCTCACCTTCAAGAAAACTTTACAAAGCTGGTCAAGTTACAAGCAAGACCTCAATTACCTCAAGTGATATTGCAACCCTAACGGGAAGGAGAAGACCTAGGGAATGTATTTTTTAATATCGTGCAATTAGCTGAACAACTGGGATGGGGAGAACATTTAAAGAAATGTTACTTGGAACCCTTATTAAAAGTTGAGATACTAACTGCCTATAAATTACTTAATCTAGCTTTGGGAGCTACCTTCGTATCCACCAAAGAAGGACTCCTTAAACAAGTATGCCAGACCAATAATTTTTATCGACAAAAGTTAATATCCATCAAAATAAACCCCTGTAAGAACCCCCTGGAAGTAGGAGAATGAATTAAGAACACTGTCTCCCTTTTGGATCGGTATTAAAACTCTTGAGGAGTTGGTAGAAATGATCATCTTGGAACAGTTTACCAACTCCTCATCTCCTTTTCTATAAAAAGCTGTATTACAATTATATCGGCCCACCCTTAGCATGGCTATTGAGACTGCCCAAAATCATTCAGACAAAGTAAAACATTTCCATTCCTTACATAAGAACAAAGACAGAAAAGATCAAAGACCAGCCTACTGCTCTCCAAACCAGACATGAGAAAGAGGAGGACTCTCTAAAACCCGAGAGTGGACTCCGAAAGAGAGGGTAGAAATAAAAAAACTTGACATTAAGTATAAGGAGGAATTAAGGAGAGAAGAGCCTAAATGGATTAAACCATCACCACCCATCTGCTTCTTGTGCAGGGAAATAGGTCATTTTGCATGGCATTGTCCCAAAAATCAGGGTGTCTAAAAGGAGGAAAATGGGAAGGGCCAGAGGAAGATTTAGAAACCTTTAGCATATGTTTATGCCGATCCTCCACTGATTTTACATATGAAAGGGCTTTGTTCAATGGGAGAATAGTGAAAGCATTGATTGATTCTGGCAGTAAACAAACATCGATAAGAGCTGATTTGGTCATTCGAACAGATCTAGAAAATGCAACTATGGTCAGAGTCACCTGTGCACACTGAGATAACAAAATCTATCCCTGAGTACCAGTGTACATTAATATCAGAGTGGAATCCCAGCTAGTGTCATCAGTCATTATCCCTGGACTTCCGGAAGAGGTTATTCTAGGAAGAGATTTTCCAGGATTTTTCACCTTTCTGCAAGAACCTTATTTTCCACTCAGAGAATTTACCCCACAAGATCTGTGGCAGTCTGATTTCTATTCCCAGACCTCCCCGGTATGGAAATGGATGTAAATGGACCCTCATAGAGATATTATTTGTGGGCAAAACCCTTGATCCTAGTTCATGGGCTACTCACAGGTGTCTAATGTCAATATCCAGCCGCTGCCAGCACATCCAAAAGGAAATTACGTGGATATGCGAGAGTCCCTGGATAACATTTCCACTTATTCTTTCCGGAGCCCTCAAATTAGAGGACTTCAGAGAAGAACAAATGTATCCACCCCGTATAGGGGAAGGGTATGTGAGAAACTAAAAGGTGTCTCTCCCGCTAGTACGTTGGGACTTATCATCCAGGTGGCCAGGACACAGCCATCACTTTTGGATACAGTTCCTGGGTGTGGACCAGTGCGGGAGGATCACCTGCGTGAGGGGTCTTCAGGGAGTGGGGCTGAGGCAGCCGATGGTGAAACAGAGTATTTCCCTCTTTTATGTACATCCAACCCCTCCTATTTTTAGGAGCCAATGTCCTAAACCCCCCCTTTCTGCACAAACACTAGGCCGAGGAAGAGGACGACTGAAAGTAACAAGACTAACTCTTATATATCGTACTGGACATGTCCCACTAATCGGGTCCAGCAAAGTCAGGCATTTGACTTCAAGTGCATACACCTGACCCCAGTTAGCTCCCCTCACACGGATAAAAGGCAGAACCTAGAGACACACTCTGAGCAAGGTGGAACACGAGTATGACCAGAACTTCTGGGGCAAAGGCAAACCTACTTCAGCAGAGTGACGGACCAAGGGACTAGAGCAGCGGGCCGAAAACCCCAAGAGTTCCCTACAGGAGGTTGTTGCCTCCACAAGGCTGTGAAAGACACATGGAGAAGGACAGAACCCAACAATGAAGACTGCACTGTGTGTCAAGGACACCAGCGACCCTCCCGGGTGAACGGCAGCATTGGAAAGGTGAGGCTAAGCCTATGGTACTAACCTTGACTTGTGAATTGAAATTGGAAAAGCAAGAAAGAGCTGCACACAGCCGGTGAGTTGGCAAGCGACCTGAGATACCGGTGTGTGCTAAGAAAGATTGAGGTTTGCAACAATATATCCCAAGAGAAGGCTGCACAAGTGTGGATGAGACACGAGGAAAGGTAGACCTGTGAGTGAACTTTAAGATGAAGAAAGCTGTGGAGTCAGCAATACTGATTAACACAGTGGTCCGACGAAAAGGAGTAGCCCACTCGAAAGTCTTAGTGAAAAGTGTATTGTTTAAAGCAATAAAAGCGATAAAAGTGAATGAACTGTATAAGCAAAAGTGAACAAAGTTAAGGGAAGGGAATCAGAAAAGCTGAACATTGACTCATCGAAGTGGTCCTGCGGTGGTCTGAAAAGGAAGCCTGCACATTCCAAAGTCTTCGACATCCGTAAAGCGGTCTGAGCGTGACTGAGGGAGACCGAAGTGTAAAAGGTTTTGGGGAAGGGAGCCCCAGCGAGTGCTGTTGAACTTCCAAAGGTCTGAGCCCGGCAGAGGGGGCCCATTGTTAAACTTTTGTTTTTCATGAAGAGGACTGAGACTGACAGGGGGGGCCGGTGTGAACTTTTTGTTTTGTTATTTGGGGAAGACTGGAACAAGAGCCTTTAACATGGAAGGCCAGGCACACCTTGTCCACCTCCCAAACTGTTTCAGTGTTACTTTCTGATTCAGGGTGTGTCATCCTTCCTACAGAGACTGCCTTATTCCATGCTGTCTAAACGTGGGGAGGAAAGATTATTCAGCCACATTGTTGAACATTGATTTTCCTTTTATACACATATCTCCTTTACATACTTTTCTTGTACAAGAGATAGAGCAGGCCTTAGGGTTTATTAGCACAGGCCATTTTTGAGTTGACAGACACAACTAAGACTGTTCTCTTTATTATCTGATGGTTGAGATGACTCCCATTTTAGGGATAGGAAAAAGTAGGAGTTTTTCCAAACCCCACAAGGTTAATAAAGGTTTTACAAATTGTATCTTTTGTGTCAGTGTCATACCTGTGGTACCATGCCTCCCCTTAAGCTTGTAGAGTCGCTGATAAGAAGCTTAGACAGAAGGGGGAGAGAGAGATTAAGGTAGTGCAGAGTCTTTTTTTAAAAAAACTAGATGCAAGACGGCAATGGGGTGAGAGAGAGTGAGAGGTTCAGTGAGAACCCGGTCAAGACTCTAGTGAAGCCTGTGTCTTCCTTTGACTCTGATTCTTCCTGTAAGTCCCTTTCCTGATGATTCAACTTACAAGGGCTACTAACAGGCTCTGGCCTGGATCTGAGCCTGGGGAGGATGCTCCTCCTCGTGGAAGTCAAAAGAAGGATGATTGAGCCCCTAAAGTCCTATGCATGCAGCCAAGCAAAAATAGACTGTGAGAGGAAAGGAGAACCCCATAGACCTGAGATTAAGAACACAGGGGGAGACCCTGAGAGGAAGTGAGCAGAAGGCCAGCCTTGCCTCCTGAGTGTTGTCCTCTCAGCAGAATTCAACACTTGGAGACCACCAGGCATTCACTGACATTCGACATCATCAAATGGGAATCAACAAGATCACTTTCAGCTGGTTCAAATCCTACCTTGCGAACTACCAGCTGTTTCTCCAAATCGATTCCACCGATCACCAACTCTACCCATCCCCTGTGGAATCCCACAAGGATCCATCCTCTCCCATGTGATCTTCAACCTTTACATCAAACTGCTCAGAAGCCTCCTCGCTCCAAACTAACATCCACATCCACCAATAAAAAGATGAAATGCATTTCTACCTCAAGATTTCCTCAGTCAAAGACATCCATAAGTCCAATGCCTGTCTCACACTTATCGAGTCTTGGATGTCCAGTGCTTACCTAAAGTTCAAACCCTCCGAGACTGAATTTCTGACTTCTGACCAGCAACTCAAAACACCTGGCTACCCAGACCTGGTTCTCTGCTATGAACCTTGCCAGCTGACCACCTGCACAAAATTCCTTGAGTTCGACATTGACATGCACTTCCGCTTCAAGCAGCACATAGCCAGGAAGACACAAACAGCGTGGTACCAACTTTCCTTCCTGTGGATAATCAAGCCATTCATCCCAGAAAACGACTTCAGATCTCCTGTCCAATCCTTGGGCCTCTCCCACCTGGATGGTGGCAATGCCCTTCTGGAAGGCCTTCCAGCGATGACCCTGAGATGTGTCCTATGTAAGGAAGGCATGGTATCAACAGTAAGACAGGCACAAGTGACCACAGTTCAAGGATGTTTATTGAACTTCCATTGGGTTTGAAAAACGCCTATCTAATCCTAAATCTAAAGATGGGAGCAAGCTACAACCATCAAAGAATAACGCAGTCCTAGTGGTGTCTTGTCAAATAAAAGGGCCTATACTAATAAACCTATTGCCAATCCTTACCTCTAGATACAAATAGTGTGGGAAACAATGTTATGTAAAAGAAAAAGTGTTCAAGAAATATGTCAGGATATTCAAGCCGTAGGCTTCCCTTCCCCAAGTTTTTAGCAAGGGACAAGGCAGCACACTCGAGCTTAGCACAGTCTCTGGCTTCTATAGCACGAGTGTGCAGTTCAAAACTTCAACATCATGGCCTTCTGTGCCAAAGTCTTTTTGCTATTCAAAGTCTCTTCTTTTCATAGGGCCTGATGCAACAACAAACAATAAAGTTCCTTTCCTTTTGTATTTCATATATACACAATGTTCGTAGGTGTTTTACTATCAACCGCTGATGCCCCTCCGCCGGGCTCAGATCCACTTTGATATCAAATCTTCAATCAGTCTCCCTCTGTCGGGCCTGAACCAATATACACACACTTGCTTTAACCGAAAGCTTTCAATTGATCTCCCCCTGCCGGGCTCGGACCAACTTTTATCTACTTTGCCATAAACTTTCTTTATCAACATCGTAGACTTTCGATTGTGCGCAGGATTTTGCTTGACCGCTTGCAGCACCACTTTGATTCACAATTCTTTGCCAGACCTTCACTTTTGTTAACTCTCAGCTGGATACCTTACAGAGACCTTCAATTGAGCACACACACGGTGTCGGACCACTCTGTCAAAGGTATCTTATCTTGGTTTTAAAGTTCAATTACTCATCTACCATTCAACTTCACTCACGTTGGTTATCACACGCATTTCAAACAGTGTTTGTTTCAGTGCTCTCCATACAATGTTGCCGCTTGCAACCTTGGCTGCAACACAGACCGGTCCTATACCGGTATTCCAAACTCACCGACTGTGTTGATTTCACTGATGCTGCTTTGTTGTTGGAGCCAAGGAAAGTACCACGGCAGCTGGCAATTCTCCCCACCTTGATTATTGACGCGGGAGAGCACCGGGTATCTCCGACAAACAATGCAGGATTCTTCAGCTGGGTTTCCTGGTCTTACTTTTCTATTCTAGAGGTTTCATGAAAGTAACAGTTCCTTGTCGAAAAGGTCAAGGGAACTTCTCTCCTCGCAATCCCCTTCTGATTCGCTGTCTTTCTACTCTTGGAACTACTGTTTCCTCGTGTGCTTTGCCTCGCTCAGAGTGTGCTCTCATGCTCCACCTTTTATCTGTGTGGAGAAGTGTAATGGAAGTCAGGTGTTTGTGATAGTCAGTAATTGCTTGAGCTTGCCCGACCATTCTATTGGTAGACGTCAGGTATATGGCTCGGGTGTTAGTCCATTTTTTCTGATAGCGAGCTGTTACTGAGAAAGGATTTGTGTTGAAAAAGGGGGCAAAAGTTGAGTTCCTAAATATCCTACCTGATAGAATGGGGTAAAGGTGTTACAGGGAAGGGGATACAGTGTCTCGCCATCCGGTGTCCCACTGCCACTCCCCAAAAACCGTTCACCCAGGTGATCCTCCTGCACTTGTCCACCCCCAGGAACTGGATCCAAAAGCGATGGCCATGTCCTGGCCACCTGGATAAGGGATCCCCAGGGACTAGTGGGTGAGACACCTGATTTCTCACACCTACATGCTGCAGCTTCAATCATCAAAGGACTTTGCAAATTCAAACACATCACCCTCATCAAACTGCATTTGCTCCCACTGCAAGCAGGTATCATCTACAAATCCTGCTGCATCATTCACAAGGCTGTTATCCTGACATCTCCAAGCTGCCTTGCTGAGAAGCTCTGCATCTCCAGAGGGCTAAGAACCACCAGAAAAAGAACATGTGCAGACTTGAACTCTGTTGGTGCAGGGAGGAAAGAACTGGATGACGGGCCTTCTCTGCCAGTGCTCCCAGAATCGGAAACCCAATTGTCAAACCCAGACTCACCCCCACACTTCTACACCTACACCTCAGGAAGAAGCTCCAGATCCTCCTCTTCAAACAATGGCTCCTGTCTAACATCTAGGCCTTATATCTTCACTCCTACCCTGAGACTAGGTGATCTGCTCCCCCTGTTTCTTCCCTTGGTTGCTCGTAGATCCCTTGCTGCCAAATTGCTCACCCTTCACCTCCCTAATTGTTAGCTCCCCACTCCCTTGTATTTGCTTCCCTCACTGTGTCCTTCCCTTTATGGCTTGTACAGTGCTCTGTTGCTTCCCGAAACTAGGGCAGCGCTCAATAAATACCATAATAATAATAATAATAAATGGGTGCAGGCACCACTTTAACCCCAGACTAAAAATATACCAGTTATTGTGGTAATCTCCTGGGAGGGACTTACTGAGAACTGGTAGAACTCTTGGCTTGAACGCTCTACTTCCAGAGTGACTCTTTCTGTTGTTAAGTTGTCCCAAAGCACTACTCACATCCTAGAGAATAACCATATAATGTGGTGTGTGCGCCGTGTGTTTGGTGTCAGCGTTACTAGCGGAGCACTATTGAGCACTATTGAATTCCCGGAGTCTGTTTTCACTGGCTTCTGAAGGAGGTGTGCCTCACCCTGAAATACACCGGCACGGCGCAGAGCGCATACAGTGTTTGCGCAGCCTGTTTTGTGTTTAGTGTTGTGGGGTGCGGCCTGAGGCTTCCTCTGTGGTCACTGACAAAGAAGCCGAAAGTATACGAAATGTATGTATAAACTGCCACCAGCTCTTTGTGCTGAAATTCCAAAAGCACACTGCATTTGTCAACAAAGACCTCGGAAAGTCACTGCATTTACCATTGTTGAGATTTGTCGACCACCTGTAGCGGTGCTTTTTTATTTTATTTTGTACTCTTCAGTGACTGTGTGCTCTAATCCAGGTACACCTGTACAGCGCAATCTATGCATTATGGAGCAACATTGCGTTTGATTTAGACAACTTTCCCGACACACACTTAGCGGCTGCTCTGGCGGATGCCTTGCCAATACCAATAATTTCGAGGTCTGAAGCCTTATAGACTCCCGTGGGTGTCTCCCCGCCACCGGGAACACCTTTTAGAGGCTCCCACCTACGGGGTATCAGACACTGCAATGTTGGCAGCGTTACCAGATTCAGCTTTGTCGGTTCTGAAACATGCATGGAACTTGAATGCAAGTCTGATCCCTGACTCAGATGCAGGCGCTTCAGGGCTTCTGGTCCATGTGGGAATTGAGGTGGAGCCTGTGCCACTCATCTGCGATCGCGCCCACCAGACTGCCTCATCACCATCATTATATGCTTCAGACGATTCAAAGTCATTTGAACCCTCGGCATATTCACATTAAATGCCCATGCAAAATGAAGCCTCCACTCTTTTTCCTCCATTATCTATCGATGCAGTAAATTCAGCTACTCCAGTGTTGTATGCTTTAAATTTTACTTTGACAAATGTGTTAAGATTTTATGAAACTTTGCATGAGGACAATAGGGACCTAAACGCCACTTTGGCCTCTTTAATGGCCGAGCTAAGCTTCATTCAAGGTTTTGTGTTTGCTTCTTCAAAGGACATGGGTGTTAGTGGAAATAATATTCCTATTCCTAATGCTGTACATGTACCTACTAATAATTCCACACGTGTTGAGTACATCAGTCATCATATCCCATTGCTATGTGACAAATCTGTATTGCAAGCGGAATTGGGAGGTGTGCAGGAAGGGGCCGTGGTTCTGGACTCTACTATTGCTCAATCTGATGCTCCTGTACCAGTAAATAATAAGGATCCCCGTCTATAAACCCAGAAAAATATAATTGGATATTTGCAAGTGTTTCTCAATAAGGGATAAGGGGTTTCTGTCTAAAAAGGCCAGAAACATCAAAAATATCCCCAAATCCCAAAATAAGGCTTTTCGTACATTTCGTCGTCCTTTAAATGTTAGATTGGGGACTCACAGTCATTCTGACGACACAGGGAATGTTCAGCAAAAGGTGGGTGATAATAAGAGGCCCTATTTGTATAAAATGAGTGTAGTCGACATGCCTGTGCAGAGTTGGACAGCTAATGATGTCCCCACACCGGCGAAAGTGCACAATCAGAAAATTAACGATGTCTCCATTATCGCCAATGTCTCAATACCGACTGTGAATTCTCTGTTCAAAAGTACGCCGGGTAGTATTTTGGCGGTGACTATGGCTGTTTGTCATCAAAACAACATGGGGGGCATGTGTGTTAAGAACAAGGGTAAAAAACAGCCCAGGTTGGCAGTGGGAAAAAATTCAATTGCGCATTTTTGTAAACCAATACGCGCTCTAACAACTGAAAACATGGTAGACCTAGACCTGAGTATCCTCATTGACGAGCATGAGGAGGTAGAGGATACGTCTTCCTTTGATCTAATAACAAGGCCCCTGGAGTGTGAAAGACCTATTGCTTGCGACCCCGATATGGAGAATGGTGTTGTACAGTCAGTCCGGCCATGGGTTTTTGTGGGTAACACTTAGGACCAGGACTTAAGAAGTACTAGTGGGTAGTAATGTTGAGGAGGTTCTGCCCTCAACCCAGTCTGGTCAAAGAATGGTACGCCCTAGTTCTCCCAGCATTATGACTCTGGAAGCCAGACTTGCTAAGCTAATGGGGTCATCCGCCATGATTCATTCTAGTAAAGGTAAGATGGTTGAGGAGAGGTCTGGTGGTCTAAATGATGAGTCTCAGGGTGGTAGGACCCACCTGAATGTACAGGTCTTGAGGGAGTCAAAGCAACCTGCCAGCCTGTTGAGGTTCACTGAAAATTAATTGAGTAGGTTGGACCAGCAGGCAGATGGTGCCATCCCAATCACATAGTGTACATTAAACAAATATTTAGGGACGAGGAAGGGTTGCCTCTAAACCGCCACCATGTGTTGTCATAGTTTAACAAGTTTCCAAAACTTAGATTAATAAGGTCCTCCGATATCTTGCAGGTGGGTTTGTTGACGATTATCAGCTTGATTTAATTAGGTTGCTTCTTTCTTCCAATTTGGTCCGTACAGTGATACTGCATGAAGCACACATGTTACATCTTTTGGGCTACGATGTGTTTGAATGGCAGACACCAATTGTGGGGACGGTGGGTTTACTGTTTACTGTTAGCCTTTCCCGTGAATCCAATGCAATGTGCACTGTATATAATTTGTTTGGGATTAATGATGTTCTACCTAAAGAAAATAGGGTGAACTGGTCCACAGTAGTTAGGTCATTTCACCATGTAAGACATGCTGCAAATGAGTGAAGTCAGCCCTTGAGGATGGCCGTTGGAACACTAGTGGTCACTCCCACCTCTTGTCCTCTTCTTTTGACAAACTCTACACAGTCAAGTAAGGAATCATCTGTTTCCATGAAACTTGGCTGAAATCTACGCCTTTAGTGGATGGTTACGTTATATGTGGCGTGAACGCTCAAAGAGGTCTGATAGGTAGGCCGTTTGGTGGTCTCTGTGTGTAATTAAGAAAAATATCGGCCTTTAAATGACTCAATTGCATTCAGGGTCTCCCGACATATTGGTGGTGAAGCTCGATCTGAATTGGTTGTCTGTAAATATTTGTAAATCCTGCATTCTATTTAATGTATATGTTATCCCTGAGAGGTGCAGTTTAGAGGCTTTTTAAAAGACTTTAACTGATTTATTTGCACAGTGATTAATGGTTTCCGAATTTCCTTTTATTTTATTGGGTGACTTAAAAAGCGAGCGCCTTGATGCATCATGGTACTCGTCTGCTTCCCATAAGCATGGGTAGTGGGTATTGTAGAAGCGAGGTATGTTGATTAGACAGGAATTTGGGATATGGGACCTACACATCCAGAAAGGGTGTATCTCAGGTGATTCTCCTCCAAAATGTGTGCATTAATTCATGCAGCAGAATTTGACACTGGATTATATTTTTGGCTCCTGTGAGTTGTTAGTTTTTTGCGGAGATGCGAGTTGTGGCAGGTGATGCAAGCAATAACTTATTAGCTTTTGCCTTTATGATAACAACTCTCACTCGGGGAAAGCAGATTGGGGGAGCGCCTTTGGAAGTATGTGTGTATGGAATTCGCAAGTAATTTGGAGACCATCCCAAAGTTCTAGATTTGACAAGGGAGTGGCCTCTTTACTATTGCACGATGATCTGGATTTAACTGATCCCTTGAACTATGTATGTGTGGTCCAGAGCCTTTTATCCAGTTTTTGGAGATGTTCGAACCTTTCCTGCATAGGCCGTTAGAGGGGTCACCTCCATATGGTTAGATAAATGTATGGAAGGCATGGTATAAAAGCAAGACAGACACAAGTGATCAGAGTTCAAGGGTGTTTATTAAACAGCAAAAATGGGTGAGAAATACACCTAATTTAAACCTAAATCTAAGATGGGAGCAAGCTACGATCATCAAATAATAATAATACAGTCCTATTGAAGTCTTGTCAAATAAAAAGTGCCTATACTAAAAAGAACCTATTGCCAGTCATTACCTCTAAATAAAAAAAATAGTGTGGGATAATGTTCTCAAAGAAAGAAAGAAGTGTTCTCAAACGGATAAGTCAGGATGTTATAGCCAGGGTCTCCCTTCCCCAAGTTGGTAGCATGGGACAAGGCTGGACTCTCGAGCACAGCACACTTCTGGGCCTTCTCTGGCCCAGGTTTACAGTTCCTATTCCAATATCAGGACCTCCTGTGTCCAAGTCTCTTCATGCAAAGTCTCTTGCTTCTTTGCAGGTCTGGGTTGAAATGATCTGGTTTTCGCCACCCTTCTTCTTTTGAACTGCCGAGATGGATTAGCTGATTCCTCATACTTTGGGCCTTGCTCAAATTGTGCTCTCGTGCTCCGCCTTTTATTCCTGTGGGGAAGGGAAAGGGCCGTCAGGTGTGCGTAGTTATCGGCAATTGCCTGACTCTGCCTGACCCTTGTGTTGGGACACATAAGGTAAACTGGTCTGGTGATAGTCAGTTGTCTTTCGCGGTGTGAGAAAGTATTTGTGTAGGAAAAGGGGGCTAGAGCTTTTACATATTATACGAGGTAGGATGGGGAAAAGGTATTATAAGGAAGGGGGTACTGCATCTCACCCGTCGATGTCCCACTTCTACTTCCTGAAGACCCCCCATCCAGGTGATCCTCCCGCACTAGTCCACCCCTAGGAACTGGAACCAATAGCGATGGCCGTGTTCTGGCCACCTGGATGACAGATCCACAGGGACTAGCGAGTGAGACACCTTCAGGTTTCTCACATACCCGTCCTCCATGCACTGTAGTCGCATCTGTTTCACAGGGGAACCGAGAAAGGAAATCTACATTTCCCTGGTCTTTTCCTTTTTGGTGTTCCACAGTGAAACAGTAAGGTTGCAGGTCTAGAAACCATTGCATGACACGAGGGTTGGAGTCTTTGCATTGGCTAATCCAAACTAGGCGAGAATGGTCGGCGACTTATGAGAATTTCCTTCCTAAATGTTAGTATCTAAGGTGGATTATGGCCGACGTAATGGCCTCGGCCTTTAATTCCAGCACAGAGTAATTTTTTTCACGTGGGAAAAGTTTGCGACTTGTAAACAAGATGGGATGTTTAACCCGTTGCTAACTTGAGATAGGACTACACCTAACCCTGTATGGGAGGTGTCTGTTTGCAATATGAAATCCGTAGAGAAATCTGCTAACTTTTAGGATCGGGTTCTGGCACAGGGTTTGTTTCAAGGTGTTATAGCATATATCATCCTCATCCATCCAATGAAGTTTCTGGGGTTACACGTTCTTACGTTTATCTGTCAGCCGGGCTGTTGTGTCTGAAAAATTTGGGATAAACCAACGGTAATATCCTATTAACCCTAGAAAGGTTTTAAGGTCCCTTTTAGTTTTGGGCATTGGTGTATCTAAGACGGCTTTCACGTTCTCATGTTGGGGCGGTATATTCTCATTTCCTGCAAAGAAGCCGAGGTATTTTACAGCTGATTGGTCCATTCTGCATTTAGATGGATTAGTAGTCAGGCCGGCATCTCTGAGGACTTTTATAATAGTATACAAATGGAAGAGATGGTCCTCCCAGGTTTTACTATAATTGACAATATTGTCAACATAAGCTCCACAGAAATGTGAATAAGGCTACGAGATTGTATCCATAAGGCGTTATAAGTGGCTGGAGCGCTGTGTAAGTCGAAAGGGAGGACTTTGAATTGAAACAGTCCTAGGGGAGTTGAAAATGCTGTCCTTTCTTTATCTGGCCCATATACTGGGACTTGCCAGTATCCTTTTGTCAAGTCTATGGATGGATAGAAAGGTGGCAGATCTGGGTTTATCAATTAGGTCTTTGATGCGTGGCATGGGAGATGTTTCTAAGTCGGAGATTGCATTGACTTGACGTAAATCTTTACGAAACCTCCAGGAGTGGTCAGGTTTAGTGACTAATAAGACAGGGGAGGACATGCGTCTCGCCCGTTGGTGTCCCACTTCCACTCCCAGATCACCCCCCGTCCAGGTGATCCTCCCCCACTGGTCCACCCCCAGGAACTCGATCCAATAGCAATGGCTGTGTCCTAGCCACCTGGATGACAGATCACTGGGGCTAGCGGGTGAGACACCTTCAGGTTTCTCACATAAAGCAGTTCAAGAAAAAAAGGGAGAACTTCGCTGCAATCTGAGGTTAAGAAATGCCCGCATAGCCAATGCGTGATGTTAAGATATGCTTAACTAAACAAGTATTCAAAAACTGGATAACATGTCATAAAGTCGTGTTTGCTCAAAGGGATTCCAAAACAATGTTGAGGGAAGTCGCAAATAAGCCATCTAGTTTGTTTTGGACCCTGATTAAGTTGCCCGGCACTCAGGTAGTCTTACAATCAAACCCCATTGAAGAAATGGTCTGGCTAAACCACTTTGCAAAACTGTATCACGGTGGGGCTGACCTTGTTGCGTTTACTTGTGACATATCCCAGTGGGTGGTGGCTGGACCTATCAGGGGAGGATATTTTATGTTTCATTAAGTTGAAGCCGTCGAGAGCCCCCAGGCCCAATGGTTTATGAAATTGCCCTTTTAAATCTGATCCTGTTCTGTCAGCCAAAGTTCTGTTTGATTTATTTAGTAATATAGTCAGGACTACGGAAATTAAACTCTCATGGGTAGGGGCTAACATCATTCTAATATTTAAAAAGGGGTATAGACTGGAGCCCAGGAATTAACAACCAATATCCCTGTTGGTTGGCAGCAGTGAAATTCTCTCTATGTTGCTACCCAAGGATTTGGAAACTTGGACAAAGAGAGAACATTTGCTGGACGTCTACCAGGCTGTTTTTAGGAAGGAGGTGAGGACCTCTAAAATATTGTTTTTTACTAAAGTTGCTGTCGGATCAAGCCTAGAAACAGGGGACTGAAGTTTACATCGCATTCCTAGATCTTGTCCAGGCTTTTGACTGTTTGAACAGGGGTAGGCTTTGGGGAAAGATGCAGGAAAATAAATGCCCCGTCCACATCCTACATATTTTAGTTGCACTGCATACAGACACCCGCGTCTGACTGGATCAACAAGGGACGTTTAGACAATGGAGCAAGTCCAGTCACAGGTTGTAACAAGGATGTGTTTTAGCCCTGTTTTTATTACATTTTATATTCATGGCATTGGTCGAGCTTTTATCAACGTCCGCACAAATCCCCCACAACTTGGTCTGTTCCATGTTCAGTATATGGCGTATGTGGATGATCTTTTACCCTGTAATCGTATAGCTGTCGTTCTACAACGGGGTCTGTGTGCGGTGCATCTTTTTGTAGGGGACTTGGATTTGAACATAAATGTGCTTAAAGCAAATGTGTTGAAAATGAAACCAAAGCCCCATAAATACATAAAAGTTTGTTTGTTTAACTTTCATTTGGGCAAAGTAAAGGTAGAGATGGTAACGGTATAGATATTTGGGAATCATTGTTACGTCCACAAGAAGCCAGACAGAACGGTACTTGTTCAGTCCTTTATACCCTTAGATATAACTCTGGGCCAATATGCCATCAGCCAAGCAACTACAATAACATTCCAGTGTGCCTGTGCAACTAGATACACATCTTACTGTGGGTTGGATCATTCAGCCTGTTTCAAAGATGCTGTACTTAACTATATACAGATGTTGAAGCTTATGTACAATTTACACTAAAGTTAAAATATACCAAACAATGATTGTTGCAAATAAGCAGCATCCACTTTTAAGTAAGAAGGGCCAGGCTAGAGTTGCCTCAGTCCAACCAAGATTCCTGTACAAGCGTTTCGGTAGATTTCCGATCCTTCCTCTCTTGAAATGCTATCACCAGAAAGTTCTTCTGAGGCTTACGTATGGGGCACAAACACATGAAGATGAGTTGGATTGGGCTAAGGTCGAGCCACCCACATGGAGAAGAACTCTGGTTCTCCCATTGGGAGTACCGATATGAATGATTAGACACAAATTGGGCCTCATTTCCATTAAAGCTCAGATGATACATTGGCAGGTATTACAGCGCTACAGAGTTGCGCTCTGAAACACTTGTGTACAAGCGCAATACAAATTAAATATCATATCATATCTTTGTAAAAATGATATCACTGCCAAAGCGTTCTCTATTTATATCCTTGCACAGGCAGCTGGATCAGGATACTTGTAAAGTATTGAATTGTTGGGTAAAGAAATGTATCCATATTTTGGATGATATAGGTTGTTCATTGAAATAGTTGATGTGCTCTCCAAACAAAGTGAAACAAAAATTATTCAATCTGGACCAGATAAATAACAGAGGCAGAATCGCTGAATGTAATATTTTTTATTACTCAACTTATATCATCAGACCAGTCAATGTAGGACCTCAGTATTTGTGTAAACATCCCTCCTGTGATTTTAGAGCGACGTTTTTAAGATTCAGGTTAAATTGTTTTTTAACAAATAAAGTGTCAGGTGCTCGTTTGGGAACTGCGAGAAATTAGAGATTATGTAGATTCTGTCACACTGAGGTTGAAACACTGAAGCATTTCGTAATGGTTTGTGAAACTCTGTCCCCCTGTAAGAAAACAAATGTTTATGAAGCTTTTTAAACATGACGTCCTTTTGTCCCAAGATCATGTATGGAATCGGATGATGAATTCTAATGAAATATGTCACCGTTTTAATTTTTATTGTCTTCGTTTTAAAAGTGGTGTAAGTGTATGCATTGTCTTATATTTATTGTATGGTGTAATTTGTGTGTTTTGCTAAAGGTTACATTGTAACCATAAGGTAAATAAATTAAAAAATATATAAAATTAATAACCATCCTGCGCACTTCAGTTTAGTTCAGACCCTAGCAGTTTGTTATTTTTCCCACCATTTGTACAATGTCCCTAATAAAACTGTTCCTAAGCTCAATGTCAACCATGTGACAGGCTACACTTGGAAGGCCATGGAGAGAAGGGGATACAGAGGTTTGCAGGCAGGGGATACAAGTTAGAAACGGAAAGAGAGGCCGATTCTTGATTAAGTTGTAGGTGGATCTGTTGCTACTAATGAAGCTCTAGTTTGATGCAGTCTGACCTTTGAACCTGGATTTTTAAGTTCCTGATTCTGCCTCAGTGATTCCCTTCTTATCCTTTTTGCAATGTTCCCTTTGAATCTCCTCTCTAGGGAATGAAGCTCTAGTTTGATGCAGTCTGACCTTTGAACCTGGATTTTTAAGTTCCTGATTCTGCCTCAGTGACTCCCTTCTTATCCTTTTTGCAATGTTCCCTTTGAATCTCCTCTCTAGGGAATCTCCAAGGCAGCAATTCAATAAGCAACGACTCCCAACATCTTTAGTTTTGGTGATTACGTGGCCCTGAAAGTGCTACCTTTAAGCGGAAACTATTGTCATTAAAATAAGAGCTTTAACATAAGAGCTTAAATAGGGGCTTTGAAAGAGGGTCTCTAATGCTTTACAATGCAGATGACATGTGAGGATAGATTTGTGTTGTTTGGCTATGTGTCCCACCCATTTAACACATATATCTAAGTCAAATCTATATGATTTTCCACTCACCCCCACCCATCTCCACTCAAAACCACATCCCTTTCGCACTCTTTCCCTGCATTTGTATTGTGTGCTGAATTTGGCGGCCATTTTTACTTCGAGAATGGTGGCCGCTCTATGTTAATGTTTCTAAAAAGTTATTTTTAATGTTTTTTAATTAAATATCTACTAGTTCTTTTAAGTAATGTAACATATTTATATTTATTGAGTCTGTTGATGTTACTCTTAATTCTGTGGTGAAACTTTTGCAAACTTTAGGTATTTATTTATACGTTGTGCACTACTAATGTGCTCCGTAGTGCCTTAGCAGTTATAAAGTATGAACATTTCCCAGCATGCCAGGCGCTGTAGATAGTGTGTTCCTGCTACTCCCTTTCTTCTATTGAATATGTGGTGTCTAGACGCAGTGGGTGCTCGAGATCGGAAAAAGTAGTGGAAAATCTCCTTCAGAGGAAATGGATCTGACGACTTAAATACAGTACAAAGCTTTCCTTCTGTCTTAATCGCTCGCACCGTTTGGTGGCTTCATTGAAAGTTTATTGTGTAAAGCCCTCGTCCGCTTTTTGATATACTACTACAGAGCAGGCTGTGATTTAATTATCAGCAAACGCATAGGAGGTGATTGCCAGAAACTGTGACATGACCTGCATGTTAAATAGCCGCTGAGTCAAAGGCACCTATGGTGTTCTCCCTCTCTTCTCCCCACCCACTGTCTTGCTCTCCTTCCCTTCCCTCCCCACCCTATCACTCGCCCTTGCTTCTGAGCTAGCTTGCAATGAGGGATTTCCATGCCAAGGAAACCCTCTCAACTAAGCATATATTCTGCACAGGATCAATGCTTCTTGGATAACCCCCCACCTTCCTCAATTTACCACCTCGTCATCCGCTCCCACCATGCACTTTGCGGCCAACAATGTACGGCACTCCTGGCGAATCCCTTCACAATTGGCCCCTCAACCTTCCTTGACTACCAGTCAGTGGGACTCCCTGCGCCCACTCATTCCGCAGAGCCAGCGGCACCCCGCTCTTTTTTGGCTGCTTCTTCTCCTCGTTGCCGATTCGGACCTACTTCACCCGGCAGAGCCACCTGCACTGTTTTGCCACTAACTTCATTGCACACCTGTACCCTCCCCCATTACTCCAGCCTTGCCTACTTGTAACCGTGTATTAATAGTTTGCACTCGTTTTTAACTCTAGTTACACTCCATTCTGCTTCCCGCCATGCCCTTCCCATGTCTATTCTACCAGCGTTTGGCACCCATTAACGGGTTACCCCATTTTCCACTTAAGCCGCCCGATGCCCTTTACTATAACACCCACTCTCAGGTGTCACGGCACCCATTTGACCCTTCTTTACGTCTGAAAAATACTCAAAATGTTAAGTTTCCAACTCCAGCCAACCTTGTTTATATTTGCTATTACTACAAGTTTGTTGTGTTTACATGGAACAAACGTGCAGTAACTGTAGCCTGTCAAACAGTTTCACCGTTCTCATTGGACATGTGTGGCATTTGCGTTAAAAAGTATTGTTTGGTTGTTTCCGCCGTAATACATTTCATGGGGCATTCAAAACCTAGCCCCAACATTATGCGTGTTTTTTTTTAAGCCTTTTAATGTTGGTTATTGTTGTGCACTTATTTTGAATACGTAGAGAACTTAAAAATGTGATCCGCTTGGAAAGAATGTTCAATTGTATTTCTCTGTCCCTAGTTTATAACCTATCAAAGGTATGTTTCCGGCCACAAGCAGTACGGTTCATAGGGACGCAACAAGTCCAATCGCTCCCTTTGATGTCACATTTCCGAGCCTGCGAGTGATGCAGACATGGTTTAGCTCAGGGTTGGGGCGACGGTGATAAAAACAGGTGTACGCAGGCTGTGTCAGAGCAACGGATGGAATCGCTACCCCATTGCTAAGCTAATTAAAGTGACAGCAAGTATTTTTCTGCATTGTCTACTGTCCTGTGACTTGTGGTTCCCATGTGCAGGGTGTTAACTTCTCTGATATGGCACATTCGGTTGTTTGTTGTACATCTGATGCAAAGGGACTGGCCTACAAACTTTCCTAAGAGACTGGCCTAACAGCTGAATACCCATGCCAAGCGATGTCGCAGAGCACGCGGCACAGCTGAGCTGGGAATGCTGTGATGCCTCTAACTGCCGGGCATGAAGAGCCCCTCCTGAGTAGAAGACAGTGATGAAGCTGCTGGCTCAAATCCCAAGGCTGCCAGAGCCTGCCTTGCAAAAAACAGCCTACAATTTCAAAATGGACTTTCTTCCACCTGTTCTGCGAAATGACCTGTTTGTTATCATACTGCTGGTTTATGGGTGGAGAATAGATTTTGCTACTCCATTGTAGGCTAGGCCTGGGGGCGGAGGGGCAGAGCAGAATGCAGCCATCCTATGCACTGGTCTGTGTTTGCATTACAGCCTATTTCTCTCTACTTCTGATCTCCTGTGTAGTATTTGTGTCCAAGTGCCGAGTGCCTGGAATGCCTGAGGTGTGGGGGAGCTGGATGAACACTGGTATCATGGGGAGAAGGACACGCCTGTAACAGAGGGTGATGATCCTCGGGAGCTCCCTTTCCTGATAGGCATGACTGGGATTTACAACAATACAACGGGTACGTGAAAAAAGTGTTTTTCGCTGTATCTATTGCATGCTTGACTAGGGAACAGGAGTCTTCAGGGACTCTAGGAATAATACAGAGCCAGTTCCTTAGAGTGCTGCAATGATACAGTACAGGGTTGCAAGGGCAACTACAGGCCTGCAATCAGGTCAGAGCATTCTTAGGCACCTGTGATACAGTCAGAGCACCTGTCGTGGATAGACAGTGTAGGGTCGATGCTGTAAAGGGCACAGGGTCGGAGTGTGAGGTTGGAAGCCTGAGTTAACCTGCAGTAGGACACATTCCAGTTACAGATTACAGTTTCAGTTACAAAATGGCAGATGCCAGTCCACTGACCAGGCAAGAGGTGGGGCATATCTGTCAGATAAATCGGGGTCGAGGGCAGAGCTGGAGAGGTTGAGGCACATGGTGGATAATTGGGATGTGGTCCCCAAGTTGGTACAAAGGAATAAGGCGGTGGGGGCCGTCCAGAAACAGCAGTTACGAAGGGTACCACAGGGAAGGGACAGGGGAGATAGTGCTGAACTACATGCGAAGCACAAAGATATCACCAAGGGAATGAAGATAGGGAGGGATCAGAGACCCTCAGATTTTGCAGTAATGCTTACACAAACTTTCATGGGGGCCACAATATGGCGGCTGTTGTCAGACGAGATAATGAGGGTGACGGAATAGAAGGTGGATGTGGAGGAAAAGTTAAGGCCCACCCAGGGATGGGCATACATTCTGAATGCAGCTGATGACGCATGGCTGGCAGTGAGAAAGACAGTGCCAGTGAAGGAGTGCAAGGAGTGTGATTAAGGCAGAACACACAGAGGGGCAGGATTGTGAGGTGGTAGCAGCAGTGCCTGGGGGATTGGGGTGGATGACGTAGAACGATGTGGCGAGTGCCTCTATGTATTTTCAAGAAAGCAGAGGAAGAGGAAGATAGAGGACACACTGACTGGCTAGGTACTGGGGGAGGCAACGGTATGCAAGAGAGGGGAGGGAGGACATTCTGGAAAAAAAGTGGTGCAATGAAAGGTTTGGCAAATAGTTTCCTGCAAGGAGAAAGGGGCAGGGTACGGACATTCCCAATGGCTATGGTGACGGACACTACTAGGAGTCCCACCCACATTCTGACCCACATAAACAGGGTACTGATAGCATGGAGGAGACATGCCCGGACAGAAAGGAAAGACATTATTTGGATTTCGGAAGGACGGGCAACTGCAGTTTGCGCTTTGAACAAAATGAACAAAATGCCAGTGGAAGGGTAGTGTCAGGGAAACTACATGACTGCATGCCAGAGTCCGTCAAAAGACAACAGGAAATGTTCAGGGCATGTGTACCAGAGAAGGACATTGACAGGCCCACGTATAAAGAAGGTGGTCAGTGGCAGCATGACTCAATAGTGTTTGGAGGAAAGAGCACCATATGGTGAATTACAATCAGCGGTGTTGGCTCTAAGAAGAAAGAAGATAATTCCATCTGAGCGAGAGTGTCCCATGATACCTGACAATGACCTACAGCCACAGCTAATGACATCCATAGAAGATAAGGAGTGGCATGTGGCACAGGGCCCACAGCTTGAAGTGGTGAAGTTTATCCTACAGAAGAGCAAGAAGGAGGGTCAAAGGAAATGTGAGCAGCTCATGGACAATCGGAAAGGGGAGGATGAACAAAAGATGCAACGTATCAATGCAGAGAAAGAGCAAGAGAATGCAATTCAGTGCCCGACAGAGATGGCCTGGTGGTCCACGTCAAAAGAATGCTGGCAGGGCCACGTGGACATTTGTGTGACTTGTTGGAAGAAAAACCAGAAAGAGGAGCTAAAGAAGGAGCAGTTCAAGCAGATGGATGAGAAAGGCACACAGTGGGAAGACTGGCTATCGTGTGTTCTCCATGGCCTACAAGTGAGAGAGTGGTCAGCGACCAGGTATTCACCATGCAAGATGCTATTTGGGAAAGCTATGACAAGCATTGACAAGTTGCTGCTGACTGTGGGTGCACTAGGTACTGGGCGGTACTTGAGGCTGACTATATACTGGAAAATAAGACTTGGACAGTGCACACAAACATGACAGGGCTGGTGCTGGATGTTAGAATGACAGGGATGCTCAGAGCTAGAAAGGAAGGGACATGTGGTTATGACTGTTTTTGTTGTTTTCTGATGCACCCTACATTATGGCTGATGCAAATAGGTGGGGGTGTTTATGCAATACAGTACAGTAAATGAATGGCTTTAGATGAGTTAGAACATAAATCAGTTGTCTTAGTGTGATAATATTATTTATTTCTTTTGTATCCTTATTGAGTTTGTATGTATCAGAATAGTTTTATTGCAGTGTGCTTTGTGTAGAAATAGTGCAAGACTTTGGTCAGTGATTCATACATAAAATGAGAAAAGAGGGAAAGAAACTGGGCACATGTTAACTTCTCTGATACTGCACTTTCTTTTCATTTATTTGAGGTAGATTTGATGCAATGGTACTGGCCTACAGACTTGCCTAGGAGACTGGCCTAACAGCTGAACACCCATGTCAAGCTATGTCACAGAGCAAAAGCAAAGCGCACAGCACAGCTGAGCTGTGGGATGCTGTGAGGCCTCAGACTGCGTGGCACAAAGAGCCCCTCCTGAGAAGAACAAAGTGATGAAGCTGCTGGCTCAAATACCAAGGCTGCCAGAGCCTACCTTGCAGAAAACAGCTTACAGTTTTGAAAGGTACTTTCTTCCTCCTATTCTGCATAATGACCTGTTTGTCATCATACGTGCTGGTTTATGGGTGGAGAATAGATTTAGCTACTCCATTGTACATAAGGATGAGCCAGGCCGGGGGCTGGGAGGGTGGAGGGGGAGCAGAATATATTTGTGTCCAAGTACGGAGTGCCTGAAATGCCTGAGGTGTCGATGGGGAGCTGGATGAGCACTGGTATCGTGCGGAGCAGGACGGGCCTGTAACACAGGGGATGTTCCCTCTGCTCTTGATCCATTCCACCATTGCCCTCCAACCCTTTAGGTGACTCTGCACATTTTATCTGTGCACCCTCTTGCCCTGTGGATCAGTCACTTCAGATCACGTAAACTCTGCTACTGACCTAATGCTGGCTGTTGTTTTCTCTTTTAGTGCCACCTATAAGTCGAAACTATTGCATTAGAGTACAAACAGGGAGGAATGACCTCTGAGGAGGGACACAAAGCTTGTAGGTGTTTGGTTATTTGCCCACCCATTGACTACCCATGGCCATGCTAATCCCTATGGCCATTCTCTCCCAGTTCCTGCCCTTCCCCACCGAAAACACTTCCTCATGGGAAATTTTTGAGCTTGCTTTAATTAAGCTTTACCATAAAACTTTGCACTTGAAGTGCCTACGAGTGTTTTTTTCAAAGCAGTCTTCTGAAAGTTGTCTTAATTATAGCTGTCAACGTTCTATTGGTGTAATAAAAATGACTTAACCAAGTCTACCTTCAGCCACTCGATTTACAAGAACTGTCACTGAAGTATTGGCAAAGCCAAGAGTTTTAGCTTTTGCATAAGTGTTATGCATCTAACAAGCACTGCTATTAGATGACTGAAATGTCTTTTTTAATTGGGCTTCTTGAAGTGTGATGTTAGGCTTCGAGGAAAAATGTTTTTAAGTTTTTACATTTTATTGCTTGTAATGTGCTGCTTTGTCGTATGCCAAATGTGTGAAAAGTTCTACTGATGAACTATAAACGGACAACAATAAATAAAGTAAATGCCACTACGGTAGTGCCTAGAAAGTGGATGACCTGGCTGGCCTTACAGCTTTTATAAAACAACTATTGGCAGTTTGGGCCTTTGTAGAGGCATGGTAAAGGCACTTGCCAAGCACTGCCATAGTGGTATTAACTGCCCATTGATGGTAGCTGATGGTAGCTGGTGCGAGTCATCTAATAGCAGTGCCTAGCAAATGCCTATACTTTTACATTAGCCAACACTCTTGGCTTTGCCAATGCTTGTTTTTCTATGCCGGTGGGTACTCCCTACAGAATTCCACTCTGAACATACTTTGGAATATAGTCACTAGTGATTTCCGAGTGATCTGGCCAACTACTGTTGGTGTTCCTCATATGCACAGGAAAGGGGATAGGTAAACACATCTTATAGGCCCCAATAACAACAGCACAGGCACAGCGTTGCTTTTCTCACACAAAGGCAGCTGAAAAAACAGCTGAGAATGTCACCCTAGAAAGGCGTCACACTATTACATCAGCTATGGTCTCACAGTTATTTTTTTATGCTGCAAATACTTCAGAATGGAAACACTGCTCACTCCAATCCAGTAACAGAATAAAGTCTCAAACTTCACAAATAGTCATACATGTAGCAGGGCTACACAAGCATCATAAATTGTTGCAAAAAGTTGGACCTATTCCATAAAAGAGTGCAATACAATATAGCAAGCCATGAAGTGTGCAACAGGCATCAATGGCAATGGATGATCAGTGAAAGGAAATTAGTGAAGATGTTTCTACAAATTCCTTTACTTTGCAAATTCCTTAACTCCTTTATTTGGGCAATCATCATACATTTGCTATTCAGCATTTTCCTAAGGTTCTACACCTCCTTTACCAGAGAGGAAGAATATTGTAGGGATTTTGGACAGATAATAGGCTTCCAGATATCAAAATGTGGGCCAAAATCATTACCACACTTTTGGATACATTATTTTGTAATCTATTAGTATTTATCCCTGACAACCGCTATGTAGTCAGCAAACACATTGGGAATGGTACCATCATTTGCATGAAGAGGAAGAATGTGATTATTTTCTGCATATACATAAAACGCATTCCAAAGGAGTGCAGAAGTTTGCTCCAGGCCAGTATTGTGGAACAGCATATCGGAAAATGTAAGATACTGGTGCAGTGATTTTAGCAGATCTTTGTCACCTATTCAGTAGTACCTTGATACTTTGTGTAGTTCCTAGAAAGTTAAAAGAATTGGCTAAACCACTGCAAAAAAACCTGAATCCATAATTGTTGTCCAACGTTTGACCAATTTCACAATGGCTATTTCTGTGTAATTGACACACTTTAGCCTCACAGATCTCTCATGATCTAGGGAGATTCGCAGATGGAGGAGTTTTTGCAGCATTAGTAATTCTAGATCTGTCTGATGTGTTTGATGCTGTAGATCACTGATCGCTCCTTGAATTCTTAAATTTTCTCGGCTTCCTGGGAACAGTACTGGAATAGTTACAATATTATCTCACAGGATGCTGTAAAACAGTAGCCTTAGGACCTTATGACTCAAACAAACAACCATTTCCTTCAGGCATGCCACAGGATCAAACCCTGTCGATAGTTTCATGGCCATAGTTATACCCATTGATGAATGTGGCCTTTTCAACAACTCCTGACCAAGGACTAATTCCAATGGACGCACATACTGACACATAGACTTGAACTCACAGTACTAAGCTATTGTTAAAAGATGCCAGCCCAAGTGCTGGCTACCCACATTCTAGGTTGTGCTTTAAACAATAACATAAATATAAAATAAATGTGGTTCATTTGTTTGGTCTCCCCTTTCCATGTGCACCAATGACACTCAGATTATCAACAACTTGGATGATAATAATTTATTTGGAGAAAACAATTCAGAACCTGCATTGAGGCAATGAAAAAGCCGGGAATTAAATTGGAAAAAAACTGAAATTCTATTGACCTCTCAAAACCAATGTCTCTGGTTGTCAGATTTCTGGCCGCCATGTATGAGGCCATGCACTAATATAGCATTTTCATTAGAAATTACTCTAATAGCTGATGCAGCGGCTGTGGCCCAGGTGAGGTTCTAGCAACTTAAAAATCTCATTGGATTCTTAAATATTATTTTCATTATATGCCAAAGCATGCTAACCAATAGTTTGGTCTCATCTTGCTTGGACTATTGAAGCTCCATTTCTCTTGGACTTGCAGATACAGATACCTACAGCCTTCAACAAATCCAGAATCGTGTGGCAGATTACTGTTTTTTTTATTTTTATTTTTAAAACATTTTTAAAGTGCGCACACAGCCCGTGGGCATTGAGGCACTGTTACAGGAATTGTTTGTTTTTTAGTTACGTGTTTTTGTCTTAGTTGCATATTTATAACACGTATTTATAACGTGCTTAAAAACCCAGAGGTTTCTAAGCATGGAACCGGGGATCGAACATGTGTTGCTTAGTGTCGTCTTGCTTCCAAGGCGCGCACGTTGCAGCTGAGCTATCCTCCCCCCGTAACCTTCAACGGTTTATAGTCATAATATCGAAAACATAATTTTGAATTACAAAAATGTCGAAACAAAAATGTCGAATTCAAAAATGTCGAAAACACATACATATAATAGAAAAAGTCATTAATTCGAAAATAAAATGTCGAAAAAAAAAATCGAAAAACCAATGTTAAAATAACTATGTAAAATGTCACAAATACTAATGTTTTTTATGGGGGGTCCCCCCCAAACCCCCATCCCAAACCCCTACCCCAACCCCCCCCCTCCTCCCCATCCCCTCCCAACACCCCCATGGATATACCTTTAATTTAAAAAAAAATATATTTAATAAAACATTAATTAAATAATTAATTATTAAAAAAACCCATCCCAAACCCCTACCCCAACCCCCTCCTCCTCCCCATCCCCCCACCCACCATGGATATATCTTTTTTTTTTTTTAAATTTCTTTATTGGTTTTACAACATCAGAACAATCAATCATTAATCAGTGCAATATTCGTAGGCCTGAACAGCAGGTCTTAACTATCCCAACTATCCCGTCCCTCCCCCCCCCCACCGAGACCCCATTGGAACTCTCAAGAGGAAAGCGTCTCAGGCTCATATCTCGTCAGGGCCACTTGGACTGTTCGGGGTGCTATCCAGTGACACTGGGTGGAGTAATGGCATCGTTAAAGCCACCCATCGGTTCAAATCTGCGCTAGAGTCCAGTCTCTGTGTTTGGATTGCCGTTTCCCAAGCCGCCGTCTCAGCAGCTATCCATTTTTTGAGGTCATTCCACCAGAGGGCCCTGTTCGGTCCCCTTGCACTCTTCCAGCTCATGGCGATACGTCTTTTCGCTGTTATATATGCCAAGTCCTTGAGTTTATTTAGGGGCTTGTTCTTGCTGGTCCGTCGGTAGCTTCCCAATATGCAGGCTGCCGGCTCATCGGTCACCAGCTCGATCTCAGCGGTCCCCATTTTTTCCCTTACGCCGCTCCAGAACTGCTGAACTATCGGGCAGCTCCAGAACATGTGGGTCATTCCCGCCCTAGGCTCATGGCATTTGGGGCATGTTTGAATTGTGGCTCCCTTGAAGTTCGATATAACTTCGGGCGTGAGGTAGGCTCTGTTGGTGACATATAGTTGTATGAGTTGGAGGCGGGCATTCCTAGAGATTGCCTTGTGGTAGTGTGTTATTTTCCCCCATGATTTGTCCTCAAATTCGATCCCCAATTCGCTCTCCCATCTACTCTTGCTTTTCAATACGTCATTTGTCGTGCTCTGCAGGAGAGTTTCGTATATTCTGGAGGTTTCATGGCCTCCTTCAGCAGCGTTTAGCAACAGTTCGATAGCCTCGTTTTCCTGAAACCGATTGGCGGCCTCCGGCCATCTTTCCTTCAGGGCTGTCATTACTGCTCCATATAGCAGGAACTGGCCCGGTGGCAGGCCAGTGGATTCGCAGAGGTCGCCGAAAGCCACAAATTCTTGCTCTTGGATGAGGTCCCCAAGCACTGCTACACCATATGGTTCCCACAGCGTGCGTGTGTCCACGTGACCCCATGAGGATTTCGCCATGACAGCTGCGATGGGGATCTGTGGGGAATACGGGTCCGCTGCCCCTATTGCCTTGCAGGCCCTTCTCCAAAGCTGAGTCCCAAGTTTGATCAGGTAAGGGAGGCGTTGCGTGTTTCCCCATCTAACCCAGAGTAGGTCCCTGAGTAGCAGTCTCGGCAGGGCTGGCTGGAGGAGTCTAGTGTCAGCAGTGGTCTCATCTGCCATCCAGTGCATTACGTGCCTTAGTTGGCTAGCCAGGAAGTACAGCTCAAAGTTGGGGATTTTTAGTCCCCCCTTCTCGTAAGGCCTCTGGAGAATGTCTAGTGCCACCCTGTGCCTGCCGCCCTGCCACAGAAATCCCCTGCAGAGCTTGGACAGATCTCTAAAGAAGGTAGAGGGGATGTTAAAGGGTACATTGGTAAAGCAGTGCAGTAGGCGTGGGAGCGCCACCATCTTGAGGAGGCCCGCTCGCCCGGCCATTGAAAGTGGGAGCTTCCCCCAGAACCCCATGGATTTCTCTAGCGCGTCCTTTGCCCTAACCGTATTAAGAATGTGTTCAGTGTTTGGGTGGCGATGGATGGTGATCCCCAGGTATCTAAAGGACGTGGCTTGCCATTGGAGGGCTAGCGGAGGCAGGGAGCCGTACCCCTCACTGTGGAGAGCAGCTAGGGGGTAGAGACAGGACTTGTCTTTATTTATCTGTATGCCCGTAAGTGTGTGGAAGCAGTCTAGTGTCTCTAGGATGTAGGGCAGGCGGAGCTCGGGATCATGCAGGTAGAGCAGCATATCATCTGCGTACATAGAAATAAGGTGTGATACCCCATCTAGCTTGATGCCTCCGTCCCCGTACTCCTGGCGGAGGTACGCGGCCACCGGTTCTGCGGCTATGATGTAGAGCATGGGGGACAGGGGGCATCCTTGCCGTGTACCTCTGTGAAGGGGCCATTTACCGGAGTAGGTCCTGTTAGTACGGACCCTGGCAGTGGGGCGAGTGTAGAGCAATTGGGTCCATTTAAGGAAGGCAGGTCCAACCCCCATCTTGACCATGGTGGCGTACAACCAATCCCATCTGATCGAATCAAAGGCCTTAGTGGCGTCGAGTGATGCCACAGCGTACTTCTGGGGCTTCCCTTCGGTGCCATGTATGATGTGGTGCAATCTACGTAAATTTTCGGTGATGGAGCGTCCTGGCACGTATCCCGTCTGGTCCTGGTGGATCAGGAGGGGGAGTGCTCTGCGCAATCTGCTTGCTAATAGTGCCGCGAGTATTTTGCTATCGACATTTAGCATAGAGAGCGGTCTATACGCTCCACACTCCGTCCCATCTTTGCCAGGCTTTAGTATAGGAATTATTATTGCCTCGCTCATAGAATCCGGGAGGGAGCCCCGCTCAAAGGCCTCGTTGTATACCTGTGCGAGCAAGGGGGCGATGGTCTCCTCGTATGTCTTATAAAATTCCCCGGGAAGGCCGTCCATACCCGGCGTTTTACCCGAGGGTAGTGTTCTGATTATAGCCTTCACCTCGTCAGGTGTAATGGGGTCGTCTAGGGCTTCCGTCATCTGTGGATCTAATCTGGGCAATTGTATGCAGTCTAGGGCGTCTTCGATTCCGGTGGCCGACGAAAGGGGGGTCTGGGAGTAGAGGTCACGATAAAACTCGGAGAAAACCTCATTGATCTCTACCTGTGTGTGCGCAGTGCCGCCATCAGGTTTCCGCACGTGACAGATAGGGGCGCTGGGGGTCTCTCTTTTATATAGCCAGGCAAGGAGTTTGCCAGGTTTGTCTCCTAGGGCGTGTGACCTTTCAACGTGCTTAGTGTAGCTCAGTTTCCCGAGTGTCTCCCAGTGGGTCAGACAGGCCTGTCGCAGTTGAATCATTTCTCGCAGGCTCTCGGGGGTTACGTCCGCTTTGCTTTCTAGCTCGCCCAGTTTCCCCTCTGCCTCCGCCAGGGAGTTCGCGACAGTTCTCTGGGCTCCCCCCACTGCCATCAGCATGTCCCCTCTCATGACCACCTTATATGCCTCCCACGCGGTACCAATGCTGTCTACGCTACCCAGGTTAACCCGCCAGTATTCATCTGTGCTGTTCTGTATATGGTCCCGGAAGGCTACATCTAGCAGGGCCTCAGCTCGTAGTCTCCACGTGGGAACCGGGGGTCTAGGCGGGTGCATCTCCCATGTGACCATTAAGGGGGAGTGGTCCGACAGGACCCTAGGCAGGTACTGTGCATCGCTGAAAGTGGCCTGCCACTCGCAACTTACCATCATGTAGTCCAGCCTAGTGTAGACTTTGTGTGGTGGGGAGTAGAAAGAGTACTCACGCTTCTCCGGGCCCAGCTCCCTCCACAGGTCGCAGAGCGAGAGTTGAGTCATTAGCTTAAGCAACACTTTGGCTGGGGGGGACGGGCGGGAGTGTTTGGCATCAGATCTGTCCCTGAGCGGGTCGAGGGTGCAGTTGTGGTCCCCACCCCAGATCACCGTGGAGTTTGCATGAGGGCCTAGTCTGGTGTATAGGGAGTGGAAGAAGGGGGTGGCATCATGGTTTGGGGCATAGGTGCTAACCAGGCACAGCTCCCTCCCCTCCACCGTACCCCGCACCAGGGCCATCCTACCTTCATCATCCGTCTTGGTGTCCGTTATCCTGAAGGGGACGGTCGGGTCTATCCATATCAAAACCCCCCTTGCGTATGAAGAGTAGGAGGATCCAATCAGGGTCCCTCGCCATGTCTTGGCCAGGGCTTTTAGTTTCTCCTCTGTTAAATGTGTTTCCTGGATCATGGCAATCCTGACTTTACAGCGCCTTAAGTATGTGTGTATTCTGCGTTGTTTCACGTAACTGTTCATGCCTCTGACGTTCCACGTCATTATTTTAATCGTTCCGGCCATGAGCATGGTTGGGTCCAATGTTCCCCCACTGTCTCGGGCGGGGGGTTTAGTTGGCAATGTATCTGTGATAAGGATGTCCTGGGGTCTCGGCGTTTCCCTTTCAAAGTCCCAACGTGGGTGCAACTCCTCCGCAATTCCCTCCCCCCCAATAAACTTCCCAAACAAAAAGCTGGTCTAACGGAGGGAACCCCGTCATGACTGTCCCGTTTCCGCTCCTTAGGACCAAACATGGTCGTCGGGTGCCCTACGGGCGGGTAAACGTACCCTAAAAGAGGAATAGAACTCCAGGGGGTTGAGGGAGCTGGTGCTTCGGTGTTCCGCGTGGTATGATCCGTTCAGTTGCTTGTAGGGCGCGATTCCGTGTCGTTGTGCATCTGTGGAAGAGCTCTTTTCGTTATAGTTACGATGGGTGGTTCAGTTCAGCTTACGTCTCTTATCTTCGATGTCTGGCAGTTGTTGCTCGTCCATCCAGTCACGAGCGAGTGCCGGGGTGTCGAACAGGAGGGCCCTGTTGTTGTGTAGTACCTTTAGCCTGGAGGGGTACAGGAGCATGTATTTCACCCCGGCCGCTTTCAATCTAGCCTTAGTGTATATGAACTGGGCCCTGTTCATCTGTACTTGGAACGTGTAATCCGGGTAGATCGCAATCTTGGCCGAGTTCCTCTGGATCTGTCCTCCCGAGCGCGAGAAGGCCAGGATGACCTCGCGGTCTCTGTAATTTAGCACCTTCGCTATCATGGGCCTGGGTGGGGCGCCCGGTGGCGGTTTCTTAGCGAGTGATCTGTGGGCCCTCTCTATGGTGAATCCCTGTGAAAGTTTCCCCGCTCCGATCTCTTGTAGCAGGAGATTTTCTACGTAGTCGGTGGGGTCTGAGCCCTCTATGCCTTCAGGTAGGCCTAGCAGCCGGATGTTATTTCGGCGGGCCCTCCCTTCGGCCTCCTCCGCTCTGTCTTCCAGATTCTTAACTCTCTGCCGTAGGCCGTCTACATCGTGTAGGAGTTGGGCCTTTGCTTCAGTATTTTCTCGTACCTGGGTCTCCAACGTCTCGGTCCTGTCCGCTAGCGCACGGACGTCTTGGCGCAGGAGCCCCAGGTCGATGGCCACGGCATCTATCTTGTTCACTATCGTTGCTTGGAATGAAGCGATGGCCTCCATGAGTTGGGTATTGCTGGGTTCGGTCGGCGCCGCGGCGGGGCCCGGGTCCTTATTAGCCGTTGTTGCTTCGGGGCACCCAGGGGCTGGGTGGTCGTTAGCCGCATACACATCCAGGGTGGTCTGTCGCTGTTTAGATTTGGCTCCCCTGCCCGTAGATCTGTCCAGGCTGGCCATGTTTACAGGTCCCCGGCGGGAGGGCCGCGCGCCTGTGTTTTTCCCTCGTCTCAGCGGGCGGGCCCGGTTCACTCTCCAGTCCCCGTCGGACCCCACCGCGGGGCCACTATATATGCCCTCGCAGGGACCGTCTCGAACCCGGTGAGGCCTCCTTCGATCTTCCTCCGGAGCCTCTTCTCTCTCACTTGCGATGGGGGCGCGGATCTCCAGGCCAGCGCGGGGCTCCACGGGCTTAGTAGGATGCGGCCGCCATCTTGGTCTCAGATTACGCCGTTGTTCGCAAGCCGCGTTTAGGTCTTTTAGGGCCGCGATTTCCTTGTATGAGAAGTCCAAGGGCCTCCTGCAGGCTTCCACCACTCCTTCGATGTTTCTGCGGGCTCAAGTGTTGCTTAAGTGTCCCGTAAAGCAGCTTATCGATGTCCTTCGAGCGGAGCTCACCAGAGACGCGTCCACTCTACATGGCGGTTAGCCACGCCCCCCCACCATGGATATATCTTTAATTATTTAAAACAAATATGTTTAATAAACTATTATTAATTCATTATTTATTTAAACATTAATTCGAAAAAAATCGAAAAAAATTCGACATTTTTGTAATTCGACATTTTTATTTTCGAATAAATATTTTCGACATTTTGACTTTCGAAAATATTGTATTCGATATTATGACTGGACACCACCTTCAACCACAAGACCACATACCCTCGGCTTCCACTAACTTCACGGGTTAATAATGAATAAGAGAGTTCAACATAACTCGATGTGGCTGGTTCACAAGGTAAGTATATGGTGACCAATCCTTTTTCTTAAAAAATTATGGAATGGGTATTAATATAATGGAGGAAGCTCCTGAGAGTTAAATATGGCCATTTGTGGACATACATGGGTTGGGAATTTGTACCATAGCATAGTCATCATTTCGCATTTGACAAATATAAAGGAATTAGGTAAGGATCCATCCAGATATGTTTTTATGGAAGACCTGCTGATGCTGATTAAGGGAGTATATAGCGCGTAGTATCAGCAGCTAGACATCTAGTGAGGATTAGGCTTTTAATAATGGCTAAGCATGGGGTTCTTACCTTTTTTATTTTTTATTTTTTATTTGCAAATCTACATGTAGTGGCAGATCTAGCATTGACTATACATATGATTGTAATATCATTTTTTTGTTATAGGTGAGGACTGTAGAAATGTTGCAGGTAGGTGGAATTGATGTTACTTACTATTGTATTCAGAAAATGTATAGGGATATTCATCCAAATTGTGAAAACAGAGTAGAAAAACGTATTCCTAGCTGCACTCCTTCCCTTAGTATGAACAGCTTTTTCCACCTAAAACCCTTTGGAGAGGACAGATTCAGACACGTGTTTGGCACACCATCGGCGTGCCCACTATGCGATCACAGTGCCAGGACCCTCTTAGATAATATACAGAGGAAAATCAGAAGACTAGTCCCATGAAGTTGATGTCCGCGCTGAAGTAGGATTAGTAAACACCCATCCATACAGAAGAAAAGGAAAAGGGTTCAACAAAAACTGGTGACCTAACTGTTCTACAAGTAAATTCCTAATCCATAGCATACATTCTTCTTTCTCTAATGCCCCGAGTTCACGGGTCTGCATGTTTCCTGAGCAATTAGTAAAAACACTCAATTAAAACTACATGGGAAAACCTGGGTGCAACTGGCCCCGGTATGCAGCTCAGTGCTTGTACGGCTGCAGAATCAGGACCCTCATAAGCAGTATATGGCAGCACCCCAGGCTGCTCATTTTCATGATGGCTTTCCAAACACCAGTAACATAGGTACATGTAAGCATCACAATTAACACATACATCACGTTTCTTTTGCAGCACTGTTTACTTCCCAGACATTGACTCTGAATTTGAAGCATATTCAGTTTTTATTTTTTGCAATCTGTTATTTTTTTATGCAATTACACTCTCAGAAATGAGCAATTTTGATTAGTTAAAGTTAAGGGCTTCTATCAATGAATAGATGCATTACATTGCATTACTTTACGTCCATTGCTTACTTCACACATATAACACTGATCCGTTTTTCTTACAAATTAATGGTACAAGTTTGATCAATTATACATTACAAAATCAGCTTTGGAATTTAAGGGAGGTTGGCTGTCCTTTCTTAATCAAATGTCTTGCTAAATACTTCTATTTTAGTTCTGTATCTGGAGAAGGGTCTTAGGCATGTGGCGGATCAAGAAAATGGAAGCACAAAGGCAGCCCCTCAGAAAGTGCCTGATTATGTGTCTGTGACATCTGTTGGGTCTCAATGAAATGGCAAATTGGAATGTAGGGTATTTGATTTGATCTGGCACGCTAATTGACCATGAGGGTTAAGAGCATGAGTTGGGTTCTTTGGAAGTAGTGTATCGGGACAATTAAGGGCACCTAATGGGTATTTAATATTTAATATGAAGTGGATGAGGAGACTTTAGAGCGTCTGTGTGTCTCATGGGTGAAGCAGGTTTTAATGATTTAGGCCATTCAATTGATGATTGGTTCTCAGAATGCATTGAAATATGAGAGTTAAAAGGCATCAAGTGCCTAGCATGCTTGTGGAGATTATGAGGACATAATATGCCTGGTGAGCACTTGTGAAGTAGTGTACTAGGGACATAAGAGGATACTGCAGTTTAAATAATTTACAGGATTCTAAGCATGTGGTAAAATGTGAAGCGGTAGGGCATTTTATAGTTCTACAAAAGGGGTTACTTAGCTGTTAGGATTTTGCGTAACTTGTCTGCCCTGGTGTCATGGTGGATCAGGAGAACTTGCAGCATCTAGTAGATCCTCATGATCTGGTTGATTAGCAAGATTTAGAGCATCCAGTGTTCCTTGGAAAGCATCTGATTTGAAGGGCACTTGACATCTACTAGGTTAAATGCAAATGGGGGGCCTAAATGTCTTTGCAACTCTTCATAATGTGCTCATAAAAATATCTCTTTGTATAAAAACCTTCATGCACAGTTCTTTAGTTGATCTCCAGGACACATTGGCTTGAGATTGTTTTACTGTGGAACTTCAGGACCAGGGATTATTTGAAAGGTTTTTATTTGTCCATAAGGATTTCACTCCAGAAGGTTACTTTCTCATCATAGACTGGACACTTTTCTGAATAATCCATTGTTTTTTCTTGAGGATGATCTCTAGAAACCCATGTCTGTCCTGCTCCATGGTGTGTCCATGAAATGGATTCAGAATAGCCAAGTGGATGTCACTGTGAGTAACTACCTGGAGATTCTTTCTATTGCTTGCAGTCAAACACATCTTGCTTCATGCCTTTCAACTTCTACGCTTTCACCTCGTTCCTAAAATCATTTGTTTGCCCTTACTCATGAATACGTTTTGGGATGTCTGTGGGTGCATTGTGAATTTCTTTTATACATTAATTCAATTGTCCATTTGGATCTTCATTTGTAAAAAACTCTAGAGGCTTGATTTGAAATTCCTGCGGCAAAACGGTGTGTTGTCTAATCAGCTGCATACCTGTAGCAAAATGTGGTTGTCCTTGTTCATAGTCTTTTAAAGACAACCCAAATGTTCCAATTTGATATCTGTCTGTGGGGAATTCCACTTGCCCATCCTGTGCATTCTGTTCATCAGGGTCATATGATCCATGCAGCTGCACATTAGTAATGACATCTGGTTTCCTTTCTCTGAATTTCTTTTTCCCTATCAATAAGTCAGAATTTCCTCCTTGAAATCTATGTCTGCTGTCCTCAACTTGCTGACGCACATTTTGCTTGAAGATGCTTGGTTGGACTAGAAAACCCTGTGGCAAATCCCTAAATTTCAGGGGCAGATGTGGAGATAATTCTGGGAGTTCAATTTGATATGCCTTCCTTGGTAACTCCGTTTGTCCAAGTTGATAAACTGCTGTCCAGTTATCAAATATAATATCTTTATTTTGCTCTGGAGAATACTTTCCTTGCATGGGGGTGCTTGGTTGCCAACTTGATGATTTTTCACTATGCTGTCCATCTGTAAAAGGGATTAAAATGTTGTCAAACCACATTTGGCCCATATTTTGATTATATGGATGTCTCTTTGTGACAGAATCTAATTGGGTTCCTTTTACTTCAAGTATGACGTTGTTATATACAAAATTATTGGCGTGTATATCAAGATACACTCCTGGATAAAGATGCAGTTGTGCTTTTTGGTTTCTCCTGGTAATGTCATGTGGGGCATTAAATTGTTTTTGTCCCCTTAAACTGAAAATTGGATGAAATTGTTGATATTGCCTTGAAGTTTTTCTAAATGGCAGGCTTGTTCCATGTATCTTCGGATGTTGATTTGCACATGAATTTCCATTGAGTTTCCCAACATCCATTGTCTGGCAGTCTGAATTTGTGTCTAACTCTTTTGGTTGATTAGTTAGAAATGTTTCTTTAAACCTTTCTACTTCTCTGGGTTTGGTGTCTGGTGTAAAGGTTTTTTGTGTAACATACACAACGTTAGATTGTACTTGCTGAGCTCCCTGTTTAACATCTTTCTGCTGTTCATTTTGAAATTCTGTGATCAAGAGATTTGTATCTGATGGTAAATCTCTTTGTCTATTCTGAAATGTAGAAGGTATGACTCTGAAAATCTTAACATAAATTGCTGGTTGTTCATTTCCATGTGTATAATTATTCCCTTCTCCAATGGCAATTGTCTGCATTCCTGCATCATTGTTTAATTGTTCTTCCTCATTAGGTGTAGGCATTCCTTTCCCTTGAACACCTTGTAAATGTGCTTGTGTCAAATGCACTTGTCGGTCATGCCTAACATTTTTTGGAACGATATACGGGGCACCCTGGTGATTTGCTTGGATCACGCCTTTTGGCTGTTTGTGATAACTTGGAAAGGTTAGATTCACTGCCTCTACACTTCCTCTTGCTGAGTACATTTGTTGGTTAGAAAAAGATTGAGTGTTAAAGAGTTGATAGGGTTTACCATCCAGAATCCCTTGGGCATCTCCCTCTTGTTGTAAAAGAATGCTTGTAGGGAGCAATGTGGGCGTCTCTTGAGCTGCCTGTATTGGATTATCATTTTGCTCATAAAAATACCTTGTCACAGGAGTGTGTGGTTCTTCAGGTTGAACAGCGCGAGTGATCATTCTCGGCTGTGCATGAGGAAAACTTGTAAAGATGGAAGATGGTCTCTCTTTGCTACCCTCCTGTAAGGTACTAGGTTGATAATTCAGAGGCTCTGTTGCAACCAGGTCTGGTTCCTTATGTTGCATGCCTTGATTAATGTCAGAGAGTTGTTGTAGATGAAGGCTTTTGTATGGTAGTGCTTCTTGAGTAACTTGTAAAAGGTTACTTGGCTGCCTATACTGTAGTTTGGATATAAGGATGAATGGTTCTTCTGTTTGAAATTCCAGTTGGCTGTTCTTTGGTTGCCCACTAATGGGTCTTATAAATAGTGATGGATCTGTTCCCTGGAGGAAATAAGGTGGTTGATTTTGCTGAGGCTCATTCGTTAAAAGTTCTGATTTGCCCTGCGAACTTCCTGGAGGGCTGTGTTTAAGTTCTTCTTGAGGAAGGCCTACAGAGGGAGATTGCGGTGCCTCCTGAGTTTCCGTTGGTAAATAAGCTGGTAGAGTTTGCGGAGGTGTACTTGGAAAAAGGTTTGGGAGTCTCTGTTCTGGCTCTCTTTCTCTCACCCTGACTTTCTCATGTTGAAGGCTTGTGAAGAGAGATGGTTGTGCATACTGGGTTCCCTGTAGAAAATTACTTAGTTGATGTGGCTGCATTTTGCTGGTTAAAACATCCTGTTCACCTTGTTGAATTCTCCCATTGGTTTTACCTAGTTCTTCTTGACTAAGACTTCTGTTTAGCAATGCTAAAAGGTCTTGCGTTGCTAGAATATTACTTTGTTGATTTTGCCGTAGTTTACCAGTTGTAAGGTTTTGATCTCTCTGTTGAATACTCTGAGCTGTACTTTTATGTTCTTCGTGATTAGCGCGTTCAGTAAATGATGGCAGCTCCACCTGATTCTCATTGGTAAAATAGCTTGCTGGATTATATGAAGGTTCTATGGTGAATAGGGTAGGTCCTTCATTTTGAATAATTTGTTTGTTGTTTCTCAGTTCTCCATAACTATTGTTCATGGAGAGGGACATCAGTCCTGCTGGAAAACCCTTTGTAGAGTCACTGGGTGGGTTTGGAAGATGTCTTGTTGTGAAGATATTTGGTTCTTGAGGTTGAACCTCTGATGCAGAGAAATTCCATTGTGCAGGATGAAGGCTGGTAATGAGTGATGGACTCACCTCTTGAGTGCCATGTGCTGAATAGCTTGGTTGATTTTGTTGAGGTTCATTTGCAAAAAAGTCTGATTCTCTACTTTTTATTTCTGGCGTAGTAATATACACTTGACTGTGATTAGGGGTGCTGGAAAGGGCTTGTACTGTCTCTTGCATTTGATTGGTAGAGTAATGTGGCTGACTATACTTACTCATTGGTGATCCTTGTGTATTGACTTTGATTTGTGCAGAGTGATGTTTTTCTAAAGGGTATGGGGGTCGTCTTTGAGATGTCTCTGTAAACAACTTTGCATCTGTAATCTTTGGTTGTCCAAACTGAAGTATTGTTGAAATTAGATCTAGTTCTCCTTGCTCTACTTCTGGTGTGGCTTCTTTCATTTGCACATGTTGTTTGTTATGGTGATGTGGAATTGCCTCTTTAATGACCTCTGTAATGTAACGTGATTGGTTGGTTGACGTTGTTGTTGTCAAGGGCTTTGTTTCACTACGTTGAATTTCTGGTTGTTCTTTTAGTTCTCCATGATGAAGCAATGTAAATAGGGATGGCAATGCCTGTTCAATCCCCTCTGACAGGTTAATTGGTTGGTTATGGAGAGGTTTGGTTGTGTAGAGGTTTGGGTCACCATTTTCAGTTTCTGGTTGTAGGTCTTTTAGTTCTTGATGATGAAGGTTGCTAAAGAGGTTTGGCAGTCCCTCTTGAATCCACTCTGTTAAACTACTTGATTGCCCAAGAGAATGTTTTGTTGATAACACATATGGTTCATTCTGTTGTGTCCCTTGAGTGGTGCTTCCCGATTCTTCATGATTAAGGCCAGTGAAGAGAGATGCCAGTGGAGTCTCTTGGGGTCCCTTTGATAAATGGCTCTGTTGCTCTTCTTGTAGTGTAGTTGGAAAAAGTTCAGTTTCTCTCTGTTGAATTGCTTGTGTACTTCGGACCACTCCATGGAGGACACTGGCAAAGAAGGATTGTGTGTTCCATTTAGTACTCTGTGTATTGTTACTGGTTTGGCTATATGACAGCGTTGCTGTGAAGAGTGGAGGCTCACTGGGTTGAACCCTTTGTGTGCTATTTTTCAGTTGGTATCTTGTAGAGAGTGATGGTTGTGCCTCTTGAGTTCCTGATGTAACATTACTTAATTGACTGTTCAAAGGGTGTGATGTTAAGTTGTATGTTTCACTATATGGAATCCTCGGTGTGGTGTTTTCTTGTTCTCCAAGGGGAATGCTGGTAAAGAGAGATGTCAGCAGTGTCTCTTTAGATCCTTGTGCTAAACTACTTTGGTGGTTAAGGGGTGATATGACTGTGGAAAGGGATAGTTTATCATGTTTAATTCTTGGTTTATGACCTTTCCGTTTTCCATGATGATGCTTTCTAAAGGTGGATGACTCTGCTTTTAGAATTCCATGGGAAACATGCCTTGGTCGCTCATGTTGAGATTTCCTTCTGGGATAATTTCGTACTGCACGTTTATATTTTTTTGTAATTTCTTTGAATTCCCTGTGATGAAGCTTACTGAAGAGGTTTATTAGAATCTCTTGATTGCCCTGCGTTCTGTGGTCAAGTTGGGTCATAAACTGGTATGGCTCTCTGTATTCATCTCTTGATGGTATGTCTTCTGATTGCCTGTGATGAAGGTTTGTAAAAAAGAAAGGTAATTCTTCCTGTCTGAAATAACTTGACTTTCTATATTTGCTTTGTGTATGCTTCAGTCGTGTGGGTCTTTCAACAAATTTGGGACTTGCATTTTCAAATGGCTGAAGTATATCTGTATGTGTATTGTTTTCACCATTCTCAATTACATCATTGTCCACCAGAGAATTATCATCTATGCTTGGAAATGAAAGTCCTCTTTTCGGTATAAGTATGCCTGTCTTTTTAGTCTGATGATCATCTCTTGAACTGAGGTCTAGTATTTCTGGAATTCCTGATTTCATAGCCATTGAGGTGGAAATCAGAGCTATTCTAGCACCCTCTATTATATTTGTGTTATTACTTGCTAATGAGGACTCAGTATAATTCATGTTAAGGTATGCCTTTTGACTTTTCATTCCATTAATGGTGTTCATGATCCACTTCAGAAAATATTGGGTGGAAGAGTAGAGCCCTGGTCCCGGTGCAAGATCACAGCCCAATAGCCAACTGTTTATTCCTATCACATAATATGGACTTTCATGTTCCTCTTTACATATTAGTGTAGCACCTTCATCACCCTGCAATGTAAGCAGAAATTAGATAATATGTATTAAATTCAATGTTGACGAGGTTCAGAAAACACTCTTGTCCCTGTAACTTGTCATTCACAGCGGTAAAGCTATTTTCAAGGAATACAACATTAAAACCTTTAATCTCAAAGACAGATATGTTGTGCCAGGATTTTTCGCCAATTCCACAACTAAAGATAACACATTCACTTAAGCTAGTAAAGAACATATCATAAGAACCTTTTGAAAGAGTTCACATACTTTCCCTCTGTAATGAGGAGGCATCATCAGAAGCTTTGTATTTTAATAGCACTTTATTGCATTTCACCAGAAAAACTTCACAACAATTATTGGGCTTCTCCACATAAATGTCCACCTCTCACATGCTCCATTCGTTTGACCAATTGTCCTTTCTATTCCATCCTCAGATGCATCATGGATACTACACACCTCCCCTCCTTCTTTTTCACTCTCTGCTACCCCATACAATGTAGTCCTCTGAATGTCGGGGAGTGATGTATGTCCTCCGTGCTCAGGATACAGACTTTGGTTTCATGCCCTCTTTGCCTTGCCACAGCCACCTTCTTCCAGTCATGCACCTATTCGTTCTGGTTGCTGACCCATTCTTTTCCTCCATCTACACCCGTCCATCCTTATCACATGATGACATTTCTCTACCGCCTGTATGGGATCTGACCGCTTGCAAACACTCTTCCTCAGAGGTCAGGGTACTATTATTGTAACCCATGATCTGATTACCACTGGAGGAACACTTCAGACAACTATCCTGGTGTATATAATTTTGTCCCACTCCTGTCTGTGCCTTATATTATCATCAATTACCTCTCAATCCCACATTGGAGAACTCCCATTTCTCAACCATGCTGGTCTCAGATCTGTGGTTTCCTTCCCCTACCAAATTCAAATTGATGATGATATCATCACTGGGTGATATACCAGTTGTGGAATGTGGATTGAACCTGTAGACCACTACAATTTCTTTTACTGCATTCTTCCAATCCTTCTTATTAGCCCACGTCCACTTTATTGTATCCTTCATAACTTAAATATTTCCGCTGCTTGGTTTAGTTATTCCTTGGTTACCTTTGTAACCCAGGTTTATGATGTGACCTCTAATGTCCATCAGGGGAAATATTCTGTCTCCTCTCCTGAGCATCTCACTGTCCACATATCGTTATTTAGTTATTAAAAATTACAGGGAAAACAATGCATTGTTGGCAAAAACATGCTTACCAAACCTATTAATGTTAATTTACAGAGCAGAGGACTAGTGACCTTAACAATGAGTGAGAGGATGTTAATATAAGACCAGATGATGCAGGGGAGGTAGAAACTTGAACCAGGAAAAAGGACAGTAGAGCATGATATAGGAACGGAATAGAGCAGGAAGTCCTATGTTTCAGGAAGCAGGGTTGAGCGAAACATGCTGTGAGGTGTTGTAGAGAGGTAGGGGGAGAGGAGAACAGGGAGATGTGTTGGTTTAGAATGCTATGCAAGCGATTCTTCAGAAAGGACAAGAGCTATGAGGTTAGCTTTAGAGATAGGGTGGGAGTAGTAGGCAGAGGAAGAGCATTCCAGAGTAATGGAGCAAGGAGGGCAAGAAAGCAGAAATGAGAGGGAGCACAAGGGCGTGAGAGGTGGAAAGTAGGTGAGCTGAGGGTGATCATGGGGAGAGAGAGGGAGAGTACGGAGTGAGATGGGCTGATGCGTATGGTTGGCAAGTCTGTGAATAGTTTTGAAGATGATGAAAATGAGTTTATACTTTGCCCTTTGTCTCATAGATAACCCGCCTATCTAACGACGAGCTGGGGTGGTGGAGGTAAAGCAGGGAAGGTTGAAGAGTGTACAGACAGCAAAGTAGAGGACTTTGTCAAGAGGTGAAAAAGCATAGTTGGGAAGGCCATTGAGTAGACTGGCAGAGTAGTCAGATCGAGAGAGCAGTAAAGATGAGATGAGGTGCTTAGCAGTGTTGAAGGGGAAAAGACTTCTTATTTTTCTGATTTTGAGGCAATTAAGTCTGGCTGCAGTGGCAAATTTGGAGATGAAGAGCGAGAATTTGCGAGATGGGTCGAAGACGACAACAAGGTTGCAAACAGAAGCAGAGTAGGGAAGGTATTCAGGTGATGAAAAATACAAGAGGGGGAGAGGAAGAGATAGCCTGTTTGGATGGGAAGTAGAGTGTCAGTGTAAGTGGAGTTGAGCATGAGCAAGTGAGATGCTATCCAGTATTTGATGGCAGAGAGACATTTTTGACTGTAGCTTGTCAGCTGATGAGCAAAAGGAGAAGAAGATCTAAATGTCATCAGCGACAGGAGAAGCCACAGGAGGAGATCAAGGTACCAGGAGCAGAGGTCTAGAGATATAGGTACAGTTATAAGTATAGGCTGGGAGGATAGTTCAGGGGCAACATGGTTGTCTTGGAAGCAAGTGAAATCAGAGGATAGCACAGGGGCAACGCGTTGGTCTTAGAAGCAAGACCACGCAGAGCAACAGAGGTTCGAATCCTGGATCTACGCTTAGAAACCAAACTCAGGTATGGTATTAGGCGCGTTATAAAAAAAAACAATAAAATACAAATAAATACAAATAAATCAATGAGTGCAGTATGACTCAGGTATTTTTTTTTTTTTACAATCTATTGTATATTGACACAGAATTGATAGAAATGCCCACAACAAACATATTCACTTGTGGCCAATGCATTCAGCAAATAATCTGTCCTGAGGACCAATCTGTATAAAAAAAAATCGATAAAATAAACATGAACAAAAAAAAGCTATACATCAGAAAAGATGGAAATAATTATACCAACAATAAAAGGGATTAACCATGTGTGATGTACCTGTCTGTCTGGGGCACGTGTGCATGTATGTATGATACTTAGTGCTTATAACAGCTCTCAATAACACTTACCAAGAGGTACAATGTAACGATCTCGGTCGGAGCTTGAAAGGACGCAGAGAATGGCGATGATGTTGCTATGACTGTAACCACCTGGGAACTCCCCCTCCCCCTTTGCTTCCCCCCTCCTGTTGAGTAAATTGTTTCATATACTGTACCACTAGTTTGTTTCAAGTTTGTAAATATGCTTCTTCCTTATGTACTGTTGTTATTCTGTAAAGTGCTTTGGAGTAAAGCGCTATATAAACTCAATAAACATAAAAATAAACATGATAGCATGTGACATCAGCAACGTGTAAAGTTGATTCAGTAAGTAGAAAAAATAGCACAACAATTCAAAAATCAACAAAAACATCTCATAAATATACTGTCGGGTCCCAGAACCTCCAAGGTTCTAGACAGTAATAGTGTTCTATATAAGGAACAAATAATAAGAAAGAACATATATTGAGCAATGCAGTACATGCTTGTGTTTACACTAGGAGTGCCTGCACAGCTGTTAATGCAAGGTCATATTAACAAATCAAAATCCTGCAAGTCTTAAAATGTAGCCAAAATGAGTATAGTCAGTGCACAGACCTTTAAGCCAAACGTTACAAAATGTACACATATTATGAAAAACATGATAAATCACATTCCTCGTTCATTCCCCCAGGGGTCACGTCTACCAATCCAATATACTTCCCTACAGTTCAGTCTCCTGTTGATATCTTCACGTGCTTTGGTGATCACTTCCAATATTTAAAATCTTCTCTGTGTAAATTGGTGGTGATGTTCTTGAAAATGCCTTGTTATAGCTGAAGTCAGGTTTCCAGTTTAAATGCTGGATCAGTGTTCATTCCATCGGATTTTTCTTGCTGCTCTCTCAGATTGTCCAAAATAGTAAATGCTGCAGCAGTACCTAATAAAATATATAATCTGGGAGGTATCACAGGTTGCATATTGTTTAAGGAAGATGTTTCCCCTGGTTCTTGGATGATATGCAATATTGTCCTTGATCACATTATTACAATGTGTGCAATGTAAACACGGATAGGATCCACATCTCAAAGTTTCATTTCAAGTTTTAGACCTTTTCTTAATGCCTCCAGTTTGTACAAGCATGTTTCTTAATGTTGCTGCGTCTATGTGCAAAGATGGGAGGATCAGTAAATAAGTTCTAATCCTGCGATCACTTGTGATGATATTCCAATGTTTGTGCATCATTTTCTTCATCCTGTTATTTTGGATGGAATATCTTGATACAAATACGAGGTCTGGATTAGTTTTGGTCATGGTTTTGGTGAGGGTCGATTCTCTGCCGATTGCAGTTACCTTATTTCTAGAATTCAAAAGTTCATTTTCAGCATTAGCCCATCTGGCCAAATATTTTGATCATTTTATCCATTTTGATAGCACATTGTTCATTGTTTCCCACCATGCATTTGACACATAACAACTGGCTGTAAAATAGATTATTGATAAGACTCGGGGGTGGGGCTTAAATGGTACACTAGGTTATTCCTGTCAGTGGGTATATAGTAAATGTTGAATGTTGGTGTCAAAATTAGAGCCATTAGGATAGACGCTAACGTCCAGGAAGTTCACTCCTGGGCTACCCATGTCAATGGTGAACTGTATCCTCAAGCCAATTAAATTGAGATAACCCGCAAAGTCAAGCAAGGTCTCTCTTGGGCCATTCCATTTACCAAAGATGTTGTCAATTTTCCTGCCCAGTATTTCTAATATTGGTGAAAAACAGGATGTTGAAGTATATGATTCATCTTGAACTTAAACACACAACAGTTTGCATATGGTGGGGCTATTGTGGCCCCCATCAATGTCCCAGTGACGTGTAGAAATAATTGTTTAAAAAATAAAGTAAGTATTCTGAGAAATGAACTCTAATAAGGTCATGAGGAGTTCTTTAAATGCTCCTATATATAATGATTTTAATAGTACCCACTCTATTACATCCAGGCCCAGGTCATGAGGAATGCAGGTGCATAGGCTCTTAATCTCTATCGTAAAAAGGGTGTTGTCTCTGTCGTAAGTAAGATCAATCGGTATCTGTATGAAATGCGTAGTATCTTATGTGGGACCTAGACTTCTGTACAATAGGTTGCAGTAAGTAGCCAATGTATGTGTCTAACAGTTGGAGAATGCTATTGGTAGCAGCAACAATAAGATGTCCTGGAGGATTAGCTAAATCCATATGTATGTTCAGTAATACGTAGAATTTGGGAATTTTAGGATTCAAAGTAAAGAGGAATCATCTGGTTTTCTCAGTGATCCGGTCAAGTTCCTCCGCTCTGTCTAAGATCTGTTTCAAGTTCCCTTGGATTTCTTTGGTGGGGTCATGATTTAAGGGCATGTATGTCATGAGATCATGGAGCTGATGTAGACATTCAGCATCATAGTCTGAGGTATTCAGAATTACCAAAGCCCTTCCCTTGTCGGCTGGTTTGATGGTGATTTTTTCATCACTGTATAGATATTTGATAAGAGCAGTTTGATTTCTCTGTAGGTTTTTAATTCCTGGGTACTAGATGCTGGGAAGCACTCCTAGTGTAAATAGAAGCAGAGACAGTTAAACACATTGTTCAATATATGTTCTTTCTCATTATTTGGTGGTGTCCGGCGGAATTACCATCATATTACAACTGCTGAAAATGATTTTCCGGTGGTAATTCCGCCCAAAATCGTCAGAATTACTGATACCGCTATAACATTCAGTGATATTTCTGCAGCAGAATTACTGCCCGCGGAAATAGCATCATCGCCAGAATGGGAAGCACGGCAGTGGCCATCTTTAAAAGTATGATCCACTCTGAATCCCCCATTTCCTGTTACCATCCAGAAACGAGAGTTGGCACAATCATATCACGGGAAAACAGAAGCTTAAGGTGACAAGAATGAGGCTGAGGGGCCACGCTTTCAGAGTAGACGTTGCAGGACCTCTGGACAGAGGAAGGCTGACATCTGGGCCAACATCAGGGACGAGGTGGTGGCAGTGTGCATTGTCCCTTGGGACAATGAGGACTACCGTAAGAGGTGGAACGACCTCAAAGCCAGGGTCCGCAGCCTCATCTACAGGCACAGGAGAGAGATCTCAACCACAGTAGGTGGCCATGTGGAACCCCTCGACCTGACTCCATGGGAGCAGAAGGCCAGCTCCATCCTCCACATGGAAGGGAAAGAGGGGATCGGCAGAGCGGACATTGGAGCAAGCATCCAAGGGCATGGTGGTGAGTTCTTCAGTACCCACTCCCATGTGAATGCACTGGCCAAAAGCATGCGTCCCCCAGCATAGATGAGCACAATGGGCAGTGGAATGGTCAAACACATGGAAATCAGGTCAAAGGCACAGTGACTACTTGCATGTGCCTGGGAAGGTGGGATAATGCTGTAATGCACATGCACTGTATGTTAAGCCATGCAACCATGAGAAGCACCCATGTGTGCTGTGACAGTCCATGTTGCCAAGTGAACCCCTTCCGCCACCACAACAGCAAGCAATTTTGGCAGGCCAACAGGCAACGTGCACATGCATACGCTGTGTACACCCTTAGCAGACACTATGCCCACCCAGCAGTACTCATTGGCCTAGCATCAACCATGCGAGACAGGCATCCCCAGCACCAGGCTGGGGTAGACACAGGAAGTTATTGCTCTCCAGATAAAGAGGAGGAGGAGGAGGAGGAGGAGGAAGACATGGGCTTCAGCCCCTGCCCCTGCTTAAGTCCTGGCCCTCTCCAGAGCCCACGTATTGTGCCACAGCACTCAATGGCAGCAATATAGGTGAGGCTGGATGCCATGTGATATATGATATATTATAGGTTATTTATAACGCACTTAATACCCAGAGGTTTCTAAGTGCGGACCCGGGGATCGAACCTGTGTTGCTCCATGTCGTCTTGCTTCCAAGGTGAGCATGTTGCCGCTGAGCTATGGAGCAGCGCCAGGTGTCCATCGAACACCTTTCAGGGCAGCAGGTGCAGCACCTGCAGGCAATCAGGGACAGTTTCCAGGGATCATCCAGGAAGATTTTCCGGTCCCTGGACTGCCAGTGCCGACAGGGGTATTGGGGATGTCTGTTTTCACAAGTAACTATTAAATACTAGTTCACTTCAAGCAATGCTAGGAAATTACTTATTGTGTGAATGTGATGTTTTTAACAAAACATGGCTATATACAAAGGTGAGCAGCAGGTGATTATCAATGTGTTCAAAAATCATCGTCAATTGTCACTATGAGTTGTTGTCTTCTGGGGGTGGCATGTCATTATCAGGGGCAGGGGACATTCCACCTGAGGAAGATGTTGTGCAGCATGTCACAGGCAAGAAATACTCATCCAACCTTCTCTGGCCTGTAGATCAAGGCCCCTCCAGTCCGGTGTAGAGACCGAAAAGCGACCCTTCAGCAGGTCAAAGGCCTGCTCTATGCACAGCCTGGTCCTGACGTGTGACTCATTGTAGGTCACCTCCTGTGGCGTACATGGATTGCACACAGGTGCCATTAGCCATGGGTATCCCGAGTCACCTGCAAGACCACAGGTCACAGGTGTCAGTCACAGTCCATTGTGTATGTGTTGACCTTTCTAAAGGCATGCTGATGGACAATGCATTTTTCATAAATTGTACAACATAATTTGCCATCATATTAATTGAATGCAGAGCCATTTATAATGGGGGAACATATATATTGTCCTTTTACACCATGCACACAGCTCACAACCAGCACTCGTCACTTTCATGGTCTGTGATTGGCATAGCAAAATGCATCCTGCCTGTGTTGATCCTGTGTGTTACTATCATGCATGTGTCCGGTTGGGTGATTAGTGGTTCTTGTGAAAGTTTGCACGGTCTGAGTTCCTTCCATTATGGCTTCACATACATGGTTACCAGAGTACATGGCATTATTATCTGCCAGTGTTGCATTGTTTTTGTGCAGTGTTGAACTGTGGCATTTGGTGTGTAGATATGTATCCAATTGAATTGTGATTCCTGCAGTCCTGTATGTATCTATTGCTAGGTTGTTGAGGCAATATGCATTGCCAACATACTACTGCATTGTCATGCATATCTTAGTCCAGGGGTTGGTGGCTATCATGTGTGTGGTGAGGGGGCAGGTCCTGCATGTACAAGGCTTTGATAGGGCATGCACTGATCAGTTGTGTAATGTCTCTCAAGAAAAAGGACACAAATCCCCTACTTTAATGTTGGAGACAGAGGTGGGTCTCATTGAACAAGCCAAGGATTATGCTTATTTGGGACTAAGGAAATCAGATCAGCAGGTAGAAAAAGCCTCAACCACACTGGCTAGATTTGGAGAGGCCATAGCAAAAAGTTCTAAAGAGCAGGGGAACGACGCACTTGGCCCAACGTTAGCAGCGTACAAACTGCAGGCGAGGCAGACGGCACTGTATGGTGCTGAGATTTGGGGTTGTACTAATTCAACTAAATTATCCACACATGAAAATGGTTTCATGAAATCTATCTAGAGCCTCCCCAAAAGTGCACCAACTATTCTTCTACATGAAGAACTATATTTACCCTATTTAGGGAATTTGATTGCGAGTAGGCCTATGTTTCATTGGGTTAGGCTGTGGAGCGCCCCAGGTCTCATCAAATATAGAGAAGCCATAATAGATGTCTTATCACAATCGGGAGGTCCCTCTCTGCCCTGGTGTGCCCATGTCAAAGAGACGCTACAGGGCATTGAACAAGTGGACTTGTGGCTAAATCCAGGGGAACTCACAATTAACACTAAAAGGGAACTAATGCACCTATTGGATATTAAACATAAGGATGATCGATACAGCAACACACATGTTACAGTAATTCCTATTGTTGTCATATTGGGAAAACAAGTTATCACTGGGCTATGAGTCCTATTTGGATGCAATGAGGCCCAAAGCCTGCATTTCGAGTCTGCCAGTAACATGCTGGTGCAACTCGCCTTACTGTTACTGGTGCCCAATATGCCAGTGTTACCGGGATGTTACGGGTGCCGGCAACTGGTGTAAGTTTCCATTACATGAAGTCCCATAGGACTCCATGGAACGGGCTTGCCCCTATCACCGGCACAGTGCCAGTGACAGGAGCAAATCTTTGACGGTAGGGCCTGAACTCCCAGCAGGTCAGGCCTGCCCCTACCGGCAAAGTTGGAGTGTGCTGGTTTGGGAAAAATGCCAGATCCGGTATTACCAGCCATTTTACCAGCATTTTTCTAGGACCGGCACACTCATAATGAAGGCCAGTATGTCTTAGAAGCCTACACGTTATGTAAAGAAACCAGTAATGAAGCACCTATGTATGCTGTAGCTAAATAAGGGCTTGCAATATGAGAATTTATTTCCTCAAGTTAGCCTAATGATTCTGTGTTACTGCATCATGGTTGTCCTGAAATCGATTAGCACATTGACCTACATGTCTTTCTTATTTTATATTGTGTTGTCTGTAGTATTTTATCTTTATATTGCTGTTTTATATAACTAATGTACTATTTTGCATTTTGTTAATGTATGTATTGCTCGTTAATGTCTATGGAATTTTATTCTGAATAAACTTAATTGATTGTAATGTCCCCCTCCCTTTCACATGGCATTTCACTTGTGCTGCGATATCAGTTTGTGTGGATGCACTTGTACACACCCATTATCTATGTCCGTTGGCCTTGGTGGCTCTCCATGTATGCAGGCAGTGTGCTGTTCTGCAGGACCATATCATTTTGTGTGGAACCAGTGATGGAGGCACAGTAGAGTGTGATCATGAGGTTGCATTGCAGGTGACCTAGGCATTCATAGAGTGGTACTGCTTCCTGTAGCGTTATACCTCTTTGGATGCCTGGCAGGCAACCAATGCCACACGAGTGCAGCCCAGAGCGGCAATCATGTTGGGCATGTGGGCTGCTGCATTGAAACAGGCTTCCATGGCAATCATTTTTGCAGAGGTAGTGGGCAGGGAGATGTGCCAGGAGGCATGGCGCAGGACTAATTACAGCACCTGCACAAGCACATATGAGACATGCCATGCAGCATGCCCACAGTGTGCTGGTAGGTGCCAGTTGTAAGGAAACCGACACAAGCTTCAGCAGCGGGGGTAAGGCAGTTCTGATGTTAAACCTGCTCTGTATGTCGTCATGGATCAGGGAGAGTAGCTCTAGAATGCTCTCCCTGTTCAGCCGGTACAGGGTAATCTGTATGTCAGTTAAATGTCCAGGGTGCAGGCCTCACCCGAGGAATATATCTTCGCGTAGCATGGCATCTAAACCTCCTCTCTGTGCCCTGTGCTGATCCTGCTTCTGCAGCTCAATGTGGAGCAGGAGGAACTGCATGTCCCAGTTAGCGACAGCTAATGGCAGCATGGTGTTGGAAAGTGTGTTTGGGTCAGGTGCAATCATTCTGTATTTACTTTATTCATTTTCAATGTATAGCAGGCGCCAAACCCTGAGGCATCAGGGCACTATTTTCAGTAACTGCGAGGTGAGTTAGTACAAGTGCATGAGCACGTATAAGGTTACAAACATAAAATCGATCTTGAAAGCATAATCTGGCAGAGCCACGCCTCGTGGTATGGGGGCAACTGCCAGTGTAAGAAATGCATGAGAGACAACATTAGAGAAGGTGCACAGTCGTGGAGAGCCACGCCTCATGGGTCGGGGGGCTACATCAGGAGTGCAGATCCACAGAAACACACATTTAGAGTAGGTGCGCAGTCTGGGAAAACCACGCCTGGAGTGGGGGCTACGTCAGGTATACAGATACGCAAGAACAAAGACTGAGCGGGTCAATTTACTGAGTCAGTCGGTTTATAGTGTTGTTGTAAAGGACCCAGCAGGTTAGAGTAACAGTAATATCATGACAAGTATCATTATAATAACATCACCGGGCAGCCTCGTCAATGCAAGTGGGATGCAGGCAGGTTAAAAAGCAGATTAAGCACAGAGCTTAATAGGTCAAGTCTGTAAGTTTCATTACAAATTGATCGAAACCAGTAAATCAAGCATGGGGTATGATGAGAACTGGAGTCGAGAATTACTAGATGGATCGGTATCGTGGATTGCATCAAAAGCATTGTGGCCATGAAGTCAGGGACGCACTAGACAGTGGGGCGTAATGATAACATGGCAAGCAGGGAAAGTCCTACATTGGAGGAGCTACATCGAAGCAGGTGATTCAGGGTACAGGAGATATTGCAACATTAATGCATACGCTGGATGTCTAGGAATAATCTGATAGAGTCACAAAGTGTAAGTCCTCTAATGCAGGAGATGGGCACCGCACATACTTGGATATGTTGATACTGTTGTGGCCTTCCTGGCCCAGACAGGCCCAGACAGGGATGACAAAAGCCCTTAAAGGTTGCCTGTTAAAGGGGACAGCTTCGCCTGATGGCTCCTCTGGGCAAGGGCAAATAAGGGTATCCCTCTCCAATCCGCCGTCTGCAGAGGCGGGATTTCCCCTGTACTGTCCATGGCAACGCGGAGGAGGCCGTGTCGGCCATATCCAAATGGAGAAGAGCTCTGTAGGGTATAATGGTGAGCCCATCATGAGCCTTCTGCATGATGTTGCGATTCGGATGCACGGGTCTTCTAGTGCATTAGGGCTGAGGCCCAGACAGAGATGACAAAACCCCTAAAGGTTGCCCTTTAAGGGGGCAGGCTTTGCCTGCTGGCTCCTCTGGACAAGGGCAGATAAGGGAATCCCTCACCAAACCAGTGTCTGTGGAGGCAGGATTTCCCCTGGTGGTGTCCTTGGTGACGCGGAGGAGACCGTGGCGGCCATATTGAAATGGAACAGAGCTCTGTAGGTATAATGGTGAGCCCAGCACAGGCTGTCTGGATGATGTTGCAATCCGGGTGCACAAGTCTTCTAGTGCATTAGAGCTGAGGCCCAGACAGGGATGACAAAAGCCCTTAAAGGTTATCCTTTAAGGGGGCATACTATGCCTGCCGGCTCCTCTGGGCAAGGGCAGATAAGGGAATCCCTCACCAATCTGCCATCTGCGGAGGTGGGATTTCCCCTGGTGGCATCCATGGCAACAAGAGGAGGCCATGGCGACCATATTCAAATGGAGAAGAGCTTGGTCAGTATAATGGTGAGCCCAGCACAGGCCTTCTGGATGATGCTGCGATTCGGATGCACAGGTCTTCTAGTGCATTAGAGCTGAGGCCCAGAAAGGGATGACAAAAGCCCTTAAAGGTTGCCCTTTAATGGGGCTGGCTTCGCCTGCTGGCTCTTCTGGGCAAGGGCAGATGAGGGAATCCCTCGCCAATCCAGCGTTTGTGGAAGCAGTATTCCCCCTGGTGGCATCCTTGGCGACGCGGAGGAAGCCGGTGGGGGCCATATTCGAATGGAGCCAAACTCTGTAGGTATAATGGTGAGCTCAGCATGGGCCTTCTGGATGATGTTGCGATCCGGGTGCACAGGTCATCTAGTGCATTAGAGCTGAGGTCCAGACAGGGATGACAAAAGCCCTTAAAGGTTACCCTTTAAGGGGGCCGGCTTTGGCTGCCGGCTCCTCTGGTCAAGGGCAGATAAGGGAATCCCTTGCCAATCCAGCGTCTGTGGAGGCGGGATTTCGCCTGGTGGCATCCTTGGTGATGCAGAGGAGGCCATGGCGGTCATATTCAAATAGAGCAGAGCTGTGTAGGTGTAATGGTGAGCCCAGCACAGGCATTCTGGATGATGTTGCGATCCGGGTGCACCGGTCTTCTAGTGCATTATAGCTGAGGCCCAGACAGGGATGACAAAAGCCGGTATCACTTCATATTATCCCCACCAAAAATATCGCTGTTTCTGAGGCTTGTAGAATCTGCTTAGATCACATGCTGTGCATAGGCCGACGTCTAGCGGAAGCTGCGGAGTATTACAGTTTGTTTTTTCGAAACTCGAAAATGGGCGTCGACACAGGGCGTGCCAGTAATACTATCCCTAGTGTGACGTCCACTGTACCCCTGATCCCTCATGCGTCTAGGACCCTCAGATTGTTTTTTTCCACCATACTGGTCGGAAGCATTCCGTGGAGTTCCCTGGCCTTAGCCATACTTTTGCTAAATATTGTTATATTTCCCCATTCTCCACACCAACGTCGAGTCACCGAACTTCCACACTCGACGCCGGCCCGGAGAAGGAATCGACCGTCGAGAGCCGCACAATGGACTTGGGCCTCGGAAGGCCTCTGGCCTCAGCCCGGGCCTTGGAAGGCCTCTGGCCTCGGCCCTGCAAATAGGGAGAGTGGGGGGTGGACATACTCTACACTGTTTGGTATATAGGTACATTCTTATATATTTCTACACTCATTAGCCCGCTGTCACAAGGTGCGTATGGAGGGTACCCCTTTCCAATTTTGCCCCAAGTGCAACCTGCAACCGCAAGTATCCTTGGGTAGACCGACACGCCACGTGCAATCTCTGCTTGCCGAGGGACCACCCTGAGGCGAACTGCAGAGCGTGTAGTAGGTTCAAACCGAAAACACTAAAGGACCGTTCGACCAAGCGTTGGGCCCACCACGCCAGGCATCAAGAGGCCATGGCAGCGGAGGGCGCCTTCAGCGATGGCAGCGACGCCATACTTTCGGACGGCGAGGATAACGTCGCGTCAAGAGACAGCCAAGCGCAAGTCCCTGACCTCGGAAGGTCGTCCGGCAAGGCGGCTATGGGGAAAACCCCCGGTGACAAAGGCGCTACCACAGCACTTCCACAAAACACATGAAGTCCAACCGAGACTCGACGCGCATGTCGAGCTCTCGGAAAGAGGCACAGAGAGAAAGGTCCGAATCAGTGTCCTCTGGGCGTTCTCGATCTAGATCGCCGCATGACTCCAGGCAATCATCCATTGTTGCCAAGAGTGCCTCTCTCCCCAAGGTAACGGAGGTTCGATCGTCGGTAGACGAAGCCGACCTCTATTCCCAGTCCGCACTCCAGGAGTCGGCGTCAGCAGACCGCGTAGCGGCGGTTCCCGAGTCCCAACCTCCACGCGAGAGAGATAGGGACACTAGCCCCGAACCTCGACACCAGGCGTCAAAAGGCTCCGAAGGGGCCAAAAAGCAGGGAAAACACTCTTCCACCCACGGGGAGGGGGAAAACAACTCAGGAAGCAGTCTCAGCCTCCTTCCATACCTCAGAAACATTCTACTCCACATAAACAGACAGACAAGTCTCAGTCTTCTGTTACCCCAAAGACCCCTGCTCAAATCAGTAGGTCTAGTCAGGATAAAACAGGGAAAGTCCCCCAGGAAAGAGTCATTCCCAGTTCAAGAGAATGGTCTAGTGATGACATAGACAGGGTTATGTCAAGGATGTCGTCATTGGCAGATTTCTATGCCAAGAACCCTGAACACTTCCTCTCATATACCCCTGACGGGTCAGCACCCTCAGGCTCTAAGGACCCAATACCCCCAAGTAAGAAGTCCCGGGTTGAAGCACCAACACGGTCTTCGGACCCTTTCTGTATACAGCCCTATTCTCAATACCAGGAAGATCCATCCTTTTGTGAGGATCCAAGAGGAGGAGGAGGACGACCCAGAAACCTACAGGGTAGATTCCCCGGTAGAGAAAGAACCCCCGGTTACCGACTCCCCTGTCGACAACCAGCCTCTCTTGAATGAAGTCCTGTCCAGAGCGGCAGGACACTTCCGCATTGATACCCAAGGTGCTCAAGAAGAGAGGGACTTTGCCGAGGAGTTAGTGGGAGAAAGGAGACCTGTTGCCCAGGCCATCCCTATCCTTAAATCAATACAAAGGAGAATAGACCCTTCCCTTGTTAATCCCAACCTCACCAGGGCAGTAAACCCCAGGATTGAGAAACTTTTCAGGGCAGCCCAATCAGACCCGCTGTACATAAGGGGGCAACTGAAACCGGACTCCCTGGTAGTTACAAACACCCGAAAGAGGGCGGGAACATCCTTGTCATCGTCCGAAGCTCCTCCCGACAAGGAGAGCAAGAAAATGTATGGCTTGGGCGGGAAGCGAGCCTCCACTTCCGCCTACCAGGCAAGGATTGCCAACTCCACCACACTGCTGGCGAGTTACAACTGCCACCAGTGGGAAGAAGTCGCGGCTCTCATAGATTCTGCCCCAGAACCCTTAAAAAGCCAATTGGCACGAGTTTCGGCGGAGGGAAGAGCCGTGTCCGGTTGCATTTTAAAGCAACCTTTGATGCCGCGGATAATGCTGGCAGATTGATAGCAGAGAGTACTGTTATCAAAAGACATGCTTGGCTACGACAATCTGGGTTCAAACCCGAAACCCAAGCATCATTGATAGACAAACCGGTGGAGCCGGATCTATTGTTTTGAAAGGCGGTCGAAGACGCGCTGAAAAATGCCAAGCACGAGTATGAGACACTCAAATCCCTAGGCCACCTAACCAATAAACCCCCTAATCAAAGAGGGAATGGAAATTTTCGTCGCCCACGCGGACAAAATTCCCAGAGAGGATCAAACTATTCCCAGGGGCAGGGTACACCATGGAACAACAACAACCAGCAGTCTACCCAAGGTTATGGCAAGGGTAATAAGAGAGGATGTGGAAAAGGTAGAGGCAGCCACAGTAGAGAAGGCGGCACGCCTCCACCAAAACAGTGATGCTCCGCTCAGGGTCCCTTCTCACGCATCCCCAGTAGGGGGACGCATTTCCGACTTCACCCAAGCTTGGGAAGGGATCACATCAGACAGATGGGTGCTGTCCACAGTGACTGCAGGATACTGCAAAGAACTGTTAGAGCGTCCCCGAAACCACCCTCCATGACAAAAAATACATTCTTTGGACCACCAGAAGATCCTCCTCGAGGAGATTGTCAATCTTCTAGCAAAGGACGCGATAGAACTCGTCCCGGGACACCAGGTAAACAAGGGTATTTATTCAACTTACTTCCTTGTGCCAAAAAAAGATTTGACAATGCGCCCAAGTATGTCAAGCCCCAAAAATTTCGCATGACTACTCTCCAAGAGGTAATCCCCCTCCTAAAAAAGGGGGATTACATGGCAACATTGGACATGAAAGATGCCTATTTTCATATTTCCATGTTCCTACCGCACAGAAAGTACTTGCGCTTCAAGATGGACAGTCGGCACTACCAGTTCAAGGTACTGCCCTTCATGATAGCTTCAGCTCCAAGGGTATTCACCAAGGTACTGGCGGTGGCGGCAGCACACGTATGTAGGGAGGCAATCCCGGTGTACCCTTACCTGGACGACTGGCTCATCACGGGGGAGACCCCAGTAATTTGCAGAACAAACATTCAAAGAACGATCGACCTCCTCTTCGAATTAGGTTTCTCAATAAACGAGAAGAAGTCAAGATTGGTGCCAAGCACCTCCAAGCAGTTCCTAGGAGCTATCCTAGACACTCAAAAGGGGTTGACCTTTCCATCAGAGGAAAGAATTCAGAATTTACTGCTGCAAATTCCGCAATATCAGGCCGGTCGCCAGATAACGGTACGCAAAGCAATGCGTTTGCTGGGCATGATGGTGTCATGTATTTACCTGTTCCCCCACGCACGCCTGCACATGCGTCCCATGCAGGAATGGTTGGCGAAACAGTGGTCTCAGGCAAGTGGTCAGTGGGACGATCTAGTGGTTGTTTCGCCAACACGTGTACAAAGCCTGCACTGGTGGACAAGAGAAAATCTGTCCAAGGGGAAACCCTTTTACGATCCCGAGATACAGGCGGTAGTCACAACCGATGCATGCCTGACAAGGTGGGGAGCTCACCATCTCCTCCACACAGCTCAGGGTCTCTGGTTTCACTCAGTGGCCAGGAATCATATCAACCTGCTAGAGCTTCTGGCAGTATTCAGAGCGCTTCAAGAGTTCGAGCCCTACCTGTTGAACCAGTCAGTGCAGATCCGGACGGACAGCACTACAGCCATGTTCTACCTGAACAAGCAAGGAGGGACTCGCCAAATCTGTCCAAGCTTGCCCAGAAAATTTGGATATGGGCACTCAGACGGAACATCTTCCTGTCATCTCAACATGTTCCAGGGGATCTCAATTCTCTGGCGGACGCTTTGAGCAGAGACCCCCTTCCAGAGGAACACGAAGGGTGTCTACACAGAGAAATCGTAGAAGATATCTTCTCTCAGTGGGGTTCCCCTCTATAGACCTATTCGCCACAAGCGAAAACAGACAGTGCCCAGGATTTGCATCCAGGTTCCCCCAACCAGACTCCCAGGGGAACGCCCTGTGGATGAACTGGTCAGGGATGTTTGTGTACGCTTTTCCACCAACTCCTCTCATCAGGAAGGTGGTCAACAAGATGAACAGAGAATCGATGACGCTCGTCCTAGTTACTCCCATGTGGGCGAGGCAACCGTGGTTCCCACACTTACGCAGACTAGCGGTGTGCGAACCCATCAAACTCCCGGGCTGGTACAACCTACTGTCCCAGCACCAAGATCAGAAAGTGCGTCCTCAACCCATCTCAATGAACCTGGCAGCATGGCTCCTGAGGTCATAGAGTTTGGACATCTCAATTTGCGGCAGAGATGTATGGACATCCTAAAAGAATCTAGGAAGCCAAACACGAGGCACTGCTACTTTGACAAATGGAAAAGATTCGTTATCTGGTGCCAGAATAAGCAAATCAACCCAGTTGATTGCACTCCTTCCACCATTGTCACATATATGCTCCACCTGCTGGACGCAGGGTTGGTTTTTAACTCGCTGAAGGTACACCTGGCAGCTCTGTCAGCATACACTGCCTCCCATAACAAGGTGTTGTGGTGGAAAGTACCAGTGGTTAAAGCCTTCATGGAAGGAGTAAAGAGATTTCACCCCCCAATTTCGAACCCACCACCAGGATGGGACCTTAATGTGGTTCTATCTAAACTCATGGGCCCCCCATTCGAGCCCATGCATAAAAGCAGTCTCAAACACCTGACTTATAAAACGGCCTTCTTAGTAGCAATTACATCGATAAGAAGGGTCAGTGAAATTCAGGCTGTCAGTGCAGGATCCTTTCTTTACAGTTCATAAAGATAAACTGGTTTTACGTACACACCCTAGGTTCTGACCTAAGTTTATTTCTAAATTCCATGTGAACCAGTCCATCGAGCTCCCGGCTTTCTTCCAAGACCCACAGAGCTCGGCTGAGGTGAAACTACACACCCTGGATGTGCGTAGGGCGGTCCTCTACTATGTAAACAAGACCAGACCGCTAAGGAAAACAGACCAGCTGTTTGTCTCCATAGCTACAGACAGAGAGGGAGATCGCGGCTCTAAAGGCGCCATCTGTAAGTGGATTATTAACTGTATCCAGCTGTGTTACTCCCTTTCTGAAAAAACTCTGCCTTTCACGCCAAGAGCCCACTCTACAAGAGGCATTAGGGCCACTCTGGCTTTCATTGCAAATGTACCCCTTGACACCATTTGCAAAGCAGCTACTTGGAGCTCTAGTCACACTTTTACTCAGCACTACTGCATTGACACCCATTCCAAGACAGGTACTCAAGTGGGACAAGCGGTTCTAAGACATTTATTTGCTCATGACCCTTCTCACATCCCACCTCCTTCTTCTAACACTGCTCGCTAATCTATGCACAGCATGTGATCTAAGCAGATTCCACAAGCCTCAGAAGGGATACATTACTCATCGTTATCGTATTTCTGATGCTTGTATCTGCTTAGATTCACATGCGACCCACCCTTCCTCCCCTCTGAGAGAAGGCGCATGGATGCTTATAGTCTTATCTTTCTATCTATCTGCTTGGATTATCTGTCCTCACGCTACTCCTCATGCTACCTCATGTCAGAAAAAATACAATCTGAGGGTCCTAGACGCGCGAGGGATCACGGGTACAGTGGACGTCACACTAGGGATAATATTACTGGCACGCCCTGTGTCGACGCCCATTTTTGAGTTTCGAAAAACAAACTGTAATACTCCGCAGCTTCCGCTAGACGTCGGCCTATGTACAGCATGTGAATCTAAGCAGATACAAGCATCAGAAATACGATTACGGTGAGTAATGTATCCCATATATGATCGTCTGGAACGGCCATGGGTGATATTTTTTGGGGAGATCATTTTTGAGGTTTTTGAGAGCGGGGGTTGCAGGGGTGTCCCCCGCTCCTTTAAAAATAATTCAGGGGTTGCGGGGGAGTTCCATGCCTTAATATCGCCGCAAAAATATGGCGATATTTTTGTATGGTGATATTTTTGCAGAGATATTAACACAAGGAACCCAAAAGCCCTTAAAGGTTGCCCTTTAAGGGTGCCAGTGGACACCTTGCAGTCTTTCAAAGTGGATTGGGTGCATCTGTGGCTTGTTTTCCATCACCTGTATGTATTTACCTCCACCTTTTAGGTGGAGGTAACTGCACTGTTTTTTCTGCAGAATTACCTCCCATTTCCTGCGGTATTTCAGCAGTATTTCTACTTCTGATACGGTGGAAATACTGTTTTCACTCTTGACGGTAATTCTGCTGGCGGAATTAGCACCAGAGCTAATTCTGCCAGATGTTGGTGGTAATTCCCCAGCCTGTTATCCCGCTGGGGCTCGTTCCACCAGTGGAATTAGCCCCAACTCCTCATTCGGCGGTGTGTGGTAAAAGTGGTGGTAATTCGGTCACCTCCAATTTACTGTATACTGCCAAACTCACAATGAGGCCCTTTGTACTGTGTAGTACCTTGGAGATTCTGCAACTCTACAGTATATTTATTAGATGTTTTCATTTGTTTTTGCATTTTTTTTTGCTCTTTTTTCTACTTACTGAATCAATTTGACACGTTGATGATGTCACATGTGGTGACATCATCACATCCATTTCTCTAATGAGTTGGCAGCAGACACAGCAGATGCAGCGGTCAGAGGATCACTGCAGTGAAGCCATGGGCGTAGGAAATGGGGGGTATCGGGGGACAAATCCCCCCCCACAATTTTAAGCAGGGGGATATAATGTCCTTTATCCTCCCACAATCACCACAATCGCAAGGCAAGGGAAAGGCAGGGGTTATTTTTCCAACTGAAGTGAAGGCTTTGCTTGTGGCTGGCACTGCCTGCCAGTGATATTTCTATTCTCTGTGCGTGCATTTGAGGAGCACGGCACGGCACCAGCCGGGCCGGACAGTAAACTGCACATGCCCTCTGCTGAGTGACTGCAGGGGGTGGTGGACCAGTGCCAAGTTGCCAAGTCTGCTGGCTGCTGAGCTGATTGATGCCGCGTGAGGAGGCAAGTGGGGCAGGCAGGCAGCAACACATGCTCAGGCCGGCGCTTGAGTCGGGCGCTGCCAGTGCCAAACCATTGATTTTGTTGCTTGACATTCATTTCAGGTGAGGACAGGACTGGTTTGTGCAGTGCGACCGTGAGAATGCCTGGGCATTAGATATGTTTTCCTTTTTTTCTTGGAAAATCACCTTTTCAAATAATGCTGTGTTGTCCCCTTTTCCTCCTGCATAGAATGCAGAGAATGAGAACCACACTGGCCCAGTGGCCCTCTAGCTGCATTCCAGTCACACACTCTCTGGTCACACTTGTTTAGTGCCACATAGAATGACAAGGACAAAAAGGCCATTAACGTAGAAAAACGGCATGAGTGGAACGCAAAAAACAATGGGCCTCATTACAACTTTGGAGGTAGCCATAGCGCTATTGGCGCCATGGCTGCCTCCAAAATCGGGTCCAGGTTCCCTGAATGGGGAATTACCGGGCCATTCTGAGTTTGGAGGACCAGTAATTCCTCCTTCAGGGAACCCGGGCCCAGACCTTCCCCATTCCCATTTGAGCCCCCATAGGGCTCAATGGGAATGGGTGTGGGAGCTAACAAGGGCCCGATTATGACCGGCCCGTTGTTAGCTCCCTGATCCCCTCACAGGACCCGCTCTGGACGTCTGGTAAAACCAGACGTCCACATCGGGTCCCGCGAGGGAACCTCGTAATATTGCAGAATGGGTTTAAGGGCGCCGCCACCATTAGCGGCGCCGTTATAAGCATTCCGCAATAGTTATAATGAGGCCCAATGCAGTGTGTGAAAACCCAGGCCTATTAGTAGGCTGGCCTATTCCTACCGAGAGTGAACACACTGCTCATACACAAGTGCTTGTGGCATGGAGGGTGCAGCATAAGTTAGGTGTCAGTGGCAGGGTGCTGAACAAAGGTCAAGTGGACAAGAAGAAGGGGCGCAGGGTATTGAAAGGATGAGGCACAGGGGATCTGAGTTAAAGGAGAGTTCCGGGACTTTTTTTTTATTGTCCCTACGGTTCGGCCATGTGTTTTTAAGCATAACTCGGTAGATCGTGGAAAACTTTCCTATGGACCTTACCCGACTTTTCGTCCATTAACGCACTCGAAATCAGCCGCCATTTTATGATAATCCTATCACTTGCCGCATCGCCCTGGCTCACCTGCTTTTGCGGCACTAAATCAAATCCCCCGCCCCTGAAACAGACTTGATCAAAACATTCATATTCCCCGCCTCTATCCGTGACGTGACTGAGCTGCGTAGGCAAACGCGCCCAGGCGTCTTCTACGCGACTCCACACAGAACCAGGAAATCAACACAGATGAGCTCAAACAACACAGCGCGCCACAATTGGGAATATGAAACTGTACTTTTAAATTAAACCGCAAGATTGTAAATTTGGTAAAGTAAATTTATTTGACATCAAATGTTTTGAGAATATTCAGCGATTAGCATTTTTATTTGCACATGTTCCAAAAAGTTCCGTTTCGAGGCACACGATGTTCCTTTGCTGTACACAGGGTCTTAGATCATCTCACAATACAGCGCCACAATTCGGAATATGAAACAGTGGTTTAAAAGCAAACGGCAAGATTGTACATTTGGCAAAGTACATTTATTTGACATCAAATGTTTTGAGAATATTCAGCGATTTGCATTTTTATTTGTTCACGTTCCGAAAAGTTCGTTTCGAGGCACACGATGTTCCTTTGCTGTACACAGGGTCTTAGATAAATGAATTTTTATTTGCTCTCGATCCAAAATATTTCGTCTTGAGGCAAGCGATGTTCGTGTGCAGTAGACATGGTGTTGGTTTACGATAAAATAAGCTCTTCGGTCGCACTGATAATCCCATGGCTATTCCAACAACGAGGCACTAGGGCACCACAACGGTCTGTATGTTGCATCTAGCCATTAGTACCGCGTAAGGGCATACTTGTACTTGGCGATCGTCCCACAAAATGGTCAGGGTGCTAACGTTGTTCACGCGGAGAAGCAACTGGCGATTATAGAAGCCATCCGCCGGTGTCTGGTACTCGTGACACAGACAATAATGGACGATGTATCTATTTGAAAAACATAAAAAAAGGAAATTAGTCTCACCATCAGATCTTTATTAAAATTATTCATTTTATATATTAGGTCTGGAAATTATTTCATAGCTAGGACAGTGCAACTGGGTTTTAAACGTCAAGGGGGGCTGTAGGATACTGAGACAGTCCCCCAGTGCAGGGGTTGACAGGGAGTGCAGGTGGAGAGTGGAAGGGCCCAGGACCGAGATCGCAGACAGTGGACCAGTTGTAGCAGGGGAGAGGGAGAGAGAAAGCAGAAGCAAAGGTTTTGAGGTGCTTCCGTAAAAGTATGATATGATATGATATGGTATTTGTAACGCGCCTATACACAAGTGTTTCAAGGCGCGACGAGGCAGGGAGGGAGGGGAACAAGGGGAAGACAGACAAACGATCCTACTAGGCCAGGTGTCATTCAGATCGCGCAAGTGCAGAGGTAAGGGGAAAAGGAGAAAGTGCAAGGAGAGGAGGTGGGGGGGAAGTGCAGTACAAGGTAAGTAGCGTAATAAAATAATAAATAATAAATAATAAATAAAAAGGGCCCGCTTGAGGCCAAGGACAAGTCTCGCAGTTCTGTTCTGGATAAGTTGCAGAGGGCGGAGAGTGGAGGCAGGCAGATTAAGATAGAGGCTGTTACAGTAGTCCAGCCTAGAGAGAACCAGGGCTCGGGAGACAGTGAGCTTCTGGGGGAAGGAGAGGAAGGGAAGAATACCTCTGAGGAGGTGCAGCTGGTAGTGTGACTTCTTAGAGACGTCAGATATATGAGGAGAGAAGGAGAGTGTGGAGTCGAAGATGACCCCGAGGTTTTTAGCCTTGCAGGTAGGGGCGGGAAGGGGGCCAAGTAGACGGTTCTCCCCAAGATAGTGTGCGGTACAAAACAACATGCCACATAGAACGAACAAGTACAACTTAACCCGTCTTTAAAGCAACTGTATAGTAATTAAATTGCGGTATAAACTCATCTAAAGAGTTACTTACATTATATTTGCATTTTCCATTGCGTCTGTGCGTAGGGCAGCCCCGAAATACCACTCCTTCTATGCCGACGTTATTTCTTCTAATGAACGAACATGAAATGGCTTTCGTTTCTGAAATTATATTCATTATCGTTTCTTACGTGGTCCAGGCCTGTCAAGGTCAAAATACAATAGAACCTTATTCTGAGTCGTGGGCCATTCTGGCACCCGAGAAAAAATCAAAGCAGCTGACCTTCACTTCGAACGAGCACACATTCCAAGTTAGCTACATTCAGTGTAAGGCATTCTCACAGGACTTGAAATTTACACTCCATCTTTGCATTTTGTCTGCGTGCTTTGCAGCCACACAGAACCATAAATACGGAGAGATTCTATATTTATTGAAAAATGATTTATATTACTGTTTGGTTTAATTTAATGCGCAAATGAACAAGGGTGGAGAGACACATTGCATGTACACTGAGCAATCACTTTTATTTACACAATACATAGATACACATATTCAATGGGCCTGCGACATGAGGAGACTTGAGAGAACAGACAATCAAATTACAATCATTTAAACCGTGATGTGTATTTCTCAATGAGTTCTTCTTTAGGTGGACATGGAACAGATGCAATGTTGGGTGGCAATGCAGTTGTCCCCTGCACAGGTTCGTTCACAACTCCATTTATGTGCCTATCTAGGACGTCAACAATAAGTTTCTCAATAAACTCATATTGCATATCCTCAAACACTGGTTTGATCACCCATTGTTTACTTCTTTTAGTGAAGGCCTTATTGTAGCGAAGCGTCCCTAAAGTTCCGGTCGTCCTACTTTGTTGACGGCCAACATTATGGTTATGTGCCAAGACCGCTAAAAGAGTCCGATTTATCATGCCCTCCATGCCAAAATGCAATCGTTTTGGCCTGTACTTTAGGCACATATTGTGGAACACCTCCAAATCTCCTGTGTGGCAGAATTCCGTGAGTCCCCTCAAAGCTTTTGTTATAGTTTTATCAAATACAATCTTTTCAATGGCTTTGTGAGTGGGTGATGAAGGAATCAACCACTTCTTCTTCCGTGCCTCCTCTGTGGACAAATGGCCATGTTCACAATTGTGGAAATGTTGGTTCGTGTTCCATCGGTGAACATTTGTACAGTGTGGCATTACTGACCGCCATTTTTCCAGTAGAATTTACAACGACCCTCCACATGTTTTTGAGCTCCACCAAAGATGGTTGCTGATTGACTTGGACCACTGTGAAATACCTTGCAATTCTTTTTTTTTACCTGCAGCCGACAATTTTTTATTGATTGATTTTGCAAGATACCAAACGTCAAATTGGTGATTTATATTTTTGTACTGTTCTCTCATTGTCTTGGCAATTGAAACGTGTCTCTCCGTGGATATCAGGTCGATCACCATTCCCCGCGATTGTAGTTCTTGCAATGATGCTACAAAGCCAACTTTCTCCATGGCCACTGAGGATGTACTTTGTGACACCTGCACGACCACCGAACTCACAATTTTCTTACTTTCCATGTCCTGAAAGTGGTAGGTGCAGTACTTGGCTGAAAATCCTGGGCTGTCGCACTGTCCATCACCGGCTAGCCTGAACCGTTTGCCCGCGAATGTACTATCAATAGACATTTTTTCCATTCTCCAAGCTTCGCTAATGGCTGGAAATAGATAATCGGTTTGGTATTTGTAGAACTGAGTTTTCGCAATGAAATGGATTCCCACAAACTGAAAGAAAGACTCTAATTTTTTAAAACTTGAACCACTAAAAAGTGCAGCCGCTGCACAAAGTAGATTGCCTGCTGGCAGTTGTCCCAGCATAGGTTGTGCAGACCATGTGAAAGGATGATATTTTGTACAGGTGGCATGTATTTTAAGGTAAGTGCCTCGAATTGCACGAGTCACATTAATCAATGGCTCCCCACATACTTCCCCACCTACCAAATGCCCACATTTAATCCGAATAATAATATCAATCAAACAACTATCGAATACAATGAATTTGGCCTCTTTCCTTATACTGTCACTCTGCATCCCAGCTGGTTCGGCCTGTAACGTTGAGGACATGTCACTCACATGAAAGGTAGAATCTCTGATATCGTCTTCCGCTATGTTCAGTGATATTGATGGTGTTTCATTGTCGTCTACTTCATTCTCTTCCATTGCAACATCTGTTCCTTCTCCGGCGATGGGTGAATAAAACAATTTCTTCAACTTTCTCGCCGTCTTAGTTTTTGCGGGTGTGGATTCTGTGAATTGATCTCCGACTGCATCCAAACTACCAGGAGGACATTCACTATCAATGGCTGGTGGTGGTATAGCTCCGTTGTCAATCACTTCATATTCTTCCCATTGGCACGATGCTTCTCCAGTCTCAAGTCCCTGCCAAAAGGTTTGACAAGCAACATCTCTCGTTCGCTTCACTGTCTGTGTAGATCTAGTTCGTACACCCACTCGCAACTAGAGGACAGATTGGAAAAGGGGTGTTCAGTTTAAACACAACTTACAGTATTGAACTATTAAGAGTGAAAAACAACATAATATAGTGACCAGGACACTAACCTTCTTTTGCTTTCTTTTCTTTGAAACTTTCTTGCCTCGAACTTCAACATCAGGACGCTGTTGCTCCGACTCGTGTGTGCATGTCTCCACTTCCTCTTGCGCTGCAACGACTATGTTTTCCTGATAAGCACATCCATCACGCACTGACGCTCCATGGACTCCCTGAAACATAGAACTTTCATTAGTATGTATAATAATATCGAAAACACAAAATGTACTTGGGGACCAATACCCACGTACATCTCAATAGCAAAACACGAATGAACGCTTTGTGTAGAACATTCAAACGACAATTATTCACGCATTGTTGATCTAGTTAGATGGAACTGTCAAGATCCATACCTCTGGCTCCTCATAGACTTCCATTGATGATATTATTGAAGATGATGCTTCAGTGACTCCCTGAAACACAGTAATTGCATTAGTATGGTTTTCTATTTTGATAAAAAGAACAGAAAGTTTGTGCAGGCGTGAACGGCTCATCTAAATAGACCTGCACAAATGATCAGTTGTCTAAAATAAATAATGGATATCTAAATATGATTCGATTTGCTCGATCGTTGGAAGTGTCACCACCCAGAAATCTGCATCAACTACTAGGGGTGATGTTCTTGTAGAAGAAGCTCCGTCATCTCCCTGAAACATAGTACTTGCGTTAATAAAGAAGGAAGTATAGCGGATGTAATCACGTCATATGATCTCGCTTGATCGAGCTGTCAGTATCCATACCTCGAAATGCATAAGAACATCAAGGGACGCTGTAACTGCGGTGCACACTTCTGCAAGCTGTTGCGCCGACCTGTAACTGCATGCTCCCCCTTCTTCTTGGACTAATGCTCCATCGACTCCCTGAAACATAGGACTTTCATTAGTAATGAACACAATATTGAAAAAAGAAGACACATAGGAGGGCGACGACAGAAGGACATATCAATGGCTAAAAACGAAAGAAACATTGTGTGTAACAATCACGCTACAAGAATGCAAGATCTGATGATCTCCATCGATGGAACTGTCCTGAAACGTACCTCGAGCATCTGAGTGACATCAACGGTAGTCGTCAATACGTTGGACTCCTCAGCATCTCCCTGAAAGACAGTACTTGAATTATTTTGGATAACAATAATTATAACTGAAAACAAAGACTAGAGGACGAGAACAAGGGTGTACCATTAGGTAAAATAATTACACGATAAATTAAAACTATTGATTTACATGCCTAAAACAAGTCAGTGGCAGAATAGCCAAGTAATATTACCCGATAGGCGCTTGAAGTGGCTGATGACTGCAATAACGACACGGATGGAGAATCTTCCGCCTTCATATTGAGTGGATACATAAATGGGGAAATTATTGTTAGCTAATGCTACACACTACCGCAAGGCCGAGAGATAAATACGTAAACTTGACTCACCAGTGGAGGGATGTGGACGAATAGAGTGGGAATAGCGGTTGAGAGCAATTTTCGCCTCGCTCGCGGTGTGTTCTTTTTTATTAGCAATGATGTGGAGTACATGTCAGAGGTAAAGTGCCTGCTGCAGATGCGGTATCGATCACCCCTCTTGTCCGCAAAGACTTCTAGGACTCTACTTTCAAGCTCAGAGGGTGGATATCCGCAATATCGGACCCATTCTCTTATCTGATCTATTGTCTTAGGGAAAACATGCATTATAGTACCTTCAGATTTATTATGGGTCTTCGAAGGACAACCGCCAATGGAACAGGCAGGCATTGTGGAAAGTTCTGAAAAGTAAAGATCAACAATTCTCTATGAATACCAATGTGTTAAAAAATTAAATACATAAAAGGTTCAATGCAAGGTATGTTTTGGTTTTTGGAACTATACACGGTATTCACATGCGGATAAGTATTTGAATAACTTTAAAAAAATACAAAAATAATTTGACTAAACTCAGAACATGTGACTAGTTCCTTGCATGTACTGTCTTGAACGAAAAGAAATTGGACGCAAAATGAGTATGGTACATGGCCTTACCTTGACGAGCAAACAGTTAGATGCAGGGATCAGAGTAGTTTCTTGTCGTAGAACAGGGAGCAGTTCACAGGTTGCAAACTGATGAGTTTGCTCAAAGTGGTCACGGAAGTTCACAGAGACGAAGAGCAGACAACCAGCACCTTCACGGGTTGACTAGCAAAGCGCAAAGAAGTTCTCATTAGAAATATGAAGTGGGTTATAAAGAATTCGAAACAGGGGTGTGTTTGTGAATGAATGACGTGTGGGGAGATGCTTGGCAGGAGACACGGGGTCTGGCGGTAGACATGGGAACAACAACCCATGCTCTATAGACCACTTTGAAGTGTACATGGTCTTTGGCACCTCTTGGCCTTTATCGCTCCCTGACAGCTCCACTTGCCAGCGCAAGTACCCCGGTGCGAACTGCCTTTGATAGGGCGGGGGGAGGATTGGGGCGGTGGTCGTGCAGACAAGACACAGGAAGACTCGTGAATGGAGACACACTTATGTGGATTGCAGGGGGCCGTCCAGCGTGAGGGGAGATGCTTGGCAGGAGACACGGGGTCTGGCGGTAGACATGGGAACAACAACCCATGCTCTATAGACCACTTTGAAGTGTACATGGTCTTTGGCACCTCTTGGCCTTTATCGCTCCCTGACAGCTCCACTTGCCAGCGCAAGTACCCCGGTGCGAACTGCCTTTGATAGGGCGGGAGGGTGGATTGGGGCGGTGGTCGTGCAGACAAGACACAGGAAGACTCGTGAATGGAGACACACTTATGTGGATTGCAGGGGGCCGTCCAGCGTGAGGGGAGATGCTTGGCAGGAGACACGGGGTCTGGCGGTAGACATGGGAACAACAACCCATGCTCTATAGACCACTTTGAAGTGTACATGGTCTTTGGCACCTCTTGGCCTTTATCGCTCCCTGACAGCTCCACTTGCCAGCGCAAGTACCCCGGTGCGAACTGCCTTTGATAGGGCGGGGGGGTGGATTGGGGCGGTGGTCGTGCAGACAAGACACAGGAAGACTCGTGAATGGAGACACACTTATGTGGATTGCAGGGGGCCGTCCAGCGTGAGGGGAGATGCTTGGCAGGAGACACGGGGTCTGGCGGTAGACATGGGAACAACAACCCATGCTCTATAGACCACTTTGAAGTGTACATGGTCTTTGGCACCTCTTGGCCTTTATCGCTCCCTGACAGCTCCACTTGCCAGCGCAAGTACCCCGGTGCGGGCGCTGGTCGTGCAGACAAGACTCGTTTGCCGTAGGGCCTCACCAAGGAGAGGCCATCTAACTGCATGTAAGAGGCAGGCTGCAGGATCTAGTACATGGAAGGCAGGGGGGTGAGTTTATAAATACCTCAGCCTCCCAGGAGAATATATGGGTGCAGTTCACCCTGGAGACCCTGAACAAAGTGGTGTGGTAAGTATTTTTGGGGGAGGAGGCAAGGCCGGGAGGCTTGATGCCAACCCGCAAAATAACATATGTATGTCTGCTGCATATGGGTTCAACGGTTATGTGGATTGAAGGTGGGCGGCCAGCGTGAGGGAGGATGCTGGCCGGAGACATGTGGTGTGACAAGACAAGGCACAGGAAGACTATTCAATGGAGACACACTAGATTCATTTAAAAAATCAAAACAACCATTGTTAAAATATATGTTGGGTTTTATTTTAGATCTTAATTTCAATTGAACATAAATAATAAACATTACACATTGTAAAGTTGCGGTTGCAGCACATCCCGGGAAAAGCCGCGGTATTGTCCACTGTCGCTGGGGAAATGTTGTCTAATGGCAAGTACCGCACAGGCAGGTATTACTCTCCGAACGCGGTGTCCGAGCCTCCCGTGAAGCCACCAAGTGAAGCAACGATAGGCCACCAGCCTGTACCACCTGTGAAAATGAAAGATGCAAACTGTATTAAAATGACAACTTTCTTATCACTGTCGATTCAGGTACAAAAATGTCATTCTGCTTTGAAAAAAATTCTATCTAGAAAATGCACAACATGGAACCAATTTACATGCATTCGAATGATATGTAGATGTAGTTTTATATGTGGGAGACGACCATGAAATAGTAGTGGCATCACTGACATCACAACCAGAGTATACTTACTCGTTACTCGGATTACGCGGACGAACAGTGCCGCAAAGTTCGTGCATAAGCACCATCATCATCCTCAACACTGTCCGTGAGAGGCAGGCTTCCCTGAACTCTGGCAGCTCGGTGATGCATTGCGGACTTGGCTCGCCTTCCGAAATGTAGGCCAAGCACCCGGAATTTTCACGGCAGCAGCAGTTCTCCTCCTCAGTTGGCATTAGCTCGCAACGATTGCACGTGCACCAGGTGGAGACGCCGTCCATGCGACATGGTCCAGGCTCTTCATCCGTTGACTGGTCCTCCCAACTGCCGTCCGAATCCCCATCGTTTTCGCGTGCTTGCCTTTCCAGTAGTTCTTCCTCGGTGTACTCGGGCTCGTACATATACGGCATTATTGTAGCCATTGTGTGGTAAAGAAAGTAAAACAATTTATAGCGGTGGTACTGGTATCTGTTCACACGGGCTACAATCAACGAAGGTAGCTGACCAGAGCACAGAAACGAGTCACAGAATACTCAAAGTAACACAGCGAGAGTAATGGAATCGAAAATCTGCTGCTGTGTGTTGTGAAACGGTGTGTTTATACTTATTGAGGAAAGAGGCGTCCTGCCGTTTCCATGGCGACACTTCATTAGCTGAGGCGCAGCGATTGTTGACACGAAACGTGCTTTGGCGTTGGGAAATGGGCGGTACGCGTCTGCTGATGTCAGCCTCGGGGGCGGGGGATTTGATTTAGTGCCGCAAAAGCAGGTGAGCCAGGGCGATGCGGCAAGTGATAGGATTATCATAAAATGGCGGCTGATTTCGAGTGCGTTAATGGACGAAAAGTCGGGTAAGGTCCATAGGAAAGTTTTCCACGATCTACCGAGTTATGCTTAAAAACACATGGCCGAACCGTAGGGACAATAAAAAAAAAGTCCCGGAACTCTCCTTTAAACAGAGCGACAAGCAGGGGATTAGAAGATACATCCGTAAAAGATAAAAAGTGAAGAAAAGCACTGGGGACACATAGAACTTCCGGTGTAATAACCTTGGTTTTGGGGATAAAATCCGAAAGCAACAGAAGAGCGCCTGGCATAAAGATGAAGGCATGAAGTGGAGCCATATATGTTATGCCAGCAAAGTGACACAGATCCAAAGACAAAGCGCACTATATTCTGTGGTTGTCTCCAGTATCCCACCGATCACGCTTAAATGGTGAAGTGCATTCTCCTTGCCCACTACACAACAGCACCCTGAGCAGCGAGAGCATTAAAGGCCACACAGGTTGCAATCAGGAGATGACTACACTGGAATCCCCTTTGTCGCGTCTCACTCGCCAGTGGCTTACATGGCTTTCAAGGCCCCACACTGGCAAAGACACTTGGTGTCCGTATTGTTCGGTTCCCCTATTCTGATGACCTTCTGATTCCTGGGAACTGTTGCATGTCACCCCTCCTGGGAGCATGGTAGCTCCCAGGACTTGTGCTTGGGTCACATGGCGTTAACCATGTGACCCACCTAATAAATGGGACGAGCCATTTCCGGCTCATCAGTCGAACCAAGAACTGACTCCTGTGTCGTGGTTGATGCACCTTGCTGGTACCACACAGTATGCCAGAGGCCTGCCACGTGGCCCGGCATCAGGACAGTGCCCCTGCTGGGCAATTCCGTCCCCATTGAATGGACATGCAGTGTGATCACGACAGCTGTGATAACCCCAGCCTGGGTGCCCCCAGAGCCAGGTCTGTGGTGTGCTAGGTGCCCCCAGCCGAGGTACGTGGCACCTGTGCTCCACAGGCCACAGGGTGCCCCCTGCGGTCCGTCCTTCTTCAGTTTATTGGATCCGGTGATCCGGATGCCATAGCGTGGGTGGATTGCAGAGTGGGTGGAGGCCTTTTGATCCAACAACGGCGACGAGGGCTGGTCTGGGCCCCGCATGCGGGCTGCTGGAAGACAGTGTTTTTATTTTTCTGGATGTCAACAGCATCGGCTGCAAAAGAAAGGAGGAAGTGCTGCGGGTGGTCCAGGGGTATGTGCTTTGCTATAGCATGGGGCGCTTGTGCTGGGTGAATGTGAGGAGGCGGTGGCCACAAAGGAAGAGGGAGAGGCGGCGTCGGCCACGTTAGTGGTGTTACCTGTGCAACACAGGCATGAAGATCAACTGTGGCCTGGTGTGAGAGGAGGTGGCCACCCAACAAAGAAATGAAGATCTGGTGAGGCAATGGTGTGGCCGCAGCAGCCGCAAATGAAAGGAGCACTTCAAGAGATAAGCTCTTGGATCGGAGCGAAAGTAAAAAAAGATTGAGAAAAAAATAGCAAATGGAACGGAGGCACGCAGCGGCCCCCAGAGTAACAAAATGGGTGTGTGGCCTATGATCACCTGGCCTGCTGCGGTGAAAGGAGAGGGGGAAAAAAACGATGGAAACAGGCCTGCGGCGGCCCTGATATGAACAAAGGAGGTGGGCGTGGATTGTGATCACCGGGCCTGCGGCAGTGAACATGAAGAGGAAAAAAACATCGGGCCTGCGGCGATCCAAACAGCCATTGGCAGCGGTCGCAAGAGGGATGAAGGGAAGGAGGAGCTGTGGGTCCTCGCGCGCCCCCGCAATCGTGACAAAGGGATAGCCTGGGGGGGCATATCCACCCGCAACATCGACAAGAGGGGTAGCCTGGGGATACATACAACACGAAACGTCCTGGAAGCAGAAAGCATTTCAACAAAGGTCATCTCTATGTCAGTAAGGGCAGCACTAATGGCCCTTGATTGCCCCATGGGTGACACGCCAGCAGGCGTGCACACACCAAAGAGACACGTGCATTGCCAGCAGTCCCCCGGAATACAAAATGAAGTGCATCAGCCGCGATGGCAGTGAGTGCGCAGCCTACAAGAGCCCGAGCATTGATGCAGGGTAGCAAGGCACACGATCCAGGTTGGGGTGGTAGAAAGGGAAAAGGGCCATGGATAGTGATGACGTCCCAGGCAGCATGTGCAAGAGTGGTGGTACGATCAGCCCACTCGGTCCAGCGGTGCAAGTAGAACCCCCAGGGTGGTCCGGGGTCCCGCAGGGGTGTTTGGCAAGTGTGAATACAAAAGGAGGAACTCATTGTTTGAGGAGTGTCAGTACAGTGACAGTGGCCCCTGCAAGACACTGGGCCCAATGGAAGGTGTGCTGGCTGCAGGATACAGGAAGGAGGGAAAAAGGGTTACAGCTCTTGCGAGTGCTTGTGCGCCCTCTGACATCAGCAATGTCCGACCAGCGGCCCCTGTGTGGAGGGGGAAGTGAAGTGAGTGATCCGTCATTTCACCACCGGTGTCAGGCCACTGTTCGCCCAACTGTCTAGAGACTAGGCCGCGGTGGCCCCTGGTACCCCCAGGTGCGGCTTTGCCGGCCCTGAATGTTAAGCTGGTCCGTCATTTTGCCACCAGCATCCGGCCACGAGTTTGTCCCACCTTCGAGAGACTAGGCCAAGGTGGAACCTGGTACCCCCAGGTGCCTCTTTGCCAGCCCTTGAATTTTGAACTGTCCTGGAAAGATACACATGGAGGTCGGACTGGTATCCTGTGGGTGTGGGTTGTGTTGTGAGGGTGTTTTATCACTTGTGCAAGTTCCACTCACCCAGGCCAATAAAGGGTGTGCTTCAATGTGGGGTTTCCAACAGTTTGTCACTAACCTACCAACAATGTTCCCTATAAGCTGTGGGCATGTGCGTTTGCCCAGCTTCCTTCTGGGTGCCTCTCAGAAGATATTTAGCAGCGCACACAGACATTTCTCATCTATGCAATAAGATTTAATAAGGCACAAGCCATAGCAATTACTTGACAATTGCTTTCACTCAAAATAAATAGTCATGATATTCTGGTCTAGCTCATTTACATTACCCTACTATGCAAGTGTGACCTTAAAAACCAAATACAGCCACAAGAGGTAAACACCAAAATGAAAAAGTGGTTCCATGAACCGAGAGATCTAGTTAAGATATTCCTACACACATTAACTAAATACTGTCCCCTCCCCACCCATGACTCCTATGCTTTAGTCTACCACGCATTTACTCAGACCTCTAAACTCTACCCGAGAACCTATTTAGATATTACCAGACAACCAGGACTTTTCCTCTCTTGCCTCTGCAAAAGGTTACCAGACTTGTACCTACATCCATTTGTTTTATGTTTGTTGTAATTTAAATAACGTTCAAGCAACAGACCTTCTATTATTCATGGTGGCTTATCAAAAGTGCCCTTTTGACTACATTGGCACCCCTGAGATGTGTCCTGCAGGCTGCAGCAGGACTCATCAAAGGACTCAGGAAATTTGACCCTGACCCTCCTCTAACTGCCCTGGCTCCTGCTGCAAGCCTCTACAATGCTGTCACCCTGAGGTCCCCAAGCTACCTCACTGAGAATCTCTGCTTCTCCAGAGGACTGTGATCCACAAGAAGTCAGGAAATGTGCAGACTTGAAATCTGATGGCGCAGGAAGATAAGAACGAGCCGGTCATTGGACTCAGCCCATTGCTGCTACCATTCAGGAAAGAACTCAAGACCTTCCTTTTCAAGGAATGGCTCCTCTGTAACACAAAGGTCCACACACCCTGCACTCCCCACCGTACGGAGACTCTGTGATCTGCTGCTCACTGTCTCCTACCCTGGTTGCTTGTAGAGCCCTTGCTGCAAATTGCCCACCTGTTAGCTCCCATTCCCTTTTTCTCTGCTTCCCTTACTGTGATTGTAAAGCGCTCCATTGCTTCCCAAAGTTAGTGTTACGCTCACCTGGTTCCACTGGGGCACCACCCAGCAGTTGGGGTTCAGGTGTGCCTCCTTGCGATGCCCAGATGCGACCAGCGGATGAGTTCTGCCTGAAATACAGGAAAGCGATGTTCAGGGCTGGGCAGCTGGAGTAAATAGCCTCCCACCTCCCAGTAGATCTGCGGCCCTTCTGGACTTGTCTTCACCTTGTTTTAGATGTTGGCGGGTTCTCCGTCCTGCTGTCTTGGCAGGGGCGCTTTGTGCTTGGTGGGCAACGGCGATCGAGTTGCTTCACTGATGCCAGCCCGTCTTAAGTCTTTTAGGTAGGTCTTATTGCTGTGAATATTGCTGTCCCTGCATGCATTTTGAACTATGTCTTTTGCATCCTTAGGTACACGGAAGTCCAATATGTGGCAAGGTGGAATCTGTGTTTTGCCGGGAAGTATGGGCGTTTTGGAGCGCCTTGATGCGGTGAGTAGGCGCTATGCGCTGCGCTTAAGAAGACTTGCCTTTGCAAAACCTGTTATCTTTTCTTCTTCACGGGTCGCGGTACTCGGCCGGAGTCTTGAATTTCCGAAGTGATGCTGATCGAGGAGCAGCTTGCTGAAAGGTAAGCCTTTCAGCAAGGTTCGTAATGTCTAATGCCTTGTTTCTCTTACAGGTCAGTCGATCCGAGGAGCGCTGGTTCCAGGATGAGGGTCGGGAGAGCTGCGGATCGCTGGCGATGAAGTTCAGGTAAGCTGTTGTCTTTTCTCACGATGTCTTTTCCTTTTTCTGCAGGCGCTGTTATTCCGAGGTTCGTGGCTGGAGATGAACACGGTGAGCGTTACGTTGCAGAAATGCAAACTAACGCGAAGCGTGTCAGTCCATTTGGGTGTGGTTTAAATAGCTTTAAGAAAGAAGTCCAGGTAAAATAGTCCCTCTGGTACCACACCCAAAACACTATACTGCAAGCCTGGTTTCAAGGAGCCAGGTTATGTGGATGCCTCCACACTGACTGGCATTAACAAAAAGTAGTTCCCAAGCACAAGTCCATATTCAAACATGAGCTGGACTGGCCCCAAGAAGGCCTAGGCTGTGAATTCTTGGGCTTAGTGGTGACTGGGGTCAAGACTCTCCCTGGCCGATAGGCTGGCCAGGGGGTCTTTGGAGTGTGGGTCGTGACAGTTAGGTCTACACTCAATAAATACCCTAAATAATAATAATAAAAGTGTCATGCACACTATGTAACCAACTATCATCTTAAATATCGGATACTGGCTGTAAGTAAGGAGGCTACTTGGATGTCTAACCTCATCCCATGCTTTCTATTCTTGGAACATATGTCACGCAAGCACTTTGAAGGGTCCCCTTGCAAGCTGATGCATGTTAAAACTCAAATATTGAGATCACACTAGGCTAGGAAGACCACTGCACAGTTGGTGGTACGTGTGCTGCACCACCCCCTCGAGTGCTCTGCAGCAGTGCACCGAGGGAGAGATGGCTGCAGCGAGCGCTCGGGGTTCCGTTGAGGCCGCCCGAGTCGCGTGCCTTGGAATAAGCAGCCCTTCAGACTGTGTAGCCCTGGGGTGGCACCGGACGGGAAGGGTTAGTGGATCTTACCGGATCATATGCAAACGTATGGTACAGATGAAGAGCATCTAGCCGGCCTCCGTTACGGCAGCACACCTTGGCATAGGAGGAGTGGCATTGCACCGTGCCTAAGGGCCTTCGTCAACTGATTGTGCATACAATATTAAAGGAGCCGGCCTCCGTTACGGCAGCACACCTTGGCATAGGAGGAGTGGCATTGCACCGTGCCTAAGGGCCTTCGTCAACTGATTGTGCATACAATATTAAAGGACAAGACGGGATACGGCACTTCCAGGACAATGAGCAGAGTACAACGAGCTGCACTGAACCACTGCTACGCCCTCACATATCCTGTGTATGGACGATACTGGATTGCACTTCATAACAACGGCTGCAGTGGGACACTTGTTTATATCTTCACCCTACGTCGTACCTCAAATTAAAGGGGCGACCTCGTGGAAACAAAAATCAGCCGTCGTGGGCAACACATGTAGCGACACGGTACGGGCTGCGATACACAACGCAGCAGATTTTAGATGCAGCTTACAGGGGCCCGGTAGATACGGATGATAGAAAACTAGAAGAACCACTCCAGCGATAACCCTAGAGATCCACACTTGAAGTAGCATCATCAAAGTCAACCGAGACAGGCCCGTACAAGGGGGGATAACATAGTGGTTGTACAGAGGGAGCCACAAGGCTCTGAGAGGAGCGCCAGACACGCCAGGCTCATGGAGCACCCCCCCACAGGCACAATAGAGCCGCAAGAGGCCTGCTAACTCGGGTGGTGGCTGAGGACACACTGGGAGACTTTGGAAGCCCCTGAAAATTTAATAAGGGGACCGTCCCACCTCCCCTCTCTAAACACCTTAAAAACAGCCCTGGTAGGAGGAAAAGCCCCAAACGAACACAGCCAGCTCCCGCTGCAGCACTGGAGCAATCAGCAAGAGGGAAGGCGGAGAGAAGGCGACTCATGTGCGACAGGACCCGCAACACACTTCCCCTGGCAACTGTGTACATACGGATCCCCCTCCACATCACCAGCCGTGTGCGCTGAGAACAAGCGGCTAGGGGGACTGGGTCGAGGGGAGTCCTACGGACATCGACAGCTACAAGGTACGTGCTACGGTTCATAGTGATAATTTCGACAACAAAAATGTCTTTTTTTTTCAATGCATTTTTTTTTTTAAATGGGGGGGTTCCCCCCCAACCCCCCTTTTTTAAATTTGTTTTTAATTTTTCCCTTTTTTTAACTCCCGAACCCCTAAAATAAATATATAATTAAAAAAAACGAAAGTCAACATTTTTTTTTTTCGACATTTTTTTGTCAACATTTTTGTCTGTCGACATTTTTTTTTCGAAATTATGACTGCCCACCACGTGCTACGTACAGCATATATCTGACAATCCTGGACTGCCACCAGTTTGCGCTGCGCCGCGAATCCTCCTCCGGAGCAAGCACATGTACTGTGCCAGGGGGGGCGCAAAAGTGCTCCGGAGCGAGGAAAACAGCAGGGCCTTGTTGGGGGGGTGTAGGCTCGTGACGCGGCTCCTGCTCCCTCAACCTCAAAAATAAGATTTATACAGGCTCCCACCCGACAAAGCCTAAACATTCTCACGGACACAGAACTACTGAAGCATTAGCCTACCTGTTGACACGCACAGCAGCACACTCATCTGCATAAACCTCCAAGCAAGGTGCAGAGTCTGCAGCGACATCACTCTGCATACCTGTTAACAGCGCAGCAGGGTGCTCCTTTGCATAAACTCCCAAGCAATATACAGTGTCAGCAGCACCATTACCCTGGTGCTACACCAAGAGAGTAAACAAGTGCTGCCTTATAGTGCCTCTGGGGTCCAGAGAGTGCGACAAGGGACATCAAGAACTGTAAAAAAGCACATCAATCAGCCTAGGAGCTCCAAGAGGGGAAGGAGGCATACACATTGGTAAAGGAGCCCCAGGTAGAGAGCGCACTAGCACTGCATCGGCCTATCCTCCCCAGAAAATGAAAATTCTACAGTCTTGGGTGGCAAGAACATATAATAAACTAAAAGAGTTGACGCAGACAAAACCGCCTTCCCTAGATCCAGGTGGTCCCCTTACAAGACACTCTGCCACCGTAGACTAAGCAGGCAGAATTGCTCCCCGAGTACTTCCTCTGAAGAAGGAGACGAAACAAAAGCTGTGAAGAAAGCTGAAGCACAAAGGAACGAGCCCCCTCTTTCTTTGACGTCCAAGAAGATAGCTCTGCTGTTTCCGAGTGGCACTGACTGCTCCCAAAGGAGCAACTCAGATGCCAGGGAGTAGGGTGAGGCCCGGACAGTCAAAGACGAGAACACTGGCTAAAACCCAGGTGGGCCAACTTGAAAAGTGCTGGGGTCAGAGACGCCGAATGGAGAGCGATTCACGAATACCTTCCACAACCAGTTCCACAACCAGTTGGAACAGATGGGGGAATTGAAATCTTCCCTCCAGGAGGTAAGCAGAGAAATGGAGGAGCTGGGAGGCAGAATAGATATTGTTGAAACTTGCTTATCAAATGTAGCAGAGGAATCTAACCAGAACCGCGTCCTTCTAGACCAGTTGGCTAACGCAACAACCAACTTGGAATTACAGGCAGAGGACCTTGAAAACCGTTCAAGAAGATCAAACTTCAGGGTCAAAGGCCTGACTGAAACAATCCGGGATAGAGACCTCCAAGACACTATGCAACAATGTTTCAGTAGCATGCTCCCGGACATGCAGTCAGCCCAAATTGGGTTTGATCGAATACACAGAGTTGGCCCAAAACGGAACAACCCTGGAGCAAGGCCTAGAGACGTCCTAATAGCAGTAACATCCTACTGCCAGAAAGAAGACATCCTGAGAGCAGCAAGATCCCACAATGATCTCACAATCAACGGCTCTCACATTCAACTATACCAAGACCTAGTGTTGATTACTCTCCGCAAGAGAAGAATGATGCAGCCAATTACAAAAGTACTCCAAGCAAAGCAGATACGATACAGGTGGATGCATCCATTCGGCCTCTCCTTTACATGGGAGGGCAAGCAGCAGAAAATCTCTACCTGCGAGGAGGGCTGTTCAATCCTACAGCTAGAGGAAGACCAGGATCGTCCGAATGACCGACCACATCCCAATCCACCAGACACTGTGAGTAAACCGTGGGAATAGTCAATCGAGAAACAGCGAAAGTAAAAAAAAACGGGGAAATCCAAGGTTCCGCAACAGAGCCAGGAATAACTAGCGACAGAAGATCACTAGGAGAAGCAACTAACAAGAGAGTGTACAACCTTAGAACAATGGTCGAGGACTACAACACAGCGAAACACACAAAACTTGCACGGAGGAAGAACAACACATCTGGGAAGTGGGGAGGAAGCGGGAGAGTTGGAGAGTTGGGGGAAGAGCAAAGGAACCAAGTGGGACATCAACAGAACAGGTTAGAGACCCAGGGGATGGAAAGGTAAATGTGAGAGTCATTGGAGCGCCACACTGTCATGATCTCTGCTTCCAAAAGATCAGGACTTGCCCGACTCCCTTGGAAGCAGACCCATAACCCCGGTTCCGAGTGCCAGCCAGTCCCAATTGGGACCTTTTGGACCCTGTCCTGGCGCCAGTGGCACCAGGCTCATAAAGATGCCCAGTCCCAGCGCTGGAAGCGCCGGGCTCATAATGCTTGGGTGGACTTACCTGCAGCAGACCATGCTGCTTACTTACCTGCCAGTTGAACCCCTGATCCTCTTCTGTTTGGGACTACTTTTCCTGTTGGGTGGGGCAGGAGCCACTCCCTAGGTTCAGAACACTGGAACTCTTCTGGAAAGCAGGAACTCTTTTCTTACCTAGGCGTGGCTGTGGAAGGAGACATCTAAGCACTACAGGAGGCTATTTAAACCACACCCGATGGATGAATCTTGCTTTGTGTTATTCTGCATTCTCTGCAGCAGAACGCTCATCGTGTCTTCTGCTTCTGATCCTGGGCCTAAGGGAACAAAGGCTTACCATCCTGGAATCCAGTCTTCAGCAGCACCTGTAAAGACAAAGAAAGAACAGGTTAGCACTACGGTCTTCAGTGGCAGCGCATCTCTTACCTGGTCCATCGGCTGTCACCAACGCCTCGCGCTGCATTCCGGCATCTGAAAGACAAAGGCTTACCTACTCTTCGCACGCTCCGGAGGCCTTCGGCGCTGCATCCCGCATCTGAAAGACAAAAGAAGGTGCGTTTAAAGACATTGGGCAACTTTATTACTCACGTGCCATTACTCCTTCCCACGCCGAATCCAGTGGGTATTCCAGCACCCTTCAGCTTCTCTAAAGCTCCGAACTTGTACCTGCAAGATAAAAGGGACAGTTAGTGCGCATCGTGAAGCAGGCTACAAGCGCTTACTTACGTGCTTCCAGGCGCTTCTATTCCTCACGCGGGTTCGATCCTCAACTCTCGTCAGCCCGCCATCCGCCATCGCCGGAACCCTGCAAAACAAGAGATATCATTACAGAAGACTTTTAAGACATTTGAAGTGCCCAGAACTTACCGTTCGTGCAGTTAACGACGGACAGCAGTCCTCTGAGGTCAAGAGGCCTGCACCCTTATCCAGTGAAGAAACTGGTTACGGCACCCTGCCCCGAGGCAGATGGAGAGCTCGGCGTTCACTTACCTAAGGTGAGGGCGTTAACCTTTGGGGTTCTACAGGAGAAGAGAAAGGGAAGAGGAGAGAGGCACCCAATAACCCCAGTTCATTAATCCCATATTTTCTATCTGCAGACATCTTACTCTTCAAGTCAGACATACAGTGCACAGAGGTCCAGCCCAAAGAGCCAACCGTGTGTTACACATCACCTTTGAAGATACGGCATTCACCCAGTCAAGACCGGCGCCTCTGCGGGAATCAGGTGAGCGTTACAGAACACAAAGCCTACCGCAAAACTCCCACCCAGGCGCTATGGAAACCTCGGATACCGACCAGCTAGCCCAGTTACTTGGGGAACTAAGAGCAGAAGTGCATGCAGCCCGTCAGGAAACGAATGCTCTAAGAAGGGAACTGATTATTTCCAAGGAGCGAACAGACGATCTCGCTAGACAATTGCTACAGTCACAAGCCGGACAAACTCTGTTACCCGCATCAGGGGCAAATCTTCCTTCAACATCCTCTACGAACCCAGTGCAGATCAACCTACCTGGGAATGTACCTCTGGCTCCGCCCGAACGATTTTCTGGTGACCCAAAGAGGTTTGCAGTATTTATTAATCAGTGCCGGTTGCACTTCTTATGCCGGCCAGCAGCCTTTCCAACTGATCAAGCTAAGGTAGTTTTCGTGCTTTCGTACCTTAGTGGCAATGTGGCAGACTGGTCGATCCCTCTAGTTAATCAAGATGATCCGGTTCTCCATGATTTTCAAGCTTTTCAGCTCAGTATGGAAAAACTGTTTGCAAGACATTCACAGGGGCAGGCCTTGGACAATGAGCTCCTTTCATTGCGACAGGGTAATCAAGACCTTTTGGCTTATATTGCGTCTTTCAACAGACTGATAGTGGAAACTCGATGGCCTGAGGACAAAAGGATTACGCTGTTTTATAGAGGTCTACGTGGAGAGCTCAAAGATGTGTTAGCCCAAGTAGTGAATCCCCCGCAAGACTGTTCGGACTATATTGACTTAGTCGTTCAAATTGACCACAGACTGCAGAACAGGAAGGCCGATCGTTCCAAGTTTGATGCTCGAGTATTTTCCAAACCACCAACTCCTACCAAACGAGTAGACTCCGGGGAACCCATGCAAATAGGGGGCCTGAAAGGACCACTAACACAAAAGGAGCGGGAAAGGAGAAAACAGCTACAATTATGCCTCTATTGCGGAAACTCGGGGCACTTTCTTCGAGACTGTCCGGTGAAACCAGCCAAGAAGGCAGTAGAAGCTGCAGTTACCAGGGTCACAAACTCTGAGCAGGGAAACGACCTTGCCCGACAAGAATAGAGGTCCTCTTGCCGAGCGTTAAAACCAGTTCAGTGACTTTGCATTTCGTGATACCTATGGTCCTCATTAGCCCTGAACATCCGGATCGATTACATGCGATTGAAGCTTACGTCGACAGCGGTGCCATCGGCAATTATGTGGATCATGAAATGGTTTTGAGGATGAATCTGACTCTTTGTCCAAAGGCTGTAAAGGACGTCATTACTACGGTGGATGGTACGGAGATAGCCTCCGGACCAGTAACGCATACCACCCAAGAAGTGACGCTAGTAAGTCAAGATGGACACCATGAGAAGATCGTGTTCGATGTGATCAAGGCCCCTCAGTTCCAGATTATTCTAGGAATTCCTTGGTTAGAGAAGCACAATCCTCAGATCGATTGGCGAGCAAGAACGGTTCAGTTTCCAGAATGTGTCTCTACTTGTCACCCTCGACCTGGTGTTGCACTGGCAGCAATTTCCTTCGGAGGCTCCCCAGTTACCTCCTGAATACCTAGAATTCCAAGATGTTTTCCGGAAGGATCAGGCTAACTCTCTACCTCCTCATAGGTCTTATGACTGCCAGATAGACCTGATACCTGGATCTACTCCTCCTTGTAGTAGAATTTATGCCCTCACCGAGCCTGAGAATCTTCACCTCCGACAATACCTGGATCAATACCTAGCGAATGGGTTTATTCGTCCTTCCAAGTCCCCTGCTTCCTCAGCTTTGTTCTTCGTTCCAAAAAAAGAAGGGGACCTTAGAACTTGTATAGATTATCGCGCCCTGAACCAGATCACCGTTAAGAATAGATATCCGTTACCTTTGATCCCTGAACTCCTGGACCAAGTCAGAAAAGCATGCATATATACAAAGCTGGATCTTAGAGGAGCCTACCACTTGGTACGAGTAAAAGAGGGCGATGAATGGAAGACGGCCTTCCGCACCAGGTATGGGCTATTTGAATATCAGGTCATGCCCTTCGGACTTTGCAATGCCCCGGCCGCCTTTCAATATTTTATGAACGATGTCCTCAGAGAGCTCATAGATGTGTGTGTTGTTGTTTACATTGACGACATCCTCGTTTATTCTTCATCGGAAACTGAACATCGGAAACACGTGAAAATGGTCCTCGAGAGATTGCGTCAACACAAACTTTTCGCTAAGTTGGAAAAATGTGTTTTCAACGTGACTGAAGTTGAATTCTTGGGATTCATATTATCACCTAGCAGAGTGCGTATGGATTCAAAGAAGGTCGATGCAATTCTCAAATGGCCATCGCCATCCTCCGTAAAAGGTGTTCAAAGCATGTTAGGCTTCGCTAACTTTTACCGCAGGTTTATCCCCGAATTCTCTCGAATAGTCCAGCCCATCACCGCCTTGTTAAAGAAAAACAAACGTTTTGAATGGTCTACCGAGGCGGAACAAGCTTTCCAGAATTTGAAGACTAGATTTATCTCTGCACCGATCTTAAAACATCCTCGCCCAGAACTCCCCTACATCGTTGAAACTGATGCTTCGAGCCTTGCCATGGGGGCAGTTCTATCACAAAAGCACCCAGTAACCAATCAGTTGCATCCCGTGGCATTTTGGTCCCGCAAATTCTCGCCTCCTGAAATCAATTACACTATTACTGATAAGGAACTTCTAGCTATCAAGTCCGCCTTTAAGGCTTGGCGGCATTATCTTCTGGGGGCCCGACACACCGTTACTGTGATTACAGATCACCGAAACCTGCAATATTTGAAAACCGCAAAAGCTCAATCCTCTAGGTAACTCCGTTGGGCACTATTCTTTGCCGAGTTTGACTTCATAATTACCTATCGACCTGGTACAAAAAACGGTAAAGCTGATGCCCTTTCTCGGATGGGAGTGGAAGAACATTTGATCAATCCTAAACCTGTACCTATCATTCCCGAACAAAGAATTCTAGGTGTAATCGCCACACAATCCATAGAGGAAGTTAAGGATAAAGCCAGGCTACTGGTAACTCCAGCAGACATACAGAATTGGCATCTGCAGGGAAAGGACTTTACGGTGAAGGACAACCTATTATATTTCCAAAAACGGTTATACCTGCCCAGCACAGATTTACAGAAAAAGGTAATCTCTTGTTATCACGATTCTTTAATGGAAGGACATCCCGGTATGACCAAGACCTCGGAAAAGATCAAGCGCTACTTCTGGTGGCCGTCTTGGAAAAAAGATATCAGAGACTTTATAATGTCCTGTGGAGTATGCGCCCAAAACAAGAGTCAAAAGGAAAAACCAGCCGGCCTCTTACGCCCTATTGACATCCCGCCTCGCCCTTGGCATACGCTTTCTATGGACTTCATCACCGATCTACCTCCATGCTCCGGATACAATACGATCCTAGTAATCGTGGACCTATTCTCCAAGATGGCGCATTTCATTCCACTCAAAGGCTTACCAACAGCAGCAACTCTGGCCCGAGAATTTCTCGAAAACATCGTCCGACTGCACGGTTTTCCTGCAGTTCTAATTTCGGATCGAGGTAGTCAATTTATTTCTCATTTTTGGCGAAGTTGCTGTCGGTCGGCTCAAATTGATGTGAGACTTTCGACCAGCCACCACCCTCAAACCGACGGACAAACCGAGAGGACCAATCAAACTCTGGAACAGTATTTGCGCTGCATGCTACAACAAACTGAAAAAACTTGGAAAGATATCCTTTGGATAGCCGAATATGCCTACAATAACTCTGTCCACTCGGGAACTGGGAAGACCCCGTTTTTTCTTTTATACGGTAGTCACCCTCGAACCTCGGAGTTGGATCCACTCCAAGATCTTGGAACACCAGCAGTAGACCACCTGCATTCTACAATCACCCAAGCCTTTAAGGAAGCCGTTTCTCACCTTCAAAGGGCTAAAGAACAATACAAGAAAGGAGCAGACCAACATCGGAAGGAAGCCCCCCAATATCAAGTAAGGGATCAAGTCTGGTTATCCACCAAATATCTACCTCTAAAAGGACCACGCACATTCAACCCAAGATACCTTGGTCCCTATTCCATCACTACCATAGTAAATCCAGTAGCGGTCAAGTTGGACTTGTCCCCTCACATGAAGATACATCCGGTCTTCCACGTCTCTCTATTAAAACCTGTGCAACCTCAAACCCGACTAACTACATCTCCAAAACCTATTCTAGTTGATGGAGAACTCGAGTTTGAAGTCAAAAGCATCCTGGATTCCAAGATCTCCAAATCTAAACTATTTTACCTGATTGACTGGAAAGGCTACGGTCCCCAAGAAAGATCCTGGGAACCTGCAGAATATGTCCACGCGCCTAGTCTAATCAAAAGATTTCATCGAACATTTCCTAACAAGCCCAAACCCCCGGAGAAGCCCGGTTTGGGAGGGGCCTTGAGGGGGGGTGCTGTCATGATCTCTGCTTCCAAAAGATCAGGACTTGCCCGACTCCCTTGGAAGCAGACCCATAACCCCGGTTCCGAGTGCCAGCCAGTCCCAATTGGGACCTTTTGGACCCTGTCCTGGCGCCAGTGGCACCAGGCTCATAAAGATGCCCAGTCCCAGCGCTGGAAGCGCCGGGCTCATAATGCTTGGGTGGACTTACCTGCAGCAGACCATGCTGCTTACTTACCTGCCAGTTGAACCCCTGATCCCCTTCTGTTTGGGACTACTTTTCCTGTTGGGTGGGGCAGGAGCCACTCCCTAGGTTCAGAACACTGGAACTCTTCTGGAAAGCAGGAACTCTTTTCTTACCTAGGCGTGGCTGTGGAAGGAGACATCTAAGCACTACAGGAGGCTATTTAAACCACACCCGATGGATGAATCTTGCTTTGTGTTATTCGGCATTCTCTGCAGCAGAACGCTCATCGTGTCTTCTGCTTCTGATCCTGGGCCTAAGGGAACAAAGGCTTACCATCCTGGAATCCAGTCTTCAGCAGCACCTGTAAAGACAAAGAAAGAACAGGTTAGCACTACGGTCTTCAGTGGCAGCGCATCTCTTACCTGGTCCATCGGCTGTCACCAACGCCTCGCGCTGCATTCCGGCATCTGAAAGACAAAGGCTTACCTACTCTTCGCACGCTCCGGAGGCCTTCGGCGCTGCATCCCGCATCTGAAAGACAAAAGAAGGTGCGTTTAAAGACATTGGGCAACTTTATTACTCACGTGCCATTACTCCTTCCCACGCCGAATCCAGTGGGTATTCCAGCACCCTTCAGCTTCTCTAAAGCTCTGAACTTGTACCTGCAAGATAAAAGGGACAGTTAGTGCGCATCGTGAAGCAGGCTACAAGCGCTTACTTACGTGCTTCCAGGCGCTTCTATTCCTCACGCGGGTTCGATCCTCAACTCTCATCAGCCCGCCATCCGCCATCGCCGGAACCCTGCAAAACAAGAGATATCATTACAAAAGACTTTTAAGACATTTGAAGTGCCCAGAATTTACCGTTCGTGCAGTTAACGACGGACAGCAGTCCTCTGAGGTCAAGAGGCCTGCACCCTTATCCAGTGAAGAAACTGGTTACGGCACCCTGCCCCGAGGCAGATGGAGAGCTCAGCGTTCACTTACCTAAGGTGAGGGCGTTAACCTTTGGGGTTCTACAGGAGAAGAGAAAGGGAAGAGGAGAGAGGCACCCAATAACCCCAGTTCATTAAACCCATATTTTCTATCTGCAGACATCTTACTCTTCAAGTCAGACATACAGTGCACAGAGGTCCAGCCCAAAGAGCCAACCGTGTGTTACACATCACCTTTGAAGATACGGCATTCACCCAGTCAAGACCGGCGCCTCTGCGGGAATCAGGTGAGCGTTACACACACTCCCAGCTCGAAACTGCGCAACTTCCCCTACACAAAAATGGCTGAGTCAAAGGTAATGTCTCTGAATGTACAAGGCCTGAACTCGCCAATAAAATGTTGGGTGATACTAGACAGGCTGAAAACATTGCAGATGGCGATTGGGCTCCTACAAGAGACACACCTCCTTCCTAAAGACGAGAAGAGAATGGCCAATCGAGCCTTCCCACAACAATTTTTTGACTCAAGTGGTGAGAAGAAAAGCAGAGTAGCTATGCTAATTGGGAGTGCACTAGACTTCAAAAAACTACAAATCTGAAAAGACAAAGAGGGCAGGTACTTGAGGCTCAAAGGGTTGATAAAGCGGAAATTGTACACAATCCTAGCTATTTACGCTCCTAATAGTCGCCAGGATGTGTTCATAACGGATCTGCTCGGCAAACTGGGCAGCTGGTGCGAGGGCCAACTGATTGTAGGTGGGGATTTCAACTGCGTCATAGACCCAATGCTGGACAAAATACTCCCCCCACAACAACTGATCAGAAAAACAGACAATCCTTGGCTCGCTTCTTCATAGAATTAGGGGTTATTGAAACTTGGTGATTCTTCCAAGGGGACAAGAGAGAATACACCCACTACTCAGCCGTCCACCTGGGATACTCCAGGATAGACATGATCTTAGTATCCACAACATTAGTCCCACAGTTAACAGAAGTAGAAATAGGAGTGGAATATCACTCAGATCACGTGCCAGTGTTGGTGGGTATAGATTGGGGGGTAGAATGGAGCAGAATAAAACCACCTTGGAGGTTAAATGAAATCCTCCTGAAGGACATAGTGCTAAGGGCCCATATGGAGGCTACCATCAACAACTACTTCAAAGAAAATTACAATGGGGAAACAGACTGGGGGTAATATGGGATGCAGGAAAGGCAGTGATCAGGGGTGAATTCATGTCACAGGCAGCGGCATACTACAGAGAAAGAGCATTGGTGACAAATCAACTAGAAAAAGGGGTGAAAGCTGCCAAAGCCCAACACAAAGCCCACTGTTCGAGAAAATCCTTAAGAGTGCTTCGGAAAATCAGAGCTCAACTGGAGAATCATACAGCGGACCGGATCGCCCAGTCGCTGCTACAAACAAAACAATCCTATTATATCCATGGGGGCAAGGCGAATCGTTTCCTGGCGGCGGAATTGAGAAACCAAAAAACACAGAACTATGTTGCACAACTAAACAATGTCCATGGAAAACCCCACACGGCGGAGCTCGACAAAAAAGAGAAAATGAAGCGATTTCATGAGGAACTCTTAAGTAGCGAGAATCTTGACCCAGAACGTCAACTCACCAACATCAATACGCTCCTGCTGCCCCAGATTGCTGAACAAGACAGAACTAGTCTTGGGAACCCAATTACGGCACACAAGATCAGTGATGCCATTTCAGCACTACCAGCCAATAAGACCCCAGGTCCAGACGGCCTTGGCAACGGCTATTACAAGATGTTCCGCACCCAATTGCTTGGCCCGTTGACAAGGCTATATAATACAATCAGAGAAGAGGGGAAGGTCAGGCTTTATATGGGGAGGTCGATAACTATACTGCCCCTGAAGCCGGGTAACGATCCCCCCAACTGTGCGAGCTATCGTCCCATAGCGTTGCTGAACACCGGCGCAAAAATCTATATGAAAATCCTAGCAACCCGCCTAATGAAAATCCTGCCGAACATAATACACGATGACCAAGCAGGGTTCATTACTGACCGGCACACACAAGATAACATCAGAAGGGCAGTAGACGTCATAGATGCGGGGCGACGAACACGACAGACGTTTGCAGTGGCAGCCCTAGATGCCACCCGTGCTTTTGATAGCATGGACTGGTGCTATCTGAAACTGATCTTGGAGCGCTTTGGCTGTGGCCCAGAATTCACCAAGATGGTGCTCGCCAATTACCAACACCCATCGGCAAGCTTAGGATCAACGGACAAAGTACAGAGTTCGTGAAGATCAGAAGGGGCACGTGACAGGGCTGTCCACTCTCCCCTCTGATTTTCGCAATGGCGATGGAACCATGCGCAATGCGGTTCCGACAAGATTTTAGCATCAGACGAGTGACGATTGGTCAAGAGACCCACAAAATAGCGCTGTACGAGGACGACATTATGCTCTTCATGGGAGACCCAGAAAATACGATGCTCAGAGCGATGGTCCAACTGGAGGAATTCAGACAGATCTCAGGGTCCACCATAAACTTCTCCGAATCAAAAGCCATGAACATAACAGCAAGGAGAGAAGTGACTGAGACATTGAAGAGGAGATTCCTGATGAGCTGTGTGGGGCAAAAACTGGAATACTTAGGGATCCACCTTACTAGAGAACCACATAAGCTATATCAGGCAAACATAATCCCACTGTGGAAACGGCTACAGGAAGACATGTTCAGATGGGAATCTCAGGAGCTGTCATGGTTTGCCCGCATCACAGCAGTCAAAATTACTATCCCCCCTCGTTTCCTCTATGAAATAAGTTCACTACTGGTGCCCATGCCGCCAGCCAAGATCCGAGAGTTACAAAACACAATATTTAAATTCATATGGCACGGTAAGAAACCCAGGATCCAGAAACGAATCCTAATGCGCCCCCCCCCCTGCTCCTGGACGGCCTAGGAGTTCCAGAAATGGACAGATACATCTTAGCAGCACAACTAGCACCGATGTTACGGTGGGCAAAACCAGAGAACCACAAGGGATGGTGTAGAATCAAACAATCAGCCTCATTAGCCTCCCTAATAACCCTGTTGAGCCTGAGAAAAGAAAACAGAGAAAGCAGGAGTGCGCTATTGGAAATGACAAAATGGTCACTGCAAAGCTGGGACAAAGCCCGGAAAAAGAAATGCATCCCGAGCGGAATGGGACCATATACGCCGCTGATGCACAACCCAGATTTCACACCGGGTCTTCAGCGACAGTATTGGGCGGGATGGCCAGGGGCCAAGACCATGTACCTGAGAGACATGTACAAAGACGGCGCTCCATTACTCTTTACAGACTGTCAGCAGAAATTCAATATAGGAGAAAATGAGCGCTAAAGATATGCACAAATAAGGCACTGGATAACCCACCCGACGCTGAAGAGAGCGGGCACAAGAACGCCATCAGGCCCAGAACTGTCGCTGCAGGAAGGCAACACGGCGAAGGGGGTCACCAGACTTTACAGACTGCTTTCCAACGATCAATCGACTGACAATCTCACATATAAAATGAACTGGGAAAAAGACATGCAAGAGCCGCTAAAAGAGGAGGAATGGAACCAAATATGTGGCACGTGCACATGGCACCTCCAGATGCACCACGATTAAGGAATCAGCTTACAAACTATGCCTCAGATGGTATATGTCCCCGAATCGCATCCATAAAATCACAAAGTCATACTCACCAAACTGCTGGAGAAACTGCGGTGAGAAGGGAGACATATTTCATATGTGTTGGACATGCCCCAAAGCTGTGGCCTATTGGAAGGAAATACTAAGCCACATAAAGGACATTTCTGGGGTTGAACTGCTGAGATCTCCGAAAACAATTCTCTTAGGAGTCCCCATAGAAGGTAAATACGCAATGTCAGGAACGACAGCCATTCTCATTACTCACCTGTTATCAGCAGCAAGAATGACCCTTGCACAAAACTGGGAAAACAAAGAGGGCCCGACTTCAGCATGGTGGTGGATCAAGGTCTGGGGAGTAATGGCTATGGAGAAGATATGTGCTCTGAGTACCGGAAAATACCTAAACTTCTTAACTATCTGGAACCTATTCCATGAACTGGTGCAGGACAGAGAAGCCCAATTCTTCAAACCCGGCCTACTCCGGAACACGCATGTGATCTGAGACCCACCAGACGTAAAGACGCCGGGACCCAAGCGTCAGGAAAAGATCTTAAATCGGCTCAACTTTATAGGGTAAAGTAGTGGTTAAAGTTGTGGGGGGAGAGGTAAATGATGGGAGGGGGATGGAGGGAGGGGGAGAGCGGGGGGAAATTGGAAAATTGAAAATCTTCGAAGGCTAAGGGAACTTTTACGAACTCTAGGGTACGAACACAAGTAAGATACAGAACCTAGTTAATAATTGATGGCAAATGTTCTGTTGTATTTACTTGTATGCCTTCGATTCAAAATAAACTTGGTTTAAAAAAAAGACTCAAATATTAACTTTCTCTGTATGGATTTTGAGCAGACAAATGTCATGCTCTCCGTCTCCTACTTTAGCATTGCTAATATTACCCTATAGGTGGAGAGTAACATTGCAATATTTACTCGGCCTGCAAGGGATAATGGGTATGGACTAACTGTGGTATTACTAACAGATATTCAGACAGTAGAATGCTTTTCACACAATCTGCATCCTTTCCAAGTGTTCAAAGTTGCATTGGGCATAGACCCCAACAAATTATACTGTAACTCGCTGCTATACAAAAACGGTTTCACTTATCAGTTGTATAATCCTACCCAACTATATAAGGGTGGGATAAGTTGCAAACAATCTTGTATGCACTGCAAAATAATAGTGTACATGCAGATTCATGACACTTTCTTAAAATGCATATAATATCATGGTGAGGCACTAAATATGTTTTAATTGCAAAGTATTATGGATCTGCAAATACCCCAGTGGGTGATGTACTGCTGCAATCCCTCACTTTTTTGATAGTGCCCTGTCAACTAGTATTGGAGGCTACCATGGGAGCTGGAAAAGGGTACGACTGGAAAGGCACAGGAGAACACTTCTTACGGGTGATGATCAAATCAGTAACTTTAAAAAACCAAGTCAGTTGTTTCAGCAGTACAGTACAGTAAAGGAAATCTGTTGTTTGTTTGCTAAAGGATAGGAAACTCTAGTAACAGTCTAGAGAACTGCACCTTCTGTGTCTTTCTATGCACAGCTGCTGAGGTCATTTCAATATGAACAGGTTGACTCTAGCATCCCCCTGCATCTTGTTTAACTGATACAAATGAATTACAGAGGGGTCCCTAGTTACAGAAGAAGACAGGCAAGCTGTTGTACCTCTGAGCATTAGTGGTATTAACCTAAAAAGGCATATATATATATATATATATATATATATATATATATATATATATATATATATATACACACACACATATATATATATATATATATATATATATATATATATATATATATATATATATATATATATATATATATATGTATTTGATGTTCTTCAACCGAGCTCCAGAAGAAACCTCAGTAAGGCTCTTTTTAAATTTTTATGTAGGCTGTGATGAGGAAGGGTGGGTGAAACTATAGGCAGTAATATTTGCCCTGTCATTTTACTTCCTATCTTACGGTAACAAGCAAGGCTCCAATAGGAATTTTCTTCCTACTTGGAGTGAAATGATTTTTCAGGGAGTCAAAAAGTAATTAGCTTTGCCAACCAGGATACTTTATCCTTATTAAAAAGGTTCTTTCCCGTTAAAATTCATCTTGAGATTGGGCAGAAATATTATTAGAGTTCCTTCCTATTCCACTGCTATGCTAGTCACTGATTTGAAAAAATATCAATGGAGCTTTGTGGGCAGAAGCCGGGGGTTGGCTAATATGTGTTCATTGTTTCACTTTTTTGTTGGGCACATTTTTCTTTTTTAGGGAGTAAACATTGATAGTGTATGTCTCTTAACTGTAAGGCTGGTTTTGAGCCAGTGTTGTCGCAACTCACATGACAACTTAATGTGGATAGTAATCAGAAGCCAGTGAATTTTGATCATCGTATTAAGAGATGCAGTTATTCTGATGCAATTATCATCCTTACACAAATTATGAGAGGCATGTTCTCCTGGCCCTTGAATTACTACATTAAAGTGGCACATGAACTACTATTTGCATATTTTATTGTCACATGACTTTTGTTTGACATTATTCACTCTGCAAATATTGTATCCAGTCTGATTTATTGACAGCCACATCAGTTATGAAAAGCGATATTTGTTTTTTGTAGGGCGAAGGGACTGACAAGGGCAGTCTGCAGTATCTGCTCAGAGCGTTGCTACAGTGCAGCAGTAACTCTTCACTTTCTACAACTGGAGGCATGTGCTTGGAGGTGTGTGAACCTGAGCCCTCCAGCTACATAATTCCAGTCCTCCGCGAAGCAGACCGCAAAGGGACTGACAAGGGCAGTCTGCAGTCCGCGGGCCCGTGTGACTGTAATCCTTTCTGGACTTACCCGTTCTTTTTTTGCGCCTGCATTTCTTCCATCTTTTCCATCTGGTTTCGTCGGACTCGCGGGTGACTTAGAATCCATACAGAGCGTCTGGGGGAGCCAAGAGGCAAGGCGGGCCCATAGTTTATGGCGACTCAGGCTGAATCTTCAAAAAAGGAACTTTGCACAGGAGAGCCTGATCAGCGTACGCTATGAAGCTCCAAACTCCGCCTCTTTGGCCTCTCTAAGAACACTCCAACTTCCCCGGAAGGATTCGAGTGGCCAGAGGACCCGAGTCCCCTGTTAAAATCTCGGCAAAAACACCATCCGGAACCTATCCTTGTTCGAACGACGAGAGCTGCAGAGCCTTCCACAGTAAGTGACTTTCAGTTGACTCCAATTGAATCAGCGGGTACGAACTCTATGCCTTCTGCAGCAGAGGATAATGCGGTGCCTGACTCTATCGCACTCCCCCAATTCTCTCCCTCTTTCCCTACAGCTCTGAGTAAATCTAAGGGCGCGGTCCAGGCCCCCGCATTACCTCTGGTGCCGTCTCCACTAGGCATCTCTTGCCCCTCGCAGCTCGTGTTGGGTCTGGATACGGCGAAGTGCCCCTTACGGGCCCCCGAGTTGGCAGGACTCTTGATGCACCCTCTCCCGCCTGATCCTGACCTTGTCGTATGTGACCGTGAAGTCCAACGGGACATTTTGGCAGGGGGGGCCGCCGTCTCAGTGGTCAAGGTTGTGATAATGATTCATAACACTAGGGGAGAAGATGCTTTGAGGACTCCCCCGGGTGCCGAGGAACACCAATTCTCTTCACACTCTCTCGATGCCACACTGGAGGAGCAGCTTTTGACAGAGGCGGGATGGGACCCTATCGTGGATGTAGGGCTACTCCCCGAAGTCAGTACTGTTCCAAGTCCATTGAAATGTGCATCGGCCGAAACTCAAAATCAGAGCCTCTGTTTCACTGACCCTTCGAAAATGCCCTCCATCGTTTCAACAACTGACCCTCCGTGCTTAGATGATCCACCAGTAAGTGGTAATCTGGATCTACCTCTAAAAGCGAGACCATTTGGGAGTGGCCACAAAATGTTCTCACGGAAGACGGTGCAGGCAATGGCACCCTATAAAAGAGGGCTAGTGGGGGGGGAAAGATCCTTGAACCCTCGTATCCCAATGTCCATGTCCACATTGAAAGAGTTCTTTGGTAAAAAAACACGTTTTGAAAAAGAAGGCCTTCAAGACTTATCAGACGCAGAGTTGTTGGCCACTGTGGAAGATACTGCCACACACCTCTCGAATTTAAACCTACCACTAAAGACGTCCCTTCTTTTGGAAAGAAGTACCAACAAGACGCCGCAACCTATCTCCCAAGCTGGGATGGTGAACCAGCAAATTGAAACAACTCAGCCAATACTGGATGTTTCGAAAGGGAGGAGAGAAGTGGTGATAAATGGTTCACGCGAACCAAGCGATTCGCAAAACATGAGGCCAATACCCATCGTCCAGCTGGACCATGGTGGGACAATTCTCGGGGAGGGTGCCCAGGCAAAAGTCCCTTTTGATGCCGAGAAGCGAAATGGAGGCCCTGCACCATCCTGTGATTCCAGGGGGGTGGTTTTGCCACCTCCAGCACCTGAGAACGATATTACGCCCCCTCATAAAGGGGTCTACCTCCCCCCTCCTCGGCCCCCTAATCCTTTCTAGGACCTTCCAACCACGGAGGGCGGCAAGTCACATGACAAAAGTATTGGACTCAATCAAAGCACTGGTTCCCCTTTGGCACCAAGACGCGTGAGTGAAATTACATCTAGGACACTGAATGATACCCCTCCTAAAAAACTGGATCCAATGGCTATTTTGTCCACAGTTACCATCGCTTTGGCTTCTTTTGGTAAGCTTTATGAAGCAATCAATGACACTCTGAAGGACCAAAACACGCTGATTGCGTACATGCACACCAAGCTTAACTTTCTTGAGGGGTTTGTGTCCGCTCAGCAACATTACTGGTGCAATGGTAAAGGGTATATTGGTAATGAAAGATCTGACCACTCCGCAGCGGGGTTGGCCGGCCCCCAAGCCTGCACGGTGACTAACTCCCCACTCTCGCAAGGTACTCAAACCACTGAATGCTTCTTAACAAAGGAAAATAACATCTCAGACTGTGTAGAGCACAGCTCCACAGAGAATGAGCAATCCCGACGACCTTTGAGAGGGCTCCCTCCACCTACAAAGACCACTCCACTGACGAAGACGCAAGTAAAGGTGGGGCAAGCCCCTCAAGCTCAGACCAGCAATGCACCCAAGAAAAACAGTTTGGTGGCCTTTAAGCTCCCGGAGAGTGCTTCTATTCAAACAGCCTCAAAAGCAATTGACTTTTCCACAATCAAGATTACATCTACTTTCCAAATTTTTCAACACAAAGGACCCAGTGAACCAGTTCAGAGACGAAAGAAAGACTTGAAAGCCAAGACTCCTGCTCCTCGAGCGGAAGCAACCGCGGCTTCGACAAACAACTCCAACTCAAGAGCCCAACGGAACTCAGACAAGGACTCCGCTCCAGTACAAAATAGAAGAGTGTTTAAGTTGAAGCCTACGGAAAAGTCTCTGACTGCTTTTACGAGTCCGGAGGGGTCGCAAGATGCTTCCTGTAGTTCAATTGACCTAATGAACATGAGCATCTATACAGTGGAAGAATGTGAATCTGAAATTCCGCTTACCAATCAGCAAAAAAGGCAAAAACCAGAAACCCGGGAAAACAGAGCAATGGAAGAGCCTAAAACAAAGGCCTTGCTTCTTGATTCCCCTTCGACTACGCCTGTGCTGTTGAAAAAGAGGAAACTTCCTCAGAGAAGAGAAAGTGTCAAGGAGGAGCGGTGGAGTGAAAAGGAACAACATGAGAAAAAGCATGGCAGTGGCCTTCGAGATCAATTACATCAAGATCACCGACCCACTGCCTTATTAACAGCTCGCGATCAGCAAGATAGAGTAAAGGATCGGAGGCCCTCTCCTGTCGGCACAAGAGTTCATTACAGATCCAGGGCACATGACCTTAGGGGGGTAAAACGTAACCCGCCAGCGAGGGGTAATTCTCACAATCATTCCGTCTTACATAGGCAAAAAGAAACCTTGACAAGAACTTTCAAACTGCAAAGATCGTATGAAAAGCAAGACAACTGGACATTAAATCGAAGGGATCTAGCAAAACTGTTCCATGAGATCCGTCTTTCTCAAATTGACATCACGAAAGACATAAAAATCCTTTAACCTAATCCTAATGGAAGAAAAGACAGCTCTTACCTCCACATAGGTTCCAACGACATTCAACAACAAATATGGAGAGCAAGAGGAAAATTGTACAATATGGGCTTTGACTTGACCAAAGTACCAGGAGAAGTATCTTCTCCTACACCCTATCCTGAAATGACACCCCAACGCCCGAACATTTTTTTGTTCAAGGCTCAAGACAGTGATTGTCGAAGACCTCATCATACGAGGAGATTAACGGGGGATGCTTCACACACTAATATCGAAAATCGTGACTCAAGAACTTTACATAAATTCAACACTCGTCAGGATGCATACAGGAAAGCGAGCCCTGAAAAGCGTCACACGCACAATGACCATCTAAACAACTTATCTTCTCGTCGTAACTTCCAGCAAGTGGACTTTTTGGGTGAAGTGAAGATAGATGGCAGGAAAAATGAAAGAGAAACAGCTCTCTGTGTTGATCGAAGAAGAGATAGTATGGACTTCCTGAGGGAACAACCGAGAAAGAAATAGCCATCAGATGGTCTTTATCGAGGCACTTTGAACCAGGAGGAGCCCATACCAGATTTTATAGATGTTGACTTGAAGCTGGGCTCCTGGAACACCAGGGGCTTCTCACACCTGACCATCAAATCCGATGTACATTTTGCAAACTTTGATGCCTTGTGTCTGCAAGAAACTTGGTTGGTTGAGAAACCCGTTTTGGATGGCTTCGAATTGGCGCACTCTCCGGCTTATAAAGGAGAGAAGGGCAGACCAAGATCTGGCCTTATCACCGCCATCAGATCAGGCAGTGGTTTGTCAATGCTTAAGATGCTATTAGCATCGGAATTCCTCCTGGCCACAACGTTGGATTGGGTATTGTCTGGAAGGTCCTCTGAAACCGCCCAACGGGCAGAGATCTTGTTGATCAACATCTATTGGAACCCTAAGCGAATAACTAATGATGATTTCATTGTTCAAATGGAGAATCTAATAGACAGATTTTTGATCACGTCCAAGTCAAGTCATGGCATTATCGCTGGAGACCTGAATATTGACTTAACCCATCGACTCAACTGTCCTCAAGGAAGATCCAGCCTATGGATCAATTTATTAAACTCTAGAGAGATGCATAATCTCCAGCAGTGGTTTGTTTCTTTGAATGAAATTATCCCTACCTGGGAGCGAATGGACCAAATGGCCACGATTGACTATATTCAGATTTCTCGTAGCCTACTGCCCCTAATGGAATCATTCATAGTCACTAGGACTAAACACAGTGATCATAACATGCTAAATTTTACCTGGCACTCGCGGAGGAGAGAGGTTTGTTTTACTAACTCTAACCTAGATACCAATCAGAGTGGTACTAGGTTAAGACTGTCAGAAGCTGCAATCACAAAACTCACTCAGCTATATGTGAAATTAAAACCCGGTGATTTAACCACCCCAACAACTTCGGTCGACTATACACCTCTTTTAACGGTATTCAAATGTAAAAAAGGAAAGAGTGCAATAGAAAATAATGCATTCCGACACACATTCAACAAACAACTTGTAGACCAAAGAAAGTGGGTAAGAAAACTAAAATGGGATGCAGCAAATTCAATTTCTATAAAAAAAAAAAGGAAGAAGCGACTGTGGCAGTTAGAAACTACAAATCCTGGCTGAAGTCATCTAAAATCCAACGCCTCTAAGACGACGCAGAAAGCATGCTTCGTGCTATCTGTGGTCATAATGCACGAGAGTTCTGGTCATTAATAAAGGGCAATTCAAAAACTATCAACCAGGTATTGCAAAATTCAATAGGTGAGCAAACATGGATATCCCATTTTGAGGACCTCTATGGTGTCTCGGATACCACGAACGACTCCTGTTCAGCTAACGCGAAGGTGGATTGGTCAATTCCGTTGGACCTGGAACCAATCAAATGGAAAATAAAACATCTCAATGGGTCCAGGGCGGCCGGTCCAGATGGCATTACTAATTTTGACATCAAGAAGAACATCGAATCCTGGTCCATCTTCATAATGGAGGTCTTCACAAATTGTGTCCAGTCTTCTACAATCCCATTGTCTTGGAAAAAGGCGATAATCGTGCCAATTTTTAAAAAGGTATCAAAAGAGAATCCATTGGACTACCGCCCAATAGCCTTATTAGATTCTATAGGAAAACTCTTTGTCGCATTAATCCTAGACAAATTCCAATCATGGATCTCCTCTACCGGACTGTCCGATCCTTTGCAGGCTGGTTTTGTGAAAAATGTTGGGACCACAGTAAACATTCTGGCTGTGAGCACATTAAAAGCAAAAGTTTTCGAGGGCAACCCAAAAGTCTATATGGCATTCATTGATTTGGTGCAGGCCTTTGACCGGGTAGATAGGCCACTACTGTGGTCCAAACTACACCAACATGCTTGTCCCTCAGGGATTTTGGACCCTATCAAGGCCCTTTACTCCGAAACCTCAATGTGCCTTCCGTCTGAACAACCGAGGCCTCTTATCGGCATGGATTAAGACTGGAAGAGGGGTGACTATAAAGACTGTGAGGATAGAGCTTGTCTATTCCCCCCGACATTGGGAAAGAGTAAAATTTCAAGATTGTTATACGCAGACAATATCATCCCCATGGACTTAACCCCAATTGGTCTCCAGAGGCAGATCAACAATCTAAATGTATACCTTAGAGAGAACCATCTTTTCATGAACCTTGACAAAACTAAAATCATGACACTTGGAGGTACGTCCAGGAAAGTGGAGAAATGTTCATGGACAGTGGACAATATCAAAATTGAAATTGTGAACAATTTCAAATATTTGGGGGTCATTTTAAATAAAAGCAACAAAGAAACACTGATGCACGAGAGCATCAGGTCAAAAGCTTGGCTCCTCATCTCGCAGTCTCGAGCGGTAGCAAATAAGTTCGGACGTTTCACAATGTCACCAACGTTGATTTTCTACAAGACAAAAGTCATTCCAAGCTTGACTTATGGGGTAGAAGCGCTACCTAACCTTCCAGCAAACTTCTGGCCGAGACTAGAGGGGTTTTACTGGAGAAAAGTCCTCAATCTCCCACAATCACTTCCAATTGCCCTAATAAGGAGAGAACTCTCATTGCAATCGTTGGGATCAATAGTGGCCCAAAATGAGACTATGCTATAACGAAAGACTTTACTCCCTTCACCTCCATTGATCCTGAAAGAAATACACCAGGAAATTCAATCAGGGTCCAGTAAAATGCTTTCGGAATGGGCAGCGAGGATCCATTGTCTCCTTCTCTGGGCTGGTAGTTCCCAAAAGGAACTTATCCATAACCCAGTAAAGGTCAAACAGGGCATCATGGAGAGAGACTGGATAGAGACATTGGAAAAATCATCAGCCACTAAACTGACGCAAGATCTACCTCCGTATACGTCTAAAGTAAATGATTTAAAACCATACCTGACAAAATGTCCGGATAAAAATCTCCGGGAGAATTTCCTAAGAATACGCCTGAATATTTTACATACAAGGGAAATTCTAGCAAGAAGAAATCTGTCTGAGGAAAAATCATGCAGATTCTGTAAGCTGCTGGAAAAGACGGAAACAATTAAACACCTACTGTTAAATTGTTCAGGTGTAATAGGCCCTGGCTCCCTGCATCTAGGGCACCTATTCAGGAACTTACATTTTTATGACGAGGACGAATGGTGGTGCCGGTTTATGAGTGGGGAAAAGACTTCCTGGGTCATTGCAGTGGTGGGCTTCTTTCGAAGTATCGGCCTACTCACTTGATGGCCCAGTTTGAAAAGAAAAGGAAACTCTGCCTCCCTTCTTCACGTTGGACACTTTTGATGCAAGATCTTATTGGAACATGATGGAAACTTAAAAATAACTTATCCTAACTAATGTGGGAAGTTTGTCTTGTAAAAATTGTTTTGTACAATTAAACCAAGTAAATAATTTCTTTTTTTTAAAAAATACACATGAGTGTTTTTTCAGTGGCTTCAACAACATTTTTCTCAACACAGGAGTACATTTGCTAGCTACTGTAGCAGATCTTGAGATATTGAATTGTTAATTAAGTTCTCTTTATAATCACATATACAATATTTGTTTTTTAGCCTATGTGTTTGGAAAAGGACCTGTAAAATGCACCTTGTACACAAATTTGTAAAGAATTGCAGTGGTTGGGAAGGGGAAATTCCTTTCCAAACTCTCTTCGGAGATGATAACTCACTAACTTCGAATGCTCACAAATTGGCTTACCTCGTTAGTCATTTTCACACATGGAAAATAAAGTGCGCACGAAAGGCAACCAATTCCGCACTTGGAGAAAAATAATTAGAGGGAACATTGCCTACCAACCCTGACTGTCACCCCCATGGGTACCAAGGCTCAGGGGTTGGGGGTAACCTGGACTTCCAAGTGTGTGAAAATTAGTTGCGCCGATATTCCTAGTGTCGTTGTTTGTATTGTGTTATGGTGTCATGTTTTAAGCGTTGTTTGGTCCTTATGGAAAAGGAGGAGTGTTGGATGTCACCCCTCCTTGGAGCTTGGTCAATCCCAGGACTTGTGCTTGGGTCACATGGTATTAACCATGTGACCCACCTAATAAATGGGATGAGCCATTTCCGGCTCATCAGTCGAACGAAGAACTGACTCCTGTGTTGTGGTTGATGCACCAAGCTGGTGCCACAGAGTATGCCAAAGTCCTGCCACGTGACCTGGCATCAGGACGGTGCCCCTGCTGGGCAACGGCGTCCCCATTGAATGGACATGCTATGTGTTCACGGCAGCTGTGATAACCCCGGCCTGGGTGCCTCCAGAGCCGGGGCTGTGGTGTGCTGAGTGCCCCCAGCCGAGGTATGTGGCTCCGGTGCTCCGGAGGCCGCAGGGTGCCCCCTGCAGTCTGTTCTTCTTCAGTTTATTGGCTACGGTGAGCCGAATGCCATATGGTGCCCCCTACGGTCTGCCAGCTCTGCATGATTGGTGACCCAGGCCTCCAAAAGGAACTAGGACTGGGGAACTGGGCGTATTAAAGAAAGCAGCAGAGATGACATGCAATGCTAATGCTGCCGTTGGAGTGCTTACTATGAACCCACTCCCCCTTTTACCCCAACCTCCCTGCTTTGTCAATGGCAGCAGGAGCATGCTGCACTTTCTCTCGGCCCTGCCCAACTTCCCACTCATACTGTCAGTGGCAGCAGGCAGTGCTGGCATATGGTGTTATTTTTAGTGGAGTAGAGCAGCTTTAAACAATGGCGTGGTGCTGACGCTAGGCTTTGAACAGTGGTTGTTAGGATCAGGGGTAAAACACCCCCAAGACCCTCTGATCGAGGTCTCAGTAAAATCTCTTGCTAAGATTGTACTCTGTATGAAATATTTAAGTACTGCCTTTTAGGTTTAAAAGGTGTGCACCTTTTATAATTTGCTTGCAGCATCATAGGAATCACCCCTCCATTGGTTTATTTACCAGGTGTTCATGATTATTCTTCTGAGAGGTAAATATTTACATCCCTCTCCCAGTCGCTGGTAGGATCTTACAGTAAAGAAAAACAAATCCGGCACTGGTAGTGAGGAGGCAGGCAAGGCTGGTGGAGTCCCATGATATGACACTCTACCTCTAGTGCTGAATGCTCTTTAATATTGGTGCAAATGAGAGAATAAATCCTTGCTGCATACCCTCCACCCCACCACTTTTGACAAGACAGGTGCATGGGGAGGTAGAAAGGACAAGTATCTGGGTAGTTAATGGCAATCATTTGCAAAGGGTAAAATACGTGAGTAGTTCATGGAAATCGATGGCACAGTTTCATGCAGCTGAGCAGTTGATGTTATTCATTGGCAATGGGGAAGATAGTTGAACATTTCATGGCAGTCCTTGGTAGTGCAGCAGGTACCTGGGCACTTGATGCCAATCCTTGGCAAAAGGACAAATTCCTGGGCAATTTGCTATTGATGGAAATCCTCCACAAAGTTGAAAGTACTTAGGAGGTTGATAGTAATGGGGCAAGTACCTGGGCATGTCATGCTAAAGTTGGGCAACTCGGAAACTACCTGCACAGTTGATGGCAATCCTTGGAAATGGTTGACGTTCCTGGGCATTTTATGGCATTCCCTGTCAATGGGGTGAGCACCTAGTTATTTCATGGCAATCTCTAGCAAGAATTGTGTAACTGGCCTTGTCATGGATATCTATAGCAATTGGTGAATACCTGGACACTTAGTGGCAATGCCAGGAAATTGAATGAGTAAGCTTGTAATGTGTGCCTATAAGGTCGGTAGATGCGTATTTGTTGGCAGTCTTCACTAACATAAGTACCTGGGCTCTTTATGGCAATGTTCGACAATACAGTGAGTTCATGAATAGTTGATGACTGTGGGCAAACATATGTGGGCATTTGATGAACCATCTCTAGCAATGCAGCAAGTATCTGGCCATTTCTTGCCAATTCTCGGCAATGGGGCAGTTACCAATTCTTTCAACGAGCTAAGACGCTGGGCATGTGACAGTGTTCTAGGCTATGGGATGACTTCTTTGAAATTTTATGACAATCTATCATGACAGTGCTTGGCATATGGTGCAAAATTAGGACCTGGCTTTTGATGGCATTATCTGCCATGGAATATGAGCGTGGACCAGTGGAATAGGGTACCCAGTGTTCGAGTATCCAGCATTTGATAGCAAGAGCTTGCAGGTGAGAACCTGACAGGATGAGCATTTGATGGGTCTACGGGACATGTGATACTAGTACATGGAATTGGGTGGGAATACGTTGACGATACATAATACAATGTCACTATAGACACTTCAAGTGCCCACTTATTATATGTATGAATACTTCACCAGAGAGGTGGCGTATAGCACGTGGTTGGAGCTCAGTTCGTGTCACACAAAATAGTGCAATGCAGTCAGATTTTTGTGTTTTCCATGCGATGGACAGCAACTTCAGCACTCAGCTAGCCTTGCCTTGTGTTGGTTTAATATGGGTTGGTTTGTGTCTGTAGCAAAGTCCACAAGGTGCCCCCCCCCCAGATGGTATGTGTCTCCTATGCCCCTGTAAACATGTAGGCATAGATAAACATGTAGTAACAAATAAATCCATTGCGGCCATCATTGAACCTATAAAAAAGTATCTCTGTAAACCGGTTGAGCCTTCTACAAAGCCCCCGATACCAACCTCAACAGATGATGCAATGGCAAAATCTCATTGGGAGTTCTTTCCATCCTTCCTACCTGCTCCCAATCAGCGTACCTAAGAGGGATGTAAGAATCACCTCCTGGAATATGCAAGGCCATACTCATTTGTTTCCAGAAGGAGGTTCTTATAACAATTCACATAATTCAGACTTAATATTGTTACAGGAAACATGGTTGATGGGAGATGCAAAGTTTGATGATTACACATGTTTTATCAACCATGTCAAAAGAGGAAGTAGGGGTTGACCATTTGGGGGATTTTTGACCCTATGCTTTAACACTTTGGAAGAACGTGAAATCGTTCCACTCTCTGGTAACCCTAACTTCCTGTTGGTTGAAGTGACGCTATGGGACAGTTATCCCATATGTGTGCTAAATGTTTACGATCCTCCAGGGGGGATTAGTACCAATGACCTACACTTGTCAATATATGAAACTATTTGTTCACATATGAAGGATCATAAGGATCTGTTCATTGGAGGTGATCTGAACTTCCCCTGTATTGAGTGTGTTGTAATGGAAAAGAGCGCTATGCCACAGCTCTCTTCACCCAACAGACATGTGAGAGCAATGGGTGCTGCTTGCCTATGGTTGAATTTGTCTTTGATCTTGGGATGCAGATGATTAGGATCTATCAAAGGGGACATTCCTGGGGCCAAGACATGGAAGAATGGGGAAAGGCAACCACCATTGATTATATTTATGCCGGCAGCACCTTTTGCAATAGGGTGGAAGAGATGTCTCTGGTGTTTAACAACTTCAGCAACCATGCCATCTTAAACATCAAGGTGGCCTTGCAACATGTGGGGACAATAGTTTTGGACAGGGTGGGGGTAGTGAAGTTGAATAATGGTCAAACTCGAATTGGCTGGCCAGATAGAAATTTGGAAGCAATTACTGTCTAAATGTGCTAGCTGGATAAAGTCTATGAAAAATTCAGATGTCCGAATGAAATAATAACTTGGATTATCTCCATTACCATCTGTTTCTTGTCAAGAGGTCACGGATCAGGGACTAGATTGGGGTGTAATCATCCCCATCCCTACAATAAAGTTATAATTCAAGCAAGACTTGCCTTGAGACAAGAAATTAGGACGGTGAGACAAAATACTATGGATGTTTGCATGATGCATGTTGCAGTTAGGAAGCTACAAAATACATTTTGTAACTCATTGAAGTGGTATCATCTATCCTTTTGTACAAGCTCATGAAGAGCTCAATATGAGGCCATTAGAAAGAGTGACTCCAAGCGAATGTGGCATATATTTAACGGAAGAGGAAATCAATTGTCGATTGCTAAAATGTGGGAATCCTATTTGGCAGCCAAATTCAGTGTAATAATCCTGTCTAATTCGAGCTATCTTCCAACGTTCAATTTGAGCTTCAATAATGAGAATTTAATAAGTACCATTAAGATTTAGAAAAACTCTAGAGCACCCATGCCAGATGGGATCTCAATATGGTAAGCACACCATGAGCTCTGGGCAGATATATTGCTAATTTCTTTAGCCAGATTGTGGGGTCAGGTCAAATTCCAGAACATATAAGAAGGGTAAGGTCTACAAATGGAGTACCTTTACAATATTTAGTTCCTGACTGTCGGCGAAGAAAAGCACCTGGCCTATATATGTCAGTGAACAAAAAAAGAGGGAGCCAGACATGTGATGTCATCAGTGATGTCATCAATGACATTTGTGATGTCATCTTTGATGTCATGGGTGTTAGTCTTAGCAGTGCACAGTGGTGGTGCGAGTTATGGTTGCTTAGGTTACCATACTGACGAGTTTCTGGGGTTTTATGGTTTTACTTGTAACCATAATATGGATAGGTTGTTATTAGTGCAAAGTAAGTTTAATGTTCCTTCCAAGTACTTGTTGTACTGAATTTGATCAGTTTTCCCAAAGGCAACTGAAACATATCGTCCCTTTAAGAAGGTGTTTTCTCAGTGAATTGCATAGGGTTTTAGTAGTGGAACTTACCCATAACGTCCCTTTAACCAGGTTTTTTGTCAGTGAATTTCATAGGTTTTTATTAGTGCTAGTAAGCATAATGTTCCTTCAGCAAAAAAAAGTCAGTGAATTGCATATGTGTTTAGCAGGATACCCTTACTTTTTGCCGATGTACTGTACAACATACTGAACCTGTGGGCACCATGTTACTGCACACAGCAGTCTCGGACTATACGTCTGGTTGTGTACATCGGTTGGTATCCAACCTGCTTAGAAAGGCAGGGCCTCTCTTACATAGTGTTTCCATTCAGCAAACACAAGGAACATATGGAATTAGCAACATGTACATGCATTGCAAGGTAAAATAGAGTAGCACTGCAAACTGTGTACCTTTGAAGCAAACAGCACATAGGCATAGGGACTGCACCATAACGGATTACACCAACAACAGAAGTGACGTCTCCCTTCAGCATTCTTGCCTCACTGCTACTGTGCATGGGACCAAAGAAGGAACGGCCATAGTAAGGACGGGAAAGTACTAAGACCAGAACATCACTGTAACGTAGCAAGCACAGTACATTTTGTCTGATAATTGCGCAGGTGGTGCAGTATACAGTGGTACAGAGCCAGAACATTTTGTTTTTTGCACGTAGCAACGGCAAGCACCTTACACTGTTTGGAAGGAAATGTCCCTCATTATGCAGTGACTTACAATAGTAACCCTATTGGTACACACAGTAGTATGAAATGTTAGTTATGCAGAACATATTGCTTCATGTACACCTAACACATTTTGTTTTCTGTAAGAGAACTATTGGAAAGGAAAGCAAGGCAGCACAAGCGGCACCCCCTGCACAACAACATACGGGCATAGGAAAGGAAAGAAAGTCTGTAAATAGCAAAATGGACAGCCTGGAAGCCAAAGTGGAAAAATTGGGGAACAATTGCGCCGCCTGAAAATATTGCGTACAAGGGTATATTATGGACAAAATAAAACAGCGCTGACAGACCTGCACGTGTACCCCTTCCCCATGTCACAGCCCGCCATCCCCTCAAAATCTGTGTGATGGGAGACGTTACGGTGATACCTCCATCTCTTCCTCCCCTCACATCCAACTTGTGCAAATCCCCAATTCCCCACAATAAGTATCCACTTGTGCTACCCCTTCCCTTTCCTAATGGTGTGCATGAAAGAGTTCAAGTAAACGTTGATAATAACATTTTTGTTGAGTGTATATGTGGTATTGGCTTTTTTTTTTAAATGCTGCTATGACTCAGCGGCGCACAGTCCTTGTAGAAATGCCCGCAAGTAAGCAAAAGGGAGGTGTCCTACGCGCACCGCACCTGCCCGGCCTATCCGCAATGACAATAGAGGCATCCTTACGATGCCATTACGACCCGCAAGTCGGCATCTTGTGCACCACTGATAATTAAGTGTGGGAGCTGAAGACGAAAAACCCGAGCCGACTCTCAGTCCTGGATGACCCCCCAACCGGAAGAAGCACCAACAACAACATGGCCGCTGGTCATATAAACTTATGCCCGTCCCTACTGCTCCAACCAGGGACAACTACCGCGAGTGGTACACAGCCAGTCGGCCATATGTTCCCACAGTAACACTAACGCTGCCAAGAACAGATGAAGAGACACACAACCGAGTTAGAGAAAGCCGCATGGACCGACTCGACGAAAGACACTGTATTCAATGCTGGTATGATGCAGGTCATTAGAGACATCCCAACGACATAGTTCCGTTAGACATGAAGTATAGGCGCAATCTGCGCATCTCACACATACACACCCACCAATCTACATGAAGAACATGTAAAGTTTGTTAGATAGAGGACTGCGACATCTACACAGTAGAACATTTGTTATTTTATCATTAGGCTCGCTATAGCACAGCAGAAATGCAAGAAGCAAGAAGAGCTTGTATACGCTTGCTGATGCTTCCATGCATCTAAGCCTATGGAAGAACAGAAGCACCCAAGGGACCTGACCAACCATAAAGCTCATACTAACACATGGACTATGCCGACTCCATACCGGAAGCCAGAGCAGGCCTCAGGAGGAAACAGTAGGCCGCAGCGATCGCAGACAAATCCCAAACGGAAGGGTGCTACGCTGGTAGAAACGCAGACGGCGTGGGCCGCAGACTACCAAGGACATCATGTTGCAAAGTGACATTACATATCCTGAACCATGGTGGAATTGGCGGCAGCAGCAATTGTTCCGTGTAAAATACACACTAATTCGAGGCAATTGAGCCTGCAAGAACGGTCTCCTTCCACGTGATCCAGCCGAGGTGTGAATAAGCCAAGCCTCAGAGGCTGAGAATGAGCAGCAGGTCCAGGTCTGGACAGCGACTTGCAGCATACTTGTTACTTTCCAGACACCGTCTACGATGGGAAGGGAGTGCTCTCATGGCAGTAGTCGTCCTCACACTATTGTTATACGCAAACACATAGTTGCAATTATGGAAAAATAGTAGACATGCACTGAGAACAGGTGTTTCACGGGCTGGGAATGATGCATGTCCCAGGCCTGGGGGCTTGCAGTCTGACCAATCAGAACCAAGGGTTTTGGGGCAGATGACGAGTGCTAACAAATCAACAGACTGCCTCACTGTAACACTTTTAGTGTAGCAACTTTTGGGGATGATCCAAGTATACCACCTGACACAGACCTGTCCAATAGTAACCCATCCTAAAGGGTCCTATACTGGACCTACCAGTCAGCGGGCCAATCCCGGTCCGATAGGTTTGGGAGGCAGTCCACCAGGTGACAAAGGTTATTGTGCCACGAGGACACAAATCTGGCCTGCGAGCCAGACTTTGGCGAGATGTGCCTGAACCTTGTAGTGGCATGTGATCCCTGTGCGTTTGCCTAAAAAACCACAGTAACTCCTTGCTCCTTGTGTGGAGCTTGACTTCTTGGGACCAGGGAGGGAGTTTGGGCCCTCCGCGTGCTGGGAGTCCGCGGACCCTTGGCATGGCTCTGCCGGCCCTAGAAACTACCCTGACAAGTTGGAAGCTCCAGTGAGATCGTTCTGTTAAGTCAACTCGGCCAGGTGCTGCCTCCTCTGCCATCGGACCTCGGAGGACCGTAGGACCCTCGCATGAATTGCGAGATAGCCGGCCTGCGCAACTGGAAGAATTGGTCATTGGGAGCTGACTTAAAAATTATCCCACCCGCGGTTGGCGAGTTGTCCACGCAGTCCAGAGGGGGCGAGACGAGCCAAAGGAGGGGAGTCAGCAGATGAGCGACGCCGGCAGGCATGTAACGACGTAAGTGTGGTCCACGTAACGAGCAACCTTATTTGCGGGGGTGGGAAAGGGATGTGTGAATAGGGGAAGAGGGGGAATGTGGATCGATTTTATTAGTTCAAGTCAAGGTATCTGTGTTAGAGTTGTGTAGCGGTGGGTTCGGTTCTGGTGTTTCGTACATGGGTTTGTCATGCGACGTGTCCAGTCTGTAAATGAAAAAGTAGAAGTAAACGGATCCCTATGAGTTGGACGTTTTAGTTCAGCAAATAGAAGTAGTATTCCCATGAATGTTAGCTGAAGCTATCTAGTGTGGAAGATGAATTGACTGGTTAAGTCTCCCCGGCGAGAGGCATATAATCCGTTAGGCTACGCAGCAGGTGCAGTTCAATCACAAAAAGTTAAGAGGTTGAAAATGGATACTCCACTCTTGTGAGGTGGGGAGACAGTTGTAAGAGGTTTTGTGGGTGGGATTGAAATAATGTATTGTTGTTCTGTCAGCGAGCGTAGTGTTTTTCCTCTCCTCTGAACAGTATTTGGTGACGTCCCCCATAGGCTATTGCATTGGACCCTGCATTGTGGATTTGTGGAGGATTAGCAAACTGGTATTCCTCGGATTGGTAGACAGGTGACTGAGTGGCAGTGCGTGGACGGCGCCTGCGCAGAATTGAGGTGGTGCACCGGACAACGGTAGTTCGGGCAAGGGCAGGGCGGTACAAGAGTATGCTGCGCAAGGTGCAGAGCCACAGAGGCTTGTAAAAGAGAAAAGAAAGAAGAACACTGTACATTGCACTGTATAACCTATGAATATTCCTTCCTGACGTGACAGCGGAGTGTCGAAATCCTCAACTAGAGGTCAGGTAAAATAAGGTCTGGTATCGCCCCTCATGAGGAGACAGCTGGGAAAGGGAGGAGAATGTATGGTGGTTCGGGGATGGTGTTAACCCCTATTCAGCACATGTCTCACTCTGCCCCTTCATAAGGACAAGATTGTAAAGTATAGTGTGCAATGGTCCAAATGTACCAAAGGGAAAGTAATTTGACCATGGCCGCCTAACGGCAGTTTTTCCCCAGACGCGCTGCAATCACTACTGATGCACATTCAAAACACATACAAGGGGAAGAAGTTAGCTAACCGAATGGCAATATACGAGTTATGGCATATGTTCCAGGCGGACCAACCTTGGATGATGAGCATGCGGGGGGTAAGGGAGGAGGGCGCGGATTCATGAGCACCACCTCCCGCACCACCCAGCATCACTTCTGACAATATAGAGGAGGATGAGCGGGGTTTGTACCCGTTACAGGACCTAGATGAGGCAAGGGAGCCTCGAGAACTAAAAGCGACAGAGGGATATTCCAACCCCACTTATAAACCACCCCCATACGCTCCAACGGTACATGCCTGGGCATCCTACAGGGTGACAAAGGGGAGGAGGCCCCTAGCACGGACCTTGACGAAGGACTGCGGCGCGCGAAAACAGAGTTTGCGGAAATAGGCCCAGATGAATGGATGGGGGCACAGGTGCTGCTAAAATAACAGGGGGTCACAACAGGGGAAGCAGAAGGTGCTGCAAGGGCGATAGAGGGGTTGGAGCTGTAACAGGGATGTAGAGGGAAAGTGACACACGAGGTAAGTAAAGACCACCAGCGGGAGGATGTGGAGGAAAAGGTGGAAAGGGAAAGGAGGGAACAGAAGGAAATGATAATAAAGGGGCTGGAGCTCAAGGAGCGAAAATGGCAGGTATGGTCAACTCAGACGGACAGGGAACGGGAAGAGGAAGTCAGTAGGGAGGCGGAGAGAATGAAGCAGATCGCAGAGATGGAGGAGGTGGAAAAGGAGATGGAGAAGCAGAAAAGGGAAGATGCAGAAAGAGAGATGGCGTTGTGGAGGAAAAAGATATTATTACAACAGACACGTAAGTATGAAGAAGGGAAGTTGAAGGAGCTGAGGTTGGCGAGAATAACTAGGGAACGCAATGAGGGGAACGAGGAAGAGCTGGCACTCAAAATTGTTCAAGAGGTGATACAGGAAGAGTTGGACAGAAAGAGGCAGGATGAGGAGAGGCGAGGGGAGCGACCAGCCGGGCAGGCTCTGCATGGGGCCACAGTGGGCGGCATGTGCGTATCTAAGACACCTTCGGTAAGTGGTGAGATAGAGCACATGGAAATAAGGGAGGAGGAAGATGCATGCGGGTTAACGAACATCGATCTTGAGACAGTAACCGTGCATTACCCACACGCGCGTAAACTGATGTTCTCTGACATGTTTTGTAGCGAAGAGGAAAATGACAGAGGAGATGACAACCCAATTGCTGAAGGAAGAGGAGGGCCTAGCAAACTCTACATAACGCGAACAGGCACGGGGAAGTCATGGGAGTGTAAAATACAAGATGAAAAGGACAGGGGAAGGAGTGTAGACAGCACCACTCAAGGGGCAACTGAGGGAGGGGCAGCCCCATAGACACCTTATACGAGCAGGCTCTGGGATCTCCCACGGAGTAGATGGGAGGGAATGACAGTAGCGCAGACAAGGGGACACGCATGCTCACGAGGCGTGTTCATTGGGGTGCAAAACACCATGCCTACCACACGCAGTACAGGTGATGGACACAGTGACGGAGGATGAGAGGGGGCCTATTCAGATGCAACAGTATAGGCGCATGCCAGAGAAGAGGGGCGCATACTCGTAGATGCCCTTACTGGAGAGGGGTGGGAGCAGGCCACAGTATAAACCATGGAAACACACAGACAAGGAGAACATTAAGCTGAGGTTACCCTCCCTAAATGGAGGGGCGGGGGAAATGGATATACGAAATGGAGAAGCTGACGGCGGGGCATAGATTGGCGGTGGGGGATGTCAAGGGTCTACTAGTGTCCATACTGGGTGACGCTGCAGACGGTATCTGAAAAAAGGACAGGATTCCCAGGAGTGACCACACCCAATACCGCACACGATGGGGCAACATTCGCAAATTGTAGACATGCAGTGTGGCAAGCATTACGGACGCAATATCCCGACAAATCAACATAGGTGCAATCACGTCATGCAAAATGCATGACGATGAGTATCCCCATAGCTATATTCAGGAGATTCAGGAAAGCTGAAGCTTCGAGAGCCATGGGATAAACCAATAGCAATATTTTATCACATTCTGATACAAGAGTTGCCAGAGCCAGTCTAGAGACAACTAAAGAAACTGGTAGGAATGGAGGCCAAGGCATGGTCAGAAATACAGCTCACAATAGTAAACCACTGCAGGCTATGGCAAGATAAGATGAAACAAAAGGCAGAGGATAGAAAAGCAGACAAAGCCAAGTTGGTTCAAAAGAAACTATCCAAATACTCCCCAGAAGGTGCACTCATAACCAGCCCGGCCCCACAACAGCAAGTAGACAGCAAGTAACAACACTGCAGCCTCAACAGCAGCAACAGTACCACATGGCCCAGAAATTCATTCCCCAACAGGGAGGAGGAAACATGCTAATAGGTTGCTACCCAGGCAACTATCGGGGGCAGGAAGGATTCCAGAGTGGACACCCAGGTGGTGGGTTCAGGGGCTACCCACAGAGACGGGGGGAAGGAGGAATGGGGTACCCGTGGCAAGAGCAGAAACCTCAGCAATGTTGGACTTGTGGCCAACTAGGACATATCTCCTGCACCTGCCGCAGCAGGTAGATGCAGCCAGGGTGGGACGAGCAGGGCCAACAGAACTACCAGAATGGGTAGGGCAGGTATTATGTGTCGGACGCGTGACAGACAGGGCCACTACACAACGTACCACAACCCAACCCATCACCCCAGGTACAGCAACAATAACAGGTGATGTCAGTAACCACACACGCGCATGTGTTGTACACACAACAGCCACAACAACAGGGCTTGACAGCTCCACAGCCCCGAAGCACAACACCGATACAGCAGTTGACACAAATAAAGGACGATTCCACACGAACCTCGGACACCACTGCAATGGTACCCGTGAACAGGATGGGTGGGTGACAATGGTGGGGCCCAACCCATAACCAGGGAATGGACAATCATTGTACCCCCCAATAATAGGACAGCCCACAAACAAACTTGTTGTGTCCCACCTAATCTTGCGGAGGAACCTCGCATACGGTGGCTATAGGTGACAAAGTCTTTTCCTTTCTGGTTGACACTGGGGCGACTAGGTCGTGCATATGGGAAGGAAAGTATAAATTGTCAGGCGATGCCATGAACTCAAGGATTCTCTGGGGCTTGTTAGGCAGAATTATATGCAGTACCCTTTGGGAACACCACACACAATTAAGACTACAAGTGACAGTACAAATTCACCTTTGGTACAAGCCTGTACTACACAGTAAAAGTGGTAGCGATGGCTGAGCAGCCAGACTTATCTAAGAGCAAGTGAGCAGTATCAATAGTTACACAAAGTACAGCAATTACTATGATTCAAACAAACACTGACTCAAGGTTTCTGAGTAAAAGAATATACATTTATTTACACATCAGTTGTATAACATTTCATTAAAGTAAAGCAGCTTAAAAAATCACACGCTTAATACTACACACCACTCCCAATAGGTTCCAGACAAGTTAAGCTCACAAATGAAGTGGGAGCAAAATGGCACTCCAGAAATTTAAAAGGGAGGGAAAGACAAAGCTAGGCAGAAATTGAACAGCACCAACAGGTAAGTAAGCAGAGCAATCTAGAAAGATGAACTACAGTGATGGAATCAAATCAAAAAGGGTTAGGGCCCAAGTCAATAGGACAAAAGTCTTTTGCTCAAGATCACACAGCTCAGGGTAGTTTGCGGTTAAGTCTTTGCCAAGAGTTCTGGACGAAGTTGGTCGGCAGAAATGTTAGTTTAAACAGTAGAGAAGGACAAGCCATCGGATTGGAGAAAGATTTCACACACTTTCAACGCGGCTGAACGAAACAAACAACCGGGTTTGCACAGTACCTTTAAACAGAGAAGAAGCTGTAGCTGAGGCGGACGTTCCTGGCAGTTCCTGCAGGCTCACGGTTCCTGAAGCGACTGTCGGACAGACATGAAGTAGGAAGACTGGAGGGTCCTGCACTGCCCAGGGAAGAAACCAGCAGCAGAGCAAAGCAACAAATAAAAGGTGCGCTCTTTAAAACCCAAGCAGGGTCCGACCTTCCTGGCTATCCGGCCCACTGTAGCTCTGTACAGCGAATTCGACCAGAGGTGGGAGTCCTGGCTTGCAGTTTGGGCGAACTGGTTGGCCCCACCAGCTCAGGGGAAGAAGATTCCTGGAGGATCTTCTCTGTTGTTGGAGTTCGAGGATTCGGACCTGCAGCAGGGCTTCACTGGGCAGATCAGTTGTGGTAGGGGTCTCTTCCGTCAGCTCCTCGTCAGTTCTTTCGTTCCAGTGGTGACTCTGCCTTTCCAGACCCAGAGACCTGCTTTTTATGCAGTTTTCCCCCATTCACACAGCCTGGCTGTCAATCACACAGCAGGGTGGCTGTCACCGCAGCCAATAAGTTCAGAGTGTGACATGGGTCTCCAAGGAGACCCTGTGCAGGGACTCCTAAACCCCTCTCTCACATCCTAAGAAGGGCTTCTGCGTAGAAGCCCGCGAAAAGACAGAGAACAAAGGAACTAAACTTGGTTTGGCGTGCAGAGTAAAATACGAGAAAGACATTTTCAAAAAGATATGGTGAATAAACCCAGCCGGAACTGAAATAAAACATATATGGTCTAGCGGGTTTATGTTCGAGGCTACCAAGATAGCCTAAAACAATACCAAGGTTATTTAAGATAACCGCGGTAGGGAAAATAGGGTCGTTACCACTGCCACCAGCCAAGTTTTGATGAAAAGGGAGCGAAACAACTCTCCAAGAGAAACAGACAAAAAGGTATAAGTATTAACCCTTTCCAGTACTCTGTGTAAAATAGGGTGTACTGGGTCTGTGGTTTTACAGAGGCTAATAAAGTTAATGGCAACTTTATATGTTCTGGGAGACAGTAGTCAGTCCCAGAAAATGGAGTCTGAGTTGAGAAGTCTAAAAGCCAACCATGTGTCACTGAACTGAAGGTGCTGTGTAACGCACAGTAAAAAGATGATGCCTGTGGAGTAGGTGAGGCTCCACAGTCTATGAACATAAAAATGTTAAACACACACAGCAAAACACTTGTAAGAGTGGGAAAAAAAGGCTCACACTCTTATCAGGTGAAAAAAATAAATCCTAGAAATCCAGCAAAGCTGCTGAGGGACTCTGTGGGTAAGGGAAATTAGCCATTCTGGAGAATTCTCCCTAACACTCGTCCCCCCCAGACTAAGTGACAGGAGGATTTAATCTTCTCCTGGATGAATCTTTACCTCTAGACGGTTAAAAACATCCTAGAGAGACCATCAGCATTTTGGTGGTGACATCCTGCTCTGTGTGCAATGGTGAAATCAAACCCTTGCAGACAGATTGACCATCTCAGAAGTTTTGGGTTTTCCCCTTTCATTTGCATTAACCAGCTCAAGGGTTGGTGGTCTGTCTGAATCACAAAAGTAGATCCATACAAGTATGGTCTAAACTTCTTCAGAGACCACACAATGGCAAAACATTCACGCTCTATGGTTGCCAACCTTGTTTCTGGTTCCTTCAGTTTCCTACTGATGAAGCAAATGGGGTGCTCCATACCTTTCTCATCCAGTTGACTAAGGACTGCACCTAAACCTGTATTGGAGGCATCTGTCTGCACAATGAAGGGTTGGTCTTAGGACTAGAGCTTGACAAAGGGCTTTCTTCAGGTTTTCAAAGGCTTGAGTGCACTCCTCATTCCATCTAACCTTTTTAGGGAATTTCGGAGAGGAGATCACATTCAAGGGAGAAGCTATGGTCCCATAGTTCTCCATGAAATTCCTGTAGTATCCAGTGAGACCTAGGAAGGCTCTCACTTGGGTCTGAGTAGTAGGGGTTGCCCAGTTTTGTACAGTTTGTACTTTGCTAGGCAATGGCCTTATTTCACCTCCTCCTACCTCATGACCAAGGTAGACCACTTTGCTCTGACCAATTTGACCGTTACTTGCCTTTATGGTCAGATGGGCCTGCTCAAGAGCCTGCAAAACATAACCTAAGTGATCAATATGTTCTTTCCATGTAGGGCTGAACACTGCAATGTCATCCAAGTATGCCATGCAGAAGTCCTCCATCCCATTCAGAACTTTGTTGACAATCCTTTGGAATGTAGCAGGTGCATTCCTTAGTCCAAAAAGCATAACCTTAATTGGTAGAGGCCTGCTGGGGCTGAGAATGCAGTTTTCTCCTTGGCATGGTCTGTCAGGGCTATTTGCCAATAGCCTGACATCAGATCAAATGTATTGAAGTACTTGGCTGAACCAAGTCTATCCACCAGTTCATCTGTCCTTGGCAAAGGATGGGCATCAGTCTTAGTGACCGCATTTAGAGCTCTATAGTCCACACAGATTCTCAACTCCTTGGATTCTGCCTTTGGTACTAGAACAACTGGACTAGACCATGGATTTTTAGAGGTCTCTATAACCCCGAGATCAAGAATCTTGTTGACCTCTCCTTTGATGTGGGATCTCAAATGTTCTGACATTCTGTAACCTCTGCTTTTCACAGGTAAACAGTCACCAGTTAGGATATCATGCTGGCCCCAAGTGAAAAGTGCTCACAACCTTGAAGGGTCCTATCCATTTGTCCTGCAAGGCCCTCTGCCTTGTTGGCACCATAACTAACACAAGCTGGTCTTGAGTAAACTCAACCATGTTGGCCTTCTGGTCATGCCAATATTTGACCAGAGCCTGACCTGCTTTTAAGTTATCACTAGATTCTGCCATCATGTGTGACATTCTCCTCCGGAGACCTATCACATAGTCAGTCACTCTGACTGGCTTGGGGGAAGGAGCTCTCTCCAACCCCTCCTTAATCAGGGCCAATGGACCTCTGACTGGATGGCCATAGAGAAGTTGAAAGGGACTGTAACCAACTCCCTCCTGAGGGACTTCCCTATAAGCAAATAGAAGGCATGGCAGTAGAAGGTCCCACTTTATTTTAAGGGGTTCCCCTAAAGCACCTACCATGCTCTTCATAGTGCGATTAAACCTCTCTACCAGTCCATTTGTCTCTGGATGGTAGGCTGTAGAGAACTTGTAAATGACACCACAGTTTTTCCACATGGATTGCAGGTAGTGGGACATAAAATGGGATCCCCTGTCGGATATCACTTCCTTAGGAAACCCCACTCTGCTAAAAATACCAAGTAGAGCCTTAGCCACAGCCTGAGCCATAACAGCTCTCATAGGTATGGCTTCTGGGTATCTTGTAGCATGGTCTACTATAACCAGGATAAACCTGTTCCCTGAAGATGTGGGAGGGTCAAGAAGATCAACAATGTCAATGCCCACCCTTTCAAAAGGAACTCCCACCACAGGGAGAGGCACCAGGGGTGCCACATTCTTGGCTCCACTCTTGCCAGAGGTTTGGCAAGTATGACAGCTCCTACAGAATTTGTCAACTTCTGAACCCATTTTAGGCCAGTAGAAGTATAAGGAGAGCCTTTCCTTGGTCTTTTTGAAACTCAAGTGACCAGCCAAAGGTATCTCATGGGCCAACTGTAGGAACTGGAGTCTGTGTCATGATGCCTACCCCCGGGGACCCAGACCACGTCCAGCAGCCCCGGAAGCAGGCATCAAGTTATTCTAAGCAAGCCCAACAACCCCTGCTAGGGGCTATTTGGGTCCAGTCCTGGCGCCTATGGCGCCAGGCTCATATAGAGAGTCAGTCCTGGCGCCATAGGCGCCAGGCTCATAGATTAAAACTTACCTGATGCAGACCATGCTGCAAGAGCTCCAAGCCAAAAGAGGCTTGGAAGGGACTACTTTACTTAGGGACTATTTTTTACTCGGGCGGGGCTGGGGAGGAATACTTACCTGGGACTACTTTGGAGGCTATTTAAACCACGCTCGAAGAGCAGCACACGCTTCGCGTTATTCTGCATCCAGCAGCGTAACGCTCACCATGCTTGCAAGTCTGCATCCAGCCTTCTGCCACACCCGCCTCGAGTTTGGAGCTCCTAGAAAAAGGGAGAAAGAAGGAGAAAAGGTTAGAACAAGAGCAATACCTTTAATCCTTACCTGAATTCCCGATCCATCGCGCCCTCGAGCTGGAAGAAAGAAGTTATTTTATGCGCGTCGCCTCGCCTGCTGCAGCATCGCGCTGAACTCACCGGCCTTCGCAGCATCTTCATATTCCACCGCATCCTCCTGCATGTTCCCTCCGCACTCGGGCACCTAAGGAGAAGACAAGAACAGCAAGGTGAGCCAATGGAATACACAGAGGAATATTAGTTACCCCCCCAATAGACTTACCTGATTTTACCACTGGGGGTACTATTCCTCTGCATCTTTGCCGAACCCGGGCCCCTAAGGGGAAACAAAAGGACAGCAAGGTGAAACAAAGGGACTAACAAGGGGAACCCTCCTCACCACAATAGACTTGCCTGATTTTACCGCCGGATGTATTATTCCCCAAGACTTCATACTTTTTCTCAGCGCCTGAATAAGGGAGAAAGCAACAGGTTACATATTGCCATTATTTTATCGAACTGTGTAGGAAAATACAAATCCTTACCAGAATACTACTGGTTGCCACGAGGAACTCTTCATTAGGGTCAAGCTGCAACCTGCAAGGAATCGGACAAGAGTGAAAGTCAGGCATTTGAACTCTTTTGAACTTTATACTTACGGCGTCTTGTCGGGAATCTCGGAGTCAATATTGTTCTGGAACTCACCAATTCCTTCGAGCCAGTGAAGCAACTGGTTATCAACGCGCCCCTGCGCTCAATTCAGGATGGAGAGCTCATCTTTTCAAACCATCAGGTGAGACTATAAGAGGGGACATCAAAGGTGATCTGTGGGGAGAACAGCGGGGAGGGGGGGATTTACGCTCAACTCCACGGGTGGTTAATTCCCTTTCTCCATTTGCAGAAGAATATTCCTACGGGCCAAGCAAACGAAGCTAGGTGGGCCAGTCCAGTCCGTTATCTCGGCCCTACGCGTCACATTGGTGGAGACCACAGCTGTCCAGTTTCCGTTCGACGCCTCTGTGGGAGCAAGGTGAGCGTAACAGTCTGTTTGCAAGGGGCAAAACACTTTGTTTGCAGTCCCCAGGATAGACTCAGTCGGTTCACTGTAGAAGAGGCCATCTTCCCAGCTTAACCTATGCTTTCCAACTTCTTGCCCATCAAGTTGGTTAGCAGCCTGTGGGACACTCTGTTTGTTCTCTGCTGAAGTCTGCCCTGTTGGGTCCACCTTCTGCCAGTAGAGACTGCAGCTCAGGATGGTCAACAGGTTCAAGATCTCCAACTAAGACAGTGGTGGTCATTCCGAGTTGGGCGGTAAGGGGTTACCGGCACTGGTAAGGATGCCGGTGCCGGTAACCCCTTACGCCCTATTCCGAGGTTCCCTAACGGGACCCGCTGAAAATGTCTGGTCAGACCAGACGTCCTTAGCGGGTCCCGTTAGAGGACCAGGGAGAAAATAACGGGCCAGCTAATTGCGGGCGCGTTATTAGCGCCTTCCCCATTCAGCCCTATTGGGGCTCGAATGGGAATGGGGAATGGTATTCGGCATGGGGACTTACCGGGTCTGCATAGGTCGGAATGTCCCGGTAAGTCCACATTCCACCTACCTGGACCCGGACCCAAGTTTGGAGGTAGCCATGGTGCTAATAGCAAACTCGGAATGACCCCAAGTGTCTTCTTCCAGATTCTTCAGAAACTGGCTCAACCACACAAGGTTGTACCTCACGCTCTGCCTCAGCAGCTGGAGGAGTCACAGGTGTGACCTTGGACAATCTTGGAGATGTCCTGGTTGATAGCACAGGGGTGCTGTCTGACTTTTTCCTTGAGGTCTTGGGGTTCCCCTTTGCCTCATTCTTTCTAGAAATAGCAGTGATCAATTCATGTGGAGTGGGAGTGATAGTTTCCTTTATCAACTCCTCTGGAGAACCTCTCAAGGTCCTCTCTCTTGCAGGCCTAGTGAGCTCCTGTCTCCTTTTACTGGGAAGCCTGGGGGTGCTTGAACCAACTCCAAGAGTTTTCAGGTAATTACCCAACAGGACTCTCCCAGGCACTTCACTCTGCACACTAACAGGTATTTTGACAGTCACATCATTACACTGGATGAGAGCTGGTAACTGGAGAAGCATTTGCACAGGGCCTCTGGCTAACTTGGTGAGGCATTTGGGTGCCTTAGCAACATCCTCCACCTGTATGGTGGTAACACTTAAAAGTGGCGGTAACAGAATTAGCACTGCCAATACTGCTCCATCAAATCATGAGCCGGCACAAATACCACCGACTGTAAAATCAGCCGGCGCTATTACAGCCGGCGTTATTACAGCTTAACACACAAGGCACAAATACAGCTGCATCACAAGTCCATGTTGAGCGGTATTAGCACCAAAACCAGTGCCAATACGCCGAAAACATGGCGTGTTTACCTCCAGCTTCTAGCTGGAGGTAAATGAACACAGGTGCCAGAAATGAAGCCACATGTGAGCCAGTCCACCCAGAGTGGTACATAAGGCACACCCCTAACCCAGACACTGTTTCCAACACCATGCTGCCACTAGCTACTGTGAGTTGGAACAGGCAACTGCTCATGCTACGGTTGGAAGTAGAGAGGCAGGACAACCAGGCCAGGACACAAGGTGCGGAGTTGTGGGGGGGGGGGAGTCCAGGCAAGGTATGCACCAATCCCCAGGTGTAGGCCCTCACCCTGGACCCTCACCGACAGCCAGTTGGTCACTCTATACTTCCTCAAAAGGGAGACCATAACAGAGCTCTTCACCACAATATAGGATGACATAGGGAGCAATATCTCCCACTGCTGAAGCTACTGCCTGTCCTACAATTCTTGGGAACTGGCACCTTCCAGCACTCAGTGGCCATGATGCACAGCATGGCACAGCCCACATTCTGCACAGTGTTGAGCCAGGTGCTTCAACCCCTCCTGTGGCAAGTGCAATGCCACATCTCAATGCCTACCACCCCAGCCCAGGTCAATGCCATGAAGGCACAGTTCTATGCTGTTGCACAAATGCAAAATGTGATTGCAGCCCTGGACTGTACCCATGTTGCACTGGTGGCCCTCCAGGCCCACAAAGCAGTGTACCATAACCGTAAGCACTATCACACCCTGAATGTGCAGGTGACCTGCGACCCCAACCTGCCCATCACCCACTGATGTGGCCGCCACCCTGGTTTCACCCACAATGCCATGGTTCTACAGAACAGCACACTGCCAGGATACATGGAGAGGCACAGAGGACAACAGACCTGGCTAGTCGGTAAGTAGAAAAGCCAGCATATATGTGCTGTGAAGCACATGCCCAGATGGGGATAGGGGATGTAAATAACAACACAAAGGATGGCATGACAAGCGAATGCGAATTCCGTACTTGACCACCTCCTGCACCAACGTCACAGTACAGGCCAGGGAGCATGCACATGTCGGACTTACCTGCATGAAGAAGCTGATGTACACATACAGTAGCAACTATAAACACCAACATGACTACAGGTACCACAATTCAACATGCACAAATAGCCACATCGCCTTACACAATAACAACCCTGCCAGTACCACAGTCATGCACGCTTGTGCGGCTAGCCCACAATGGCGAGCCGGCCGACTCAAATGCTCAGCGAGGACCCATGGGAAACCCAACATGGCAAATGCACAGTGGAAATACACTGCCACATGACAGCCACCATGTCAGCTGCACATGTTATCCACATACACCTCATGTAACATATGCTGAAAAGGAAAAGGGTGCATGTAAAGCAGATGAGTATTGACGACGCATCACAAGTTGGTGTGGACGTGCGCCCAACTCCGACGGTAATGCTTTTAGCGCCCGGTGGAAACTGCACCAAAATAAGTGTTAGCACTGACAAACTGACACTAATAGCGCCACGCCAGTGATCCTGGTGCTATTAGCGCTGGCGGAAATTCATCCCTGCCGGAATGGGAAGTATTGTGGCAGCCATTTTGAAAAACACAATCCATTAAATGTCTCCACTTCCTGCAGCCATCCAGTCCTGGAAAGAAGCAAGAATGTCCCAGGAGAGGATAAGAGGCAAGGTGGCAGAACGTCGCCTGCACAAACCCAAATTTAGTTGGGAGAGCTGGTGGTCCTCACCAATGTTCCCTGTAAGCTGTGCGGGTGTGCGTTTGCCCAGCTTCCTTCTGGGTGCCGCTCAGAAGATATTTAGCAGCGCACACAGATATTTCTCATCTACGCAGTAAGATTTAATAAGGCACAGGCCATAGCAATTACTTGACAATTGCTTTCACTCAAAATAATGATCTAGTCATGATATTCTGGTCTAGCTCATTTACATTAACCTACTATGCAAGTGTGACCTTAAAAACCAAATACAGCCACAAGAGGTAAACACCAATATGAAAAAGTGGTTGCATGAACAGAGAAATCTAGTTAAGATATGCCTGCACACATTAACTAAATACTGTCCCCTCCTCACCCATGACTCCTATGCTTTAGTCTACCACGCATTTCCTCAGACCTCTAAACTCTACCCGAGAACCTATTTAGATATTACCAGATAACCAGGACTTTTCCTCTCTTGCCGCTGCAAAAGGTTACCAGACTTGTACCTACATCACTTGTTTTATGTTTGTTGTAATTTAAATAACGTTCAAGCAACAGACCTTCTATTATTCATGGTGCCTTATCAAAAGTGCCCTTTTGACTACTCTGGCACCCCTGAGATGTGTCCTGCATGCTGCAGCACGACTCATCAAAGGACTCAGGAAATTTGACCCTGACCCTCCTCTAACTGCACTGTTTCCTGCTGCAAGCCTCTACAATGCTGTCACCCTGAGGTCCCCAAGTTACCTCACTGAGAATCTCTGCATCTCCAAAGGCCTGTTATCCACCAGAAGTCAGGAAATGTGCAGACTTGGAATCTGATGGCGCAGGAAGAAAAGAACAAGCTGGTCATTGGACTCAGCCCATTGCGGCTACCATTCAGGAAAGAACTCAAGACCTTCCTTTTCAAGGAATGGCTCCTCTGTAACACAAAGGTCCACACACCCTGCACTCCCCACCGTACGTAGACTCTGTGATCTGCTGCTCACTGTCTACTACCCTGGTTGCTTGTAGAGCCCTTGCTGCAAATTGCCCACCTGTTAGCTTACTGTGATTGTAAAGCGCTCCGTTGCTTCCCAAAGTTAGGTCCGCACTCAACAAATACCCTAAATAATAATAATAAAAGTGTCACGCACACTATGTAACCAACTATCATCTTAAATATCGGATACTGGCTGTAAGTAAGGAGGCTACTTGGTTGTCTACCCTCATCCCATGCTTTCTATTCTTGTAACATATGTCACGCAAGCGCCTTGAAGGGTCCCCTTGCAAGCTGATGCATGTTAAAACTCAAATATTGAGATCACAATAGGCTGGAAAGACCACTGTGCAGTTGGTGGCGCGTGTGCTGCCCCCCCCGCGAGTGCTCTGCAGCGCGGTGCACCGAGGGAGAGACGGCTGCTGCGAGCACTCAGGGTTCTGTTGAGGCCGCCCGAGTCGCGTGCCTCGGAATAAGCAGCCCTTCAGACTGTGTAGCCCTGGGGCGGCACCGGGCGGGAAGGGTTAGTGGATCTTACCGGATCATATGCAAACGTATGGTACAGATGAAGCGCATCTAGCCGGCCTCCGTTACGGCAGCACACCTTGGCATTGCACCGTCCCTAAGGGCCTTTGTCAACTGATTACGCATACAATATTAAAGGAGCCGGCCTCCGTTACGGCAGCACACCTTGGCATAGGAGGAGTGGCATTGCACCGTGCCTAAGGGCCTTCGTCAACTGATTATGCACACAATATTAAAGGAGCCGGCCTCCGTTACGGCAGCACACCTTGGCATAGGAGGAGTGGCATTGCACCGTGCCTAAGGGCCTTCGTCAACTGATTGTGCATACAATATTAAAGGAGCCGGCCTCCGTTACGGCAGCACACCTTGGCATAGGAGGAGTGGCATTGCACCGTGCCTAAGGGCCTTCGTCAACTGATTGTGCATACAATATTAAAGGACAAGACGGGATACAGCACTTCCAGGACAATTAGCAGAGGACAACGAGCTGCAGCGAACCACTGCTACGCCCTCACACATCCTGAGTATGGACGATACTGGATTGCACTTCACAACAACGGCCATCCTAACATCAATGGCTGCAGTGGGACACTTGTTTAAATCTTCACCCTACGTCGTACCTCAAGTTACAGGGGAGACCTCCTGGAAACAAAACTTATCAGCCATCGCGAGCAACACATGTAGCGACACAGTACGGGCTGCAATACACAACACAGCAGATCTTAGATGCAGCTTACAGGGGCCCGGTAGATACGGCTGATAGAGAACTAGAAGAACCACTCCGGCGATAACCCTAGAGATCCACACTTGAAGTAGCATCATCAAAGTCAACCGAGACAGGCCGGACAAGGGGGAATAAGATAGTGGTCGTACAGAGGGAGCCACAGGGCTCTGAGAGGAGCGCCAGACACGCCGGGCTCACAGGTCACCCCCCCCACAGGCACAATAGAGCCACAAGAGGCCTGCTAACTCGGGTAGTGAGGACACACTGGGAGACTTTGGAAGCTCCTGGAAATTTAATAAGGGGACCGTTGTCCCACCTCCCCTCTAAACACCTTAAAAACAGCCCTGGTAGGAGGCGAAGCCCCAAACGAACACAGCCAGCTCCCGCTGCAGCACCGGAGCAACCAGCAAGAGGGAAGGCGGAGAGAAGGCGACTCGTGTGCGACAGGACCCGCAACACACATCCCCTGGCAGCTGTGTACATACGGATCCCCCTCCCCAGCACCAGCTGTGTGCGCTGCGAGCGAGCAGCTAGGGGGACTGGGTCGAGGGGAGTCCTACGGACATCAACAGCTACAAGGTACGTGCTACATACAGCACATATCTGCCAATCCTGGACTGCCACCAGTTTGCGCTGCGCCCCGAATCCTGCTCCGGAGCAAGCACATGTACTGTGCGAGGGGGGCGCAAAAGTGCTCCGGAGCAAGAAAAACAGCAGGGCCATGTTGGGGCGGGTGTAGGCTCGTGACGGGGGGCTCCTGCTCCCTCAACCTCAAAAATAAGATTTATACAGGCTCCTACCCGACAAAGCCTAAACATTCTCACAGACACTGAACTACTGAAGCATTAGCCTACCTGTACACCTGTTGACATGCACATCAGCACACTCATCTGCATAAACCTCCAAGCAAGGTGCAGAGTCTGCAGCAACATCACTCTGCATACCTGTTAACAGCGCAGCAGCGTGCTCCTTTGCATAAACTCCCAAGCAATATACAGTGTCAGCAGCACCATTACCCTGGTGCTACCACCAAGAGAGTAAACAAGTGCGGCCTTATGGTGCCCCTGGGGTCCAGAGAGCATGACAAGGGACAACAAGAACTGTAAAGAAGCACATCAATCCGCCTAGGAGCTCCAAGAGGTGAAGGAGGCATACACATTGGTAAAGGAGCCCCAGGTAGAGAGCGCACTAGCACTGCATCGCCTTATCCTCTCCAGAAAACGAAATTTCTACAGTCTTGGGTGGCAAGAACATATAATAAACTAAAAGAGTTGATGCAGACAAAACCGCCTTCCCTAGACTCAGGTGGTCCCCTTACAAGACACTGCCACCGTAGACTAAGCAGGCGGAATTGCTCCCCGAGTACTTCCTCTGAAGAAGGAGATGAAACAAAAGCTGTGAAGAAAGCTGAAACACAAAGGAATGAGCCCCCTCTTGCTCTGACGTCCAAGAAGATAGCTACGCTGTTTCAGAGTGGCACTGACCGCTCCCAAAGTAGCAACTCAGATGCCAGGGGCTAGGGTGAGGCCCAGACAGTCAAAGACGAGAACACAGGCTAAAACCCAGGTGGGCCAACTTGAAAAGTGCTGGGGTCAGAGACGGCGAACAGAGAGCGATTCACCTCCTCCTCCTCAGGAACGACCCAACAACGCAGAAGCATCGCCACCAAACACTATGGCGTTGTTTGAAGGAGGTGGAAGCCAGACTCACAAATACATTCCACAACCAGTTGGAACAGATGAAGGAGGAATTGAAATCTTCCCTCCAGGAGGTAAGCAGAGAAATGGCAGACCTGGGAGGCAGAATAGGTATCGTCAAAAATGGCTTATCAAATGTATCAGAAGAATCTAACCAGAACAGCGTCCTTCTAGACCAGTTGGCTAACGCAACAACCAACTTAGAATTACAGGCAGAGGACTTTGAAAACCATTCAAGAAGATCTAACACCAGGGTCAAAGACCTGATTGAAACGATCCAGCATAGAGACCTCCAAGACACTATGCAACAATGTTTCAGTGGCATGCTCCCAGACATGCAGTCAGCCCAAATTGAGTTTGATCGGATACACAGAGTTGGCCTAAAATGGAACGACCCTAGAGTAAGGCCTAGAGACGTCCTAATAGCAGTAACGTCCTAGTGCCAGAAAGAAGACATCCTGAGAGCAGCAAGATCCCACAATGATCTCACAACCAACAGCTCTCACATTCAACTATACCAAGACCTAGCGTTGATTACTCTCCGCAAGAGAAGAATGATGCAGCCAATTACAAAAGTACTCCAAGCAAAGCAGATAACATACAGGTAGACGCATCCATTCGCCCTCTCCTTTACATGGGAGGGCAAGCAGCAGAAAATCTCTACCTGCGAGGAGGGCTGTTCAATCCTACAGCTAGAGGAAGACCAGGATCGTCCGAACGACCGACCACATCCCAATCCACCAGACAATGCGAGTAAACTGTGGGAATGGTCAATCAAGAAAAAGCGAAAGTCAAAGGAAACAGGGAAATCCAAGGTTCCGCAACAGAGCCAGGAATAACTAGCGACGGAAGATCACTAGGAGAAGCAACTAACAAGAGAGGGTAGAACCTTAGAACAATGGTTGAGGACTACAACACACCGAAACATACAAAACCTGCACAGAGGAAGGAGAACAACACATCTGGGAAGTGGGGAGGAAGAGGGAGAGTTGGAGAGTTGGCGGAAGAGCAAAGGAACCAAGAGGGACATCAACAGAACAAGCTAGAGACCCAGGGGACGGAAAAGGTAAATGTGAGAGTCACTGAAGCGCCACACTCCCAGCTCGAAACTGCGCAACTTCCCCTACACAAAAATGGCTGAGTCAAAGGTAATGTCTCTGAATGTACAGGGCCTGAACTCGCCAATAAAACGTCAGGTGATACTAGACAGGCTGAAATTATTGCAGATGGCGATTGGGCTCCTACAGGAAATACACCTCCTCCCTAAAGACGAGAAGAGAATGGCCAATCGAGCCTTCCCACAACAATTTTTTGCCTCAAGTGGTGAGAAGAAAAGGGGAGTAGCTATACTAATTGGGAGGGCGCTCGACTTCAAAAAACTACAAATCTGCAAAGACAAAGAGGGCAGGTACTTGGGGCTCAAAGGGTTGATAAAGGGGAAATTGTACACAATCCTAGCCATTTACGCTCCTAATAGTCGCCAAGATGTGTTCATAACAGATCTGCTGGGCAAAAAGGGCAACTGGTGCGAGGGCCAACTGATTGTAGGTGGGGATTTCAACTGTGTTATAGACCCAATGCTGGACACAACCCCACCTCCCCCCCACAACAACTAATCAGAAAAACAGACCAGCCTTGGCCGCTTCTTCAGAGTATTAGGGGTTATTGAAACTTGGTGATTCTTCCAAGGGGACAAGAGAGAATACACTCACTACTCAGCAGTCCACCTGGGATACTCGAGGATAGACATGATCTTAGTATCCACAACATTAGTCCCGCAAATAACGGATGTACAAATAAGAGTGGAGTATCACTCAGATAACGTGCCAGTGTTGGTGGGTATAGATTGGGGGGTAGAAGGGAGCAGAACAAAACCGCCCTGGAGGTTAAATGAAATCCTCCTGAAGGACATAGTGCTAAGGGCACAAATGGAGGCTACCATCAACAACTAGTTCAAAGAAAACGACAATGGGGAAACAGACTGGGGGGTAATATGGGATGCAGGAAAGGCAGTGATCAGGGGTGAATTTATGTCACAGGCAGCGGCATACTACAGAGAAAGAGCTTGGTGACAAACCAACTAGAACAAGAGGTGAAAGCCGCCAAAGCCCAACACAAAGCCCACTGTTCAAGAAAATCCTTAAGAGTGCTTTGGAAAATCAGAGCTCAACTGGAGAATCATACGGCGGACCGGATCACCCAGTCGCTACTACAAACAAAACAATCCTATTATATGCATGGGGGCAAGGCAAATCGTTTCCTGGTGGTGAAATTGAGAAAGCAAAAAACACAGAATATATAGCACAACTAAACGACATCCATGGAAAACCCCACACGGCGGAGTTCGACAAAAAAGAGATAATGAAGCGATTTCATGGGGAACTCTTAAGTAGCGAGAATCTTGACCAAGAACGTCAACTCACCTACATCAACATGCTCCCGCTGCCCCAGATTTGCTGAAGAAGACAGAACTAGTCTTGGGAACCCAATTACGGCACAAGAGATCAGCGATGCCATTTCAGCACTACCAGCCAATAAGCCCAGGTCCAGACGGCCTCGGCAACGGCTATTGCAAGACGTTCTGCACCCAATTTCCTCGGCCCGTTGACAAAGCTATATAATACAATCAGAGAAGAGGGGAAGGTCACGCTTGATATGGGGAGGTCGATAACTATACTGCCCCTGAAACCGGGTAACGATCCCCCCAACTGTGCAAGCTATCGTCCCATAGCATTGCTGATCACCGATGCAAAAATCTGTACGAAAATCCTAGCAACCCGCCTAATGAAAATCCTGCCGAACATAATACACGATGACCAACCGGGGTTCATTACTGACCGGCACACACAAGATAACGTCAGAAGGGCAGTAGACGTCATAGAAGCGGGGCGACGAACACGACAGACGTTTGCAGTGGCAGCCCTAGATGCCACCTGTGCTTTTGATAGCATGGACTGGTGCTATCTGAAACTGATCTTGGAGTGCTTCGGCTGTGGCCCAGAATTCACCAAGATGGTGCTTGCCAATTACCAACACCCATCGATAAGCTTAGGATCAACCGACAAAGTACGGAGTTCGTGAAGATCAGAACGTGCACGCGACAGGGCTGTCCACTCTCCCCTCTGATTTTCGCAACGGCGATGGAACCATGCGCAATGCAGTTCCAACAAGATTTTAGGATCAGAGGAGTGACGATTGGTCAAGAGACCCACAAAATAGCGCTGTACGCAGACGACATTATGCTCTTCATGGGAGACCCAGAAAATGCGATGCTCAGAGCGATGGCCCTACTGGAGGAATTCAGACAGATCTCAGGGTTCTCCATAAACTTCTCCAAATCAAAAGCCATGAACATAACAGCAAGGAGAGAAGTGACTGAGACATTGGAGAGAACATTCCCGATGAGCTGCGTGGGGCAAAAACTGGAATAATTAGGGATCCACCTTACTAGAGAACCACATGAGCTATATCAGGCAAACATAATCCCGCTGTGGAAACGGCTACAGGAAGACATGTTCAGATGGGAATCTCAGAAGCTGTCATGGTTTGCCCGCATCACAGCAGTCAAAATGACTATCCTCCCTCGTCTCCTCTATGAAATAAGTTCACTACCGGTGCCCATACCGCCAGCCAAGATCCGAGAGTTACAAAACACAATATTTAAATTCCTATGGCATGGTAAGAAACCCAGGATCCAGAAACGAATCCTAATGCGCCCCCTGCTCCTGGGTGGCCTAGGAGTTCCAGAAATGGACAATACATCTTAGCAGCACAACTAGCACCTACGTTGTGGTGGGCAAAAAAAAAACACAGAACCACAAGGGATGGTGTAGAATCGAACAATCAGCCTCATTAGCCCCCCTAATAACCCTGCTGAGCCTGAGAAAAAAAAACGGAGAGAGCAGGGGTGCACTATTGGTAATGACAAAATGGTCACTGCAAAGCTGGGACAAAGCCCGGAAAAAGAAATGCATCCCGCGCGGAATGGGATCATATACTCTGCTGATGCACAACCCAGATTTCACACCGGGTCTTCAGCGACAGTATTGGGTGGGATGGTCAGGGGCCGAGACCATGTACCTGAGAGACATGTACAAAGACGTAGTTCCATTACTCTTCACAGACTATCAGCAGAAATTCAATATAGGAGAAAATGAGTGCTATAGATATGCACAAATAAGGCACTGGATAACCCACCCGACGGTGAAGAGAGCGGGCACAAGAATGCCATCAGGCCTAGAACTGTCTGCAGGAAGGCGAAGGGGGTCACCAGACTCTACAGACTGCTTTCCAACGATCAATCGACTGATCATCTCACATATGAAATGAACTGGGAAAGAGACATGCAAGAGCCGCTAACAGAGGCGGAATGGAACCAAATATGGGTACGTGCACACAGCATCTCCAGGTGCACGACGATTCAGGTATCAGCTTACAAACTATGCCTCAGATGGTAAATGTCCCCGAACTGCATCAATAAAATCACAAAGTCATACTCGCCAAACTGCTGGAGAAACTGCGGTGAGAAGGGAGACCTATTTCATGTGTGGTGGACATGCCCCAAAGCTGTGGCCTATTGGAAGGAAATACTAAGCCACATAAAGGACATTTCTGGAGTTGAACTGCCGAGATCTCTGAAAACAATTCTCTTAGGAGTCCCCAATCTCTCACTAAAATATAAGTCTGTAAGTCTGAAAACACAGGTGCCTGTGTTTGCTATGATGCTGCATTGAGGCACTGCTTTTATTACAGTCCTTCAGAGACGCTGCAAGGGGGGCTGAGGTGGTATAGCCCCAGGTCTTTTGGATGTAGCCCCGGATAGAAGCTCAGGGACTACAACCAAAAGGTTATAGCTAGCCCCGAATCCTGCCAGTCCCGATATTACCTTAACCCTGATCCTTTCCAGAACTAGCAACACCCCTGCAGTCCTTTCATTTTGCTACACGCTATCGCACATTTCATCATTGTAAAGCCAATGTTCCATGTCAAGTACGATATCTACACCTCTCCCTTCAGTTGCCTTTTTTGTTATGCTCCATTGTAGAACTGTCCCACACTTACCCCCATAACACACACACTCCCATCACTCTCCTGTGTCCAGCTCCCTGCCACCACTGGTTACCTCCCATTGTGAAAACTTGCAGCTGCCCTTCACCACCACAGCCAACCTGGAAATAGAAAAGGGATCCTGTTTGGATATCCATAGTGGCCATGTTTGTTTGGAGCTTTTTAAGGGAGTAGGGCTTTTTCAAGATGTGAATTCCATGGAAAATAGCTATTGGCACCCTGGCTTGCATGCCCAGGTGCTCATGGCTGTATGTACCTTTGTGGGGGGGTATCAACTTCCTCATGACCCAAGCAAGGGTCGTTCAAACTTGGGTAACTAGAACGGGAACAGAGAATGGGAGCAGTTCTCTTACCTCGCAAGTGTCTATTCCACCAGCTCCTGAATATTGTGTGCAGATGCTGCTCTTAAAGATTCTCCCCTCATACCAGTTGCTGCTGTTACATTGGCCGACAGGAAACAGGTTAACGGTTTCTACCTTGAGACTTTCTGCTAATGTAATGTTCCCTGAAAGAGAAAGTTGTGACAGATGTCAGCCCTTTCTTTGTTGTGCATCGCATATGTACGCATTGCGCACCACTCATACGCCATTCCACCACCGGCACGCCTGGAATGCAATGCTCTTTGAAAATGCCATGCCCACCAAAATTGTTTCAGAGCCACACTTTCTACCTTGATATTTGTACAATGTGGATACTGGACGGCAGGCCTCTGGTGCCTCACCAGTCATGCTTTCATTGCAACCAGATTCATTATATGTAAATGTGCCACATGATTATTAAATGTGGTAATCCTTATTCAGTCCACGAGCATAGACAGCTAACACCCATGCTCTTTTTTTTAAAGTGTTTTTATTGAAGTGTGATATAGTTAACATTTAATTGTTCATACATGTAAATACCATTAGAAAACACATTTATACAATCGATGGAACATATTTCATATGCAACAATTAACTAAAATTCCATTACATTTCATTTAATTTGTTATTAACTATTGTCCACATCTTTACCACAGCAATCATTAATATTTGATTGCCACCAAGTAGCACAACCAAAATGCATCTGTTAAAATAGTTTCATACTTATACACAAAGTATCAAATATGTTACATTGCGTCTCAACACATTTATCACAGTACATTAGCAGATGCCTTACTGTTTCCATTAGGCCATCTTTTTACACATGGGACATATACGTTGTTCCCTGGGTAGGCCTCAGCGTGGACCCAATACTGACATGCATGGTAGTTGATTTAGCCTTAATAACATGTATAGTTTTCAAATATGAGGCGCAGAGAACTTCTTTAAACAGAGCTCGGCAAAGAAGATATGTCCATCCAATAATTTCTTAGGTCCATGATTTCTTACTTGCATTTTCAACTTTCTGTATGTAGTTCCAAGTACAGGCTTTAAGTATCACCTTATTTCTGAGGCTGGTAACATCAGTGTCATAGTCTATATGGTATTCAAAAATTCTACTGGTTCTGAATCGGACACTCCCAGCTAGTATCTCCATATTTTGGCTTCACGCTTATTCAAGCAGCCATGATCTTTACCTAAGTAGGCATCATACCCATATATAATATGGTAGGCAGTATACTTAGACCATAAACAATTAAGAGTGCACTAAGACTATGGGCCTCATTATGAGTATGGACTAAGACTATGGGCCTTGTTACTACCTCCATACCGGGTTCCAGGTCCGGGTCCTGCAAAAGGGGACTTACTGGGCCATTCCGACCTTGGAGGGCCCGGTAAATCTCTTTCGTGGGCCCCGGACCCGGTACATCCCCATTCCCATGGTGCTCAATGGGAATGGGGAGAATGCTAACAATGGGCCTGTTAATGACAGGCCCATTGTTAGCATCCTGGACTGCTAGTGAGACCCGCTAAGGACGCCTGGTCTGACCAGGCGTTCCTTAGCGGGTCCCACAGCCGCCCTCGTAATAGGGCAGCCCGTAAATAAAGGTGCCGGTCCCGTACCAGCACCGTTCATTACGTGGCTGCCTGCCTCCTAATGAGGCCCTATATCTCTCTGGTTGGAAGACGTAGTTCCTTATTGTGGCCACTTCAGTCATTACCTGTATGGATCACGCTTCTCTCAGCATAGCTTCTCTTGTGGAGTTAGTGAATACAACTCCCAGATAGTTATAGGAATCCACTTGCATAAGCTGTTGTTGTTGCATATGCCATCTATGCATAGATCAATGTGTCTCCTTCCCAAAATACATTACCTTGGTTTTATCAGTGTTTATGTTCAGGCCAATATCCCTGGAATATTAGCCCAATGCTTGCAGCAATTAACTCAGTCCTATTGCGTATGATCAAGGAGGACCAAGTCATCAGTGTAACTCATCCAACATATGTGTTGGTCCCCCATTTTAGGTGGGAAATTATGTATATTCTTCAGCACCGTTACCATGTCTGCCATATAAAGATTCAATTATATGGGGGCCAGCACACATCCCTGATTTAATCCTTTGTTGCTCCTTATGGGTCGTGCGCGCGTGCCTTCGTCATCAATCATAACATCAACAGTGGTATTGTTGTGTATTTGCAACACTAGGTTGAGTTTGCTGACCGGCAGCCCCCACCTATCCGATTTAGCTCATAGTTGGGATCTATCGACATTATTGAATGCACCGCTTTAGTCAATGATGGTTGCATATATTGGGGCTGCGTTATCATAGAAATCACCTTTTTTATACAAAGTATAATTATACTTCATGCTACCAAACTTAGTGCATACATATGTTATCCATGCCGAGATCTCTTCAACACTCATATTGGGTGATTCAAGGCCAATGATATTACCAGCAGATTCTAAATGTTCCTTTATCGTTGCAGTATTCTGTGCCGACCAAACAATCAGATTGCCTTGATTTTTAGAGCATACATTTCCTATTTTCTTCCTTTTTACATATCCTTACGACTGCGCAATTTGAGCATCAGGGCTGCATGATCTCTATTTTAATTAAAAATGGTGTTCAGTTCTGCCACCATGCGAAAGTCTTTTACTGTGAGAAAAAAAAGAATCAATGGTGTCCTTTTTAGCACTGTATTTCCAGGCATGTTTACAAGGGATATCTCCAGCCACTCTCCCGTTTAACATACACATACGATTACTGGCGAAGAATTTCAGCCATCTTGTCCCTTGTTTATTATTTTGGTTATGAACCCAAGTAACTGCTGGCATATCCTGCGGTTTCACATGTGTTAGCATCTTGTCAGTTTCTATTTTGGCACAATGTGCATTCAAATCACCACCTATTAATATCACCACCTTGTGACAGAGACCTTGAGCTCTGGATATAACCTCATCTATATAGCTCATACAGCCAACACACACATGCGCTTCTGAGTGTCATCATTTTTGGAAGAACAAAAGATTGGCCAAATGATGTGAAAGGACACCATGGAAATATGGATAGAATCTCGGGCTACAGTGCACACACTGGAAAACATAGTGGCTCTAGAAACAAAAGAGTGGATCACCCCTTAGATCTTTTAGCTAAGGAGTTGTGGTGAAGAAATCAGTGCCTTATATTTATGTATTTATCTGTAAATTTTCTGCTGTGTAGACTGCATCCAAAGAGTACGACAAAGAAGGGTAGGTAGAAAAAACAGGAATGGTATATTTGTCCCAAAATCCCATATATTTGCCATGACTCCAGTGGTTTTGATCCCAATTGCCCTCATTGATAAGGGGTCATTCAGCCCTGTGGCAATGTGGACTTTTCATCTAATCAGATTCCCAGAACATTCCCTGTTCCCTCATTAGCCAGAATGCCTGGTGTTCCAGACAATCAGTTGGCCAGAATGAAATCACAGACCAGCTTGATCCCTCAATCCCCAATTTCAGATACCTGAGGGGAAATCATTTGGGGACAGAATTCTCAGATGCCACTCCACCCACAAAAGGGACATCCACTCCTACCTTAGATACCTTGAACATTAGATCAGATTTTCTCATGCTTATCATTTGGGTGGGTGTCGCACGCCTACATAACTTCACTGGTAATTTGGCTTCTTTGGTCATAGTGAGGAAACAATTGTCTCTTTAAGTTAGTGCAATGATAGGCCCTAATACCTCTATGAATTCATTTAAGCTTTAGACAATACTTTCAAAAGAAATCCCCTCAAGTTAGTACAGGAAAAGTCTTACTTGTTAGTGCGAATTTCTGATGTCATTGGGGATATTTAATCAGAATGAATCTTTGCTTGGTATGAGACCATAGGTTGCTGGAGTAGGCTTTCCTTTTCCATAACGCTGTTCTTACCCTCACTACAGTAATGGACCTCAGTCCTGTGCACATTTCCTCATAAATTAGGAGTTTGTTGTTTGCCTACGCGTTAAATTTCAGTGGATGGCAAGGGCATCAATCCTGTGTGAATTTTCCACTGAATCAAAAATAAGATACTTCTATAAGCACCACTCTTAGCTCCCAAGATGAGTATATGCTGTGCAAAAAAGTTTGGGGTTGACTCTCATTCCTCATCCAGGGCATACTGTATAAGTTTCAACACTAGATGCAAAGAAACATCTCACATGATTGGTGCCTCCAAGATTAAACTGCATGTGGTTTCTGTTGATTTTAAAGATCTCTCTTTTCAATTATCCTCTTCTCAGACCCAATGCAGGGAAAGGATCTCCCTTCTGTAAGTATGATGTGGGTATGCATAGAGTGTGCATTTTCAGTAAAGCTATTTGCAAACATGCTGCATGGATGCTTCTATTCCAAGTGGATTAACTGAGTATGGTGAAGATGTGCCGTACTAGCTAAGTCACTTTCATACTAGGTGCATGGGAAGGGCCCTGATAGCACATGGATTTGATGGTGATATTAATCAGTATTTCAATAAAAGGTCTTTTCACACTTTGTACAGGGAAGGAGCCTTTCACCCACATGGAGTCTAGACTTTCTTGCAAAGCCCTCTGCATCATTAGGCAGCAATTTAGGTATTGGCATTGCAGTGCCTGTGTGCGTTATCTACAGATGCCGGTGCACTGTATATTCATGCATGACCACAACTCAGTACCTTTTCTTTTTTTGCCTATAGGTGCATGTGCAGCACAGCCACAGCCATACCTCTTCTGAGTGTTATACGTTGATCACAGCATAGTAGATTGTATCGAGGACGATTTGATCAAATTCTTTTTGCCGAATCTTGCTGCAGATAAATGCAGGGGTTGGGTTAAGGTAATAATTAAGGTGGGGGCATAGGGAGTTGGCTGCAGGGGGTCTACCCTAACATATATTTGCAGTGAATGTATCTAAAAACAAAATTTCAACCGAATCCTCTTAGGGAAAGAAACATTGATGAAATCATGTAGATCCGTCTTTTGTAATTCAGTACAAGAAAGTGAAGGACATAATGACAGCAGAGAGATGTCCCCTTAATGACTCAAACTCATCTGAGCATTGGAGGGTACCATGACAGATAGTGAACAGTAAACAGTAATACATCATTAGACATCTGGCATCCCTGTTAAAGGAATATATGCACTGTGAGGAGCCAGGAATGAGATGCGGAAACAGAGGACTTATGATTGTTGGTTAAACATTTTTAGTCAATAAAAAGGGGGTTGGAAAATGCCTCACTACCCCTAATTTAGGAGGTATTTTCCCACCTCAACCAAAACTAAGGGGTCTGTCCTTTGTCAAGATGTCCAAAGCAAAAACATATCCTGTGTCAGAAATCCTGTTCTGTCCTCACACTCTAAAACTAACTCTAAGGTGCAAAGGATATTGTCTCTGCTTTTCAAAGTGCACAAATGTTCAAATCCAACACAAAAGTATAAATCCCAACAAAAAGTTCCAAGTGGACAATGTTCACAGTTCCAAGGAATGGCTCCCTTCCCCAGATTCCTTTTTACCAATGCAAAAAGTTCAAACAAAAAATAACCAAGTTTCTTGTAACCCAAGATGATAACTCCCTCCTCTTGGTGTGTTCACAGTCCTCAGAGGAAATGGCTCCCTTCCGCAGGTTTCCCTTTACATTCAAGATAGTTCACAATCCTAAATGCATGTGTCCTCCTTGGGATTCTCTTTTCACTGTATTACAATTTGGGTGCAGGTCTCAGACTCGCAGGTCATCTGGTTATTCACGGTTTCCGTGGAAATTGCTCCTTTCCCAAGGTTTTTCTTCACATTCAAGATATTTCAATGATCTTAAGAGCATGTGTCTTCCTTGGGATTCTCTTCTACTGTGTTATTATTTCGGTGAGGGTCCCAGAATCGCAGGCCACCTGGTATACTCCCCTGTCAGGCTTCTTTCCACAATTACAATAATTCAAACCCTCAAGGGTACAGATCTTCCTTGAGGTTCTCCTCTTACTGTAACTTTTCACACACACTTGACTTTGCCTGGTATACTCTCCTGCCAGGACTTCTACACAGTCTTTCAAACACTTGTCTTGCGGTTTCTTTCTTTTCTTTCAAGAACTTAGCTTTGCCTCTTATACTGCCTGCCAGGACTTGCATGCAGTTACTTTTCCTTTTGTCCATGAAATGATATTTGCACAATGTTGGCTTATTGAGCCTTGTTTGTTAAAGTTAATTTCAATATTCACTCTCACACATTGGGTCACTGCCCCTTTTCCAAGACCATTCACATTCACTTTGCTTTCTCTCCTGCAATATGGGTCCAATGACCTAATCATAGCATGGTTCACAAATATATTAATCTCTTCAGAGGCTTCACTTTGCATCTCTCGCGTTACTTTCATGAAACGGCACACACTTTCAGTCAACCCGGTAACTCGTCCAACTTCTCTGGGCTTACTAGGTATTTTAATTTTCTCTTGCAGTTCTCAGCATCTGTTCCTTTCAATTTTCTGGCTCGCCATGTGTCCCCTTAGCCGCTGGCTTTTGCCAAGTCCTTCTTTACTGTGCCTGGTTCCTGCTGTCTCGCATTCCCGGGCGGCATGCTTTCTGCATTCTGGCTTCTCTTTCCGCCATCTGGATTTGCCTCCACGCCGCTTCCCACGGCATGCTTTCTCTCAGCCCGACTGCTGCACAACTCACCTTCTGCAGGTCTCCCTTCTGTCTACCAGCTGTGGCAGATTTTAATTTCCTGCCATTATTGAGCAATTTCCAAAGACTAGACAACTGTGTTGGTTTAGCAGTCATAGTCATCTTTATTGCTCTGTCCCTCTTCGACGTCTCCGTTGTTACCATGCTGTTCCTTGTGTGATTTTGAGGAAGCTGATTTTGAAACTCATTGGGAGTGATCATGACTATGCCTTGACTCTTCCTCCTCTCAGTTGTTGACATGTTCCTTGTGTGATATTGGGGAATACTTGAAGTAGACTTAGCAATTGGTTGAGGGAGAGTGTTACAATATGCCATCAGGGCATGAGGAATGGGGGGAACATTCCCAAAAGTGAATGGGGTTATGTGACTTTCTCCAAAGATGTTGTGTCATCTCCCTGAGGTTCGCCTCCCCATGTGGTCCTCCTTCATATAGTCGCCACCAGGGTCAGGATCAGGTAGCGGCTGCCGTCCCCTGGCCACATGAGGATAAGCTACCTCTGGGCAAAGAGTGATGATCTCATCAGATTCGTCCCAGTACCATTGCCTTTATGTATAGCATTGTTTCAGATCTACGTGCAGTATGAATATTCTTTTCTTTCTATTTTAAGAGCTGCAAATTATTATTTTAGTTCTCATGCTCATTAATAATGTAAGTCATCTTGCAATTTCCCCACCTTATCAGCTATCAATATTTCTGTGGGACCCAACAGTAATGAGGATTTTGGTGGATGTCCAGGCGGTAAGAACGTTGAGATATGAGCGGTAAAGGAGAGAATGTTGAAATTTGATTAGCAAAGGAGAGAGAGGTTGAGGAGAGCACTAGAATGATGTTGAGCTGCTTTGTTTTTGTCATTTCCTGGGCAGTCTTGTCTTGAACCTTTTGGCAAGAGTCTTGCTCCTTTCGCCTAGCTTTTATATGTATGTTTTCCATGTGAGAATCTCACAACCATTGCTTAAGTCACCCGCAGGTTCTGATTTCCTAAGGGAACACTTTCTGTGACAGCACGGCCGCTATATTTGCCCAGTGCACTAGTTTTCAGAATCTATCTGTGAGGTCTCAGCATCACTTGCCAGGGAATCGAAGGCAACCCCAACAGTGCTAGCATATCCAGAGACTTGCCACCCTGTGAGATTTAAACTTTTTCAGCTTGCAACATTAGTTGGAAAGAAAAGAAGGAAGGGGCAGTGTGTGCAGATTCACTGAATAACTAGAAAGTTATTTTGTTAAAATAACCCATTCAAATAGTGTTGGAGCATTGTATGATATGATATGATATGATATGGCATTTATAACGCGCATATACACAAGTGTTTTAAAGGCGCAACTAGGCAAGGGGGGGAGGGAGGGAAGACAGACAACGATCCTACTAGGCCAGGTGTCATTCAGATCGCGCAAGTGCATGGGAAGGGGGAAGGAGGAAAGTGTGGGAGGGTAAGGGGAGGGGACAGTGCAGTACATGGGATAATAGAATAAATAAACAATAAAAAAGCACGGCCAGCAGGTGGCAAGTGTAAGGGTAAGTGCAGACATCAGGTGTCAAGTGCTGGTAGTGGGACTGAAGGGATACAGAAAACAGTCCCCAAGTGCGGGGGTTGCCAGGAAGGCAGTGTAGGTGTGCGACTGGCAGGGGAGGGGACCTGGGCCCGAGATCAGAAAGTAACCAGTCCAGTAACGGTATCAAGCAGGAAGTCAGCAGGGGATTGGAGGAGAAAAAGCAGAAGCAAAGAATAATGTTTTGAGGTGCTTCCAGAACCGGAGATGATTTGCCTCAAGTTTCAGGGTATCAGATAATAAAATCGCAGCAAAAAGTTTGCTGGTAAAAACAATTGCGGGTTTGACCCGGTAAAGGTGTACCCCATTATACCATTTAAGGGGAGCAGGGTTTTCGGGAGTGTCCCCCGATCCCCTTTAAATCATATAATGGTTCCGGGGGTTGCGGGGTGGCCCCCGCATCCTTTTCATGATTGTTTCGGCAAAACAACATTTTTGCTGCGATATTTTGTGTACACGGCCATTTTTGCCACCATTTTAAGACTTGGAACCAGTTTCAGGGAGGCAGGGAAGCTGTTCCAGAGGGAGGCCCCAGCCGAAGAAGGAGATCTACCACCAACTCGTTGCTTGGAGAAGCGACTGACCCTGAGGGAGTTGGAGGCGGATGAGTGAAGAGCTCGAGAAGAAAGATATTTAGGAAGAGAGAGTTGAAGGTATCATCCTTGGTATTCTGCTACCCTGCACTATAAATTGTCATCACCGATCATTTGTAAGTTAAACAAATAGTAAATTTTGTGGTTGTGCTTCTTTGCACGAGTGTCATTCCTTGCCATCAGGGGATGTTCATTCATGAGCTGGCTATTATCCTGAACGGTTCAAGTGTCCTGAAACCAATCATCAAACCTTCAGTGTGAATTATGGAATAAGCTCTCTTCTGGAATCCAGTTCTGGATCTTGCAGAGTGTGGTGAGGTGGAGTAAGGAGTCGGACAAAGGGGTGGCATGTTTCAACAAAGTTTTATTAAGATTTGAAGAAAATAAGCTACCTCTCTCTGTCTCTAAAAGGGTTCTCCCTACCTAAACCAATAGCAACTAGGGTGCTCGTCGTCAGGATGTTCATTGAAATATAAAGTATCCATCCTCTGTCCAAAACCTATTCTTACCCTACCACTAATCTACAAAAACGGTTGACCATGAAAGTGAAAATAATACCAGGATAATGGCTCCCATCTCCTTTTAAACTGGCTCAGTCTTAATCTCTTTTCCAGCAATCCTTTGCTTTAGCTTCTGATTCAACCAAGAAAGTGTGGTCAGGAGAATGACTCCCTTTTCCTGACCCACCTTTCACAGCCTTGGGGGCTGTCTTGGGATATTCTTTAGCAATAGTCCTCAAAAGTCTCTTTACGTCTTCCCAAGGGTTACTGAAAGCTTGCTTTACAATACCGGAAATTCTTCACCGTTTTACGATTACCACCAGACAGCTCTTTAATCCTATTTGATTCACTGTGACGAGGGAGATTCCCCCTGATGCACTCCTGATTCTTGAATCCTTGGGTATCACTACTATGGCTAAGGAGATTACTCTCAAGGTTCTCTTGGCACTTAGTTTCCTGGTTATCACTACTGTGATGAGGGAGATTACTCTTGAGTTTCTTTTGACTCTCGGTTCTCTGGGTATCCCTACTGTGACGAGGAAGATTACTCTCGAACTTCTCTTGACTCTTGGTTCTCTAGGTATCAACTACTGTGATGAAGGAGATTACTTGAGAGCTTCTCTGGACTCTGGATTCTCTGGGTGTTACTACTGTGATGAGGGAGATCACTCGTGAGCTTCTCTGGATTCTGGATTCTCTGGGTGTCACTACTGTGATGAGGGAGTTCACTGTGTCACAAGTTCTTCCTAGGGGGCTAGGCTGACTTGAGTAGCTTTGGCGTCTCCAGTGTTCTTCACTCCGCTTCCCTCTTTGTCCTTGTGGCTCCGCAGAGACTTTGAGCACACAGCTTCGGCGATGTTGCAGGACCACACAGTACACCTCCTCGAGGTCACATCACGGCTGGTTTCTCTCTGTCTCTTCGGTTGGTAAAGAACCTGGCTTCCTACATCGTGCTATTCAAAAATAAGGGGTTACCTGTACTAGAATCCCTGGTCCATCAGGTAAAATGACACAGCAACAACATAGAGTGGACCACTGGATAGGAGATAACAAGACTGACTACCTCAACTAACTAATAGAATAGGTTGTTTCGTATTCTTTTTCGTTCTATGTCTCCAATTCTAAATCAGATACAAAAAAAGCCATCACAATCATACCACAGTATGGCAAAGATATATATCCTACTGTTCATCCACTTTATAGTCACATAAATGCCCTGCCATAGTGAAATAACCCTTGAGTACCTTCATTTATTCACATCCCAAACAGTCATATGGATGGACTAATTCCTCGCGCTTTGTGCTAATATAAATCCGAGAAAGGGTCTCCCCGTATGGTCTTTGCGCTGGTTTTAGGAGTGTATGTATGAATGAGGGACGGAGAATTTCTGACTATGAGTCGAGTGATGCAGAATTGTGATGATTGCTAATGGTATTTTTAAATATGGTGCAACATACAATGTATGATTATTATTTTTGTACTTGATTGATTTCATAAAATTTGTATTATGTACTAAGTTAGTTGAGGTAGTGTTACGCTCACCTGGTCTCTGCGGAGGCGTTGGGGCACAGTTGCATCCCTCCCTAAACTTGAATCACCCCCTTCAGGCCTCTCACTCAGTTGAAAAGCTGTGAGCGATGGTACGTGGTAATACTGCTCCTGCGTGGAGATAACAGTGTGTGAGTGCGCCAATTTGTGATTGTTGTACCCCTCAAACCCTTTACCCCAAAGTACGGTTTATGTGAGCATACACAGGCCCATAAAGCTCACCTGTGAATTATGGAAGATAAGCTCTCCGTCCTGCTACTTCTGGCAGGGGCGCGTCGAATGGGGTCTAGTTCCTTCACTGATCCCTGATAAGGATTAGTCCAGTCCAGCTGCGACTATGCTTCTGCTTATGATTGGCAAGTCTTTCTTGAGCTCTTGTGAGGCTCTTCGTTCTGTTTAATGTCTTTATATGTTGCTCCTATTTATGCCCACAATAATGTCTCTCTTCTGTTTTCTTCACTTAGATGGAAATGCGGCCCCAATGCAGCTGTGAGACGCGAGACGCGGCCGGGTTGAAGATGGATGCTACCGCAATGTTCGACAGCAGGTAAGTGAAGGTTTAAGGAAAAGCGTGAAGTATGGCGAAGGGAAACCTTAAACTGACTGTTCTTTCGATGTCTAACCTTGTCTTCTGTTTTTGCTTGCAGGCGCTGCTGCCGACAATGGAGAATTTCGTGCTGCGGTGCCAAGATGAAGATTTCGGCGTTCCGGAAAATGTAAAGATTAATACTTGGTTTGCCGAAGAGATGTACAGGTAAGAACAGCTTCCCCCATTTGGTAAGTATGCTGGCAGGAAGCAGGATGTCCAGGAAGCAGGATCTTTAAAGGTAAGTCTGACCTCAGGCCAAGGTGAGCGTTACGCTGCTTGCAAGTGCAGAATAATGTGAAGCGTCTGTCTTGAGGATCGGGGCAGCTTGTATAGCTGAGATCGTGGGCACGGCCATTAGGGCTGTCTTACCAGCCACACCTTGCCACTCCTAGAGAGTGAGCACGTGCGAAGGCAATCCATTAGCAGCCACACCCAAGAATACACTTGGGGCTGCTTAATGGATGGAATGTTCAATGTTAATGCATCCTGCATAATGAATGGAATGTTCAAGGTTAATGCATCTGAAGTGCTATGTCCATAATAAAAGCTTTTCGTTGTTAAATGGATGTTCTTGTTTACTTTTGTTCATGAGCCTGGTGACAAAGGCTCCAGGACAGTGTCGACCCAGGTCTCCTGTGCATGCGACCCCTGCATGCCTGTGCCCCTGACGTTATGACCATGACAGGTAGTTAGTTGTGCCATCCCTTATGTGCTGGTCCACTCTATGTTGTTGCTGTTCCTACGTCGTGCTCCACTGACCATTCCTCAATGTCCTTACCACTAGGGATAAGCGTCCTTGCAGCCTCACGTCCCCAGGCTTGACCTTCCCGGCAGGGCTAGCTTCACGCTGGCTGCTCTCTCTTCTTCCTACTACTTTCTTAGTCTTTATTTCCTGTGGGTAGATTCTCCCCAGCATAAAGTCCAATTCCTTCTTTGTTGTTGTTAATATGGTCTTAAGGCCTCCTGGTGACAGCCTCTTCTCAGTACTATGGTCAGTTGTTAAGATGATCCGTATGCCTCCTTGAGGCCAACTCTTCTCAGTACTCTGATCAGTGGTTGAGATTATTTGTATGCCTCTATGGGGCCAACTCTTCTCAGTACTATGATCAGTTGTTGAGATCATCCTTATGCCTTCTGGGACCAACTCTTCTCAGTACTACATGGAGGCAATATGTTATTACTCAGCAGGTGTATTTGGTTCTTCTTCTTCTGTGCCATATAGATTGCAGACCAAAGACAGAAGAAGCTTTACCATAACAGACGGTAATGTTTTCAGGGATTTCTGACGAGAACTTGGTCCCAAGGGAAGAGGGGTCAGAGAGTTCCTTCACGGAACGGGAGTCATCCCCATGAGGGGAGTCTCTCCCTGTGATGTATCACTTTCCACAACCCCTGGGGGGACTATTGGGTAGCGGCTTCACCTCCCTAGCCTCACAGGGAAGGGCTCTCCCCTTGGGAGAAGTATGTGATTACATGAGTCGTCACACGAGCCAGAATGGTGCATTGTGGTTCTTTGTGAAATATTGGAACATATCCATATGCAAGGGCTGTGCTTTGTTCTGGCTTCGGCATATCACGCTCCTATGCTATCCAGGGCTCCTAGTACTTTACAGCATACCACCCTGGTGATTTACATATCCAACCATAGCCCAAAATATGTTTCAGTCTTTGCAACCTTGACTTCCCTACACCTATACAAAGAACATGGTCAGGATTGGAGTTTTAAGTGTTTTCAGCTGTGTCAATCGTCAATTACTTTCACCTTTATGAGTCCTCTGGTTCTTTATCTCAGTCTTTCACCAGTGGCTGTTCTACCCGGATCCTTGTCTCTCTGAACCAGATCCTGACTCTTTGCCTCGCATGTTCCACTTTGCTCCTGATTTGCAGAGCAAACTACGCTTTCTAGCTGTTTTCCAGTGTGTAGCCTACCTTGCAAGTTCCATGTTTTACCCTGGCTTTATGAATACCCTTGCTCCATGATACATCACTGTCAGTTTCTCGTTTCATTCTATGCATCCATATTGTGCTAAAAGTCTAATGTAATATTGCCAAATTATTAGTGCTATTCCCAGAATGAGAGGTGCCTCTGCTGTCTAAACCTGTGTCCTGCTTATTCTGTTCTTCATTCTCATTCTCATGCTTTGCATTTCTCTGTTCTGTATTTGCAGCCCCTTATTTACATTCCTTTGTCCCAACTACTAGTTTTAAAATCTAGCTCAGCTCTGTCTTAGAACTCTTACAAAGATTTCCTATATGTCTTCATGTGCTTCACAAGACCATTTCAACCCGTGTTCTCTTGTGATTTTTATCTGTTTCAACACGCTACCTTTTATCAAAGGTCACAGTCAAGAGGTGCTTTATAGCTTTTTGAGCGCACGCAGACAATCTTCACTTTCTTTCACCATAGAGATGCTGGGTTACTGCTTAAGATCAACAGCTACAATATGATTCAGTGAACTCTGCAAGTTCAAGGTGTGGTCACATTCACACAGCGAACAAATTATATCAATCACCCCTGAGTCGGGGGTGTAGATGGCAGGTAACTGCCCGCCAGCCCGGCCATGTATGCACCCCTGACGAGAGTGTTACTGCTATAGTTTGATCGCTGTGTGAATGTGACCATACCTTGAACTGTGACCACACCTTGAATGTGACCGGGAAAACCCTGGGGTGCAAATAGTTTACTTGTTTTTCTACGGGAGATCAACTGCGCAAGTATTGTGGTACGCCAATCTCCTGAAAAAACAAGGGGAAAAAAAGACTGCTGCCACCATAGGAAAAGGGACTAAGGGGGTCATTAAAATTATGCCTGGATACTGCCCAACGCAATTATCATTACTGCAAATTGGTCCAACGTTGTTATCGCCAGATCACAGGTTGAAGTGGCGCGGTAAGCCCTCCATGGCACTCAATGGGGCATTCTTGGCGCAATTACAGAGGCACTAATTGCGCCACAGTAATTGCGCTGAAAATCAGCGGAAAGTCGGCGCTCTCACCTCCAGCTCAAAGCTTGAGCTGAATGCTCTGAGTTTCCCCCAAACTCAGGATTGTGGAGCGGTAATGTGGCGCTAATAGTGCTACCGCTGCATTTGTACCTTTCTGTCCAACCTATAGTGAGGCCCTACGTCCCTCTTCTATAACTATGGCAGCCGCAGGCAGGTGGAGCAGCGGGACCAGAGCACAAAGTTCTGGTGCAGCAGGAAAGTGGGTACGGAGTCAAGGGGTGGGGGAAGAGTATGTTTTGTTTTGGGGGGTCAGCTGAGGGTGAGGCTAGGCTCCCTGTTGCCTCCCTACAATCAAGATGGCGCCACCTGGGGAAAGGGCCTCGGATGGCAGGAAAGAGCAGATGGCCCACTCTTCCAGCCGCCTGATTGACTGAGCGCCTGTCCCTGGATGCAAGTATAATTTCTCCCATGCTGGTTTGCCTTGTAGTAGTAGTATTAGTAGTTGTCATTATATAGCACCTTTTCCCATTTGTATGGCCTTAACACGCTTTATCGTGGGAACGCCCTCGGGGACCGAAGTCCAGATATGGGAAATATTCTCATAAAAGGCTTAGACTGTGTGTGTGCATTTGGCCAAGATTAGGAATTAGGTGGGCTGGCTAGGCTCAAGTAAAAAACCCAAGAGGTCAGGCATGTGGATGCGTGCTGAGGGAGGTCACGACAGAGTGCTAGTGCAAGAGACTCGATATGTGGCCAGCTAGACTGAAAATTGTTGTAGGTTGGTGCTGTTTTCATGGCAGAGGTGTTTTGACAAGTCTAGTGTAAGGGGGCGAAACCATTACGTGTCCAGCTAGACTGAATTTGTCATAGTCATAGCTGCATTCTAGAGTGCATGGATGGATAGCCATGCCTGCAGCAGATGTTCATCGAAGTGGTGAGTTTATACATACCTTAAGCTTGGATGGAGTTTTTCTTTGAACTTTCTGTGTTATCCGATCGTCGTGGTAAAGAGACAAGCTGCCCTCATATGCTCATCTAGGCGCTATAGACAGGCTACCCTCAAGGTCCTCTAAGTGCCAATGGACCGTCTATCTTGGATCGTCTTCTAGATGTGGCAGACAGGCTGCCTTAAGGTCTAGGGTCATAGGATTTTCTAGCACCATAGACAGGCTACCCTTATATTCTTACTCTAAATTTTCAACGTTCCATCAGGGTTGAACTGGGACAAGAAATAGGCCCAGTCAACCCAAAAGAAAGAGGCCCAGCCCTCGCCTCAAAAAGTGGCCCACCCCTTGCCTCACGACATTTGACCTCTGATGGCATCACCGGAAGTGATGTCATTTGACCCCACCCCAAAGTGACATCCCGGGAAGCGATGAAACACAACCTTTCAGCCCTTGACAAAACAGAAAGTGGCATCAAATAGAATTGTCCCTAAGTACACTAAATTACTGTGAATCAAAGCAGACGTCCAAGACCAAATGATAATATGTTATTGTATAGCACTTACGCTTAAGCTCTTTTTTTATAGAACAAATATGCATACAATATCACCCAACCTGTGTTGGTACTCATTTATCAACCTAAAAAGGATGAAAGGCTTGATGCTGGACAGAGAGATTTTTCATCAGATAGAAGGGCTCTGTGGTCCAATTCACAAAGACCTGTTTGCGTCCAGACTTAACGCGCAGAAGAACAGATTTCTCAGCTGGAGGCTGGACCCAGCAGCAGCGGGGGTAGATGCTTTCCTACAAGATTGGAGAGGAGAGGTGCTCTACGCATTTCCTCCATTTGTAATGATAAGCAGAGTGTTAACGAAAGTACGCAGAGAAGCAGCGAATCTGATAATAGTAGTTCTGATATGGAAGTCGCAGTTATGGTTTGCAGCGCTCATGGAGCTAATATCCGAGTATCCGAGAATGCTGCCTCAAAGAGAAAACCTTCTCACGGACCCACTTGGGTCGTTTCACCCTCTGAGAGTGAAGGGGACACTGCCACTGATGGCGTGCAGGATAGCATGAGACGCTGGAATCTCCCAGGAATTTCGGCACAGGCTGCGAGCCTCATCGCTGAGTCATGGGCCCCTTCGACTAGAAGGAGCTACGACGCAGCATGGAACAGATGGTCGAGGTGGTGCAAAAGGAGAGGTTTTCATCCTGTTTCTGCCCCTCTAGTAGAGATACTTAATTTCTCAGCAGAGCTCCTACAAGATGGGAAAGCCTATAGAACAATAGGAGTGTATAGATCAGCGATATCAGCAGGCCACATGCCCATCGAAGGAATCCCAGTAGGGGAGAACATAGCAGTAAATAGACTTCTAAAAGGAATAAGATTTAGGAAACCGCCACAACCAAGATACGGGTCCTTATGGTACGTGGCAGTTGTACTACAGTTGCTAGCAGACTGGCCCGGCAATAGATACCTGCCCTTAGACAGACTTTCTAGGAAATTAGCGATGCTGCTATGTATGGTGTCATGTAGGCGGGTAGCAGACGTCAGAGCGCTAAAAGTAGATAGGATGTTATATGGACCAGACGGAGTGACTTTCCGTCTGGCCAAGAGAACGAAGACAGATTCTTCCACGATAACGTATCCAAATATGCAAGAGCATCCGAAGTGGTGCATGGCCGCCTGCATAAAAGAATATGTAAATATGACAGCCGAACTGAGACCAATGGGAACGACTCAATTGCTGATAGCGCACAGGAAACCGCACAAAGGCGAAGCGACAGCCACCATAGCGAGGTAGGGTAGAGAGATTATGAGCCTAGCAGGAATAGATATGTCAAAATTTGGAGCACATTCAGTGCGGGGTGCAATGGCCTCAAAAGCACTGAGGCAAGGCGCGACTTTGCAAGATATTCTGAAAGCAGCTGATTGGGCTAGTGATACTACATTTAGAAGGTTTTATTTTAGACCAATTAACACGATAGCAGAATGCTCACCTCCGTCTTGACATAGAATGAAGATTCCTGTGCTAATAGCGCAGGGAGCTCTTGATTCTATTAAAGAAAAGGAGGCAAGCATTACTTTCCCGCCCTAGATACACGAGAGAGCTAAAATACTGATGGATAAGTGTATTGTGATATGTATCAGGATAACTCACATGATTTCCTCCCAGAATAGGGTGTGTATCCGCCGCCCTAACATGTACTGTTGTTTCTGCCACTAGGAGACAAGCAGAAGAATGGCTGAAACTATACAGGAAGTGAACGAGACACGTTGACCGAAATCACAAGTTGGTGTGTGAGAGATCGACTCAGCAGAGCTCAAACGTTCAGAGACTATGTTGATCAAGTTGACAATTCAGTTTTCGTCTAAGATTGCAGTTGGAAGCAGTCAAGAAGAGGAGGATTACAGGAAGAGGAAGGACTAGGTCACATGACCAGGACACTGGGGTTACAGGGACCTAAGACTGATGGGATATCACGTTAAAACATTTTTTTTTTTTAAAGAAATGTTAATTCAATGGAAAGATAGAAAATGTTACTATTTGTTGAAACTGCTGGAGAGTAATAAATAAGAAGATGAGATGAAGGATAATTCTTGCCTCCGTCTTGACATCGAATAGGTTACCTTCACACATCTTCTAGTGCAGAGTCAAGGATACCTGCATATATCATTATGTGTTACAATGCCTAACTTGTAGATTTTCTAAGTGCAAAGGCTAGGTTACCATCATACATCTTCAAGCGCAATAGACAGGCTAACATTATAAGATGCTGCCCAAAGTGTCCGATCCCAGATCCGTCCGGGAACAGCACATTGCCCACCCTGTACTCTTCATAATTCCATCTTCACCTGCTCAATGTTTTTGACTGTGCTCTTACCATTTTTTTTGCATCTTGGCTTCTGTTGAGCCCTTGAGCCTTTATGCTAAGCTCTCATTGCCACTGAAGTATTACAGTTGTATGTGTAACGTTCTGAGATAGGACTGCTGGAGACAGTGTCCGTTTGCAACTATGCAACTTTGGTCACTTCCAAAACGAATTGTAAATGCATGGAGTAATACACAGTCAAAATTACGTTGTCTTCAGTTTTCCACTCCCCTTTTAAAGAAGCATTGGCAATGCCAACTGTTTGGGCTTTTGTGTAGCTATGGGGTAGGCATTTGCTAGGTACTGATATAAAGGTACTACCTGCAGGGGCGTCATGTCACAAAAATGCCAGGTATAGTGGAAGTGACATCACACAACCCTTGACCTCTGATGACTTCACAGAAAGTGATGTCTTTTGACCCCCACCCCAAAGTGATATCACGTGAAGTGATGGCACATGGCCTTTCACCCCTTGACAAAACAGGAAGTGGCATCACATAGAATTGTTCATAAGTACAATATGAAAAATATGGTTACGATATTACTGTAATGTGATATACACTTCATACAAGAATGGATATCCATATGCATCGTTAATATCAGTGTGTATAGCCCATATTACCAAATTACTGTGAATGCAAGCAGACCTCCAAGGCAAAATGATAATGATGTGTTATTATATAGCAATTACGGTTAAGCGCTTTATATAGAAAAAATATACATACAATATCACGCAATCTGTCTTGGTATCATTTATCAACCTCAGAAGGATGAAAGGCTTAGTTGGCCTTGCCGGTTTTCTGACCTGCAATCTGAAAATCACACACTCATCGCAGCAGCGAACCCTGAACCCACTGAGCTAACCTACTGGCTGTAGCTATTTTACCGGCTATATTAAAATGAGCGATTTCATGTCTGAATGTTCTCAAAGTCATTACGCAAATTACACTCTGTAGTGGATATCATTAAACTGGTAACAGATTTAACAACAAAGTTGGCCACATGTCACGCCTGCGTGGATCTACTTTTCAGGCTTCAGAGGTTGACAAAATACATACCACTGGAAGGGTTCATAGCTGGTATTATAGATTTCAGAGTAGCGTAGGGAAAGCAGCGCACTCACAGGGCATCCCATACTCTGGGCACTCGTTACCTCATACATGCAAACAAACATCCTGAACAGTATGCCATGGAGATAGGAAAGATGGACACATTACAACAAAGCATTAATTGTGGCACAATTAAATCACTTTATGTGCTATGGTCAAACATTTCTACACTGTACACAAGCTTTAGGCACAAGGATTTTGTCAAGTGACCGAGTACACCAAGATGGAATGTCTTGTGATGATCGTAACAGAGGCAACGGCACAATAAAAACATGCTATAACTGCAACTATGAAAAGCAAAATACATAGTCCAAAACTGTTGCTTATTCTACACACAATGCTTTTTGTAAGTTTTAGTCTGGATTGTGAATTTGAGGTGTTTAAGAACAGACTAAGGGCCTCATCACAAGTTAGGCTGTATCCCCGCTGTAATTGTGCAGGGATATCACCCAACGCTATAAGCCTTACCGCTACTCATTCAGGTGCAATTTCCCCCCGGATCACAAGTAGTAAATCCCCATTGGTTCTTTTGGACCCAATGGGGGTTTCTCGGCGCAAATAGCGCCGAAAACGGTCGGAAAGTGGAGATTTTTACCTGCAGCAAAAAGCTGGAGGTAAAACTCCCATTTTCCGCCCAACCCGAGATTGGGCGGAGCAGTAAATGGAGCAATAGTAGCGTTGCGGCTGCATTTTACTGCTCTGCCCCTGGCGACCCCCATATGTTGTCTGTATCTGGCAAATGTTTAATATCTCAAGTCAGAATTGTTGGATTAGCTGTTGCTTGTTTTTAACAGGACTTCAGAGCAAGGGACAGATATACATGAAGTGGTTAAAGGCATACTTCGTTAAGACTTTTTTCAAATTATACCAGTAACCATTTTCAGCTGCAATTAAGCCATTCATTCTCAGCAGACTGCTTAGAAAAACACCAGCTGGCTAAAGCTTGATTATGCTAATTTATAGAACGAGTTCAAAGAGATCCAAGATGTAGGGGTTGGGGGGGATTGGGACGGTGTCAAGGAGTGGGAAATGGCCGTAAGGATTAACATGGAGATGGGCAGTCAATGTGTAGGTAAATAAACAAATCACACCCACAAGCTGTGTGTCTCTCCTCATGTCATTTGCCTGCTACCTGTAAACCAATGCAATAGTTTAGGCGTATCGCTAAGTTCCACCTAAGAGCCCAAACTAGAAAATGTAAATGCAGGATGGATGTACTGCTTTGGTCAAGCGATAAAGTCAGATGGATTGGTTTTCCGCCAGGGTAAAATACATGTTAGTGGAAAACCATGTCCTATTTGAAGGCAAAGCACGAATTTCACGTTCCGTGTCCCCAATTCACCTTCAAATAGAATTGATCTCCCAGTAGTATAAAACCAAGGCCTAAACAGTTTACACCTTGGTGATTTCCTTAGTTTACACTCCAGACACCTAGAAAATGATCACACTATACTCCAAGCCGCTTCTTATTTCTGTCTTATCCAGAGGGATTTTCGAGTTGTGTTACACCATCCTACCTGTTTCCTTACTGCGCTGTATTATGAATTTGAGAGTGCTCTTATAAATCACGTGTAGCGCTGAGCTTGGGCAGTTGTATTTGTATTTTGTTTTTTTGTAAATGGCTCCAGGTTCAAAGGCATCTTGGTGCATAATTTTAGGAGAACAAAGTTACAATAACATACACAGAGACAATAAATAGCTCGACCGGCTTACAGTACATGCTAGTAGGACTGCAGTGTGACAAAGTATGTACAACATAATATGCAAGAGGCATGTGCAGGCAGGGGGAAACAAACAGCTGGCTTAAAAGATAAGGTCAATAGAGTGAGTGGGCTGGCAAAACAGTGAGAGAGCAATAAGTTAAGTACAGGAGATATATACAATGAATCATACAGGCGTTTAACGCATACTAAGTAGCAGAAAACAAAAGTGAGTAACAGTATGGCAGTGTCAGGAGTAGAGTGCCAGGTGTCTCATATGTTTTGTGCAGAGAGCCATTATTTGGTTTTGCTCTTGAATGATTGGAAGGATGGCTCAGCTCTGATAGCATTGGGCAGGGTAGTCCAAAGCTTGAAGGCCAAGACAGGGAAGCTCACACCGCCAGCTTTTTGTAGTTTGAATCTGGGAAGGGATAGGCTATGGGCTTGGGCAGCTCTCATAGGCCGAATGGACCTGTGAGGTGTCAGTCGGTTGGCTAGGTAGGTGGGGGCCTGGTCAGTCAGGCACTTGTGAGTTAAGGCAAGTGTTTTCAATGAGATTCTGTGCTTAACAGGAAGCCAGTGTAGAAGACTTCTGTGGTTGGAGATGTGGTGGCTTCTAGGTATGTTTAACGCCGCTCCGATGGCATTATTCTGAATGACTTGTAGTTTAAGGTTAGACTGACTAGTCCCTAGATACAGAGCCCTGCAATAGTCTATCTTGGACATGGCGAGTGTTCTAGCCAGGATAATGCAATTGGGTGTAGTCAAGAATGGTCTGCAGGCAGTAATAAGTTTGCATGTATAAGTGGATGCTGAACTGACAGCATTCGTTTGTCTACATAGTGATAGTGTGGAGTCAAGGTAGATTCCTAATGTTTTTGTATCCTTAGAAACCTTGATGACGTTGCCATCAATGATGAATGACTTGAAGGACTGGTCAAGTTTATTAAGACGTTGATGAGAACCCAGAATGCAGAGTTCCATCTTATCATCGTTGAGGCAAAGTTCGTGTTGCGCCTCCATGCCTGAATAACCATGTAGACGTCGTTCAAGGATTTGGTGTCAACTTGATAGTCACCTGCGATGGGGATGAGTATCTGGGTGTCATCAGTATAATTAGTGTATGAGAGACCCAGATAGTCAAGAACATCGAATAATGGTTTGGTGAACACATTATATAGTGTGGGTGACACGCATGAACCTTGGAGAACACCGAAATAAATGGGAGCAGGGTCCGCGGATGCAGACGGGGAGAAAACCCGCATGGATCTGTTGCTTAAGAAAGATCTGATCAGGCAGTGGCAGAGTCTGAAAAGTGGGCAGCTGAAATGAGGTGCTGACACAGGATTTGGTGATTAACCAAATCAAAAGCAGCCGAGAGATCTAATAGTAATAGCAGAGCTAATTTCCCATTGTCTTTCAGTACCTCAATCTGTGTTTTAAGGTCAAAGAGGCCGGTTTCCGTCCCGTGCCTGGGCCGCAAACCGGTTTGCCTCAAACCAAGGAGATTATTAACTTCAAGATAATCCTGGATCTGAAGGTAAGCAGCTCGGTCTAATATTTTGAGCATGAATGGGACAGTGGGGATGAGCCTATAGTTCATTGGTATGCTAGGGTCCAGGGAAGATTTTTTGAGCAGAGGGATGACCCTAGCATCCTTTAAATTGTCCGGGACTATACATGTTTTGAAGGATGAATTGATAAAGGCAGTAATGAATGGGGCTAGGTCGTGAGAGGCCTCCTTGATAATGGGGGCTGGGCATGAGTCGCCTTGACAATTGGATGGTTTAATTTTATTAATGATACATTCAACTTCAGCAATAGTGAGTGGGGAGAAGCTGAAAGGTTTGCAGTAGGGGGTGGCCTGGGGGATGGCACTTGAAGGAGTATTTTGTGGCTTGTCCGTCTGTAGGCAGTTTTATTTGTCTTTGATTTTAGTTTGAAGGGTGGCAATTTTGTCCAGGAGTGCTTTCTGTATATTCGCGTACCATTTGCTGTCTTTAATACAGGTATCAGGGGGTGTAGCAGGCGATTCAAGTTCCTTCAGAATCTTAAATAATTATTTGGTGTTAGAATCCGCTTGCGTAATACGTTTGTTGAAGATATCTTTTTTAGCCTGGAAGATGGCCTCTTTGTAGTTGATGGATGCTATAATAAGACAGTCCTTGTGGGTATCAGAAGGATGGCTTTTCCACCGGGCTTCAGCATTGCGTTTTTCTTTTCGTAGCACTCTCAGCTGTGGAGTAAACCATGAGTTGAGACGAGCACGAGGTTTAGATTTCCTAAGTTTAATAGGGGCTATTGAGTTTATTGCTGTGAGCATGGCATGGTTGTATGTATCCACTAGGATCGATGGGTCGGAGCAGGACGCAGATACTCTGTTGAGGGTAGGAAGGATAAGAGGACGTAATTTGCCTCTTGTTATGTCCCTTTTATTTCCGGTGGGTAGGGCGGGCGCGGTAGACTGTTTGGGGCATTGGACAGCTCTATGTTGAAAGTAATTTTCTGATGATCTAACCAGGCGCAAGGTAAGTTGGTTTGTAGGCTGACGTTGCAGTTGGAATCAACTAACCAGTTGAGCGTTCGCCCTTTGATGTGAGTAGGTTCTTGAATGTTGTGGGTAAATCCCAGGTCAGTTAACGTACTAGCAAGGTCGTTTGCGGTGGGGTCATTAGGATCTTGCAAACCCAGGTTGAATTCTTCCAGAAGCATGATTTGCAATTTAGTTTTTGATTTGTTTAATAATAAGGAAGTGATCTCATCCACAAATGATGTGGCAGGGCCAGGCGGTCTATATATGAGATGTAGGGTTTGGTTGGGAGAGATAGGAAGCTTAACCGAGAGTAACTCAGCCGAGGTGATCTTTAGGCTAGGCATCACTCTAAGGCCAAGAGAATTTCTATGAATAAAGGCAACTCCGACCCCTCTTGATTGCGGGGTATTGCAGTTGCATCTAGTGATGGAATAGTCTGTAGGTATGGCAAGGGAGAGTAAGGGTCCGGAAGTTGGATGGCTTCCTTGCATGGGCAGATGGAAGGCTGGCTCTGAGGCAGTTAAAAATCAGTCAGTGGCATGGAGGGGGTGCACAGCAGGGGTACCGGATTCTAACTGCAACCAGCATGGACCCAGGGCCCAGCGTTTCTCTGAAAGCCATTACTGCCTGCATGATTCATGCTTGAATACGGGTAACTGATGAAGAATCTACCCCTCTTGTTTTTATCCACGAGACTCCGGGGGGAACTCCTGTTGCAATGATTCCACCAGGTTTAATGTTAAACATTAACCACGTGTTGACTGTAGTGTGGAACAGAGGAGGAGGCATCCATGTAAAATGCGTGACCACAGTCCAAACATGCACCTCGCTTCGCATACATTTTGGGATGTTGTGCTGAGCATGACGCAAAGTAATACGTGCTATTTGCATGGCCAAGCTAGTCGTTTAGTAAATTGGTCAAAGGTGATCTCACTCCACAAGGTGCTGTATCTGAAGCCCATGGGTTTGGTGCAGAGTCAGGGGAATATCAGAGGCCCCTCTGGGTTTTTGTAGGTCCCAGCCTCACCTATATAGTACCTATCATTGACAGTTGTTATATGATCCAATTCACAATGCACACTTTAGGCCGATGTAAGGCCTGTTGTCTTGTTAAAGGACGTCTGCTTGATTTATTTTTTCCTATCTCCAATATGCCGAAAGAAAAAGGAACCTCACCTCTCCAATGTAATTGAATATTTATAACGCACGGAGGTTTCTAATTTAATTGGTTATTTATAACGCGCTTAATACCCAGAGGTTTCTAAGGGCAGACCCGGGGATCGAAACTGTGTTGCTACGCATCGCGTTGCCCCTGAACTATCCTCCCAAATGCATGATGCTAGAAGGAAACTACACTGCACATGTGCGAGGTTTCACCCTAGCCCAGTGCATCGTGACGTATGGCGATGTGTCAAAAGCCACCCGCTCTTCTGCAGGCTTCACTCGTGCAACACTGGACTGGCAAATGGGCATGACATGGTCCTCTGAATGAGGAGCAGTTGTAATAGCTGGGTTCGAATATCACCTCTGCCAATGTCTCTCAAACCCCACTGCCATCCAACACAGACTTGGTTTTCCTTTTGTTTATTGGCCCTCATTACGACCATGGCGGATTTTTTCCGCCATCGACGGACTTTTCGGCCATGGCGTAAAGTCCGTTTACGCCATGGCGGATGGTGGACTTACCGCCCCATTCCGAGGTTGGCGGGGCGGTAAGTCCCCATTGACCCATTTACCCTTCCCCATTCCCATTTCGGCCCCATAGGGCTCAATGGGAGTGGGGAAGGCGTTAATTACGCCACCGTACATTACGGTGGCGTAATTAACACCAAGGTCCCATAGCGCCATGGATTTTTACGCCCGCAAAAAGCGGGCGGAAAATTGACCATGGCGCTTTGGGAACTCGTAGTTGGCGGTAAGGGGTCGGCGCAGCTAACGCTGGCGTAAACCCCTTACCGCCAGGGTCGTAATGAGGGCCATTGTGTTTTATAGTACCAAATACAGTCCACTGCTTGCACCAGTCAAAGCCTAATCCCTAAACAGTAGAAATGGGAATAAACATATGCTAATAATAATAATAATTTGGCATTTATATAGCACTACAAACCCTGCGCTGCTTATACCCACGGTGTGTGGTGCTAATTTATCGACCTTGGAAGGATGAAAGGCTGAGTTTGGCCCCGCCGGGATCGAACCTGCGTTAGCAGGCTCTGCACGGATGTCAAAGCGAGCGCTCTACTCTGTGCCACTTGACCGGCTATACTTGTTAACATCATAGCGCTTTACAATAAACTGGTGGTTTGTGCAAAGCATGCACAGTTTGGTGCTTCGTTATAATAATTTGGCATTTATATAGCGCTACGAACCCTCAGGTATCTCTGAGCGCTGCTTATTATTACCCACGGTGTGTGGTGCTCATTTATCGACCTCGGAAGGATGAAACGCTGAGTTTGGCGCTGCCGGGATTCGAACCTGCATTCGTAGGCTCTGCACTGATGTCAAAGCGAGCGCTCTACTCGCTGTGCCACTTGACCGGCTATGACTATGTTATGACTAACACCGCTTCTTCCCTCCATGAAGCAAAAAGTTGTGCTGCTGTTAGGGCCATCCTTTACTAATTCCCTTAAGTGCTGAAGCTGCGCAATACTTACTCCTTTCTCCCCCCTCAGCATCTCACACCTGGCACCAACTGGGTCCCATGTCAAAAGGTGCAAGTTGTGAACCAAAGCAGTATTAACCTTTCTGCAGGCAGTTTACATCTCTTTAAAAATAGCCACTAAAGCCCAAAGCTGAAAGGTACTGTAACAAAAGTGAGAACGGGAAGAAGGCATTCCAAACTGCAGCACACCTTCCAATTAAGATGATACGGTAAAGGGAAACCATTTGCAATTATCATTATTTTACTCAAATGTCAAAGCCAAATTTGGTACTCAAGCAAATCTAAACGTTTGCTATTCGGTGTGTAAGGGGATTATTTCAAGCTGTTCATGGGCATCTCGATACATGAGAGGCTATCTTCAGCAAGTAAGTCAGTGCACAGAACCCTTGGGCTAGCTAAGCCACAATTCTAAATGCTGCTCCAAATGTGCATAACTGTACATACAGTACTGTAAACTGTGACTAGTATCTGCATTAGTCCGATCTCATTACATGGTTGCCGGTGCAGTAATAACGTGCTGGTAATTATGTATACTGACACGTCACTGTGCCGCATCGGCCAACTATGAGATTGCCGGTGGGGTGGAGGAATTACCTCCAAATAAGAGCTGGAAGTAATCCCGCCACCGTACCAGCAAAACCTGCTGTATTAATACCGCCAAAGGCCCCCATGGAGTCCTATGGGACTCCATGGAATGGGGACTAACACTGCATACCGTCACTCATAATCCGACAGTAATACCGCCACACCGAGTGCCGGTAATGGTAATTCCATTTACCAGTATCCTGTCAGATTTACCGCCATGATACCAGCAAGGTTATAATGAGCCTGTTTGTGTTTTAATCGCTTTTCATATTTTAATTGTTAAAGACATCAAAACAAAAGCACCAAAATACATTTAAAAAAGGCTAATTCAAAAAGGTTTTGGCAGGGGTGGGAGTCAAACCCTGCTCGTCCGATGGCTCCTTGCCACAAGAGGTGAAGATTCTCACTGCTTCACAACCAATAATGTGAAGATGAATCCAGAAGAAGCATAAAAGAACTTTAACAGCTTAATGGCTGAGAAAAAGGCCCCTTTAGTCTTGAAATCTAGCAGACAAAGGTATGGAGTTAGCCTAATAAAGTATCTCTTCTGCACGATAATGTGTTATTTTTTACTTTAAAAAAAAAAAAAAAAAACTCCAAACAGTATCCTGCACCACTGTTTGTTTGGCTAACATGGTATTTATAACTCTGCCTTACTTTGAGTAATTTCATTTGAGTTTCTAAACTTTAAAGTAGTAGGGTATTTTCATAACATTATTTTCCCTGATGTTTTCTTTTTCTTTTTTAACCATGATCTTTCATCCTTTCTCCAGCATTGGATCTTTCATGGATTCACATGCTTAGAATATTCCCCGTCAGACTGGGACCCCTTGGTACACATATATAGCCTTTTCCAATAGGAAAACTTCAGACACTTTTGTGTCTATCTACGTCCTTTTTGGACCCGCCTACGCATGCTCCGTAGGACGTCCCCGTATAAGAGGCCCGCCCCCGCGGCCCCCCTTCAGATTTCAACCATCTCCAAAGTAGTGGGATCTCCTCGCGTTGTCTTACTATTTTGTACAAGGTTGCATTACTGGAATTTGAGTACAGAAAATGTCCTCCGTGTCAGGAAAAGCGCTGTTCCCCCCATGCGCGACGTGCGGCTTGAAAAAAGTTTACGAGGGGGACGGACATATGGATTGTATATATTGCCTCTACCCTCATCATTCGGCGGATAACTGCAACATATGCAAAGGGTTTTCTCAAAAAACCCTCAAAGACCGCAGTCGATGACTGGTGGCATGGCTGAATGATGGAGCGGGGGCACACCCCCCTTCGGAGGTAGGCTCCACACAATCGGCAAACATCACGCCGCGCTACCTCGTCGGAACCACCGGCGAAGAAATCTCGACCGACGGAAAAAGAGTCGTCTGGACGTCACTCAACTAGAGACTCCTCGTCAAAGAAATCATCTTCATCAAAGGAAAGGAAATCCTCCTCGGGCGATCATCATAGATCGACCACGAGTCGAGAGTCGAGTAAAAGCAAGCCAAGTGTGGAAAAGGCGGGACCGCCAAAACCACCTGCTAAGTCACCGTCGTCAACGGCGGCCCAGTCATCGGCCTCCACCCTGCCACAGGTGGCATCCACTGTCCCACCGACAACGACGTCGATGATGGCCTCGTCGACGGGGGTTCTACAGGAGGCCTGGAGGCCTGAAATTTTTGATCCGATCCCCCCGGATACTTTACTACAAGAACAGGCTGTGTTACTGTCCTCGGAGGACGAGGATGAGAGAATAGCTGGCCCAGCAGACCTAGGGCTACGAGTGGCTGACAAGTCGTCGACGAGGGGATCCGTTATACCGGTATCTTCCCCTCTTCTCAATCCTCAATCTGTTTTGTCGTTGGAAATTCTGTCCACGCTTCAGTCGTTGTTACAGTCGTTGGACCAGAGACTACCTCAGGCAAACCTGCCACAGTCACCCGTCGACGAGCCGGGCCCGTCCCGTCAACCGACGCACCTACGCACGCCGATCTCAGCACTGGCACAAGAGGAAGGTGAGCTGCCAGATTCGGAGTCTGACAGGGGAGCCATGTCGGATATCTCATCATCCCCCTCCAGGGATCCAACCTGGGAGTCAGAGGTGGAGTTGGAAACCCCTAGAAGCCCAGCTCACCCGTCCCCTCCGGACGACATTGCGTCATTCCATTCTATGATGGAGAAGGCATGCAAAGAATTTGGTTTGTCCCAGGAAGAACAGAAAAGGGACTGTTTTTTGTTCGACCACATGGGTAAGAGAAGGAGGTCTGTGTTCTCGATACCAATACTAGACCATGTATGGAAGGAGGGGTTGCAGACAATGCGTCACCCGTTTTCAGAGCCGGCAGTGAAAGGACGCCTGGAAAAAAAGTTTAAGGCTCCAGAGTCTACCCCCAAGTGTTTATCCTCCCAACCAACGCCAGACTCGGTGGTGTCTGCGGCAGCGGCGAGGAAGGCGAAGGCCCAGCACAAGTGCACGACTCCTCCTGAGAACGAAGCGAGACGCCAAGATGCCTTTGGCAAAAAAGTGCTATCTGTGGGAGCGACCACAGTAAAGGCCGCAAACTCTCTGGCAATTGTTGCCAGATACGATAGGGAGATGTGGCACAGGCTAGCTCCGTTGCTTGATCATCTTCTGGAAGAGCATAGGAAGGCAGCGATGTTACTCGTCCGAGAAGGTGAGGAAGCCTCAAATCACGCAATAAACATCGCGGTGGACCTCGCTGAGTCAGGCTTCAAGCAAGTCAATAATGGGGTCGTATTACGTCGACAGTCATGGCTTAAGTGTACCTACTTCAGGCCAGAAGTACAATACAAAGTTTTAGATATGCCCTTTGAGGGAGACCTTCTTTTCGGTGAGAAGGTGGACGAAGCCCTAAAGGGAATGAAAGAGGACTCGGACACGGCACGTTCATTGGGTGCCCTCCAGAGTGGCAGAAACTACAAGTCTTTTCGTCCCTTTAGAGGAGCCTCAGGTAATTCAAGATTCTCTGCATCTGGAGACAGATCCTTTGGCAGATCTGCTTACCCCTCCCAGGGATACAGACGTGCCTCCCAAACGGCAAACCGTCGCCGGAACTTCCAGACTTCCAGAAAAAGACCATCATATCCGTCGTCGTCGAGAGACAAGCAAAATAAAGATCAGCAGTGACATACAACACACCGTTCTGGGGGGAAGAGTTTCAGCATATGTCGACGAATGGGAACGAATAACGACGGATCAATGGGTGCTGGATACTATAAGAAACGGACACTCTCTACAATTCAAACACAGCCCTCTGCAAATTCCACCTGCGTTCACTGCTCATTCCCAGCTGAAGATACTGCAACAAGAGGTAACACTCATGTTAGCAAAGGGCGTGATAGAATTAGTTCCAACATCACAGAGAGGTCAAGGAGTCTACTCAAGATATTTCGTCGTAAAAAAGCAGAACGGCAAATGGCGTCCCATTTTAGACTTACGCGATCTCAACAAATCTTTGAAGAGCCTAAAATTCAAGATGCTCACTCTGCAGGAAGTGATCCGCGCCGTTCAAGAGGGGGATGTTCTAGCGTCCCTGGATTTACAGGACGCGTATTTCCATATTCCAATGTGTCGGAAACACAGGAAATTCCTAAGATTTATAATAGGGCGGACTCACTACCAATTCACGGTTCTTTCTTTTGGGCTCAAGACCTCCCCCAGAACGTTCACGAAATGCCTGGCTCCAGTAGCGGCCTGGCTAAGGAAGCAAGGCCACCATGTATACCCATACCTCGACGACTGGCTGGTAAGGGGATCATCCCCAGCGTCGACCAACACAAGTTTACAAGCCACCATGCAGCTTCTACAACAGCTGGGATTCGCCATAAACTTCGAAAAATCCTCTCTGCAGCCATCGAGATCGCTGGTATTCCTGGGGGCACAGTTCGAGACCCAGTTAGGGCTAGTGAAACCTTCTCTCGACAGAACCTCAAGACTCAATCAACAAGCATGCCGACTACGGCGAAACAACAAGATCTCAGTGAGAAAATACGTTTCGGTCCTAGGGGCCATGGCATCCTGCATCCATCTGGTGGAAAACTGTCGCCTATTCATGAGGCCAGTCCAGGAATTCCTCGCGGACCGATGGACGCAGGCTCAAGGATCGTGGTCAGACAAGATATTCATCGACGACGACAAGCTGCTTTGGACCCTTCAGTGGTGGCAGAGTTTCCACAATCTGAACAATGGCGTACCCCCATAGGAGCCGGAGTTTCAGCGAACCATAGTCACGGATGCGTCCCTAACCGGATGGGGAGCTCACGTGGGTGCTCTCCAAACGCAGGGCCGCTGGTCTCTAACAGAGTCACTCCTACACATAAACGTGTTAGAACTCAGAGCAGTACGATGGGCCTTGAAGGCATTCCTACCACACATCAAGGGCTCGCGAGTACGAATACTGACCGACAATACAACGGCCATGTTTTATCTGAGGAAACAAGGAGGGACGCGATCAAGAACTCTTTCCATAGAAGCCCAGAAAACATGGCATTGGGCATTAAAGCATGAAATTTCCATCGTGGCTCATCACCTTCCAGGAGTGAGGAACTCCCAAGCAGACTCCCTCAGCAGAAGCATGGCCCAGATACACAAGTGGGAAATGGACACAGGTCACCTGATGAAAGTGTTCGAGAAATGGGGTCACCCCCCTCTGGACGCCTTCGCGACCAAAGACAACAAGAAATGCGAGCAATTCGCAAGCAGATGGCCTCAAGAGGGCTCCAGGGGGGAGGCATTCTCCTTCCCATGGACGGACATGTTCCTCTATGCTTTTCCCCCGTTCCCCCTCATACGGAGGACAATACAGTGGATACGCAGATACAATTGCTGGGTAATTCTAGTGACACCATACTGGCCAAGGCAACCGTGGTTCTCCGACCTGCTTCACCTGTCGCTGGAACATCCCATAGGGTTTCCGAAAGCCCCGAACCTACTATCCCGGGACAAAGGCACGGTGTGGCATCATGACCCGGACAGTCTCAACCTTACAGCCTGGCTCCTGACTTTTCGGAGTTCGGTGCTTTAGACGTTTCGGAAGATTGTCAAAAAATTCTGCAGGTGGCTAGAGCCGCTTCTACAAACAAATCCTACTCCTATAAGTGGCGGAGGTTCTGCGAATGGTGTAGGGGACAACAGGGCCTACAACCGTTGTCGGTAACGCCGGAACAAGTTCTACCTTACCTGCTCCTTTTGGCGGAGAGGGGATTATCCTTCGCATCGATAAAGGTGCACCTGGCGGCCATCTCGAGGTTCACAAGGAAAAGGCAGTCGTCTCCTCTATTTAGCGACAGACTTGTAAAACACTTCATGAGGGGTTTATTTCGAGTTTTTCCCCCGGAAAAACGTTTCCCCCCGACTTGGAGTCTCAACACAGTGTTGGCAGGCTTAATGAAACCGCCTTTTGAGCCTATGGCCACGTCCGACATAAAATTCATTTCGTGTAAGTTGGCATTCTTGATTGCTATCACATCAGCTAGAAGAATCTCGGAACTGCAAGCGCTGGTCGTAGACCCGCCATACCTAAGATTCTTTAAGGACAAAGTAGTCCTGGCAACTAATCCTATGTTCGTCCCAAAAGTTCCGACAGTGTATCACAAACACTCATCCATTGTTCTCCCTACTTTCTTCACCACATCATCATCGGCAGCAGAAAAAGCTCTTCATACCCTGGACGTTAAGAGGGCTCTGAAATTCTACCTACATCATACACAGGAATTCAGGTCTACTAGACAACTGTTCGTCGCATATGGTCCGTCGACGAGAGGAAAAGCAATCTCTAAACAAGGATTGTCTCGATGGGTCTCATCGACGATTGCGTTTTGTCACTCTAAGGCCGGAAGGCCACTGCAAGGACATCCTAGAGCCCATTCTACAAGATCGATGTCCTCCTCAACAGCTTTATGGGCAGGAATTCCGTTGACGGACATATGCCAAGCTGCGGCATGGTCAGTGCCCCACACGTTTACCCGCCACTACTGCCTTGCCAGGCAGCATGCGGACGAGGTGCAGATGGGAAGAGCTGTCCTGCGCCATCTGTTTCAATAAGGTAAGCTCCACGCTGTGGAGAATCTGTTGTCTACCCTTTTAAGGACAGTTTATTTTAGGTGGGTAAGGTTATATGCGGTAACTTATTCCTACTGTACATATGCATTGTGTAGTATGTTGAGGGTATATTACATTACATTCTCACCGCCGTCTCAAGTGTTACTGCTATACAATCTATTCTAAGCATGTGAATCCATGAAAGATCCAATGCTGGAGAAGGGAATAGTTTCTTACCTGTAACTCCATTTCTCCAGCATTGGTATCTTTCATGGATTCACATGCGCCCGCCAACCTCCCCGGAATGTAATGTATTTAATTGATAAATTTAACCCTTCCTACTTTGGAGGGGCCGAAATCTGAAGGGGAGCCGCGGGGGCGGGCCTCTTATACGGGGACGTCCTACGGAGCATGCGTAGGCGGGTCCTAAAAGGACGTAGATAGGACACAAAAGTGTCGGAAGTTTTCCTATTGGAAAAGGCTATATATGTGTACCGAGGGGTCCCAGTCTGACGAGGGGGAATATTCTAAGCATGTGAATCCATGAAAGATACCAATGCTGGAGAAATGGAGTTACAGGTAAGAAACTATTCCCTTCATCCTGACCCCTAGCCACCTACCCCTTCTGCTATTAATTAGCTATAACCCCTTACTTATATTGGCTAACTTCTCACTCTAACCCGCTAACTCATATCCTTAACCCCAATCTATAGAAGGCAGCTACTGACACCTACCCACTAGCTCCTACCTCTACTTACAAACAGCTACACTTAGCACCTAGACACTAACGCCAAATATTTAACCCTGAACGTGAATTCCTAACCCTGAATTCTAACCCCTAACACTGATCCCTGACACTCAGCCACTAACTCTAGCCACATAAAAACTAAACTCCAACAACCTGTAACCATTGTCACTCAAACCATAAAAATGAAGGAAAAGGACACTAGAGAATTTGATTAGTTCCCTTGAATTTCTCTGGTGTTGTTGAAGATGTGTATTTCAGGTAAAGCTCTCCTCGCACTGCGCGCAGGAAAAGGGCATGAAACCTAGGTAAGTTCTCTTAAGCTTTAAGTAATATCAGTGTTGGATAAATGCCTCAATATGGATTGCTAAGTATTAAAGAACAAGTGTGTTTTAGGTACATTTATCTTCACACTCCATGCAGAGTCAGTGCTTCTTACACTCACAGATTCCCTGGTGACATTAGACACCAGTATTTGAATTGAAAGATCTTCTTAGTCTATGGGAAAGGAAAGGGGCCCACCCCAGTGTGGAGCCATAGGTGCTGGCCAAAATATTTATTTCCATAGTTAGAATATATTTTTATTGCACCCATTAAATCATAATTTGTGCAAGGTCCAGTTTAATTCCTGATTGAAGGTCCTGGTATTCCTCACTACAACAGACTGTCAGAATGGAATTTCGGCTTACATTGAAACAAAATATATATATTGCATTTTTCATGAAAAAATATTACATAAAAGATACAAGTGGAAAAGCTCTTCAACAGAAGCACAAAAATAGGCTTGTCCTCCTTCCTTGATCATCATAGAGCGGCCCTATTAAGATTCTCGTGGAAGTCCTCTTCATCATTTACATTGGGGCATATGCTGCTACTTCCAGACTAACATTGCCTATTTACTCGAACATCGCTCTCTACGTATGTTTCTTTCTTAAAATGGATATCAACAAAGTCCCACCCTTCTATGGGTGCCAGAAAATGTATTCCTCATCTCCACATGATACTCTTAGTTTGGCAGTTCGGAGCAGTCCGCTTCGCACCCTCTATGATGGAAAACCCCTTGAGTTCATGTAACCTATGTCTTGTCTTCATAATCTCCAGGGCCAGATCTGGGACTAGGCCTATTCTGTTATTCCCAAATTCTAAAATTGCCTCTTTTTCACTTCTTCTAAAAGCCCCTCTTTGTGTAGTATACCTGCAACCCTGAATGTTAGAGTTCAACTGCTCTCTCTCTAGGTATCTCGTCCTTTCAAAGTTTTGATTCAATTGTATCTGTCGACATAGAGGGGGTCGTCTTCTGTATTGAGATCTATGAGCCTGGGGATACACTACTCTTGTGAGAAATTCTCCTGCCACACTCAGTAAAATGTTGTAGAAGAGGTATATTTTTATTAAAGCTGTGAAAGTGTTTCTAGGCGCGACAAGATAAGGAAGGGGAAGACAAAGGGGAACAAAACAAACGGTCTTACTAGGCCTTGTGTCATTCAGATTGTGAAAAGGTAAGGGAGAGGAGAAGTTCCAGGGGGAGGAAAAGGCAGAGTGCAAGAGTGCAAGCAAAGCTCAAGTAAGTGACGCTGGGTGGCCTGTTCTAAGTAAATGCATGGGGACAGGAGCCTGTAGGGTTGCAGATACAGTCCCTAGTGTGTGGTAGGCCCGGAGGCAGTGCATGGGACTACTGGTCACGAAGGAGCCTGGTCCCCATAAGGTTCAGTGGGATGGCAGGTAAACAGTTAGTGCAGCAGACAAGGACATCAGTATGGGAGAGAGAGAGAGAGAAAGCTGAAGCGAAAAGGAAGGTCTTCAGTTGTTTCTGGAACCTGAGGTGCTCCTGTTCAAGTTTGAGAGAGGCAGGGAGGCAGTGAATTGTCCTGTCTGTTAGGATCCAACGGGGCAAGAGAAAGGTAGAAGTGGAGGTTGATGAGAAGAGATTACAGAGAGGTTGCTTGGCAACGTCCATCGGTTGATCCCTTAGGTGGGACTGTTCCAGTTCTTTGATCGAAGATAAACTCAGATGCTTTCTAGACTTGTTTTGGAAGTCCAGCCTGCCCAACCCATCCCACTGTTGCATCAGAGTTTTGCTCTGTGTTTTCTCTTTGCTTCTCTCCTTCTCTGCGCTCTCTCCTGCACTCCACATGCCACGCCACACTCTTCCCCGAGGTCTCTCTCAGAACCAGCCCTGAAGTTTCCAGCGCTGCATACCTTTCCCATTCCTTACAGCACTCTCTCTTACGCCCATTGCCGAACCAGCTGCATGTTCTTTCCCACACTGCTCTGGTTCCATGGCACGATGCACCACACCTCTTCTACTTGAGTTTCCTTTCCCACGTTTGTGAGATTCCTCCCTGCTCACTGATGGCATGCTTAACTTATATATTTTCTCCTGATTGAGACCCTGGATTCCTCCTTGAATGACTCATTATTACAACAGCAGCTTATCTCTGGATCGTCAGGATTTTCCTCGGGCATTCAGTAAGACAGGGAGGAGCAGGTGGGTGTCATCGGGGCACTGTGTGCTTACATGCTCTACCGGGTAAGTCCTATCAAACATTACATTTATTTTTTATTCTTGTTGATCTATGCTGAAACCTAATTTGGGTTATTTTGTACTCTGCAGGGGTCCTGTGAAAAGTCTGTTCCTTACTTACAGGGTTGGACTGGGACAAGAAATAGGCCCGGACAACAAAAAAAAAGGGTCCCACCCCGTGCCTCAAAAAAGTAGCCCTCAAACCATCATCCGTGAATCGCGTCAATTCATGACTTTGCAGAAAAGTGAAGGTTTATGTGTCTATTACATTACAACACAACTCATAAAATAACATAAATTTGCATACAGTTCTGTGACAGAGTCCACAGCTCCGAAGCACAGGAGTGGCATGAACACGACCTTTCACCCCTTGACAAAACAGGAAGTGGCATCAAATAGCATTGTTCCTAAGTACACTATGAAAAATATGGTTATTATTTCCCTAATGTGATATACATTTCATACAACAATGATCACCATATGTACCATTAATATCTGTGTGTAGAGATCCATATTGTCAAATTACTGTGAATGCAAGCAGACGTCCGAGGCCAAATGATAATATGTTATTGTATAGCACTTACCCTTAAGCTCTTTTTTATAGAACAAATATGCATACAATATCACCCAACCTGTGTTGGTACACATTAATCGACCTCAGAAGGATGAAAGGCTGAGATGGTTCGAACATGCAACCTGCAAATCACACACACATTTTAGCAGCGAGCGCTCAACCCACTGAGCTACCATATCGGCTATAGTAAAATGAGCAATTATTCATAAAACTGGTAACTGAGATATAACAGCAGACCAGTTAAGTTCATCTGCACGTCTGGTGCAAATGCGGCCGCATGTCAAGCCTGCGTGCATATACTTTTCGGGCTTAAGAGGTTGGCAAAATAGGGAAAGCAGCGCACTCGTAGGGTTCAACCATGCCCGTGTATTCAAGTATATACTGTCAAGAACACGCACGCACAATCATAGAAAAGGCAAAAACATATTTAAGAAATTGACGAAATGACACTGTGCACCGAGAAGAAATATTGTGTCCTGGTTTAACACATCTCCCTCTGTTCAGTCTGCACACTGCCTATTACCGCTGGAAACTAACATGGAATGCATTGAACATAAACAGCAAAGAGCCTATGGTCAAATATTTCTAGAATGTACACAAGCTTAAGTGACCGAGGACAACGAGATGGAATGTCTTCTGATGATCGTAACAGAGACAACGGCAGAAAAAAAATGCTATTACTGCAACCTGTGAAAAGCAAAATACATAGTTACGGTTACAGAGGGAAATCCCGCCTGTTATGAGCCTCAGGGCGTGTCGGGGCCTCACACGCATACACACTCACACATGCGGGCAGGCATCCACAGAGAAGACGCCGGAGACGTGTGTCTGCTCCGGTCGCCGGCGCGAACTGCCGGCGCACCGCCTTTAATATCTTAAGCGCATGCGCGAGCCTCGATGCTGCTCGCGTATGCGTACATGACTGTGCTTGCTACGCAACATCCCTCCTTTTCTCCCAAAACAAAATAACATTAGCAAACATAGGAACCAACAGGGTCCCCCATAACTTTCACTATAAGTGTGCCCTTAGTTACGAGGTAGGGTCCATAATAAAGTCTTTGAACCTCTGCGGTGGCTTACGCCCCGCCCGGCTCAGGTACCTGCGTGCTCCTGCGTCGGGGTCCTCGGGTGCCACGGGAGTCTCTGGTGGCCCATCGTTTTCCAACGGCACTCCAGTATTCTGATCAGGGTCATCTCTGACTGTTGCCTCAGGGTTCGCAGTTTCTATGCGCTTGAAGAACGAAATGTTTGTGGTAACAGTCCCTCTTGCGTTGGCAGCCGTGACCATCGACCCTTTGACGTGGGTCACCCCCAATGGTTGTGTTTCATACGGCAGCACTAACTTCCCCTCTGGCTTTCTGTTGCGCACCAGCACGGTGTCACCTATTGCGATCACCCTCTCAGGTAGTTTTCCCCATGTAGTCTCCTTCTCATTCAGAATGGCCCTCTCTGTGCGCACGTTGCGGTTGTCGATCTCTCCTGGTAGTCTTCCTTCTACTTCGGGTAGTAGACCTCTTGGTATTCTTTTGAAAAGGGCTTCTGCGGGGGCGACTCCGGTGGACTGATGTGGGGTCGTGCGATACTCTCTGAGAAAATCGATCAGATTGCGCCGGAAGTCTTCTCCCCCATTCACCGATATGCGGAACACTTTGTTGAGCGTTCGCATGAACCGCTCTACCTCGCCATTTGCTCTCGGCCATAGTGGGGTTATTTCACGATTTTTTATTCCCCTGTCCTCACAGTATTGAGCAAAACCCTGGCCTTGAAATGGTGACCCATTGTCCGAGCAAATCTCCAGAGGGAAACCATGTGTGGCGAACATTTTGTCCATGGCCAGAATGGTGTGGTCACTGGATGTGGATTCGACCAACTCCACCTCTGGGTATCGTGACCACTGGTCGGTCACCACCAGAAAGTATAAACCTCGGCCCGTGGATCCGAAATCCGCGTGCACTGTCCCCCATGGGCGGTCACTCCTTTCCATGGCCTGAATGGGTGGCCCCCTCGCTACAGGGCTTGCGGCTTGACATGGGATGCAGGCCTTCACAAATTTCTCCACCCTGCCTTCCTGATCAGGAAACCAGACTTTTAATCTGAGACGAGCTTTCATCTTGGCCATTCCTTGATGTCCCTTGTGGGCCAGCTGTAGGACTTTCACAACTAACGCCCCTGGTATCACGATCTGGTGCCCTCTTAGCGGTATTCCATCGTCCGCCACCGATAATTCATGGCGTGCCTTCCAGAATGCCTGTAGATCCCTTTGTGCCTCTGCAGTCCTTCAGGAGTTGTCTAGGAGGACCTCCCGCCATTCTCCTGTGTCCACCGCACTTTTTATCTTTCGGAATGCTTCATCGCTATTGGATTCATCCGCGATTTCCTGACGTGTCAGGGCAACAGGCAGTGCTGCCTCAACTACTAGATGTACGGCTTCCACACAGTCTGCCACCTCTAGTGAGTCCCTGGGCCTCCCAGTGCCCGGACGGCGCGATAGGTAATCCGCCGGGTTGTGTGTCCCTGGTCGATATAGTAATTTGACCCCATATTCCATGAGTGCCAACATCCACCTTTCTATGCGCGGAGGCGGTTTGGACGACGTTCCAGACAATATCGGGATGAGGGGTTTGTGGTCAGTCACCACAACGACTGGCTTCCCTAGAATATATATTCTGAAATGTTTACACCCCCATAGTATGGCCAAGGCTTCTCGCTCTATTTGGGAGTAACGCCTCTCCGTGTCGGTCAGGGCTTTGCTGGCATAGGCAATGGGCCTCATGGTCTGCTTGCATGAGGACTGCTCCCAATCCCACTGGGCTTGCATCAACTACGATCTCCGAATCGCAACCGGGGTGAAAGTAAGCCATTGTTTCTTGCTCTGATAGGCCATATTTGATGGCGGTGAACGCCCTTTGTTCCTTCCCTGTCCATGTCCACGCCACATCATTTCTGGTGAGCGCCCTCAGTGGTTCTGATAGAGAGGCTAGATCTCGGATAAAGCGGCCACAATAATTGACCATCCCTAGGAAGCTTCTTACTTCGGCTGGGGACGCTGGTGGGGATGCATCTCGGATGTCTTTTACCTTCTCCGGATCAGGGGAAATTCCTCCAGCATGAAATATAAATCCGAAAAATTCAAGCCTGTCCTTCAAAAATTCGCATTTTTCTTTATGTGGGGTTAAACCGACACTGAACAGTCTCTCAAGGGTGTTCTCTAGGCGCTTCAAATGTTCAGCTTCTGACTTTGCGAAAACTAGGATGTCATCCGACATGTTGATGACCCCTTTGAGTCCTGACAGTGCCCCCCTGATGGCATTCTGGAAGACCTCTGCTGCGGACGAGATCCCGAAACTAAGTCTTTTGTATTGATACAACCCCTCATGAGTCGTAAAGGTAGTAATGTATCTAGACTCGGGGTGGAGCTCCAACTGGTGGTAACCTGATCTTAGGTCTAGCTTCGAGAAAACCCTTGCTCCCTGGAGCTCTCCGACGATGTCATCTAGGGTAGGTGTGAGATGGCGTTCTCTTTTGATCGCCACATTGGGCAGCCTCATATCTACGCAGATGCGTACTGCCCCTGGTTGTTTCGGCTTCGGGGCCACCACAATTGGAGAGACCCAGGGAGTGGGTCCATCTACCCTTTCGATAATGTCCTTGTCCACCAGTGACTGTAGCTCTTTCACAACTTGTTCCCTTAGATGAAAAGGGATGCGGCGATGTTTAAGCGCTGTCGGTCTCACTGACCCATCTATGTGCAGCCGTATGGGTTCAGCCTTGAGTTTTCCAATACCAGTGAAAATCTTCTCAAAGCGCTGTAGTAGGCGGTCCAGATCGGTGAGGTACACAGCAAAAGTGAAGTGTACAATGTTTAGCACTTCAGACGCGGCACAGCTTAGGAGGGAGTGTGGGCTTACGCTGGTGACGAAAAACCTTGCCTTTATTTTGTTTTGACCATGAGAGACTGGGGCCACAAATACTCCTTGGATGGGGAGAGGTGTATCTCCTCCGAATGCGTAGATTCGCGCTGTGGAATTCGTCAGCCTTGGTGGACCAGGAAGAGCATTGTAATGTTTGGTTGCAAGTACGCAGACAGACGCCCCGGTATCTATGAGGACTGGAGTTGGCATCTCGCTAATGTTGACGGTGCATCTGGGTTGTCGACGGTCGCCAGGGCCTTGCGCAATGCTTGAGATGAAAAATATTTCTTCATCCTCCTCCTCTTCCGCGATATTGAGATCTTGCATTCCTTGTTCGACAGAGGATACACCCCTTACTCTCCCAGTGACACTCCTACCACTTCTCTCTGGTCCTCTCAAAACTGTTACTGGTGCCGTTGCCCTGCACATCCTCGCATAGTGTCCCGATGTGCCGCATCGACCACAGGTTCTTGACTTTGCTGGGCACTCTCCCGCATGTGGCAGATCGTATACACAGTGTGAACACGATGAGACATTCCCTTGCGTTGTGGGCCCATCACTTCACCTTGGTGTCCATCTTGCCTTCCCTGTGGCAGAACGTCCTATTGCATATGCTTCTTCCTCTTTCCTGGAGCGTGTAGCAGCGTCCATTTTCGCCCCTCTTGCCTCCGCCAGTTCGTACGCTCTCCCCATGCCCAGAATTTGCTGCAGAGTCAGTCCAGGTTCTCTTAGCACTTGTCTCCTCAGTTTCCCTGAGCAGCAACCCTGCAGCAGCTGGTTGCGAACCATTTCTTCCTCGTTAACCCATCTACAGGAACTCGCTAGGTGTCTGAAACGAGCACAAAACTGGTCTAATGACTCCTCTTCCAATTGTTTCTCAGAGCCCATGACAAACCTGTCAAAGTCAACGTTCGCCATAGGAAGGAAGTGGTCACGGAGTGCTTGCTTGGCCGCATCATAATTAGCTGCTGGAATGTTGAGAGAGTCATATATGCGTTGAACCTCAGTCCCTGCAGAATAGACCATGATGGCAATCTTCGTCTCATCCTCCGTTTCTCCCGAGGCCCTAAAAAACATTTCCAGCTTATTGACCCATGTGATCCACTTCGGTCCTAGCTTAGATGGGGGGCCTGTGGGATCAAATTCAGGCATGGGGGCTAGAGTACTGTGCATTCTGCGTGGTATTGGGGCGACAGCATTTTCTTCTTCCTCTCTTTCTTCACCCATGATGTACTCACAGTGATCCTTGTCTGGTAGGTGTCGAGGTGACCGGTCAACTTCAGAGTGCTTTCACACTGTCTTTCTTGTCCTTACCACAACCCTGTGGTATCTGGGCTGTGGTGGTTCCAAAAATTGCTCTGGAGCAGTGCAGGAGGCAGATGGCGCACGAGCACCCTCTCGGGCCGCAACCACTGAAATCTGCGTGCAGAGGTAGATTAAGAAAATGGCCGCCAGCCGTGCGTGCGGGTCTGTATGCATACGATCGATGCACACGAAGCAACGTTCTTTCTCTCCGATGCCTTCGGAGCGGAGGACGGCTCCGTGTCCGCCCTCGTCACCAGTGTTATGGGCCTCAGGGCATGTCGGGGCCTCACACGCATACACACTCACACATGCGGGCAGGCATCCACAGAGAAGACGCCGGAGACGTGTGTCTGCTCCGGTCGCCGGCGCGAACTGCCGGCGCACCGCCTTTAATATCTTAAGCGCATGCGTGAGCCTCGATGCTGCTCGCGCATGCATACATGACTGTGCTTGCTACGCAACACCGCCTACCTTACCGTTGTGATCGCGTAGGGGTCTTCCCGTGGGGTCCCAGCCAGTCATTCTATGCCTCTTGAGTGGAGCCTCAGAAGCGGACACATACATCTTTCCTGGCCCACGCTGCCTTGCAGGTGCGTGTCTGGGCCCACACAAGGGCTAGTCCCTGCATACTAAAGACACAAAGATGGCCTCCCTCTCAACTAATCAGAATCCCTACTATGTTTGTGTGGCATTCTGGTACTCCTAGCCCCTTGTTTACATACAGTAGGAACATAAAAATGCCACGTTCCAGAATGTAAACAAACTTAACAGATGTTGGGGATCTATATGGACATCTTAAGGTCTGCATATGTCGCAATGTGATGCTGTGTTGCCAGATTAACCCATATGAGGCAGGTGAAGCCCACCCAGTCCTGTATTTTCCATTACATTCCAGGACTTGCAAACTTTTTTGATAAAAAAAAAGACGTACAATATAAAAATGCTAAAACAAGCACAGGGTTGTTCACTCGCCTGACATGGAAACAGGCAATTGAGAGCTCTGGCGCAGTGTCCCTTAAATGCCACACACTGCCTTGAACCAACGACTTGCCCTTTAACACTGGACGGGTTACTGAATCCCCTGCGCCCGCGGGAGCAGGCACAGCATCCAGACGCACTGATGGATTATGGTGAGGGTGGGCGGGTGCCGCTTCCAGGGTTCCAGAAGCCCTCTCTGTGTGGCTGCACCTACACACGTGTTGGCGCACCAATTGGGTACTTCACCACTGGCTTTATACAGAGCTCAATTACTTATCCAAAGCTATACGTAACGTGATGGTTTGTCCCCTTTTGTGAATTATATAATCTGTTGCATTATATTCCAGCATTGACCGCCAAAGAGTCTCTTCTCAGTGTACAGAACACTCACTCGACCACATAGGCATGGCATGGATCAGAAACATAGGTACACGCAAAGTGCCTCCAACTAACAAATGAATATCGACTCCTGAACTGGGGTCAAGAACCCACCAGTAAAGGGGTCAGAATAACTAAAATAAAAGGCAAATTGAAATAAAACATGCACGTGATTTGCTTTGAAATTGATTCACGCCAAAATATTTTTTGTGAGCCAAATTCCTAAAATTAATATCACGACAAATGAAAGGCTCTCCAACCATCCCATTAAGAAGACTGAGCTCCCGGGAAGCACTGAGGGGTCTACAATCTTTGGCTCTCCAGATGTTTTGTAGTACAAATAATTTCCATGCGCTGAAGTCAACAGGGTCAATGGTGAGGGGTCCTGTTGTCTGACATACCTGGAGAGTGGCAGGTTGCAGACCCTGCGGGGCCATGTGAAGAATTAGCCCACTCGTGTTGTTGGTATTGCGTGTCCCATGTTTTCTGCCAGTGATTTCAAAGTTTTGACTGCTATTGGCTGGCTGCAATTTTGCCATTGCCCTAAACACTGTGTGGGTACTGAGAAGAAAGCAGCTTGTCACTGCAGCAACTTGTGGTGCTGGCGGCGTGCGGCGGAGGGGCGAGCATAGTGAGTGTCTGTTACAAATCACTGAGAGGGAGCAGCCCTGCCCAGTGTTCCGCTCCCTCCAAGTGTTTTGCAACATTGACTGCTGCTGGCAGCATGGTGTCGCGGGTAGCAAAGGATATGTACGTTTCTTACAGATCCTTTGCAACTTGAGGCCCTGGGGGCCGGTTCCTGCCCAGGCGTGGACTTCAGGTACCGACCCCCAGGGCCTCGTCATGATTTCAGCCCAGCCACGGACCGGATTGTGTTTCTCTCCCCACCTTCCGATGGTCAGCGTCATTTTGCGGTTGTAGGGTATGGGGGCTGGCATCCATGTCAGAGGTAACAGCATTGCAAACGTTATACTGTCAGCCTCTGGAGGACTGCTAAATGCATACCCTAGATCTAGAATGGTTACATTTGCAATGTCCAAATGCAGTCATGATACTGATGTCTCTTCTTATCTCCCCCTGGCATGCAGGCAGCATGGTACATTTTCTCTGTGAGGCATGCCACAGGAGGATGAAAACAACAGAGACAATATACTATTTGACAACCCTTTCAACAGTGGATGGACAACTTCACTTTACTGTTGAGGCTAAACGTTCAAATGGAATTCTTTGGAAGACAAGAGACACAAATAGTGGCTGAACCCTCACTCTTATCTGAACAGTCAGATAAGCAACCAATCAGGTTGCTTGGAATGCTGGCTGAAGTTGCTGGTAATTTCCTGCGTTCCAAGGAAGCTGTTGCCTGCTCTTGCACTCCAAGCTCACCCGGGCCTCACTGTATTCCCCAGGTATCCTTTATTTCTTCTCCCAAACCCTCTCCAACTCAAACCACACCTCACTCCATCTAGCCTCATGACCACCCTTAACCAACACTTCACCTCCTTCAAAACACCTGGCCTCCATCAGCATCTTCTTCAAGGATTCAGGCTAGCCATAGACAGGGACTCTGCATGATGCTACACTTTCTGATTTAATAGCAACTAGCTTGTTTGTAAAATGAGAAATTACTCCGTCATTCTTTATGCAGAAGATCTTTTGGTCGTCATCCCTGACCCAGTTTCCTTGGACTCTCATCTCTGTGAGATCTTAAACAATTTTGGCACAGTATCCAACTATAAAGAGAATATATGTAAGACTGTAATATTTACTTGTGCCACCAATTTGCCAAAACCATAGCTATAGGTGAGACAGAGAGCAAACGGGATAGAAGATGCAGAATACCTCATTGTCACGGCAATTGACAACGCTTGGAGGATGAAAATACTGGAGTACTGTTTGTTATTTTTCTGTGTTCTGCGGCTGTATTTACAGCCAGGATATGGCCAAACTTCTGATGAGGCCCATTGTTTCATATGCCAGCATAAGCCTCTCGAAAACTGAACAAGCCTACTAACAAGAAGAAAAAGAGAGTCTTGCTGTAGTGTGGGCTTGTGAACAGTTTTATCTTTTTCTATATGTAAAATCCTTCACGATTATTACTGACCACCAGGCCTTACTTTTCCTCTATGGGAACCCCCCAGCTAGGTAGGGCGTACGCCTACAGGATTACGCATTTAACAACATGCACTGACCAGGGAAAGAGGACAACCCAGCTGACTTCCTATCAAGATACCCACAACAATCAGCGATACCCAAGCCATTGGTGGCTGATTGATATATACACTATATTGTCACAGAAGTGACACCCAGGGGGTTGGATCAGCTGCAAATGGTGGAGATGGAACGGAACAAAGAACTTCAAGTAGTGGGAGAGTGTCTAAGGTCGGGAAAATGGAGAGCTGCCTAGAAGATCACAGAAAGTGAATCTCCGGATGCCCAAAAGACATTAGAAACTGCTACTATCAAGGATGAACTTTCCAAATAACAAGAGGGACTACTACTCAAATTAAACAAGCTGGTCGTGTCCACAGCCATGAGGCAACTGGTCTTAGAAATAGCTCATGAGGGACACAGGGGAATAGTGTCCACCAAGAGGCTACTGAGGCAGATGGTATGGTTTCCGAGCCTAGACCGTCAAGTAGAAGTATTACTAAAGGGGTGCCCGACATGCTGCCTCCTAACGCCTGCAACACAGCCTGAGCCTTTGCAAATGACAGAACTAACCGAGGGGGTATGGGACAAGATTGCAGTTTACTTTTTTGGTCCCAATACGTGCCGGTGGTGCTAGATGTGCTGGTGTTCCCTGACGTTCAACTGGTAGGATCCATGGCATCACAAAGTTTTTTTTTTTTTTTTTTTTTTTTATTGATATCGTTGAAATAAATCAACTTTTCAATACAAAATACAAAATGTTATATACAATTAATCATAGTACATGAAGTTTAAGAGAATAGAGAAGAATGGATAAGATTCATTGGGCATTGAAATTAATGCATTAATACGTTATACAAGTTGCCTGGACAAGACACAGTAAGAAAGACATTATTCAATTCAATTCAAATCAATTCATATAAAACACATTTAGTTAGAAATATTAAAAAGCGAGACGCTTCAGCACGCCATTCTTACATGATGGATCAGGAGCTCAAATGAATAACAACAGTTGTTTAACAAGTTAAGTTTACCCCGTAAAGAAATTTAACAATGGCTAGTTGAAGAGAAACGTTGGTCGTTAGCAATAGTGTAGACCATCTTTCTACTGAATCTAAATTTCCTAGGTAACTACAATGCCATGTGAAAAAGGTTAAGCGTTTTTGAATTAATGCCGGGCAGAGTGAAAGTATATGCTCTAAGGTTTCTACAACTTTAGTATCACCACAAAATCTGCAAAAGGAGACCACTTCTGCACTGCCCTTCCGTCTAGCCAAGAGATCACGAGTATGCCATAAGTTCAGACGCATTCTAAGAATGGCTGAACGCATTCTTTTGCAAGGAAATTTTAAAAGATAGGGCTCAACACATCCCAATGTCTTATGACGAAATTTTTCAGGAATTGCAGATTTATATTGCAAACATTGGTTTCGAGTGTTAATCCAATCATTGCGGTAAATTAATTGTTTTACTTTATTTGGATTAGTCAAGAGCAGTTCAAGTGATGCGTCTGCCTCTACCAAAGTGCGATAAATTGCCCGCAACCATTGTTTAACAAAAGAGTGATCAGTGTAGAAAATGTAATTTGATAGAAAATGCAATAGGTTATGCTCATGGTGAGGTAAAAGAGTTTTCCGGAGTAAGGCACATGTTCTCCACTGATACTGAGCATACAAAGAGGAGAGGCCTAATTCATATCGTATCCAGACGGTCGGAACACATTGAGGCAGCTGAAGAACGGCTTTCCAAAATTTACCTTCAAGTTTGTTAAAAACTTTTGGTAGCCATGGCGATTGAGACTCTAAACCATATAAAATACATGGGGTGGCTTTTTGTTTCCAAAAGAGGACAGCTGGTTGTATAGAAAAGGCACCATACCGATGCATTATAATTTTGGTTTGGGAGATAGCAGAATTAAGCTTACACTTGATTGCATCAAGATGAACATTAGAAGTGATGCTGGCATCAAAAACCATACCAAGGTAAACATAGCTCGATACTATCGTCAGATTTATATGGTTAATGGACCAAGACGAAAGAGATTTTTTTGTATTATAGGGTCTGTAGACAACCACTTGGGTTTTGGTTGTGTTCACATGTAAGTCATTGGCCCGTATATAGCTATTAAAGCCATCAAGAAGTTTTTGTAGTCCAACTGGAGTTTTAGAGATTAACACCAGGTCATCAGCATACATTAGGGTCTGAATTTGGCAATTGTGTAATCTGGGGGAGTCCGATGTTATTTCCTCAAAGACCTTGCGCACGTCATGAATGTAATAATTAAAGATTGCGGACGCTAAGAGGCAGCCTTGTTTGAGGCCACGAGCAGTTGGTATTGATCTAGATAGAAGGCCATCTAGGTTCAGTCTAATGCGCACTGAGGTATCCCCATGTAACAATTGAATAATTTGTTGTAGGGTGGGCGGACACTTGTCTCTCATAAGTTTTGCAAAGAGAATCGGCCGAGAAATGGAATCAAATGCCGTGTGGAGATCCACAAAGGCAAAATACAGTGCTTGTTTTGTTTTTTGCGCTTGAAATTTAAGGGCATTGAGGCAAAACAAATTAATATTAGTGCTTAGCCCTGCAAGAAATCCTGTTTGAAACGGGTCTCTTGCCTGGGCTGCTTTAGTCCAGATGTTGAAATCCCTCAGGATAAGTTTCGAAAAAAGCTTTCCGGGGGCATCAAGAAGGGCAATGGGTCTATAATTGCACGGTAAAGTGCGATCGCCCTTTTTGTGAATGGGAACTATAATGGAAGTTTTCCAAGAGTTGGGGATCTCACGAGACTTAATGATAGATTGAAAAAGATTATTTAGTATTTTTGCCCACTTTGTAGGATTTCGTTTAAACATATGATTGCTAAGGCCATCCGGGCCGGTGGCCCGAGAGGAGCTAATATGTTTAATGTAGTCTTCGAGAATAAGTGGGGAACAAACAAGAGACCAGTGCTCGTAATTGATAGGTAGTTTAACCAAAGGCACAAAAGACGGATCTGCATATAAGCTAGAATAGTGTTCAATCCATTGGGTCTCGGTAACACTAGAGACCTGTAGAATACCTTGAGATGTGTTAGTGCATTGATTAAAGATTGCCCAAGTTTCAGCTATATTTTTATTCGCTATTAGTTTCAGCATATGTTCGCCATCTAGTTGTAAAATGTATGCACGATGTTGTTTCATCCAATTACGAAATTTGCTCTTCGCCATTCGCAACTGTTGGATGAAGTTGGGCAGGTTCATTTTTATAATCATTATTTTTTCACGATGATATTCAGTCTTTTTAGCCTTGATTAAAGGATTGAAGATATGCTTGTGCGGACGATGCACATGACTTTCCGTGCGAGACTCGAAAGTGAGGAGAAGGTTAGTGTACTGTTTAGGACAAGTAGAGCTATCATTTAAGATGATTAAACGAGCAAAAGAGGACAGATTACTATTTGACCAACGAAGGCGCGTTTTAGCATTATTAACTTTTAGGTTATCTATATAGTATGACCTTTCGGTGGATAAGTAATTCCACTTAATTGTGAGCACAAGTAAATGATGATCACTGTGCACTTGTGGAAATATTTTGAAGGTACTTATTTGTCCAGATAAGTTGGAATGTGTATAGATGTAATCTATTGTGGTAGATATGGAACCTCTATGCCATGTGGGCTGAGCTGGGATATCACCTTGAATTACGCCATTGGTCATGTGAAAATGGCGATTAGACATGTAGGAGGTCCAGCGCTGAACCTTCTCCATTGTGATTTTTCCTTTAGGGTTAATGCAGTCCAGATTAAGATCACCCATGATGAGAGTGTCCGTAATATTTTGGGCAAGGAGTACCGTGTCCAAAAGTCTGGACAAACCTAAATAAAACGCGGTATCAGTCAATCCTAACGGATTACGATATATATTAATTAGCGCAATAATATGTGCTGGACCTGTAATCTTGACAAGTTGGATAAAGGCAGAAACGGAGTCCCAGGCTTCAATAGTGAAACCACTAGATATATTTACTCCTGTCAATAAACCTGAAGATGGTCGACCTCTATGACTTCCAATAGCTGGAAGCAAAATAAATTCGTAATTATTCCATACAGGTGTTTGTAGGAGCCAGGTTTCCTGTAATGCTATTATGTCCATAACTGCTGGAAAGTTGGCAATGGAGGTTTGTAAATGAGAATGACCTCTGGTATTCCAGCTAGCAACACGGATAAGATGGTTTTTAGGTGTTTCTAATGGTTATGACATGAATGGCTCAGCATAAACACTGTTCTGTATTGAACCGAGGCATGCGCTAGATTGATGTAATAAATGCTTTATATTAGCGTCATAATTTATAAATGCGGGGTCTTGTGCTAATAGAAACCCCATTGAGAATAATTGCATTTTTGATTTCCAAATGGTATTTAAAACAATACCCGAGGGAATCCACAAATGCACCACCGAACAGGTGTTCTCAGAGATAAACTCAATCTGCTCAATATCGCTCGAGCTTATGTCTTCGAGCTCTACCACTTCAGAAAAGATGTTGAGTACACTACGGCGATTTAAATCATAGATGCCATAGTTGCCTCCTCGACATTTCAAAATTAAGGAATGGCATTTACGCCGTGACGAGGGAAGAGAAGTGGGTACCACAGGGTTGTTATTTCGAGAATTGTGGATTGCAGAAGGAAAAGAAGTCTTTGGATTAAGTTTCGGTGGATCTAAGGTGGGAGCTGGAATAGCATGAGGGCGATTATCAATATGCAGAGAGGAACGTTGAGTAGTAATGGCTGTTGGCATGGAACTTGGTAGGAGCCATTGGCTCAACGACGAATTTAGACCACTTGATTTTTGGGGAGGCTTAGAAGAAACAGGCTGGGAACCAGAGGCCAAATATGCATCTACCGCCTCGCGTATTTGCTCCGTCGAGACTCTGATTGGAGGGTCCATGGTCTTTTTGGTGACTACAGATACCATATTATCATCAGCAGCTAAATTTGTTTGACTTTTACATTTGCTTGGTAGGTGGCAGCTGGAGGCTAACTCAAGTTCGCGTATCAGAGCATCTAAGGGGGGATAACTAGAGGCCATGGTAATAATTGACACTGGAGGCAGCGCAGGGTTAGGGGACTCGATATTGGACTGGATAGGGTTCTGATGCAAAGATGGAGCAGTGAGAATCACATTTGAAGAAGATGCTTCAGTATCCGCCAACGGGACTTTGGGGACTCCTAAAATGGGTTTGGAAATTTGCGAACCAGAGATGGGAGGCACTAAAGAGGAGACTGTTGCTGTCAATTGTGTAGAATCAGGAGTTTGAACTGGCTTATCTGTTAAAGGGGCAGTTACTTGAGTCAGAGAACAGGAATTTGCACTAGTAATAGGAGGAACAAAACCGGAGACCAGCGTAGGTGAAAATTGGTTAGACACTAATGCTGGTATTGCATCTTGAGGGGCTTTCGAGGCTACTTGGGACTCGGAAACCGGTATTACGTTTTGAAAAAACGTTTTCATGGTTTGCTTCTGTAATGTTAAAGTAACCAGGTTAGAAGTTTTCTTATTATTATTTTTTTTCTCAGTATGATGAGAAATTTTTGAAGACTTTTTTCGATTTCTTCTTCCTGGTACAACCTGAGTATCATTTATTTCTACAACAGCAATTGTGGAAGATACAGGAGCTGGGGGGGGGTGGAAGAACTAAAATGGGAGAATCAGTAGAGAGAGTGGTATGTGAGTCGTTAGCCGGTTCACTAATGATGGCAGGATTCCGCCATCCTTCGGAAGTAATAATGTCCGCAAATGTCGGTATGAGCTGCGGTGGTGGAAACTTAGAAGGTAAAGGACTTGTGGATCCGATGGTCTTAATTGAAATATCGTCATCAAGAACATTAGTGGTTGGACGAGGATGGCGAGGTTCTACTGACAAATCGTGAACTAAGGTCTTAAGTACTACTAAGGTTTCGTGTGCTGCTGCTGAATGTAAGGTAACTTTAGCATCTAAACATTCAAATAGCTTATACAGGCTTAATAAATTTAGCTGCATCGCGGCCAAAGTGATATCAGAGGTTGATGAGACACCTCTAACTTCTGTAGGGCGACTAGCTACTAGAGGAGGAGAATCAACTACTACTATAGGCCGCATTGGTGGTGTAATTGTAGTAGGAGATGGACTCTTAAAAGGTAAGTTTGTATTGTCCACCAAATTGTCTAATAAGGTATTGAATGGAATTTGGGACATGGGTTTTGCCACAGTACTTTGAAAAGAAGGTTCCTCTGGGACTTGTATTTGGACTCTACGAGGAGTAGGATAAACAAAAGAAATAGAGGGGGAATTTGGTGAACACTCCAAACATGAACTAGCTGAGATAAGGTTAATTGCACTTTGGGAATCCTGCAGTAGTGAATTATTAGAATCAGAGTATCTGGCATGTAGTGAAAGTTTGTGTTCGGAACATGCAGAGGACGTTAAGGGTCTGTCTAAATACTTGGTACCTCTTCTTTTTGTAGTCATACCTGGCAAGGGAGTGTGCAGCATTGTATTGTCTGAGAGAGGAAGAGCCGCTCTCCTGGCGTCATTTTTGATTTGCTCCTTCATTAAAGATTGAGAGGGGGACAAACAACTTAGAACTGGCTGGACTTCACTAGTGTGATCGGAGATTAATGGAATCTTTGTGTAATGAGGGCTACCTAGCATGGTAGCAGAGGGGAGATGGACAATTCTACGAGAGAGACAGGGAAGTCGAGCCGCTGGTATTGTCAGACCCTTCTGGCGCAAATTTTGAGGCATGCCAGAAGTTAGTAAATAGGCCATGTAAGTCAACTTTAAAAATGCCCAACAATTCAAGAAAGAGGAAAATTTAAAGTACACAATTGAAATTTCCTTGATGGTATCACAGAAAATGAAACACAATAATTAGATAAAATTAGAATCAAATGTGATAGCCAATAAGTTCTCTAAAATCATATATTAGTTCACAGTTTGACCAGTCACAGGGTAAGGAACGCCCGACAGCTTAAGGAGCTGCCAGAGTCCGTCTCTCCCCCCTTACCCTTGTGGCAAATGTAAGTTTATGGGCTCACGTGATATAACAGGGTACCTCGAAGCTGGAAAGCACACTGCACGCGAGCACAGCCAAACAGCAAAACAGCGTCTCCAGCCCTTACTGCCTCCAGGGCTTAACGCCGCAAGGGTGGATATGCCGGCACTTAATGCTGCCTTCAAGTCACGTGACCACTCACGTGTCCGCGTTAGGCCCCGCCTCCTCCAGGAAGCAGGGGAAGCAGCAAGAGCTCGGCTCGCAGTGCTGCTGGGCTCACGCTGCAGTCTAAGTAATTATCAAGGCTTCGTTCGTGAAGCGCAGCCTCCAAGGATTCCAAACACACGCCGCTCGGGCGGATATGCCGGCACTTAATGCTGCCTTCAAGTCACGTGACCACTCACGTGTCCGCGTTAGGCCCCGCCTCCTCCAGGAAGCAGGGGAAGCAGCACGAGCTCGGCTCGCAGTGCTGCTGGGCTCACGCTGCAGTCTAAGTAATTATCAAGGCTTCGTTCGTGAAGCGCAGCCTCCAAGGATTCCAAACACACGCCGCTCGGGCGGATATGCCGGCACTTAATGCTGCCTTCAAGTCACGTGACCACTCACGTGTCCGCGTTAGGCCCCGCCTCCTCCAGGAAGCAGGGGAAGCAGCAAGAGCTCGGCTCGCAGTGCTGCTGGGCTCACGCTGCAGTCTAAGTAATTATCAAGGCTTCGTTTGTGAAGCGCAGCCTCCAAGGATTCCAAACACAAAGTTATTGCTTATGGCATAGCCAGAGTACTCAAGTCGGACAACGGGCCCCCGTTCACAAACCAGGACTTCCGAACATTCGTCAAATACATGGGGTTTGAACACCAGAGAGTGACTCACCTTTGGCTGCAAGCCAACGGCACATTGGAAAGGTGCATGGCTTGATAAGGAATTTGCAGATAGCACATCTTATAGGCAAGCCATATGAACAAATACTCTATCAACTGCTCAGGGACTACTGGAGTACGCCACACAGCACCACAGGGAAATTTCCTTCGGAGATCGTGTTTGGAAGAAAAGTGAGAACTAGGATACTCAAGCACAAAAAGATATGGAAGTACGCACTCAATATTCTTATATTAACAGGTTTAAAAGCAATTATTCAATTGAGTTTAAGGTGCGACTGCTAAAGTTATCCCTGGCTAAAGGGATTAAGTAACAAACAGGAACAGGAGGTGTGTCATCTGAAGTTAATCAGACAAATCGCAGTACACTCAATAACTCAATAAAGGGGTAAAAGAGGATCACTCAATGAATGTTTAATGACACAATTAACTAGCCGTTTCTGGTGTAGTCAACAGTATCACTGATTTAATTAATGATATCCGAGTTCAGAATGCAATGAAATATAATAACTCATACAAAACATAACCTTTGTTCATATTTCACATAATGTAACACAATATCGTAACAGTTCATCTGATGGATTTATATAGATTATGTTGTTTTCAAATAATGTATCAAATTCACATAAACAAACATCTAATGATTTTTTCAGGTTAAAGAAAACCGCTGGAGTTGATTTCAGTCCAATCTAATAATGTCTTTCAAAGATGGTCCTGAACCGTGTGGGGTTCTGTTGAAAGCTGTACTGTCACTATGTGTTTCGAGTGTATAACTCTTCTTCAGGTGTGAAGAACTCAATTAAGTATCTGAAAGTAAAGGAACAAGGTTCTTAAGTTTATTTCTATAGTCGTAAAAAAGAAGCCTAAGTGACTGCTGCATTGTTTGATAGTAAATATCATCTACGTGGCTGGAAAGGAGGTTGCCACTGGCCTTTTGTTCCTATAAAAGGAGGTGCATATCAATTAAAGAGATAATATCACTGGCTGAAAGTTGAACCAATCGGGGGTCTGTGTTCTGGACGGCTGTCTGGTGATCTACCTGTCGACGTAAAGATAATTTGTGAATGGGAATTAAATTCCACATGTCCCTAGTGGTAAGGTCAGAGATATAGAGACTACAATCTGTCTATAGATGAATTTGAGAACACTTACTTATGTTTTAGAGAGATCTCAAATACTGATGTGGTCTGAATAATGCCTTCTCCCGGTCCCTGTAAAGGGAACAGTAGAATTCACTAACAGCGTTCTAAAGTGATCCAAAAAATATATTCTGCTTCATTCTCCTCAAAAGGAATAGTAAAATACCTCTATCATATCATTATACTTGGTTTAGCAACAAACAAGCAGTCTCCCGTCCCGCGATTGCCATATAATATGGAAATCACGTGACTTGTGTGAGTGCTGACGCGGGCTGCTCCGGTCACGTGATCGCGAGTAATTGTGTTCGTCAACATAGGCTTGATCTACTGAAGGAAGCTAAATTGTGTACCTGTAATGTGGTTATAACTGCAGAAACGGTAACGGGGGGGTTCAATGCACAAAAGTAGAGATGGTATCATGAAAGTAATGTCAAGGATCAACCGTGTCATCGGCTGGTGTTAGAGGACATAAATGAGGACTGGAAACATTCCATCTCACAGTCTTTACATATAGTCCTGAATGCTAACTGGGCAGAACTAAGTCCACTGTATTAACTGAGTATCAGATCTAGCAGATTGAGCAATAAAGCAGTTGTAAGACAATGATTTCCATTGTATCTAGAACGTGTCCATTGATCACAAATCAATATTAAATGTAGTTGTACAGTCAAATATGCTCAACAATTAACTGAATGTGGACCACCAAAAGAACATTATTTGTTACAGAAATAACAACAGACATTGCACAAATCGCATAATGATCTTAATGATATCCAGTACAAGAAGTAATGATTAGGTCCAAGTGATTATCGCCATATACAATTGAGTACATACACTGTAATTTAGGTCTCAACATCCTTGATGTACCACGATAGTACAAATTCACCTTATTACAATTGCGTTAAATAGCAATACTAATATGTTACTTATTAGTGTTGTCATTAGGGTTATTGTAGATGGTAGTGGGTCACTCTATCAAGGGGTTATTGGAATATGTTCATAACTGATAGGAAACATTTGGATATAATGTCATCTCAATTGTAAAGGAACTAAAGAAATCAAGATAAATCATAATCTGTGTTCATTCCTCTAGGTGGCAGTGCTTCCAGATGGCCAATCCAGATCATTTCCTTCTGAATTAATGATTTGACTAAATCACCTCCCCTACGTGGTTGTTTCAATTGTTCCAAAATCACAAATTGCCTTTGTGATACAGTGTGGCTAAATTCCTTAAAATGTTGGGCTACTGGAGATCTTTCAGAGACAGTACGGATGTTGGACTTGTGTTCTGTCCAACAACACTTTTTTGCTTTCCTTGTGGTGATACTTATATAGTAGATGCTGCAGGGGCATCTGATTCCATATACCACATTTACTGAATCACAGGTTGAAGTGTGTTTTAGTAGTATCGGTTTCCCTGTGTACGGATGATTTAAAGACTGTCCTTTTATACTATTGTTGCAATGTTGGCAGTTCATGCATGGTAATGTTCCTCCATAGGGTGGTGGTTTAGTTTTAGTGACACTGATATCTGCTCTTACCACTAAATCTCTGAGGGATAGACTTTTTTTGTAGGCAAAGGTAGGTCCAGAAGGGAATACGTTCACTAAGGTAGGATCAAGATGTCGAATATTCCAATTAGATTTGAGAATGCGTTTGATTTGAGGACTTTGATTTGAATAAGTAGTCACATATACAAGTTCTGGAGAAGTGTCTTTTTCCTTTTGTAATAGACTATGCATCTGTGGGATTTCATTGGGCCTCATTATAAGTTTGCCTGTCCGGTAACTACGGTACCGGTAAGCTTGCTGGTACTGTGGTTACAGGACCGGCAAACTACGATCTCTGCCCGCGGGTGACTGTCAGCCTGGCAGGTCTGACCAGTCATTGTGGAACGGCACCCGCGAGCAGACCTACCCGGTAGCGATGGCACCATTATTGACGGTGCCGGCTCTACCAGCCTCCCCATTCCCTTGGGGCCTCAAATGGGAATGGGGAGTAATAAATACCAGCACCCAGCAATGGGCAATTACGGGTCTGATGGGGATGGAATACCCCGGTAATCGCCCATTGCCGGGTGCCTGAAAAAAACCTGACTGCCGGTAATTACTGGCACGGCTACCGCCATAGTCGTAATGAGGCCCATTGACTTTCTGCACAGCTTTCTGAATGATCTTTGTGGAGTAACCTCTCTTTTGGAAAGTGTTAGATAGTTCACAGGATTTTTCAACAAACTGCTGATTGTCCAAGATAATCAGTCGATATCTTAGAAATTGGCTAAATGGAATGCTCTCAATGGTGGTTTTGGATGAAAACTTGAAGTCAATAAAATGTTGTTCTTGTCTGTAGTGTTAGACTAAATTGTGGTTTTTAAATTGCTGTCTTGAATGTTAATTTCAACATCAAGAAATTCTAGTCTGGAAAGACTTTCTTTTTCGGTAAACTTGATGCTGGGAGTTATTTAATTCACATACATGGAGAATTCCTCAAGTTCTTGTGTAGTCCCTGTCCAAATAACAAAAATATCGACAATGTAACAGAAATAGCATTTCAAGTGTTTCATCCAGTAGTCGTTGGTGAAGATATGTTCATGTTCCAAATGTGCCATGTAGGTATTGGCATAGCTAGGTGCCATTGCAGCGCCCATTGAAGTTCCTACTATTTGGATGAAATAGCGATCTTCAAATCTGAAGAAGTTGTTATTCAGAACAATAGTTAATAGCTTCAAGACAAAGGTCTTATCTGCACAACATTCTAATGATGACAACATCAGCCATTCTGCTGTGTCAATTCCATACTGGTGATTAATGTTAGTGTATAAACTGGTGACATCCATCGTGAGCAGGATGTTTTCTCTGCTTGAAATTGAAGGTCATTGATTCTCAACAAACAGTCATTAGTATCTTTGAGGTAAGATTTGGTTTTCTGAACCAATGACTGAATAACAAGATCAATGTAGTTGGCTAACGGTTCCAGTAAACTGTTGGTAGCCACAATTATTGGGCCTGCAGGGGGATTGCTGAAATTTGTATGAATTTTGGGTAAAATGTACAAGACTGGCACTATGAGGTGAGTATTGGTTACGTATGCCTTAGTGTTGAAATTAATGAATTCATTGCTCTCAGCTTCATCAAGTACTTGCTGGATAAGTGACTTTACTTGCTCATTTGGGTCATAGTCAACTTGCATATAGGTGTCTATATCACATAGCTGGTTTTCAATTTCCTGCTTATATTTGTCAAGATCCATAATTATAGAGTGCCACCTTTGTAAACCAGTTTAAGTATAATCTCTGGGTTGGTCCATAGTTGGTTGAGTGCCTGCTGTTGTCGATGTGTGAAGTTACCTCTCGGATTCATCTTAAAGTAAATTCTTTTAAGATCATTCAATAAGTATCTCTGAAAAAAAACAAAAGTTGGATTCTGTGATGGAGGCATGAATTTACTTTTAGGATGTAATTCAGAGTATTCAATATCTTCAATTTGTTCCTCTTCTAGTCTTTCAAAAAGCAGCTTAAGTTTCCTCTTTCTAAATAGATGAAAAAATTAGATCTTTTCTTTGAGTAAGCAGCTGTTGTAATGTGGAACAAATGTAAGTCCCTTCTGTAATGTCTTCTTCTGTAACTTGGTCAGACGGTAAGATGAAATATTGACATCTAAATCCTCTTCGGAGGGAGTTGTACCTTCCTGGACAGGTTTTTTTGTTCTTACTTCTTCTTGTAATTTGTCTCTTCCTAAAAAAGAGATTTCAGTGGTGATACCTCTGAGTGTTTCGGTGGTGCCGCTTACTAACAATGGTCCTGGTCTCTCTTCCTGTCTGTTGTCTGGGTTAGTGGAGGGTTGTTCTGCTTCAACTTCTGCACCAGAAACATCTGAAGAGGATGTCACTGAATAGGGTTTACAAGGTAATCTTGCGAAAATAGGGTTGGATGCTCTTGATTAATGATCTCTTTGGTGGTAGTGTTACTTTCAGGAATACACGATATCCAGTTTGTAGTCGAGAGTATCTCTTCTAAATTTCCTTATTTTTTTTACTGAATCTCTCATGTATAACTGTCCAATTTTTTATTGATATCCTCTAATATAGATGTTAATATGTCTTTTGATCGAATTGGTATATTAGAGGACTTGATTAGTTCCATATCTGAATCAATAGAGTGTAAGGATTGTGCTAATTCTTCTATCGTTAACAGAATCAAGTCCAGAGAACATTTATTGAGAATCAGTCTCCATCTTTTCACAAACTCAGGTATCCGTTGGGCACAATGGTAAGATGAAAGTGTTGTGGCATGTAGGCCTTGGCTGATTGCTCTCCTGATCAGATGTTCAAGCTGATTGACAAGTTCCTCAGGCTTTTTTTACTTGTTGTAGTTCTTCTCCTGTAGTTTTGATTGATTTTAAGAAACGTACCGCTTCAGGTAAAGTAGTCTGCCTGCTCTATTTGTAGTAAGTGCTTCAATGCGCGAAAAGGACATTATTAATTATATTAAATTAAATGGTTGGGTGTGGAGCCCCTCTGAGAACTAAAATACTGCACATCCCAAAGTGGTCAGAGGAATACAGAGAAGATGAAGACCTGAGGAAGAAAGTTGAGGAAGCGGTGCATCCTCAGAGACTTATTAAATTAATGGAGTGAGGAAATGAATGATAGGAATAAAAATAAAAAAGAGGGAGGTTGTAGTGTCCTGAGCATTCTAGTGGTGGAGAGGGGTGGAGGCCCAGGACAAAGAGGAAGGGGAGGAAGTGACAAGCGGTGTTAGGCAGAATCCTGTGCAGTTCCCTTAGGGAGCACTACAGAAGATTAAGACTACAGGTATATGCAATACATCCCCTTTGGTATCAGTCTGTACCACAAAGATTTAGTTGGTAGCTGTGGCTAAGCAGTCAGACTTATCTCAAGAGGGAGATGAGCAGTATTCAGGGTTTACACATTAGGACTACAATACTATGTAACAAGGAAACACTGGCTTTGGTCTGTATCAAAAATAATATATATATTTATTTTACTCACTCTGATGTTCACACACAAATCACTATTATAAAAGCAAGTTAAATCAGTCAAGAAAAGTATACACAACTCCCTATTTAAATTGTAGACACGTTTGAGCAAGAGTGAAAACTGAGCAAAAGGGCACAGTGAAAACCAAGCAGAAATGGCACTTTAACAATTTCTCAAAAGGGAGGGAAAGGACACGTTATACAGGGTTATACTAGGTAAGTTCTCTTAAGCTTTAAGTAATATCAGTGTTGGATAAATGCCTCAATATGGATTGCTAAGTATTATAGAACAAATGTGTTTTAGGTACATTTATCTTCACACTCCATGCAGAGTCAGTGCTTCTTACGCTCACAGATTCCCTGGTGACATTAGACACCAGTATTTGAATTTAAAGATCTTCTTAGTCTATGGGAAAGGAAAGGAGCCCACCCCAGTGTGGAGCCATAGGTGCTGCCCAAAATATTTATTTTCATAGTTAGAATATATTTTTATTGCACCCATTAAATCATAATTTGTGCAAGGTCCTGTTTAATTCCTGAGTGAAGGTTCTGGTATTCCTCACTACAACAGACTGTCAGAATGGAATTTCGGTCTACATTGAAACAAAATATATATATTGCATTTTTCATAAAAAAAATATTACATAAAAGATACAAGTGGAAAAGCCCTTCAACAGAAGCACAAAAATAGGCTTGTCCTTCCTTCCTTGATCATCATACAGCGCCCATATTAAGATTCTCGTGGAAGTCCACTTCATCATTTACATTGGGCACATGCTGCTACTTCCAGACTAATATTGCCTATTTACTCGAACATCGCTCTCTACGTATGTTTCTTTCTTATAATGGATATCAACAAAGTCCCACCCTTCTATGGGTGCCAGAAAATGTATTCCTCATCTCCACATGATACTCATAGTTTGGCAGTTCGGAGCAGTCCGCTTTGCACTCTCTATGATGGAAAACCCCTTGAGTTCATGTAACCTATGTCTTGTCTTCATAATCTCCAGGGCCAGATCTGGGACTAGGTCTATTCTGTTATTCCCAAATTCTAAAATTGCCTCTTTTTCAATTCTTCTAAAATCCCCTCTTTGTGTAGTATACCTGCAACTCTGAATGTTAGAGTTCAACTGCTCTCTCTCTAGGTATCTCGCCCGGTCAAAGTTTTGACTCAATTGTATCTGTCGACATAGAGGGGGTCGTCTTCTGTATTGAGATCTATGAGCCTGGGGATACACTACTCTTGTGAGAAATTCTGCTGACACACTCAGTAAAATGTTGTAGAAGAGGTATATTTTTATTAAAGCTCCATTTATATTCACAGCACGGAAAGCACCTGCAGGTTCTCTGGAGAACATTCCCTTTCAGCAAAGTTATTCTTGCATGGCAACAAACCCTATTTGTCAGGCCTTTGAAAATGTCTAATTTGTATTTGGTTCTTATTTTCCTGTGTGTAATTTTAAGGGGCATGATATGATATGTCATTTATAACACATTTGTATACAAGTGTTTCTAGGCGCGACAAGATATGGAAGGGGAAGACAAAGGGGAACAAAACAAACGGTCTGACTAGGCCTTGTGTCATTCAGATTGTGAAAAGGTAAGGGGGAGGAGAAGTTCCAGGGGGAGGAAAAGACAGAGTGCAAGAGTGCAAGCAAAGCTCAAGTAAGTGACGCTGGGTGGCCTGTTCTAAGTAAATGCATGGAGACAGGGGCCTGTAGGGTTGCAGATACAGTCCCTAGTGTGTGGTAGGCCCAGAGGCAGTAAATGGGACTACTGGTCACGAAGGAGCCTGGTCCCCATAAGGTTCAGAGGGATGGCAGGTAAACAGTTAGTGCAGCAGACAAGGACATCAGTATGGGAGAGAGAGAGAGAGAAAGCTGAAGCGAAAAGGAAGGTCTTGAGTTGCTTCTGGAACCTGAGGTGCTCCTGTTCAAGTTTGAGAGAGGCAGGGAGGCAGTGAATTGTCCTGTCTGTTAGGATCCGACGGGACAAGAGAAAGGTAGAAGTGGAGGTTGAGGAGAAGAGATTACAGAGAGGTTGCTTGGCAACGTCCATCGGTTGATCCCTTAGGTGGGACTGTTCCAGCCCTTTGATCGAAGATAAACTCAGATGCTTTCCAGACTTGTTTTGGAAGTCCAGCCTGCCCAACGCATCCCACTGTTGCATCAGAGTTTTGCTCTGAGTTTTCTCTTTGCTTCTCTCCTTCTCTGCACTCTCTCCTGCACTCCACATCCCATGCCACACTCTTCCCCCAGGTATCTCTCAGAACCAGCCCTGAAGTTTCCAGCGCTGCATACCTTTCCCATTCCTTACAGCACTCTCTCTTACGCCCATTGCCGAACCAGCTGCATGTTCTTTCCCTCACTGCTCTGGTTCCATGGCACGATGCAGCACACCTCTTCTACTTGAGTTTCCTTTCCCACGTTTGTGAGATTCCTCCCTGCTCACGGATGGCATGCTTAACTTATATATTTTCTCCTGATTGAGACCCTGGATTCCTCCTTGAATGACTCATTATTACAACAGCAGTTTATCTCTGGATCGTCAGGATTTTCTTCGGGCATTCAGTAAGACAGGGAGGAGCAGGTGGGTGTCATCGGGGCACTGTGTGCTTACATGCTCTACCGGGTAAGTCCTATCAAACATTACATTTATTTTTGATTCTTGTTGATCTATGCGGACACCTAATTTAGGTTATTTTGTACTCTGCAGAGGTCCTGTGAAAAGTCTGTTCCTTACTTACAGGGTCGGACTGGGACAAGAAATAGGCCCAGACAACAAAAAAAAGGGACCCACCACTCGCCTCAAAAAAGTGTCCCACCCCGTGCCTCAAAAAAGTAGCCCTCAAACCATCATCCTTGAATCGCGTCAATTCATGACTTTGCAGAAAAGTGAAGGTTTATGTGTTGAAGGCAAGCGTCCCACACCAGCACGATCCTCCCCGCAATGAGAGACAATGATGGACTCTCCCAAAATGGGAATAAGGCCAGAACAAGTGCGGGTGAACGTAAAGGGAAGTTTATCAATCAGAATGGGGCATGCAAAGAACTCTGCAAACTCCGAGAGCGCTCTGTCTGACAATAGCAAAGACAAGCGTATATATTTACAAAAAACGTCATCAAAACCTACACACTATAGGGGGCACAAGTTCAATGGGATTGGGTGGCAAAGACTAGCTATAGGTGCTGCTGTGATGTGGTTGGTCTTGGCTGGAGGACGTCACTGGTCAGCCTTGTGGGTTGGGCTGGGCCTGGCAGGTCAGCTGGGTTCATCCGGGCGGTGTTGTTGTACCACTGTTGCCAGTGTCAGAGATGAATGCCTTTTCCTGACTTCTTTGCCCTAGGCCATGCACACCGCAGTCATTCAGTCATTGCAATATTATCTTCTTTAGTAAATCTTCCAATAGGTTATTCTTCAGGTTAATGCAACACAGGAGGAATGCACCTTGAGAGGGGTTCGATGGCGATTCATCAGTACACGGATACCAGTGTCCTGTTGACCGGGTACCATAGGTCGTGGGGCTGGGTCTCAGGGCATGGGACAGACGGTACATGTCCTCCTGTTTTGTTAGAAGTCGTTATGAATGTGTTGCTATAATGTTGCCATAATATTGGGAGTCCTAAGGTGATCCGGTGGGTTGTGGGGTTTAAGAGGGGGCGCCTCTGGATTTGTGTATTCAGGCAGAGGTTTACTGCTAGGCTGTAAATAATGCAGGTGGCGGGCCGTGGCCTTGGGTGCTGCAGAGGGAACTACAAATCTTTAAAGCGGCTCCAGCCTAGTTGGGGGAGGTGGAGTAGCGCAGCGCTGGCCTCTGCTCTCTCGTCTGGCAGGCTTTGCAGGGAGGGAGGGGGAATGGCCTTGCTCATATTCACAAAGGTATTTTCCTCGTGTGTTGCCGACCAGAGGTGAAAGCATCATAAACATTTGAATACTATACAATACTCATTGAATCATTCCAAGGCTTACATTTTTAACTTTGCTAAATGCCTCTCAAATATAGCCAACCCGAGCACATTATTTGTACACTATGTTTTAACAACTACAACATTTTGTTATATGCATATATATTTACAGTAAGTGAGGTAGCAATAAGGTTGGTGGAACACATAGAAAACGACTCGCCACCGTACGTGACGGTAGTAGCACATAAGGGGCTTGGACATACACACGTGAAGGGTGCATTCTCGCGCGTCCTTCACATGAGCCCTCAGTATGGTTGTGTTCGTCTTTCTTTGCACTCTAGCAGCATTAGTTTGGTTATGGCGCGGGACCGTGGGGTGTAAACATTTCAATGATACGCATAACAAATAACCCCCCCAGGATGCTTCTTCTATTTGCACATAACTGCAGTGGTGTGGGTGCTTCATTGTTAATGCCATGTGAACATGTATTCTGCCATATCTGTACATTTTACAGGTTTTCTTAATCCAAGAGATTTGTGGAGAAAATACGCCTATTGCAGGTAGTTTTAGCATCAGTATTTGGGAACTTCTGCTTTTATCTGATGGTCATTTTACAGTTCTTTTTCCACCCTGCTCTGCTGGCCGGGTCATGTTGGAAGCAGTGATACACTGCGGAAGGTGAAATGTTACAGTGTTGGTATCTTACACTAGCTCATGTCCGTCTTGTTCGTGGGAACGGGCACACATCAGATCTGCCAGGGAGCTGCGGCCACAGGGATAATTGAAATTCTCCAAAGGTGGGGGCCGCGCTACAGTGCGCCGAGCTCACACCATCTTAATCAGACAAAATGGTTTCTGAGGCCTAGCTAAATTTAATACGTTTGGGCAATGTCTTCAGCAGGTGAGCCATCCACCACCTGGGGCCTGGTGGTAAGGAGGGGGCACCCGATGAGCCATAGCCCTCACCTAGGGAGGGAATGTAGGCAAGGGGGGTCTTTTGGACCAATCCTCCCCTACATTTCCCCCCTTTTGTTACTTAAGTAACGAATACTTTAAATCCTCCAATCTCTTGCACTCTTCTTCGTCAATTATTGCGTCATCCCATGCAGGTGTGCCTTTTATGGGCATCCATGCTCTGCACACCCCCCTTAGGCTCTCACCTCTCCTAGCATACTCGTCTGGGGTACAAGTCAGATATATACATCCACCCTCTCCTTCCAAGTCTACCCACACCTCCTTGTACCATTCTAGTACACGGGGCTCTCTAATGGTGGTATGCCACAATTTATCTACGATATCCTTGTTGTGATACATAGGCACTAGCTGATATCTTGGTGTGTCATCTGTTCCTGTTTGTACCTGCACTTCCTGCATATTTTGTATTGTACCACGGGTGTTGCCCATTGTCACCATCATCATTGCACCATTCGGTACTGCGTTAGCACAACATCGAAGACCCACCTGGCACAGGCAAAAAATAAAGAGGAGGAACACCACAGCCGGTATCAAAAATTTCACAGTCATTCCCAGCCATGATGGAACCCAGGAGAAAATATTGTCGAACCAAGTGCTTTCTTCCGCACCACCTTCCATTCTCATTCTTTCTCCTAGGTTATGTACTGCTTCGATCACATGGGACAGGGAGCCGTTGTCTGCGTCTTCGGAAGGTACAAAAGTGCAGCAGGCACTTCCAATTTTTCGGCAAACGCCTCCATCCATCGCTGTCAACAGGTCCAAGACATACCTGTTTTGCATGGTCATCAGCCGTAATGCTCTTAGTTCCACTTTTATTACGTTGAATCCCTCTTCAGTGTCATTTGCCAGCTGGATCAGCTCCCAACGTGTTATTTGGAGCCATTTTGCATTTGCTTGCGCCTGGATACTTGGGATGAGTGAGGCGAAGAATGTTTCTGCAGAGCTGAATAATCGATACCTGTCTGGGATCTGTGCTAGCAATTCTGACGATGCCTTTGATATGTAGTTCGATGATCGTCTGTTTCGGGACAGCACCTCTTCCTTGTTCCCGGAAGACAGGACATAGACTTGTGACTCTGCAGTTGGCTGGGCCGCACTCTGTTGGGTGTTTTCTCGTGTCCTTTTGCTCCCATCAATGTGGCTTTCTGGGATTACCATTAGTGCTGAGTGCAGAGTGGCCATTGAGCAGCTGCCACTCCATTTTTGTGGGAGGTGCAGGTATGCCTGGTTGCCACATACCCAATACGTGTCCATCAGGGCCGCTGTCCCTTTTCTTAAATCTGGGATGGTGAGGGTTGTGTTACAGTTTTTGTTTGTCCCCATGGAGGCTTTCCCCTCTCCTTTAAAGCACAGTTCATAGTCTATTTCCTTCTGCAGCTTGAAGGGTTTTTCAATGGCTGTTACCCAAGTTAGTTTTGAAATGTGTTCCTTCCATACTGGTGTGCACGTCTCTTCTATCCATTTCAATTTCTCTGGTGCCACACCCCTCAGTGCTTCAGCCTTACACATTACTTCTTCGTCCTTCCACTTGTTGTCTGAAAAAAGTGTCCCTTGTATTATAAAAAATGGTTCTTCCAGACATACTACTCCTACTGTCTTTGGATAGCAAGTTTTCTCGTTCTGCAGCATTCTAAAAGTAACTTCATGTGCCTGGAAGGTGTTCTTAATTCTGCACAACGTGAGATGAAGGAGACATTGGGCATCTACAATAGGCAACTCTTTGGGTAACAATACTTTGGGCGTGTCTGAAGCATGGGGATTGAGGGAGCAGACATAACAGCTTTCATTTGTTGTTTGTTTAGCTGTTGCGCTCATGTCCGCATTCCATTTATTTGTCTGGTGGGGGTGTCGCGGGTCTTCCATTTTATCTAGTCCTAACCCATAATACTCATCATACTTCCTCCTTCCCGCCTCCCTTTTTCGTCTGTTATTTTTGTTCCTAATGTACTTCCCGGCTTCATGGGCGATGGACAAAGTGGGCCCCCCTTTCTCCTTCCTGCCCCCCTTTGCCCAATCATCATATAATATTTTGTGTGTTGCTATCATTCTTACATTTTCCTCCTTCAAGTTGTCTATCAGTGTGTTTTTTGCTATTGGGGCAGGCTGGCTGGTGGGGGTGTCATACAACCAAGATATGGCGGAGGGGTTTCGGTCATTTAAGCTGCGGCATTGTAATTAGATATTTTTGGTGGAGACACTGTGTTATTTTGCATTTCTCCCTGTAGCCCTTCATTTTTCGAGATGACAGCATTGGATGGTGTGGTATAATATCCCCATACAAGTTTAGTTCCGTCCCATATCAAAAAATCACCTTCTTTAGTATTTACACTTGTTGTTCCATTGGTCACAGTAGTGTTGTTAATCCCTCCCCCCTCGTTCATCTCGATAGAGATGAACGCTATGAACCAATATGTAACCAGGCCAAACATTATTGTAAAAAACAATGTGATGCACACAGACAATCCACACTCATACGAGTATCTGCATCTTTCAGCTAACAATTCTCTGAATCTAATAAATCTATCCGTTGCAGGCTGCCCGTTAGATGCCATGGTAGCTCCTGTTTGGGATATAAAAGTGCATTAAGTACATGAATGTAAACAGTTTGTTGGCACTACCAGTGCCAGTATATATTGAAAGGGAATGGAAGCGGGTAGGGCAGTAGGGTTGGGGATGCACAGACAAGGGAGTATACACTACGTATTTTTATCACATCATTATTGACATACAGGTTCACAAAACAAAATATATATATTTTTTTTTAAATACCCTTAAATGTAATTATACTTGTCAGCCACTTTCTCAATCAGGTGCATCTTTGCCACACACAAGTGCATATTCAGTCATTCTTTTCACTTGCATTGTTTGCTGTTGTCTGTGCCCCCTCATCCACCTCTTCCTGCACATTATTATATGCCCTTCGTACATCTGTTAGATGTACCCAATATTTCAGGCCCTTCACTTTTACAGCCGTAGGCGTGCAAAACACAACTTCGTATGGGCCATGGAACCATGGTGCATTCCACCGGCGTACAAAGCTCCGGACATAAATTAATTCACCCGGCATCAGCTGTACCTGCGTTTTAGGCTCCGTAACGGACCCTGTTGTGTTCCCTTCTTCTCTCGTGAATGGTTTGATATTGCGCGCGCTGCCCTTGTTAATTTTTTCAAGTAGTCTGTGAACTCATCTCCCAATATCGCAGCACTTCTGTGTGCATCTGAGTGTTCGCGCTGTGGGGAGTGCGCTGTGTGCATTCGTCTCCCAGTCACTATTTCGTGCGGGGACAAATGGTGGTCCTTGCTTGGCTGATTTCTCAGCTCAAACAGCACAAGGGGCAAACAGTAAATCCAGTTCTTTTTTAATGAAAAGCATAGTTTCGATAATCTTCCTTTTAACAGGCCGTTCATCTTTTCTACTACGCCATTACTTTGAGGATGATAAATCGAGCACAATTTGTGCTTTATTCCCAACAGTATTGTTACTTCCTTGAAGAGTTCATTTACAAAGTGAGTGCCGTTGTCTGAGCGAATCACGTCACAAATTCCCCAGCGCGGAAATACTTCTCTCACTAGGAACTTCGCAGCGCTTTTAGCATCAGGTCGTGCACATGGGCCCGCTTCCACCCAACTTGAAAATGGGCACACAACCACAATCATATAACGTGCCCCATTACACCTTTCTCCCATGTCCGCGTAGTCGATGTGTAACTCTCTGAAGGGCCCAATTGGTTTTGGAATTGTTCCCCTGAGCGTACGTAATGTCATTCCTGAACTGTATATCTGGCATGTTGTGCACTCCAGTGTCAATCTTGACAAGTGCTCCTGAAGACAGTGCACGAACCACTCTTCCTGTATCTCTGCTGCAATGTGTTGTTTCGTGTTGTGTGCTGAGAAGTGTAGTTGTTGAAATGCTATTTCTAATAATTTTACTGGCATTACCACTTTTCCTGAGTTATTTTGTCGCCACAGTAAGTCTGTTGCTGATTGGCTGCACCCTTGTTTCACCCACATCGCCTTTTCATCTGCACTTGCTCCTTCCTGCAACTCTAGTATTTGTGATATAGGCATTGTATTGTATCCTTCTGGAATCTCCTAGTTTGTCTTCTGCTGTAGCATGTACTCACCTGCTTCATATTTCTCAAAGTATGAGGCTTCTTTGGCAGCCGCATCTGCTGCCGCGTTTCCCAAAGACACAATGTCTGTTTTGGACGTATGTGCTTGGCACTTCACTATTGCTACCATCGTGGGATCTCGTAGAGCTTCAATTAACTCCTTCAGTAATTCTGCATGTTGCACTGGAGTCCCATCTGCTCGTCGGAACTCCCTTCGTCCCCATCTTGCCAGACCCCCATGTACTGTTGTCGTCATATAAGCTGAGTCTGTGTAAATTGTCACTGAGCACCCTTTAGCTGCGTGCAATGCTTCTATTAGGGCAATGAGTTCTGCTGCTTGTGCTGAGAAATGTGATGGAAGGCGGTACTGCACTAGTGTCTCATAATCACCGTCTTCTAATCTCACCACTGCCATACCCCCATGTTTTTCTCCTGTGTCCATGTCAATTGATGCTGATCCATCTACAAAGTACACTTCCCCCTCTGTCAGGACATTCTCGCACACCACTGTGTCCTCCCCTCTTTCTCCTGTGTAAGTCGCACAATCGTGTTCCTGCATTTCTTCTAGTGTGCATGCTTCTGTAATGAATGTTACCGGATTCACTGTCCGGCATCGCACCACATGGATATTGGCGCTGGACAATATTATTTCATAGGCGGTTGCCCGCTGTGTGGTCAGTGTACTCTTTGATCTTTCCAGTATTGCAAATAATGAATGCTCCACAAGCAATGTCACAGGGCATCCCATTACTATTGTGGCACTTTTCTCAATTGCGAACGCGGCTGCAGCGAGCGATTGCTCGCACGCGAAATGTCCTTGCATCACAGCATCCAAAGTGCCACTATAGTAAGCCAAAGGTTTGTGTCCTAGGGACGTCTTTTGTGTCAGTACAGCTGTCATGAGTGTCCCCTTGCAGTGTGAGAACAGGTAAAATTTGCGCCCATAATCAGGATTTGCGAGTACTATAGTGCTTGAAATCAACTCTTTTAATGATTTGAAGGAGGCGCTCATTTCTTCTGACCATTCTATTTTCTTGTTCTCTTGTTGGGCCTCCTTGAGCGCTTGCAGTAAGGGTCTCGTGTATGCTGCATAATCTAATATCCATGCTCGGCAATAGTTGCACATTCCCAAGAATTTCTGCATCTCCTTCACTGTTGTGGGTTCTCTTACTAATCTTATTGCTTCTACTCTGTCGGGGATTATTCTTTTTCCATCTTTTGATATTAGCTGTCCCAAGTATAGAACTTCTGTCAGACAATATTGTAACTTTTCCTTGTCTACTTTGTACCCCTTATTGGCCAACAGGGTCAGGAGTGTTATTGAATCTTTTCAGCATGTTTCTTCATCCTGTGCACAGACGAGTAAATCGTCTACGTACTGAATAATTGTGCTCTCAACTGATAAGTTTCCTAAGTCTTCATGTAGTATGCGGTTGAATATGCTCGGGCTCTCACAGTATCCCTGTGGTAATCTACAATGTTCATATCTCTTCCCCCCTAGTGTAAATGCTGTCAGGTATCTGCTCTCTTCAGCCAAGGGGATGGAGAAAAATGCATTTTTCAAATCAACCACCGTGAAATGTGATGCCGTTTTTGGGATGCTGCATAATATTGATGCAGGGTTCGGGACCAAAGGGAACTCTTTCTGTATTACATCATTTAGGGGTCGTAAATCCTGGATCATCCTCCAAGACCCTCCCTTTGCTTTTTTAATTGGGTAAATGCATGTGTTACATGGGGAGTTTGAAGGTACTATTATCCCTTGTGCTAGTAGTGCATTTATTGTCTCTTTTATCCCTTCTTCAGCTTCACGGGACAATGGATATTGTTTCACTCAGGGTATAATCGCTCCTTGTTTGAGCTTTATTATCACTGGTTGTACTCCATGCAACAACCCTACGTCATGGGGGCCTGTTGTCCACAAATTATTTGGTACTAGCCTCATGTCATCATCGAAGAATGACGGTGGTGCTCCCACCACTGCCATCAGCTGGACAGGAATTTCTCTAGCCTGAATCAGAATGTCACAGGGCATTGCTATTTCCATTACTATTTCACCATCCCCTTCCGAATCTGAAAAGAGATCCTCATCAGTTAAGTCTCTCAGGGCAATATTTGCATTGGTACACAGGACTGTACGCCACTCACATCCTTCTATATCCATTCCAATCACAGAGATCCTTTTCGCAGATACCTGTACAGCGTGCAAGTCTAATGATACCACTGATCCTGGTGCTATGTCAGGGTGCACTATTGGGCGGAAGAGGAACTCCGCCGGTATTCTCCAATCCATTCTTTTCAACTCAGGAACTATGAGGGCCAGCGTCTTTAGTCCTTCAATAAACATTCTCTCGTCCACTGGCAAACCACGTATTTCTGGTGCGGTTGTGTGGGCCTGTACTACCAGCATTACACGTAATGGGCATATTCCTGGTGTTGAACACACTATACCTCTCTCAGTGAATGATATCGTCATATTGAGTTTGCTAAGAAGATCCCTTCCTAGTAAATTTATTGGCGAATGATCATAATACAGTAAGGGTGTTTTTACAGTTTTACCCCCTACTGTCACATCCAATGCTTCTGTGTAAGGAACTTCAATTACAGCCCCAGAGAACCCCTGCGTCTCTAACGTCCGGTGAGATAACGGGAACCGGCCCTCCTTAATACATGATTTCTCCGCTCCCGAATCCACCATGAATATGACTGCTTGTCTCCTATCTGCGCCCCTACCAATGGTTCCTCTGCTGCATCGTAGGTGGTAGATAGAACTGGGCACGCAAGTGTTCTCTGTGGGCTGTCCTATGCAGGGTGTCTCATTGCCCCCCCCTTGGTTGAACACGCTCCCTGAAACCACTGACACGCCACTATAGGAGGTTGGTGCTGGGGCTCCGTTTGCTGTTGTCGCGAAAGGGTTGCCTGGCGTGTAGTGCATAGTGTCATTGTTTTGTGGGTGATTCTGTGTTCTGTATTGGTGTCCCTGTTGTTGCTCATTGTACCCCTGCCCTGGGTTTCTTTGTTGTTGTCCCATTGGGAGACCATGTGGGCTCCCCGGATGGGGATGGCCATCATGTTCTGCCTCTGGAAATCCGTTGTTTGGTCTGCTTCTGCCCTCCCTAGAGTAATGTCCCCACCTCCCGCAGTTCCAACAACTCCCTTGCGCACCTCTGGGACCCTGCCATCCATTTCCTCCCATTCCTCCGTACCCTGGTCCACCTCCTCTTCGGCCCCTGTACCCACCTCATCCCCCTCGAGGGGCCCACTCTTGCCACTGCGGACCTCGTCCCTGCTCCTGCTCGTTCCACTGCCTCTGCCCTGATCTTGCCCAATTAGTTGTCATCCTTCCTTGTATTGCTACCAGCCCCTCCTCTTCCTCATCTCCCTCCCTGCTGTGTGGGAGCGCGGCTACTGCTGCTGCGACCTTCACCAACTTTGTCTGCACTAGTTTCGCTTCATCTGCCAATCGTTTCTGCGCCACCTCCTTCTCCCTTTCTTTTATTCTCTTACAGTGGTGCACTATTATGCTCTGAATTTCAGGCCATCCCTTCGCCTCAATACCTGCTATATTGTCGAGCACCTTTTGCACCTCTTTTGGCAGCCCCCTCTTTATAATGAAGTAAAATAATGATGTCGATTGATACCAGGGCGTACCCGTTTCTGCTCTCCACATCTCTTGGACCCGAAAAATGTAATCCATAGCATCTTCTCCATCATTCATTGTACACTGCATTACTGACTGTAAGTCTGGGGTGTCTGGAAACGTTTCCCGCAAAGCATCCCACACCCTTGTGCGCACTGTGTTAAAGGAGGCCCCATCATGGTGATCGCAGTCTAATGTTACTCCTGGCAAACCAGCCTTGACCCATACTCTGTCGGCCTAATCCCCTACTGCTGATACGAGTAAGTTCTTCACATCCCCTATTGCTAGGGGTACCCCGGCAGTGTGTTTCTCAAAGGTGTATATCCACTTGCTCGCCCCTCCCGATAACGGGGGCAATAACTTTAGTAAGTTGGCCTTGTCCATTTGAGCCCAGGGTATGTAATTCGGCCTCCCTCCTCCCCTATGTATTAGCGGGAGCTGCAACTTCCCCTTCGTCATCGTATCTATACCTGCCTTCACTCCTGGTTTTCCTAATGATGCCATTTTCCCCACCCGGTTCCTTGATCGCCCCGTCCACTCATCATCCAGTGTTCTCATTGAGCATGCACCATCCAACCCTTCGCTTCCCCCTCCCATTGCCATACTCAACCTGTCGCTTTCTTCCAAATCATCCCTTATATCACATAGTAGCTCCTCCCTGTCCCCTATAGGCCTTTCTTCATTGTCAGTACATCCCTCTCTTGTCTCTAGTTCAATTATTCTTGTTGGTTCTTCCTGGATTCTGAACAGTATCTCGCCTTTTTTCCACTCTTCTTCAAATGTTCTACCCTCGCTCTGTGCTCTAGACGCGTGCTCTGATCTGGCTGCATTAAGTGCGGTCCGCTCACATATGCTTTTTATTCACGAGAGCTCGTCTTTCGCTATGGAGAGCCTCGATTCTAGATCGTCTGTTAGTTTTTCTATGTCCACCCTTGGTGTGCTCACCTGAGCTCGCTCCCTATGACTCTCGTATGGAGGGGGTGCTGTTGGCCCTTGGGTTGTGATAGTCGTCGGTGAGGGCACATAAGTAGGGTCACTGTATCCCTCTGCGGGCACTGGCTTGTTTAGTATTGGGTACAACCTTGTTACCTCTATCAGTGGCTCTTTTTCTGGCAATACGTTATCATCTTTGTGTATCATTAGTGGATTATCAGTGGTAGATGGTAGAATAGGATCTAATTCCCTTGCCTTAGGCGGCGGTATCTCTTCAAACAGCCTCCAGAGATCTAATATTTCTCTCCTATTATGCAACTGCTTCCCCTTGTATTTCAAACAAATGCATGTGGCTACCATGTCTAGGACACTCTTGTCAAATGAACCCCCTTTGGGCCATATCTGAGGCAACCCCTCTTCCTTCAACTCTGTGATCCATTGGTCATGATATTTCTTAATCCGTTCCGCGTACCCAGGCAGGTTCTTGCAAATATGTGATAAGGGTGTTTCTGCCCCCATACCTTGTGCCCACCTGGTACTTGTGTATCTCTATGTATCTCGATATCTCAATACAAACGTATCACCATATGAGTTCACAAATTTTATGTCTTACTGAATCGTGGGTACCTTCGTGATCCTCCCTCCGCCTGCACACCATGAGATTGGCCGCGCACAGCCTCTATTCTATTCTCTTCGGGGGGCACGTACAAGAGCAAACCATCAGTAATCTCAACAATGCTAACCCAAAAATCAGAAAGGTACACACTCACTTCACCTTATTACTCTTGTCCTTGTGATGCTTTGTCTTGTCTCACTTACCATGACCACTCAATGGCTATACATTTCTGACCATTTGTACACAACCATTACACCAAATTGTCTCTCGACACCTACAATGTTCACACACACTTCTGTAACACTCTATTCACAGTCCAATTTGTCCTCCCTGTCCTCCCTGGCCGGCTGTCCCTGTCCGTTTTATTCAGATATATGTATATATACATATATGTGTTTGATCTTCAATTTTAGGGTAGAACTCTCTGTCTCTTTACTCTATCTCTTTGGTTTTGTACTGACCCACTTTTATTTTTCCCGTAACTCTAAAGAAAAGAATAGAAAGAATAGCAGTCATTAATATATTCTCTGTGTCTCCCTTTGCCAGACACTTTTATCTTATTTTCCACTTCTTTATATATTCCCAGTACTAGTCAAGATAGCACTATGCGGCGCCGCCTTCCACCCCCTCTCGGAGCTAGGTTCCCGTCACTTTTATCTCTTAATCACCTCTTAATCCTAATGGCCATATGCAAAGAAAAGCAAAGAAAGTTTAAGATGGTCCTTAGTAGACCCAATGTGCCCCTTTTTACCCCGCCTCGTTCCCTGTCCTACATTTCCTCCTCTACTCCCTTTATGATCGCTCGCACTCAATACTCACGTGCCCGTCTTGAACCGAGAGTCTCCGAAACTGGGTCCGTCCAGGCAGTGCTGCCGTACGCTCAACAGTCAGCCCCGGCTCCGGCGAGCGGTACTCAAAGGGGATTTTTCAACCGGGATCCCGTACCCTCTCTCTGTTGAGTTCGCACTTCTGAGCGTACCGGTCACCGTTGGCGGGCAGCCACCCGGAGCCGGCGCACCGTGCGTATCCCTTTTAGACCGGAGATTTTCGTGCCAAAGGGGACGGTAGGGATATGTTGGGAAAAAATAAGAATCACGCTTTCGGGGTCACCACTGAAGGCAAGTGTCCCCAACCAGCACGATCCTCCCCGCAATGAGAGACAATGATGGACTCTCCCAAAATGGGAATAAGGCCAGAACAAGTGCGGGTGAGCGTAAAGCGAAGTTTATCAATCAGAATAGGGCATGCAAAGAACTCTGCAAACTCTGAGAGCGCTCTGTCTGACAATAGCAAAGACAGGCATATATATTTACAAAAAACGTCATCAAAACCTACACACTATAGGGGGCACAAGTTCAATGGGATTGGGTGGCGACGACTAGCTATAGGTGCTGCTGTGATGTGGTTGGTCTTGGCTGGAGGACGTCACTGGTCAGCCTCGTGGGTTGGGCTGGGCCTGGCAGGTCAGCTGGGTTCATCCGGGCGGTGTTGTTGTACCACTGTGGCCAGTGTCAGAGATGAATGCCTTTTCCTGACTTCTTTGCCCTAGGCCATGCACACCGCAGTCATTCAGTCATTGCAATATTATCTTATTTAGTAAATCTTCCAATAGGTTATTCTTCAGGTTAATGCAACACAGGAGGAATGCACCTTGAGAGGGGTTTGATGGCGATTCATCAGTACACGGTTACCAGTGTCCTGTTGACCGGGTACCATAGGTCGTGGGGCTGGGTCTCAGGGCATGGGACAGACGGTACATGTCCTCTTGTTTTGTTAGAAGTCGTTATGAATGTGTTGCTATAATGTTGCCATAATATTGGGAGTCCTAAGGTGATCCGGTGGGTTGTGGGGTTTAAGAGGGGGCGCCTCTGGATTTGTGTATTCAGGCGGAAGTTTACTGCTAGGCTGTAAATAATGCAGGTGGCGGGCCGTGGCCTTGGGTGGTGCAGAGGGAACTACAAATCTTTGAAGCGGCTCCAGCCTAGTTGGGGAGGTGGAGTAGCGCAGCGCTGGCCTCTACTCTCTCGTCTGGCAGGCTTTGCAGGGAGGGAGGGGGAATGGCCTTGCTCATATTCACAAAGGTATTTTCCTCGTGTGTTGCCGACCAGAGGTGAAAGCATCATAAACATTTGAATACTATACAATACTCATTGAATCATTCCAAGGCTTACATTTTTAACTTTGCTAAATGCCTCTCAAATATAGCCAACCCGAGCACATTATTTGTACACTATGTTTTAACAACTACAACATTTTGTTATATGCATATATATTTACAGTAAGTGAGGTAGCAATAAGGTTGGTGGAGCACATAGAAAATGACTCGCCACCGTACATGACGGTAGTGGCACATAAGGGGCTTGGACATACACACGTGAAGGGTGCATTCTCGCGCGTCCTTCACATGAGCCCTCAGTATGGTTGTGTTCGTCTTTCTTTGCACTCTAGCAGCATTAGTTCGGTTATGGCGCGGGACCGTGGGGTGTAAACATTTCAATGATACGCATAACAAATAACCCCCCCAGGACGCTTCTACTATTTGCACATAACTGCAGTGGTGTGGGTGCTTCATTGTTAATGCCATGTGAACATGTATTCTGCCATATCTGTACATTTTACAAGTTTTCTTAATCCAAGAGGTTTGTGGAGAAAATACGCCCATTGCAGGTAGTTTTAGCATCAGTATTTGGGAACTTCTGCTTTTATCTGATGGTCATTTTACAGTTCTTTTTCCACCCGGCTCTGCTGGCCGGGTCATGTTGGAAGCAGTGATACACTGCGGAAGGTGAAATGTTACAGTGTTGGTATCTTACACTAGCTCATGTCCGTCTTGTTCGTGGGAACGGGCACACAGCGGATCTGCCAGGGAGCTGCGGCCACAGGGATAATTGAAACTCTCCAAAGGTGGGGGCCGCGCTACAGTGCGCCGAGCTCACACCATCTTAATCAGACAAAATGGTTTCTGAGGCCTAGCTAAATTTAATACGTTTGGGCAATGTCTTCAGCAGGTGAGCCATCCACCACCTGGGCCCTGGTGGTAAGGAGGGGGCGCCCGATGAGCCATGGCCCTCACCTAGGGAGGGAATGTAGGCATGGGGGGTCTTTTGGACCAATCCTCCCCTACATTTCCCCCCTTTCGTTACATAAGTAACGAATACTTTAAATCCTCCAATCTCCTGCACTCTTCTTCGTCAATTATTGCGTCATCCCATGCAGGTGTGCCTTTTATGGGCATCCATGCTCTGCACACCCCCCTTAGGCTCTCACCTCTCCTAGCATACTCGTCTGGGGTACAAGTCAGATATATACATCCACCCTCTCCTTCCAAGTCTACCCACACCTCCTTGTACCATTCTAGTACACGGGGCTCTCTAATGGTGGTATGCCTCAATTTATCTACAATATCCTTGTCGTGATACATAGGCACTAGCTGATATCTTGGTGTGTCATCTGTTCCTGTTTGTACCTGCACTTCCTGCATATTTTGTATTGTACCACGGGTGTTGCCCATTGTCACCATCATCATTGCACCATTCGGTACTGCGTTAGCAGAACATCGAAGACCCACCTGACACAGGCAAAAAATAAAGAGGAGGAACACCACAGCCTGCATCAAAAATTTCACAGTCATTCCCAGCCATGATGGAACCCAGGAGAAAATATTGTCGAACCAAGTGCTTTCTTCCGCACCACCTTCCATTCTCATTCTTTCTCCTAGGTTATAAACTGCTTCGATCACATGTGACAGGGAGCCGTTGTCTGCGTCTTCGGAAGGTACGAAAGTGCAGCAGGCACTTCCAATTTGTTGGCAAACACCTCCGTCCATCGCTGTCAACAGGTCCAAGACATACCTGTTTTGCATGGTCATCAGCCGTAATGCTCTTAGTTCCACTTTTATTACGTTGAATCCCTCTTCAGTGTCATTTGCCAGCTGGATCAGCTCCCAACGTTTTATTTGGAGCCATTTGGCATTTGCTAACGCCTGGATACTTGGGATGAGTGAGGCGAAGAATGTTTCTGCAGAGCTGAATAATCGATACCTGTCTGGGATCTGTGCTAGCAATTCTGACGATGCCTTTGATATGTAGTTCGATGATCGTCTGTTTCGGGACAGCACCTCTTCCTTGTTCCCGGAAGACAGGACATAGACTTGTGACTCGGCAGTTGGCTGGGCCGCACTCTGTTGGGTGTTTTCTCGTGTCCTTTTGCTCCCATCAATGTGGCTTTCTGGGATTACCATTAGTGCTGTGTGCAGAGTGGCCATTGAGCAGCTGCCACTCCATGATTGTGGGAGGTGCAGGTATGCCTGGTTGCCACATACCCAATACGTGTCCATCAGGGCCGCTGCCCCTTTTCTTGAATCTGGGATGGTGAGGGTCTTGTTACAGTTCTTGTTTGTCCCCATGGAGGCTTTCCCCTCTCCTTTAAAACACAGTTCATGGTCTATTTCCTTCTGCAGCTTGAAGGGTTTTTCAATGGCTGTTACCCAAGTTAGTTTTGAAATGTGTTCCTTCCATACTGGTGTGCACGTCTCTTCTATCCATTGCAATTTCTCTGGTGCCACACCCCTCAGTGCTTCAGCCTTACACATTACTTCTTCGTCCTTCCACTTGTTGTCTGAAAAAAGTGTCCCTTGTATTATAAAAAATGGTTCTTCCAGACATACTACTTCTACTGTCTTTGGATAGCAAGTTTTCTCGTTCTGCAGCATTCTAAAAGTAACTTCCTGTGCCTGGAAGGTGCTCTTAATTCTGCACAACGTGAGATGAAGGAAACATTGGGCATCTACAATAGGCAACTCTTTGGGTAACAATACTTTGGGCGTGCCTGAAGCATGGGGAATGAGGGAGCAGACATAACAGCTTTCATTTGTTGTTTGTTTAGCTGTTGCGCTCATGTCCGCATACCATTTATTTGTCTGGTGGGGGTGTCGCGGGTCTTCCATTTTATCTAGTCCTAACCCATAATACTCATCATACTTCCTCCTTCCCGCCTCCCTTTTTCGTCTGTTATTTTTGTTCCTAATGTACTTCCCGGCTTCATGGGCGATGGACAAAGTGGGCCCCCCTTTCTCCTTCCCGCCCCTCTTTGCCCAATCATCATATAATATTTTGTGTGTTGCTATCATTCTTACATTTTCCTCCTTCACGTTGTCTATCAGTGTGTTTTTTGCTATAGGGGCAGGCTGGCTGGTGGGGGTGTCATACAACCAAGATATGGCGGAGGGGTTTCGGTCATTTAAGCTGCGGGCATTGTAATTAGATATTTTTGGTGGAGACACTGTGTTATTTTGCATTTCTCCCTGTAGCCCTTCATTTTTCGAGATGACAGCATTGGATGGTGTGGTATAATATCCCCATACAAGTTTAGTTCCGTCCCATATCAAAAAATCACCTTCTTTAGTATTTACACTTGTTGTTACATTGGTCACAGTAGTGTTGTTAATCCCTCCCCCCTCGTTCATCTCGATAGAGATGAACGCTATGAACCAATATGTAACCAGGCCAAACATTATTGTAAAAAACAATGTGATGCACACAGACAATCCACACTCATACGAGTATCTGCATCTTTCAGCTGACAATTCTCTGAATCTAATAAATCTATCCGTTGCAGGCTGCCCGTTAGATGCCATAGTAGCTCCTGTTTTGTTTGGGATATAAAAGTGCATTAAGTGCATGAATGTAAACATTTTGTTGGCACTACCAGTGCCAGTATATATTGAAAGGGAATGGAAGCGGGTAGGGCAGTAGGGTTGGGGATGCACAGACAAGGGAGCATACACTACGTATTTTTATCACATCATTATTGACATACAGGTTCACAAAACAAAATATTATTATTTTTTTTTGTTTAAATACCCTTAAATGTAATTATACTTGTCAGCCACTTTCTCAATCATTTGCATCTTTGCCACACACAAGTGCATATTCAGTCATTCTTTTCACTTGCATTGTTTGCTGTTGTCTGTGCCCCCTCATCCACCTCTTCCTGCACATTATTATATGCCCTTCGTACATCTGTTAGATGTACCCAATATTTCAGGCCCTTCACTTTTACAGCCGTAGGCGTGCAAAACACAACTTCGTATGGGCCATGGAACCGTGGTGCATTCCACCGGCGTACAAAGCTCCGGACATAAATGAATTCACCCGGCATCAGCTGTACCTGCGTTTCAGGCTCCGTAACGGACCCTGTTGTGTTCCCTTCTTCTCTCGTGAATGGTGGTGAAAGCTGATTTGATATTGCGCGTGCTGTCCTTGTTAGTTTTTTCAAGTAGTCTGTGAACTCATCTCCCAATATTGCAGCGCTTCTGTGTGCATCTGAGTGTTCGCGCTGTGGGGAGTGCGCTGTGTGCATTTGTCTCCCAGTCACTATTTCGTGCGGGGACAAATGGTGGTCCTTGCTTGGCTGATTTCTCAGCTCAAACAGCGCAAGGGGCAAACAGTAAATCCAGTTCTTTTTTAATGAAAAGCATAGTTTCGATAATCATCCTTTTAACAGGCCGTTCATCTTTTCTACTACGCCATTACTTTGAGGATGATAAATCGAGCACAATTTGTGCTTTATTCCCAACAGTATTGTTACTTCCTTGAAGAGTTCATTTACAAAGTGAGTGCCGTTGTCTGAGCGAATCACGTCACAAATTCCCCAGCGCGGAAATACTTCTCTCACTAGGAACTTCGCAGCGCTTTTAGCATCAGGTCGTGCACATGGGCCCGCTTCCACCCAACTTGAAAATGGGCACACAACCACAATCATATAACGTGCCCCATTACACCTTTCTCCCATGTCCGCGTAGTCGATGTGTAACTCTCTGAAGGGCCCAATTGGTTTTGGAATTGTTCCCCTGAGCGTACGTAATGTCATTCCTGAACTGTATATCTGGCATGTTGTGCACTCCAGTGTCAATCTTGACAAGTGCTCCTGAAGACAGTGCACAAACCACTCTTCCTGTATCTCTGCTGCAATGTGTTGTTTCGTGTTGTGTGCTGAGAAGTGTAGTTGTTGAAATGCTATTTCTAATAATTTTACTGGCATTACCACTTTTCCTGAGTTATTTTGTCGCCACAGTAAGTCTGTTGCTGATTGGCTGCACCCTTGTTTCACCCACATCGCCTTTTCATCTGCACTTGCTCCTTCCTGCAACTCTAGTATTTGTGATATAGGCATTGTATTGTATCCTTCTGGAATCTCCTCGTTTGTCTTCTGCTGTAGCATGTACTCACCTGCTTCATATTTCTCAAAGTATGAGGCTTCTTTGGCAGCCGCATCTGCTGCCGCGTTTCCCAAAGACACAATGTCTGTTTTGGACGTATGTGCTTGGCACTTCACTATTGCTACCATCGTGGGATCTCGTAGAGCTTCAATTAACTCCTTCAGTAATTCTGCATGTTGCACTGGAGTCCCATCTGCTCGTCGGAACTCCCTTCGTCCCCATCTTGCCAGACCCCCATGTACTGTTGTCGTCATATAAGCTGAGTCCATGTAAATTGTCACTGAGCACCCTTTAGCTGCGTGCAATGCTTCTATTAGGGCAATGAGTTCTGCTGCTTGTGCTGAGAAATGTGATGGAAGGCGGTACTGCACTAGTGTCTCATAATCACCGTCTTCTAATCTCACCACTGCCATACCCACATGTTTTTCTCCTGTGTCCATGTCAATTGATGCTGATCCGTCTACAAAGTACACTTCCCCCTCTGTCAGGACATTCTCGCACACCACTGTGTCCTCCCCTCTTTCTCCTGTGTAAGTCGCACAATCGTGTTCCTGCATGTCTTCTAGTGTGCATGCTTCTGTAATGAATGTTGCCGGATTCACTGTCCGGCATCGTACCACATGGATATTGGCGCTGGACAATATTATTTCATAGGCGGTTGCCCGCTGTGTGGTCAGTGTACTCTTTGATCTTTCCAGTATTGCAAATAATGAATGCTCCACAAGCAATGTCACAGGGCATCCCATTACTATTGTGGCACTTTTCTCAATTGCGAACGCGGCTGCAGCGAGCGATTGCTCGCACGCGAAATGTCCTTGCATCACAGCATCCAAAGTGCCACTGTAGTAAGCCAAAGGTTTGTGTCCTAGGGACGTCTTTTGTGTCAGTACAGCTGTCATGAGTGTCCCCTTGCAGTGTGAGAACAGGTAAAATTTGCGCCCATAATCAGGATTTGCGAGTACTGGAGTGCTTGAAATCAACTCTTTTAATGATTTGAAGGAGGCGCTCATTTCTTCTGACCATTCTATTTTCTTGTTCTCTTGTTGGGCCTCCTTGAGCGCTTGCAGTAAGGGTCTCGTGTATGCTGCATAATCTAATATCCATGCTCGGCAATAGTTGCACATTCCCAAGAATTTCTGCATCTCCTTCACTGTTGTGGGTTCTCTTACTAATCTTATTGCTTCTACTCTGTCGGGGATTATTCTTTTTCCATCTTTTGATATTAGCTGTCCCAAGTATAGAACTTCTGTCAGACAATATTGTAACTTTTCCTTGTCTACTTTGTACCCCTTATTGGCCAACAGGGTCAGGAGTGTTATTGAATCTTTTCAGCATGTTTCTTCATCCTGTGCACAGACGGGTAAATCGTCTACGTACTGAATAATTGTGCTCTCAACTAATAAGTTTCCTAAGTCTTCATGTAGTATGCGGTTGAATATGCTCGGGCTCTCACAGTATCCCTGTGGTAATCTACAATGTTCATATCTCTTCCCCCCTAGTGTAAATGCTGTCAGGTATCTGCTCTCTTCAGCCAAGGGGATGGAGAAAAATGCATTTTTCAAATCAACCACCGTGAAATGTGATGCCGTTTTTGGGATGCTGCATAATATTGATGCAGGGTTCGGGACCAAAGGGAACTCTTTCTGTATTACATCATTTAGGGGTCGTAAATCCTGGATCATCCTCCAAGACCCTCCCTTTGCTTTTTTAATTGGGTAAATGCATGTGTTACATGGGGAGTTTGAAGGTACTATTATCCCTTGTGCTAGTAGTGCATTTATTGTCTCTTTTATCCCTTCTTCAGCTTCACGGGACAATGGATATTGTTTCACTCAGGGTATAATCGCTCCTTGTTTGAGCTTTATTATCACTGGTTGTACTCCATGCAACAACCCTACGTCATGGGGGCCTGTTGTCCACAAATTATTTGGTACTAGCCTCATGTCATCATCGAAGAATGACGGTGGTGCTCCCACCACTGCCATCAGCTGGACAGGAATTTCTCTAGCCTGAATCAGAATGTCACAGGGCATTGCTATTTCCATTACTATTTCACCATCCCCTTCCGAATCTGAAAAGAGATCCTCATCAGTTAAGTCTCTCAGGGCAATATTTGCATTGGTACACAGTACTGTACGCCACTCACATCCTTCTATATCCATTCCAATCACAGAGATCCTTTTCGCAGATACCTGTACAGCGTGCAAGTCTAATGATACCACTGATCCTGGTGCTATGTCAGGGTGCACTATTGGGCGGAAGAGGAACTCCGCCGGTATTCTCCAATCCATTCTTTTCAACTCAGGAACTATGAGGGCCAGCGTCTTTAGTCCTTCAATAAACATTCTCTCGTCCACTGGCAAACCACGTATTTCTGGTGCGGTTGTGTGGGCCTGTACTACCAGCATTACACGTAATGGGCATATTCCTGGTGTTGAACACACTATACCTCTCTCAGTGAATGATATCATCATATTGAGTTTGCTAAGAAGATCCCTCCCTAGTAAATTTATTGGCGAATGTTCATAATACAGTAAGGGTGTTTTTACAGTTTTACCCCCTACCGTCACATCCAATGCTTCTGTGTAAGGAACTTCAATTACTGCCCCAGAGAACCCCTGCGTCTCTAACGTCCGGTGAGATAACGGGAACCGGCCCTCCTTAATACATGATTTCTCCGCTCCCGAATCCACCATGAATATGACTGCTTGTCTCCTATCTGCGCCCTTACCAATGGTTCCTCTGCTGCATCGTAGGTGGTAGATAGAACTGGACACGCAAGTGTTCTCTGTGGGCTGTCCTATGCAGGGTGTCTCAATGCCCCCCCTTGGTTGAACACGCTCCCTGAAACCACTGACACGCCACTATAGGAGGCTGGTGCTGGGGCTCCGTTTGCTGTTGTCGCGAAAGGGTTGCCTGGCGTGTAGTGCATAGTGTCATTGTTTTGTGGGTGATTCTGTGTTCTGTATTGGTGTCCCTGTTGTTGCTCATTGTACCCCTGCCCTGGGTTTCTTTGTTGTTGTCCCATTGGGAGACCATGTGGGCTCCCCGGATGGGGATGGCCATCATGTTCTGCCTCTGGAAATCCGTTGTTTGGTCTGCTTCTGCCCTCCCTAGAGTAATGTCCCCACCTCCCGCAGTTCCAACAACTCCCTTGCGCACCTCTGGGACCCTGCCATCCATTTCCTCCCATTCCTCCGTACCCTGGTCCACCTCCTCTTCAGCCCCTGTACCCACCTCGTCCCCCTCGAGGGGCCCACTCTTGCCACTGCGGACCTCGTCCCTGCTCCTGCTCGTTCCACTGCCTCTGCCCTGATCCTGCCCAATTAGTTGTCATCCTTCCTTGTATTGCTACCAGCCCCTCCTCTTCCTCATCTCCCTCCCTGCTGTGTGGGAGCGCGGCTACTACTGCTGCGACCTTCACCAACTTTGTCTGCACTAGTTTCGCTTCATCTGCCAATCGTTTCTGCGCCACCTCCTTCTCCCTTTCTTTTATTCTCTTACAGTGGTGCACTATTATGCTCTGAATTTCAGGCCATCCCTTCGCCTCAATACCTGCTATATTGTCGAGCACCTTTTGCACCTCTTTTGGCAGCCCCCTCTTTATAATGAAGTAAAATAATGATGTCGATTGATACCAGGGCGTACCCGTTTCTGCTCTCCACATCTCTTGGACCCGAAAAATGTAATCCATAGCATCTTCTCCATCATTCATTGTACACTGCATTACTGACTGTAAGTCTGGGGTGTCTGGAAACGTTTCCCGCAAAGCATCCCACACCCTTGTGCGCACTGTGTTAAAGGAGGCCCCATCATGGTGATCGCAGTCTAATGTTACTCCTGGCAAACCAGCCTTGACCCATACTCTGTCGGCCTAATCCCCTACTGCTGATACGAGTAAGCTCTTCACATCCCCTATTGCTAGGGGTACCCCGGCAGTGTGTTTCTCAAAGGTGTATATCCACTTGCTCGCCCCTCCCGATAACGGGGGCAATAACTTTAGTAAGTTGGCCTTGTCCATTTGAGCCCAGGGTATGTAATTCGGCCTCCCTCCTCCCCTATGTATTAGCGGGAGCTGCAACTTCCCCTTCGTCATCGTATCTATACCTGCCTTCACTCCTGGTTTTCCTAATGATGCCATTTTCCCCACCCGGTTCCTTAATCGCCCCGTCCACTCATCATCCAGTGTTCTCATTGAGCATGCACCATCCAACCCTTCGCTTCCCCCTCCCATTGCCATACTCAACCTGTCGCTTTCTTCCAAACCATCCCTTATATCACATAGTAGCTCCTCCCTGTCCCCTATAGGCCTTTCTTCATTGTCAGTACATCCCTCTCTTGTCTCTAGTTCAATTATTCTTGTTGGTTCTTCCTGGATTCTGAACAGTATCTCGCCTTTTTTCCACTCTTCTTCAAATGTTCTACCCTCGCTCTGTGCTCTAGACGCGTGCTCTGATCTGGCTGCATTAAGTGCGGTCCGCTCACATATGCTTTTTATTCATGAGAGCTCGTCTTTCGCTATGGAGAGCCTCGATTCTAGATCGTCTGTTAGTTTTTCTATGTCCACCCTTGGTGTGCTCACCTGAGCTCGCTCCCTATGACTCTCGTATGGAGGGGGTGCTGTTGGCCCTTGGGTTGTGATAGTCGTCGGTGGGGGCACATAAGTAGGGTCACTGTATCCCTCTGCGGGCACTGGCTTGTTTAGTATTGGGTACAACCTTGTTACCTCTATCAGTGGCTCTTTTTCTGGCAATACGTTATCATCTTTGTGTATCATTAGTGGATTATCAGTGGTAGATGGTAGATTAGGATCTAATTCCCTTGCCTTAGGCGGCGGTATCTCTTCAAACAGCCTCCAGAGATCTAATATTTCTCTCCTATTATGCAACTGCTTCCCCTTGTATTTCAAACAAATGCATGTGGCTACCATGTCTAGGACACTCTTGTCAAATGAACCCCCTTTGGGCCATATCTGAGGCAACCCCTCTCCCTTCAACTCTGTGATCCATTGGTCATGATATTTCTTAATCCGTTCCGCGTACCGAGGCAGGTGCTTGCAAATATGTGATAAGGGTGTTTCTGCCCCCATACCTTGTGCCCACCTGGTACTTGTGTATCTCTATGTATCTCGATATCTCAATACAAACGTATCACCATATGAGTTCACAAATTTTATGTCTTACTGAATCGTGGGTACCTTCATGTTCCTCCCTCCGCCTGCACACCATGAGATTGGCCGCGCACAGCCTCTATTCTATTCTCTTCGGGGGGCACGTACAAGAGCAAACCATCAGTAATCTCAACAATGCTAACCCAAAAATCAGAAAGGTACACACTCACTTCACCTTATTACTCTTGTCCTTGTGATGCTTTGTCTTGTCTCACTTACCATGACCACTCAATGGCTATACATTTCTGACCATTTGTACACAACCATTACACCAAATTGTCTCTCGACACCTACAATGTTCACACACACTTCTGTAACACTCTATTCACAGTCCAATTTGTCCTCCCTGTCCTCCCTGGCCGGCTGTCCCTGTCCGTTTTATTCAGATATATGTATATATATATATATGAGTTTGATCTTCAATTTTAGGGTAGAACTCTCTGTCTCTTTACTCTATCTCTTTGGTTTTGTACTGACCCACTTTTATTTTTCCCGTAACTCTAAAGAAAAGAATAGAAAGAATAGCAGTCATTAATATATTCTCCGTGTCTCCCTTTGCCAGACACTTTTATCTTATTTTCCACTTCTTCATATATTCCCAGTACTAGTCAAGATACCACTATGCGGCGCCGCCTTCCACCCCCTCTCGGAGCTAGGTTCCCGTCACTTTTATCTCTTAATCACCTCTTAATCCTAATAGCCATATGCAAAGAAAAGCAAAGAAAGTTTAAGATGGTCCTTAGTAGACCCAATGTGCCCCTTTTTACCCCGCCTCGTTCCCTGTCCTACATTTCCTCCTCTACTCCCTTTATGATCGCTCGCACTCAATACTCACGTGCCCGTCTTGAACCGAGAGTCTCCGAAACTGGGTCCGTCCAGGCAGTGCTGCCGTACGCTCAACAGTCAGCCCCGGCTCCGGCGAGCGGTACTCAAAGGGGATTTTTCAACCGGGATCCCGTACCCTCTCTCTGTTGAGTTTGCACTTCTGAGCGTACCGGTCACCGTTGGCGGGCAGCCACCCGGAGCCGGCGCACCGTGCGTATCCCTTTTCGACCGGAGATTTTCGTGCCAAAGGGGACGGTAGGGATATGTTGGGAAAAAATAAGAATCACGCTTTCGGGGTCACCACTGAAGGCAAGTGTCCCCAACCAGCACGATCCTCCCCGCAATGAGAGACAATGATGGACTCTCCCAAAATGGGAATAAGGCCAGAACAAGTGCGGGTGAGCGTAAAGCGAAGTTTATCAATCAGAATAGGGCATGCAAAGAACTCTGCAAACTCTGAGAGCGCTCTGTCTGACAATAGCAAAGACAGGCATATATATTTACAAAAAACGTCATCAAAACCTACACACTATAGGGGGCACAAGTTCAATGGGATTGGGTGGCGACGACTAGCTATAGGTGCTGCTGTGATGTGGTTGGTCTTGGCTGGAGGACGTCACTGGTCAGCCTCGTGGGTTGGGCTGGGCCTGGCAGGTCAGCTGTGTTCATCCGGGCGGTGTTGTTGTACCACTGTGGCCAGTGTCAGAGATGAATGCCTTTTCCTGACTTCTTTGCCCTAGGCCATGCACACCGCAGTCATTCAGTCATTGCAATATTATCTTATTTAGTAAATCTTCCAATAGGTTATTCTTCAGGTTAATGCAACACAGGAGGAATGCACCTTGAGAGGGGTTTGATGGCGATTCATCAGTACACGGTTACCAGTGTCCTGTTGACCGGGTACTATAGGTCGTGGGGCTGGGTCTCAGGGCATGGGACAGACGGTACATGTCCTCTTGTTTTGTTAGAAGTCGTTATGAATGTGTTGCTATAATGTTGCCATAATATTGGGAGTCCTAAGGTGATCCGGTGGGTTGTGGGGTTTAAGAGGGGGCGCCTCTGGATTTGTGCATTCAGGCGGAAGTTTACTGCTAGGCTGTAAATAATGCAGGTGGCGGGCCGTGGCCTTGGGTGGTGCAGAGGGAACTACAAATCTTTGAAGCGGCTCCAGCCTAGTTGGGGGAGGTGGAGTAGCGCAGCGCTGGCCTCTGCTCTCTCGTCTGGCAGGCTTTGCAGGGAGGGAGGGGGAATGGCCTTGCTCATATTCACAAAGGTATTTTCCTCGTGTGTTGCCGACCAGAGGTGAAAGCATCATAAACATTTGAATACTATACAATACTCATTGAATCATTCCAAGGCTTACATTTTTAACTTTGCTAAATGCCTCTCAAATATAGCCAACCCGAGCACATTATTTGTACACTATGTTTTAACAACTACAACATTTTGTTATATGCATATATATTTACAGTAAGTGAGGTAGCAATAAGGTTGGTGGAGCACATAGAAAACGACTCGCCACCGTACGTGACGGTAGTGGCACATAAGGGGCTTGGACATACACACCTGAAGGGTGCATTCTCGCGCGTCCTTCACATGAGCCCTCAGTATGGTTGTGTTTGTCTTTCTTTGCACTCTAGCAGCATTAGTTCGGTTATGGCGCGGGACCGTGGGGTGTAAACATTTCAATGATACGCATAACAAATAACCCCCCCAGGACGCTTCTACTATTTGCACATAACTGCAGTGGTGTGGGTGCTTCATTGTTAATGCCATGTGAACATGTATTCTGCCATATCTGTACATTTTGCAAGTTTTCTTAATCCAAGAGGTTTGTGGAGAAAATACGCCCATTGCAGGTAGTTTTAGCATCAGTATTTGGGAACTTCTGCTTTTATCTGATGGTCATTTTACAGTTCTTTTTCCACCCGGCTCTGCTGGCCGGGTCATGTTGGAAGCAGTGATACACTGCGGAAGGTGAAATGTTACAGTGTTGGTATCTTACACTAGCTCATGTCCGTCTTGTTCGTGGGAACGGGCACACAGCGGATCTGCCAGGGAGCTGCGGCCACAGGGATAATTGAAACTCTCCAAAGGTGGGGGCCGCGCTACAGTGCGCCGAGCTCACACCATCTTAATCAGACAAAATGGTTTCTGAGGCCTAGCTAAATTTAATACGTTTGGGCAATGTCTTCAGCATGTGAGCCATCCACCACCTGGGCCCTGGTGGTAAGGAGGGGGCGCCCGATGAGCCATGGCCCTCACCTAGGGAGGGAATGTAGGCAAGGGGGGTCTTTTGGACCAATCCTCCCCTACATTTCCCCCCTTTCGTTACATAAGTAACGAATACTTTAAATCCTCCAATCTCCTGCACTCTTCTTCGTCAATTATTGCGTCATCCCATGCAGGTGTGCCTTTTATGGGCATCCATGCTCTGCACACCCCCCTTAGGCTCTCACCTCTCCTAGCATACTCGTCTGGGGTACAAGTCAGATATATACATCCACCCTCTCCTTCCAAGTCTACCCACACCTCCTTGTACCATTCTAGTACACGGGGCTCTCTAATGGTGGTATGCCACAATTTATCTACAATATCCTTGTCGTGATACATAGGCACTAGCTGATATCTTGGTGTGTCATCTGTTCCTGTTTGTACCTGCACTTCCTGCATATTTTGTATTGTACCACGGGTGTTGCCCATTGTCACCATCATCATTGCACCATTTGGTACTGCGTTAGCACAACATCGAAGACCCACCTGACACAGGCAAAAAATAAAGAGGAGGAACACCACAGCCTGCATCAAAAATTTCACAGTCATTCCCAGCCATGATGGAACTCAGGAGAAAATATTGTCGAACCAAGTGCTTTCTTCCGCACCACCTTCCATTCTCATTCTTTCTCCTAGGTTATGAACTGCTTCGATCACATGGGACAGGGAGCCGTTGTCTGCGTCTTCGGAAGGTACGAAAGTGCAGCAGGCGCTTCCAATTTGTTGGCAAACACCTCCGTCCATCGCTGTCAACAGGTCCAAGACATACCTGTTTTGCATGGTCATCAGCCGTAATGCTCTTAGTTCCACTTTTATTACGTTGAATCCCTCTTCAGTGTAATTTGCCAGCTGGATCAGCTCCCAACGTGTTATTTGGAGCCATTTTGCATTTGCTAACGCCTGGATACTTGGGATGAGTGAGGCGAAGAATGTTTCTGCAGAGCTGAATAATCGATACCTGTCTGGGATCTGTGCTAGCAATTCTGACGATGCCTTTGATATGTAGTTCGATGAACGTCTGTTTCGGGACAGCACCTCTTCCTTGTTCCCGGAAGACAGGACATAGACTTGTGACTCGGCAGTTGGCTGGGCCGCACTCTGTTGGGTGTTTTCTCGTGTCCTTTTGCTCCCATCAATGTGGCTTTCTGGGATTACCATTAGTGCTGTGTGCAGAGTGGCCATTGAGCAGCTGCCACTCCATGATTGTGGGAGGTGCAGGTATGCCTGGTTGCCACATACCCAATACGTGTCCATCAGGGCCGCTGTCCCTTTTCTTAAATCTGGGATGGTGAGGGTCTTGTTACAGTTCTTGTTTGTCCCCATGGAGGCTTTCCCCTCTCCTTTAAAACACAGTTCATAGTCTATTTCCTTCTGCAGCTTGAAGGGTTTTTCAATGGCTGTTACCCAAGTTAGTTTTGAAATGTGTTCCTTCCATACTGGTGTGCACGTCTCTTCTATCCATTGCAATTTCTCTGGTGCCACACCCCTCAGTGCTTCAGCCTTACACATTACTTCTTCGTCCTTCCACTTGTTGTCTGAAAAAAGTGTCCCTTGTATTATAAAAAATGGTTCTTCCAGACATACTACTTCTACTGTCTTTGGATAGCAAGTTTTCTCGTTCTGCAGCATTCTAAAAGTAACTTCCTGTGCCTGGAAGGTGCTCTTAATTCTGCACAACGTGAGATGAAGGAGACATTGGGCATTTACAATAGGCAACTCTTTGGGTAACAATACTTTGGGCGTGCCTGAAGCATGGGGAATGAGGGAGCAGACATAACAGCTTTCATTTGTTGTTTGTTTAGCTGTTGCGCTCATGTCCGCATACCATTTATTTGTCTGGTGGGGGTGTCGCGGGTCTTCCATTTTATCTAGTCCTAACCCATAATACTCATCATACTTCCTCCTTCCCGCCTCCCTTTTTCGTCTGTTATTTTTGTTCCTAATGTACTTCCCGGCTTCATGGGCGATGGACAAAGTGGGCCCCCCTTTCTCCTTCCCGCCCCTCTTTGCCCAATCATCATATAATATTTCGTGTGTTGCTATCATTCTTACATTTTCCTCCTTCACGTTGTCTATCAGTGTGTTTTTTGCTATAGGGGCAGGCTGGCTGGTGGGGGTGTCATACAACCAAGATATGGCGGAGGGGTTTCGGTCATTTAAGCTGCGGGCATTGTAATTAGATATTTTTGGTGGAGACACTGTGTTATTTTGCATTTCTCCCTGTAGCCCTTCATTTTTCGAGATGACAGCATTGGATGGTGTGGTATAATATCCCCATACAAGTTTAGTTCCGTCCCATATCAAAAAATCACCTTCTTTAGTATTTACACTTGTTGTTACATTGGTCACAGTAGTGTTGTTAATCCCTCCCCCCTCGTTCATCTCGATAGAGATGAACGCTATGAACCAATATGTAACCAGGCCAAACATTATTGTAAAAAACAATGTGATGCACACAGACAATCCACACTCATACGAGTATCTGCATCTTTCAGCTGACAATTCTCTGAATCTAATAAATCTATCCGTTGCAGGCTGCCCGTTAGATGCCATAGTAGCTCCTGTTTTGTTTGGGATATAAAAGTGCATTAAGTGCATGAATGTAAACATTTTGTTGGCACTACCAGTGCCAGTATATATTGAAAGGGAATGGAAGCGGGTAGGGCAGTAGGGTTGGGGATGCACAGACAAGGGAGCATACACTATGTATTTTTATCACATCATTATTGACATACAGGTTCACAAAACAAAATATTATTATTTTTTTTTGTTTAAATACCCTTAAATGTAATTATACTTGTCAGCCACTTTCTCAATCATTTGCATCTTTGCCACACACAAGTGCATATTCAGTCATTCTTTTCACTTGCATTGTTTGCTGTTGTCTGTGCCCCCTCATCCACCTCTTCCTGCACATTATTATATGCCCTTCGTACATCTGTTAGATGTACCCAATATTTCAGGCCCTTCACTTTTACAGCCGTAGGCGTGCAAAACACAACTTCGTATGGGCTATGGAACCGTGGTGCATTCCACCGGCGTACAAAGCTCCGGACATAAATGAATTCACCCGGCATCAGCTGTACCTGCGTTTCAGGCTCCGTAACGGACCCTGTTGTGTTCCCTTCTTCTCTTGTGAATGGTGGTGAAAGCTGCTTTGATATTGCGCGCGCTGTCCTTGTTAGTTTTTTCAAGTAGTCTGTGAACTCATCTCCCAATATCGCAGCGCTTCTGTGTGCATCTGAGTGTTCGCGCTGTGGGGAGTGCGCTGTGTGCCTTTGTCTCCCAGTCACTATTTCGTGCGGGGACAAATGGTGGTCCTTGCTTGCCTGATTTCTCAGCTCAAACAGCGCAAGGGGCAAACAGTAAATCCAGTTCTTTTTTAATGAAAAGCATAGTTTCGATAATCTTCCTTTTAACAGGCCGTTCATCTTTTCTACTACGCCATTACTTTGAGGATGATAAATCGAGCACAATTTGTGCTTTATTCCCAACAGTGTTGTTACTTCCTTGAAGAGTTCATTTACAAAGTGAGTGCCGTTGTCTGAGTGAATCACGTCACAAATTCCCCAGCGCGGAAATACTTCTCTCATTAGGAACTTCGCAGCGCTTTTAGCATCAGGTCGTGCACATGGGCCCGCTTCCACCCATCTTGAAAATGGGCACACAACCACAATCATATAACGTGCCCCATTACACCTTTCTCCCATGTCCGCGTAGTCGATGTGTAACTCTCTGAAGGGCCCAATTGGTTTTGGAATTGTTCCCCTGAGCGTACGTAATGTCATTCCTGAACTGTATATCTGGCATGTTGTGCACTCCAGTGTCAATCTTGACAAGTGCTCCTGAAGACAGGGCACAAACCACTCTTCCTGTATCTCTGCTGCAATGTGTTGTTTCGTGTTGTGTGCTGGGAAGTGTAGTTGTTGAAACGCTATTTCTAATAATTTTACTGGCATTACCACTTTTCCTGAGTTATTTTGTCGCCACAGTAAGTCTGTTGCTGATTGGCTGCACCCTCGTTTCACCCACATCGCCTTTTCATCTGCACTTGCTCCTTCCTGCAACTCTAGTATTTTTTGATATAGGCATTGTATTGTATCCTTCTGGAAGCTCCTCGTTTGTCTTCTGCTGTAGCATGTACTCACCTGCTTCATATTTCTCAAAGTATGAGGCTTGTTTCGCAGCCGCGTCTGCTGCCGCGTTTCCCAAAGACACGGTGTCTGTGTTGGACGTATGTGCTTGGCACTTCACTATTGCTACCATCGTGGGATCTCGTAGAGCTTCAATTAACTCCTTCAGTAATTCTGCATGTTGCACTGGAGTCCCATCTGCTCGTCGGAACCCCCTTCGTCCCCATCTTGCCAGACCCCCATGTACTGTTGTCGTCATATAAGCTGAATCCGTGTAAATTGTCACTGCGCACCCTTTAGCTGCGTGCAATGCTTCTATTAGGGCAATGAGTTCTGCTGCTTGTGCTGAGAAATGTGATGGAAGGCGGTACTGCACTAGCGTCTCATAATCACCGTCTTCTAATCTCACCACTGCCATACCCACATGTTTTTCTCCTGTGTCCATGTCAATTGATGCTGATCCGTCTACAAAGTACACTTCCCCCTCTGTCAGGGCATTCTCGCACACCACTGTGTCCTCCCCTCTTTCTCCTGTGTAAGTCGCACAATCGTGTTCCTGCATGTCTTCTAGTGTGCATGCTTCTGTAATGAATGTTGCCGGATTCACTGTCCGGCATCGCACCACATGGATATTGGCGCTGGACAATATTATTTCATAGGCGGTGGCCCGCTGTGTGGTCAGTGTACTCTTTGATCTTTCCAGTATTGCAAATAATGAATGCTCCACAAACAATGTCACAGGGCATCCCATTACTATTGTGGCACTTTTCTCAATTGCGAACGCGGCTGCAGCGAGCGATTGCTCGCACGCGAAATGTCCTTGCATCACAGCATCCAAAGTGCCACTATAGTAAGCCAAAGGTTTGTGTCCTAGGGACGTCTTTTGTGTCAGTACAGCTGTCATGAGTGTCCCCTTGCAGTGTGAGAACAGGTAAAATTCGCGCCCATAATCAGGATTTGCGAGTACTGGAGCGCTTGAAATCAACTCTTTTAATGATTTGAAGGAGGCGCTCATTTCTTCTGACCATTCTATTTTCTTGTTCTCCTGTTGGGCCTCCTTGAGCGCTTGCAGTAAGGGTCTCGTGTATGCTGCATAATCTAATATCCATGCTCGGCAATAGTTGCACATTTCCAAGAATTTCTGCATCTCCTTCACTGTTGTGGGTTCTCTTACTAATCTTATTGCTTCTACTCTGTCGGGGATTATTCTTTTTCCATCTTTTGATATTAGCTGTCCCAAGTATAGAACTTCTGTCAGACAATATTGTAGCTTTTCCTTGTCTACTTTGTACCCCTTATTGGCCAACAGGGTCAGGAGTGTTATTGAATCTTTTCGGCATGTTTCTTCATCCTGTGCACAGACGAGTAAATCGTCTACGTACTGAATAATTGTGCTCTCAACTGATAAGTTTCCTAAGTCTTCATGTAGTATGCGGTTGAATATGCTCGGGCTCTGACAGTATCCCTGTGGTAATCTACAATGTTCATATCTCTTCCCCCCTAGTGTAAATGCTGTCAGGTATCTGCTCTCTTCAGCCAAGGGGATGGAGAAAAATGCATTTTTCAAATCAACCACCGTGATATGTGATGCCGTTTTTGGGATGCTGCATAATATTGATGCAGGGTTCGGGACCAAAGGGAACTCTTTCTGTATTACATCATTTAGGGGTCGTAAATCCTGGATCATCCTCCAAGACCCTCCCTTTGCTTTTTTAATTGGGTAAATGCATGTGTTACATGGGGAGTTTGAAGGTACTATTATCCCTTGTGCTAGTAGTGCATTTATTGTCTCTTTTATCCCTTCTTCAGCTTCACGGGACAATGGATATTGTTTCACTCAGGGTATAATCGCTCCTTGTTTGAGCTTTATTATCACTGGTTGTACTCCATGCAACAACCCTACGTCATGGGGGCCTGTTGTCCACAAATTATTTGGTACTAGCCACATGTCATCATCGAAGAATGACGGTGGTGCTCCCACCACTGCCATCAGCTGGACAGGAATTTCTCTAGCCTGAATCAGAATGTCACAGGGCATTGCTATTTCCATTACTATTTCACCATCCCCTTCCGAATCTGAAAAGAGATCCTCATCAGTTAAGTCTCTCAGGGCAATATTTGCATTGGTACACAGTACTGTACGCCACTCACATCCTTTTATATCCATTCCAATCACAGAGATCCTTTTCGCAGATACCTGTACAGCGTGCAAGTCTAATGATACCACTGATCCTGGTGCTATGTCAGGGTGCACTATTGGGCAGAAGAGGAACTCCGCCGGTATTCTCCAATCCATTCTTTTCAACTCAAGAACTATGAGGGCCAGCGTCTTTAGTCCTTCAATAAACATTCTCTCGTCCACTGGCAAACCACGTATTTCTGGTGCGGTTGTGTGAGCCTGTACTACCAGCATTACACGTAATGGGCATATTCCTGGTGTTGAACACACTATACCTCTCTCAGTGAATGATATCGTCATATTGAGTTTGCTAAGAAGATCCCTCCCTAGTAAATTTATTGGCGAATGTTCATAATACAGTAAGGGTGTTTTTACAGTTTTACCCCCCACCGTCACATCCAATGCTTCTGTGTAAGGAACTTCAATTACAGCCCCAGAGAACCCCTGCGTCTCGAACTTCCGGTTAGATAACGGGAACCGGCCCTCCTTAATACATGATTTCTCCGCTTTCGAATCCACCATGAATATGAACTGCTTCTCTCCTATCTGCGCCCCTACCAATGGTTCCTCTGCTGCATCGTAGGTGGTAGATAGAACTGGACACGCAAGTGTTCTCTGTGGGCTGTCCTATGCGGGGTGTCTCATTGCCCCCCCTTGGTTGAACACGCTCCCTGAAACCACTGACACGCCACTATAGGGGGCTGGTGCTGGGGCTCCGTTTGCTGTTGTCGCGAAAGGGTTGCCTGGCGTGTAGTGCATAGTGTCATTGTTTTGTGGGTGATTCTGTGTTCTGTATTGGTGTCCCTGTTGTTGCTCATTGTACCCCTGCCCTGGGTTTCTTTGTTGTTGTCCCATTGGGAGACCATATGGGCTCCCCGGAAGGGGATGGCCATGATGTTCTGCCTCTGGAAATCCGTTGTTTGGTCTGCTTCTGCACTCCCTAGAGTAATGTCCCCACCTCCCGCAGTTCCAACAACTCCCTTGCGCACCTCTGGGACCCTGCCATCCATTTCCTCCCATTCCTCCGTACCCTGGTCCACCTCCTCTTCGGCCCCTGTACCCACCTCGTCCCCCTCGAGGGGCCCACTCTTGCCACTGCGGACCTCCGCCCTGCTCCTGCTCGTTCCACTGCCTCTGCCCTGCTCCTGCCCAATTAGTTGTCATCCTTCCTTGTATTGCTACCAGCCCCTCCTCTTCCTCATCTCCCTCCCTGCTGTGTGGGAGCGCGGCTACTGCTGCTGCGACCTTCACCAACTTTGTCTGCACTAGTTTCGCTTCATCTGCCAATCGTTTCTGAGCCACCTCCTTCTCCCTTTCTTTTATTCTCTTACAGTGGTGCACTATTATGCTCTGAATTTCAGGCCATCCCTTCGCCTCAATACCTGCTATCTTGTCGAGCGCCTTTTGCACCTCTTTTGGCAGCCCCCTCTTTATAATGAAGTAAAATAATGATGTCGATTGATACCAGGGCATACCCGTTTCTGCTCTCCACATCTCTTGGACCCGAAAAATGTAATCCATAGCATCTTCTCCGTCATTCATTGTACACTGCATTACTGACTGTAAGTCTGGGGTGTCTGGAAACGTTTCCCGCAAAGCATCCCACACCCTTGCGCGCACTGTGTTAAAGGAGGCCCCATCATGGCGATCGCAGTCTAATGTTACTCCCTGGAAACCAGCCTTGACCCATACTCTGTCGGCCTGATCCCCTACTGCTGATACGAGTAAGCTCTTCACATCCCCTATTGCTAGGGGTACCCTGGCAGTGTGTTTCTCAAAGGCGTATATCCACTTGCTCGCCCCTCCCGATAACGGGGGCAATAACTTTAGTAAGTTGGCCTTGTCCATTTGAGCCCAGGGTATGTAATTCGGCCTCCCTCCTCCCCTATGTATTAGCGGGAGCTGCAACTTCCCCTTCGTCATCGTATCTATACCTGCCTTCACTCCTGGTTTTCCTAATGATGCCATTTTCCCCACCCGGTTCCTTAATCGCCCCGTCCACTCATCATCCAGTGTTCTCATTGAGCATGCACCATCCAACCCTTCGCTTCCCCCTCCCATTGCCATACTCAACCTGTCGCTTTCTTCCAAATCATCCCTTATATCACATAGTAGCTCCTCCCTGTCCCCTATAGGCCTTTCTTCATTGTCAGTACATCGCTCTCTTGTCTCTAGTTCAATTATTCGTGTTGGTTCTTCCTGGATTCTGAACAGTATCTCGCCTTTTTTCCACTCTTCTTCAAATGTTCTACCCTCGCTCTGTGCTCTAGACGCGTGCTCTGATCTGGCTGCATTAAGTGCGGTCCGCTCACATATGCTTTTTATTCTCGAGAGCTCGTCTTTTGCTATGGAGAGCCTCGATTCTAGATCGTCTGTTAGTTTTTCTATGTCCACCCTTGGTGTGCTCACCTGAGCTCGCTCCCTATGACTCTCGTATGGAGGGGGTGCTGTTGGCCCTTGGGTTGTGATAGTCGTCGGTGGGGGCACATAAGTAGGGTCACTGTATCCCTCTGCGGGCACTGGCTTGTTTAGTATTGGGTACAACCTTGTTACCTCTATCGGTGGCTCTTTTTCTGGCAATACGTTATCATCTTTGTGTATCATTAGTGGATTATCAGTGGTAGATGGTAGATTAGGATCTAATTCCCTTGCCTTAGGCGGCGGTATCTCTTCAAACAGCCTCCAGAGATCTAATATTTCTCTCCTATTATGCAACTGCTTCCCCTTGTATTTCAAACAAATGCATGTGGCTACCATGTCTATGACACTCTTGTCAAATGAACCCCCTTCGGGCCATATCTGAGGCAACCCCTCTCCCTTCAACTCTGTGATCCATTGGTCATGATATTTCTTAATCCGTTCCGCGTACCCAGGAAGGTTCTTGCAAATATGTGATAAGGTTGTTTCTGCCCCCATACCTTATGCCCACCTGGTACTTGTGTATCTCTATGTATCTCGATATCTCAATACAAACGTATCACCATATGAGTTCGCGTATTTTATGTCTTACTGAATCGTGGGTACCTTCGTTTTCCTCCCTCCGCCTGCACACCATGAGATTGGCCGCGCACAGCCTCTATTCTATTCTCTTCGGGGGGCACGTACAAGAGCAAACCATCAGTAATCTCAACAATGTTAACCCAAAAATCAGAAAGGTACACACTCACTTCACCTTATTACTCTTGTCCTTGTGATGCTTTGTCTTGTCTCACTTACCATGACCACTCAATGGCTATACATTTCTGACCATTTGTATACAACCATTACACCAAATTGTCTCTCGACACATACAATGTTCACACACACTTCTGTAACACTCTATTCACAGTCCAATTTGTCCTCCCTGTCCTCCCTGGCCGGCTGTCCCTGTCCGTTTTATTCAGATATATGTATATATATATAAATATATATATGAGTTTGATCTTCAATTTTAGGGTAGAACTCTCTGTCTCTTTACTCTATCTCTTTGGTTTTGTACTGACCCACTTTTATTTTTCCCGTAACTCTAAAGAAAAGAATAGAAAGAATAGCAGTCACTAATATATTCTCTGTGTCTGCCTTTGCCAGACACTTTTATCTTATTTTCCACTTCTTCATATATTCCGAGTACTAGTCAAGATAGCACTATGCGGCGCCGCCTTCCACCCCCTCTCGGAGCTAGGTTCCCGTCACTTTTATCTCTTAATCACCTCTTAATCCTAATGGCCATATGCAAAGAAAAGCAAAGAAAGTTTATGATGGTCCTTAGTAGACCCAATGTGCCCCTGTTTACCCCGCCTCGTTCGCTGTCCTACATTTCCTCCTCTACTCCCTTTATGATCGCTCGCACTCAATACTCACGTGCCCGTCTTGAACCGAGAGTCTCCGAAACTGGGTCCGTCCAGGCAGTGCTGCCGTACGCTCAACAGTCAGCCCCGGCTCCGGCGAGCGGTACTCAAAGGGGATTTTTCAACCGGGATCCCGTACCCTCTCTCTGTTGAGTGCGCACTTCTGAGCGTACCGGTCGCCGTTGGCGGGCAGCCTCCCGGAGCCGGCGCACCGTGCGTATCCCTTTTCGACCGGAGATTTTCGTGCCAAAGAGGACGGTAGGGATATGTTGGGAAAAAATAAGAATCACGCTTTCGGGGTCACCACTGAAGGCAAGCGTCCCCAACCAGCACGATCCTCCCCGCAATGAGAGACAATGATGGACTCTCCCAAAATGGGAATAAGGCCAGAACAAGTGCGGGTGAGCGTAAAGGGAAGTTTATCAATCAGAATAGGGCATGCAAAGAACTCTGCAAACTCCGAGAGCGCTCTGTCTGACAATAGCAAAGACAGGCGTATATATTTACAAAAAACGTCATCAAAACCTACACACTATAGGGGGCACAAGTTCAATGGGATTGGGTGGCGACGACCAGGGCTGGACTGGGAACCAAAAGTGGCCCTGGAGTTTTTTTTCAAAGTGGCCCCATATTCCACTGAAGGAGCGAACACAGCACATGAGCCCAGCCCTTCTATGAGGGGATGGAGAGTATCCCCCCAAGACAATGTTGAATAACATTTGTCAAAATGTATTCATTTAAAGAATGTTTTAAACATATATGGATAAAAAAATGCATGTTTTAAATAAGTTTAAAACTTTGGGACTGGCTCTGAAGGGCAAACTCTTCATGAGGGGGCTCACTAGGTCAGCATGGAGGTCTAACTTGTCTTGGGTAATGCTTTGCTGTTTTTGGATCAGGGACACAGAAATACCAGTGGCCCTACAATAACATCACATGCCTCATGGGCACTGCGCTGTCTGTTTGCATCTCGTGAGCATTGCTTAGTCTTTGCAATGGCGATGGATGCACACTTTTGGCGTTGTGGGTGCTGCACTGTTACTGTGTTGCACGCAAAGGCGTCATAATCTGCCCACTTTCCACGGGCAGGCAATCAGGCCACTATAGCATTGGTGGGGTGCCTTGAACACTTCTGGGGAAGGCATCACTTGGGCCCGGTGGTATGTCTTTGATGCCCATGGCCACAGCATTATCCGGTACTGCCTGCTGATGCTGTCTCACGTGCACCCTGTTGACTGCTCCTGGAATGGGCCCACCGCTGGCTGGGGAAGGGGGGGGCAGTACCCACCCACATGCCTGCCCTCTTGAGTTGCTTACGGGGCATAGCCAGCCTTCCTAAATCCTAATCTTGGCCAAATCTACACACGCATCTGAAGCCTCCTCCTAGAACTTTCCCATACCTGGACTTTGGTCCTCGAGTGCGTTCCTACCACAAAGCGCTTTGCAGCCCTACAAATGGGAAAAGGCGCTATATAAATGACTACTACAGTCCAATATGAAGTCAAATCTATTATGTCCTGGGGGAGTGATGTGGCACTACACTGTACGTCTGTTGGGCTAGGTCTATATATAATGCCTAATTCTGACCGCACACCATTCCTTGAAACAGCAGGATCATTTGAAAGGATTAAAGCTTTCTTTTGAAATAGTTTCATGAAAATGTTGATTTAAAAATATAGAATTCTTTCAAGTAAAAGAAACTATAATTATTTACATAGGGGTAGATGGTCAGCGGGAAAGGTTTCTATCAATGTACAGTTCAAAGCTGGTTTGATATGTACAAAGCACAGATATGTGTAGGTCACAGTACCTAATGCTGCTTTGTTAAAAAAAATAAAAATGCCAAAAGTTAATTCATCTATTGACGTAAAGTGGAAAATTAATTATTACAAAATATTTCTGAACTGACCTTTGGGAGTTCTGCGCCAAATATCAAAACTGCCCACAAACCCCTCTCAATGTATTTCAAAATAAAAAGATGCATTTTCTAAGGTTTTTGAACTGCTTAATTTTTCGGCTCGAAAAGAGCAAGACAGCATAGAGTAAAGAAAGCATTAAGGATTATTTTGGGAAGGTTATCATTAATTAGGACGAAAGGTCCTTTAGAAAACAATGGGGACAAAACAGAAAAGCTACAATCGTTAGCCACCGGCACTTATAAGGCACAGGGATGTAATTTAGGGGTCGCCAGAAGTTGCAATTGTGACCTTTGAGGTCCACCTTGCGACCTGTAAAATAATGTTTTCAAAAAAGACAACTTGTTATTTTTTTTTTTTGTAATGCAAGCTCCTGGGCTGTGGCCAGCACCATGGGGCTCTTTACTTCTGGAGTGGCTGGCTTTCTTGTTTAGGCACTGACCCTAAATAAGAAAGAATAGGAATACCAAATAATGTGTCTTTCTGGAATTGTATACAATAATTGCTAGAATGAATCTAGGTTTATTTCAGGCACACGTCAGGGGGTGAGTCACTGATTTAGTCTTTCTTAAACACCTCAACTCAGCCTTTCATCCTTCTGAGGTCGATAAATGAGTACCAACACAGGTTGGGTGAAATTGGGTGTATATTCTTTCTATATAAAGCGCTTAAGCGTAAGTGCTATATAATAACACATCATTATCATTTGGTCATGGACGTCTGCTTGCATTCACAGTAATTTGGTAATATGGGCCCATACACACTGATCTTAACAATACTTATGGCGATCCATTCTTGAATGAAATGTACATCACATTATAGTGATATAACCATATTTTTCGTAGTGTCAATGCTATGAGATGCCACTTCCTGTTTTGTCAACGGGTGAAAGGTCGTGTTCCATCGCTTCCCGTGATATCACTTCGGGGTGGGTCAAATTACACCACTTCCTGTGATGTCATCAGGGGGTCAAGGGTCGTATGATGTCACTTCCACTCCCCCTGACATTTTGGTGAAATGACGTCCCTGATAAGGCACATGGGCAGGTAGTACAAGCTCCACATTTTCCTGAACAACTCAACCGCAGTGAAAAGTAATGTAAAACAGTTATTTCCCCCAAAGCTACCTTTCAGCCTCCATTTTGGAGTTTCAGTGGAACCCCCAATGTGCAGCAAGGGAAGTCTCTCTGCTTCAGAATACAGATGATTCCCTTGCAGCTCTGCTGTATATATTGTTGTTGTGCCATTCCCACTCCTCGTGACCATCAGTGGTGTGGGCGCGCTGTGATGACTATCTGTGATGAGCTGCTCGCTGCATCATTTTATACATTTTCCCAAGACCTACTTTACAACTTCCCAGGCTTAGAAACGTCTTTGAATATTAAAACAAGTAGTAAATGCATTAAATGTAAACAAAGATTTTAGAAATGCTTCGGTGTTCATGCTTTTCCATTCTGGTCTAAATGTGTTTTTGAAATTGCATTGGTTTTAAACCTTTAACATCAGGTGTGTGGTAAATTGCTCACCCACACTATCTAATGACCCCGCCTCGGTGTTGCACCTTTTGAAATTGGTGTGAGCTGAGCCGTCAGTGCTGTCTGATGCCCTTCCTTCCCCCTTCTTGGGCCTATCTTTCGGTTTGATCCCACTAATTGTATTCTTCCTGCTCATCGTTCTCTCTCCAAACTTCTCTTTGCAGCGTGTCCTTCTTCCTGGCATTTCATCCCACTTCTCGTCCACCTTGCTTTCCCTTCAGCTCGCTCACTGCCCCTCTCTCTGCCGCTCTCCATATGCCTTTCCTAAATGCATGAACCTTTCCTCTCCTGCGGCTCGCTCTCTGCCCCTCTCTCTGCCGCTCTCCATATGCCTTTCCTAAAGGCATGAACCTTTTCCTCTCCTGCGGCTCGCTCACTGCCCCTCTCTCTGCCGCTCTCCATATGCCTTTCCTAAATGCATGAACCTTTTCTTCTCCTGCGGCTCGCTCACTGCCCCTCTCTCTGCCGCTCTCCATATGCCTTTCCTAAATGCATGAACCTTTCCTCTCCTGTGGCTCGCTCACTGCCCCTCTCTCTGCCGCTCTCCATATGCCTTTCCTAAATGCATGAACCTTTTCTTCTCCTGCGGCTCGCTCACTGCCCCTCTCTTCTTCCTGCTCATCGTTCTCTCTCCAAATTTCTCTTTGCACCGTGTCCTTCTTCCTGGCATTTCATCCCACTTCTCATCCACCTTGCTTTCCCTTCAGCTTGCTCACTGCCCCTCTCTCTGCCGCTCTCCATATGCCTTTCCTAAATGCATGAACCTTTCCTCTCCTGCGGCTCGCTCACTGCCCCTCTCTCTGCCGCTCTCCATATGCCTTTCTTAAATGCATGTACCTTTCCTCTTCTGCGGCTCGCTCACTGCCCCTCTCTCTGCCGCTCTCCATATGCCTTTCCTAAATGCATGAACCTTTTCTTCTCCTGCGGCTCGCTCACTGTCCCTCTCTCTGCCGCTCTCCATATGCCTTTCCTAAATGCATGAACCTTTCCTCTCCTGCGGCTCGCTCACTGACCCTCTCTCTGCGCTCTCCATATGCCTTTCCTAAATGCATGAACCTTTCCTCTCCTGCGGCTCGCTCACTGCCCCTCTCTCTGCTGCTCTCAATATGCCTTTCCTAAATGCATGAACCTTTTCTTCTCCTGCGGCTCGCTCACTGCCCCTCTCTCTGCCGCTCTCCATATGCCTTTCCTAAATGCATGAACCTTTCCTCTCCTGCGGCTCGCTCACTGCTCCTCTCTCTGCCGCTCTCCATATGCCTTTCCTAAATGCATGAACCTTTCCTCTCCTGCGGCTCGCTCACCGCCCCTCTCTCTGCCGCTCTCCATATGCCTTTCCTAAATGCATGTACCTTTCCTCTCTTGCGGCTCGCTCACTGCCCCTCTCTCTGCCGCTCTCCATATGCCTTTCCTAAATGCATGAACCTTTCCTCTCCTGCGGCTCGCTCACTGTCCCTCTCTCTGCTGCTCTCCATATGCCTTTCCTAAATGCATGAACCTTTCCTCTCCTGCGGCTCGCTCACTGCCCCTCTCTCTGCCGCTCTCCATATGCCTTTCCTAAATGCATGTACCTTTCCTCTCCTGCGGCTCGCTCACTGCCCCTCTCTCTGCCGCTCTCCATATGCCTTTCCTAAATGCATGAACCTTTCCTCTCCTGCGGCTCGCTCACTGCCCCTCTCTCTGCACTCTCCCTGCCTCTCGTGCACGCCTCCACCGTTCCTCAACTGCATATAGGTGGAAGTGTGTGGGTGGTAGATTGGGTGATAATACTGGGTTTGACCGGGAGGGGTGCGGTAAGGGAAGAGAAGAGATAGATGGGGTAGGGTAGCAGCGAGGCAGAAAAAATTGCGGTGCTGGAATTTTGCTATGTGCTTACATGGCTCAGATTTTTTGTTAAGATGCCAGTCTTTCCAACTGAGTTGCAAAATACTGGTGTCCGCGCCCTGTGTGGTGAGCTGGGCGGCCGTGCCACTGATGGGTTTGTATCCTAGTTTGAGAAGAAGTATAGTGCACTTCAGCTAAAGATGTAAAATGCGTATTCTATAAAATGCCTAATATTGTGAGACTTTGTATTCAAATATAAGTTGCGATTGGCGGAGCTATATTTTCTAGCCAAGGTGTCCTCTTCTTGCAGCTTGCTCACCCCGCAGAGCCCAGGCCATTGGCGTTGTTGTAATTGCATTTGGCTGGCAAGGAGGCACTTTCATGCTGGGTCCAGCTTGGGTCAGCCATCCACCTCTATTCACAGCAGGCGCAGAATCTGGGCTCATAACACGAAGCACACAATCCCTCCCCCCAGAGAAAAAATTGCTGCTACGCCCGGTATCGATTTTGGCACGGCAGCCAACCCCGACCCCCCCATCCCATCCACCCGCCCACTGGCAGAGCGGCACCCCCACGCCCCAAGCAGCAATCTATCACGATCACTAGTCTGCACGCACCTGAACCTTAGTAATACTGCGGCCGGCAGTAGCTTGCAGCTCACACAGTCATCATTGTACATACCAATCGTCACTCAGAGCAGGAAGTCAGTGCACCTGCCGCTGTGTGCCTGTGCACAGCCCTGGCCGGCTGCACCTGCGCTGCGCAATGGGAATAATTAGCACACACCACGCAGTAGCTGGCTGCATCAGAGCAGGGCATGTGCATTTCGTGCCCCTCATTCGCAGGCGCGCGACCAGCCCAACCCGGGCCTTTGCAGCCAGCGGCAGACAGCTGCAACAATTTACAGTGAACCACCCAGGCTGGTTGATTGGCCTCGATTGACGTTTTCGTTATCTTTATGTATACTTCCGCGGCGGCGCTAAGCAAAGAGGCCCTGTGCCCCGAGGCCCACCGGGGAGTGGCCCGGTGTCCCGGTGGGGCAGTCCAGCCCTGGCGACGATTAGCTATAGGTGCTGCTGTGATGTGGTTGGTCTTGGCTGGAGGACGTCACTGGTCAGCCTCGTGGGTTGGGCTGGGCCTGGCAGGTCAGCTGGGTTCATCCGGGCGGTGTTGTTGTACCACTGTGGCCAGTGTCAGAGATGAATGCCTTTTCCTGACTTCTTTGCCCTAGGCCATGCACACCGCAGTCATTCAGTCATTGCAATATTATCTTCTTTAGTAAATCTTCCAATAGGTTATTCTTCAGGTTAATGCAACACAGGAGGAATGCACCTTGAGAGGGGTTCGATGACGATTCATCAGTACACGGTTACCAGTGTCCTGTTGACCGGTTACCATAGGTCGTGGGGCTGGGTCTCAGGGCATGGGACAGACGGTACATGTCCTCCTGTTTTGTTAGAAGTCGTTATGAATGTGTTGCTATAATGTTGCCATAATATTGGGAGTCCTAAGGTGATCCGGTGGGTTGTGGGGTTTAAGAGGGGGCGCCTCTGGATTTGTGTATTCAGGCGGAGGTTTACTGCTAGGCTGTAAATAATGCAGGTGGCGGGCCGTGGCCTTGGGTGCTGCAGAGGGAACTACAAATCTTTGAAGCGGCTCCAGCCTAGATGGGGGAGGTAGAGTAGCACAGCGCTGGCCTCTGCTCTCTCGTCTGGCAGGCTTTGCAGGGAGGGAGGGGGAATGGCCTTGCTCATATTCACAAAGGTATTTTCCTCGTGTGTTGCCGACCAGAGGTGAAAGCATCATAAACATTTGAATACTATACAATACTCATTGAATCATTCCAAGGCTTACATTTTTAACTTTGCTAAATGCCTCTCAAATATAGCCAACCCGAGCACATTATTTGTACACTATGTTTTAACAACTACAACATTTTGTTATATGCATATATATTTACAGTAAGTGAGGTAGCAATAAGGTTGGTGGAGCACATAGAAAACGACTCGCCACCGTACGTGACGGTAGTGGCACATAAGGGGCTTGGACATACACACGTGAAGGGTGCATTCTCGCGCGTCCTTCACATGAGCCCTCAGTATGGTTGTGTTCGTCTTTCTTTGCACTCTAGCAGCATTAGTTTGGTTATGGCGCGGGACCGTGGGGTGTAAACATTTCAATGATACGCATAACAAATAACCCCCCCAGGACGCTTCTACTATTTGCACATAACTGCAGTGGTGTGGGTGCTTCATTGTTAATGCCATGTGAACATGTATTCTGCCATATCTGTACATTTTACAGGTTTTCTTAATCCAAGAGGTTTGTGGAGAAAATACGCCCATTGCAGGTAGTTTTAGCATCAGTATTTGGGAACTTCTGCTTTTATCTGATGGTCATTTTACAGTTCTTTTTCCACCCGGCTCTGCTGGCCGGGTCATGTTGGAAGCAGTGATACACTGCGGAAGGTGAAATGTTACAGTGTTGGTATCTTACACTAGCTCATGTCCGTCTTGTTCGTGGGAACGGGCACACAGCGGATCTGCCATGGAGCTGCGGCCACAGGGATAATTGAAACTCTCCAAAGGTGGGGGCCGCGCTACAGTGCGCCGAGCTCACACCATCTTAATCAGACAACATGGTTTCTGAGGCCTAGCTAAATTTAATACGTTTGGGCAATGTCTTCAGCAGGTAAGCCATCCACCACCTGGGCCCTGGTGGTAAGGAGGGGGCGCCCGATGAGCCATGGCCCTCACCTAGGGAGGGAATGTAGGCAAGGGGGGTCTTTTGGACCAATCCTCCCTCCCACCCCTCGCCTCAAAAAAGTGTCCCACCCCGTGCCTCAAAAAAGTAGCCCTCAAACAATCCTCCGTGAATCGCGTCAATTCATGACTTTGCAGAAAAGTGAAGGTTTCTGTGTCTATTACATTACAACACAACTCATAAAATAACATAAATTTGCATACAGTTCTGTGACAGAGTCCACAGCACCGAAGCACAGGAGTGGCATAAACACGACCTTTCACCCCTTGACAAAACAGGAAGTGGCATCAAATAGCATTGTTCCTAAGTACACTATGAAAAATATGGTTATTATTTCCCTAATGTGATATACATTTCATACAACAATGATCACCATATGTACCATTAATATCTGTGTGTATAGATCCATATTGTCAAATTACTGTGAATGCAAGCAGACGTCCAAGGCCAAATGATAATATGCTATTATATAGCACTTACGCTTAAGCTCTTTTTTATAGAACAAATATGCATACAATATCACCCAACCTGTGTTGGTACACATTAATCGACCTCAGAAGGAGGAAAGGCTGAGATGGTTCGAACATGCAACCTGCAAATCACACACACATTGCAGCAGCGAGCGCTCAACCCACTGAGCTATCATATCGGCTATAGTAAAATGAGCAATTATTCATAAAACTGGTAACTGAGATATAACAGCAGACCAGTTAAGTTCATCTGCACGTCTGGTGCAAATGTGGCCGCATGTCAAGCCTGCGTGCATATACTTTTCAGGCTTAAGAGGTTGGCAAAATAGGGAAAGCAGCGCACTCGTAGGGTTCAACCATGCCCGGTGTATTCAAGTATATACTGTCAAAAACACGCACGCACAATCATAGAAAAGGCAAAAACATATTTAAGAAATTGACGAAATGACACTGGGCACCGAGAAGAAACATTGTGTCCTGGTTTAACACATCTCCCTCTGTTCAGCCTGCACACTGCCTATTACCGCTGGAAACTAACATGGAATGCATTGAACATAAACCGCAAAGAGCCTATGGTCAAATATTTCTACAATGTACACAAGCTTAAGTGCCCGAGGACAACGAGATGGAATGTCTTCTGATGATCGTAACAGAGACAACGGCAGAAAAAACATGCTATTACTGCAACCTGCCAGTCATTCTATGCCTCTTGGTTGGAGTCTCAGAAGCGGACACATACATCTTTCCTGGCCCACACTGCCTTGCAGGTGCGTGTCTGGGCCCACACAAGGGCTAGTCCCTGCATACTAAAGACACAAGGATGGCCTCCCTCTCAACTGATCAGAATCCCTACTATGTTTGTGTGGCATTCTGGTACTCCTAGCCCCTTGTTTACATACAGTAGGAACATTAAAATGCCACGTTCCAGGTCTGCATACGTCGCAATGTGATGCTGTGTTGCCAGATTAACCCATATGAGGCAGGTGAAGCCCACCCAGTCCTGTATTTTCCGTTACATTCCAGGACTTGCAAACTTTTTTGATTAAAAAAAAAAGACGTACATTATAAAAATGCTAAAACAAGCACAGGGTTGTTCACTCGCCTGACACGGAAACAGGCAATTGAGAGCTCTGGCACAGTGTCCCTTAAATGCCACACACTGCCTTGAACCAACGACTTGCCCTTTAACACTGGACGGGTTACCGAATCCCCTGCGCCCGCGGGAGCAGGCACAGCATCCAGACGCACTGATGGATTACGGTGAGGGTGGGCGGGTTCCGCTTCCAGGGTTCCAGAAGCCCTCTCTGTTTGGCTGCACCTACAGACGTATTGGCGCACTAATTGGACACTTCACCACTGGCTTTATACATAGCTCAATTACTTATCCAAAGCTACACGTAACGTCATGGTTTGTCATTTTTTGTGAATTATATAATCTGGTGCATTATATTCCAGCATTGACCGCCAAAGGGTCTCTTCTCAGTGTACAGTACACTAAATCGACCACATAGGCATGGCATGGACTAGAAACATAGGTACACGCAAAGTGCCTCCAAATAACAAATGAATATCGACTCCTGAACTGGGGTCAAGAACCCACCAGTAGAGGGGTCAGAATAACTAAAATAAAAGGCAAATTGAAATAAAACATGCACGTGATTTGCTTTGAAATTGATTCACGCCAGAATATTATTTGTGAGCCAAATTCCTAAAATTAATATCACGACAAATGAAAGGCTCTCCAACCATCCCATTAAGAAGACTGAGCTCCCGGGAAGCACTGAGGGGTCTACAATCTTTGGCTCTCCAGATGTTTTGTAGTACAAATAATTTCCATGCGCTGAAGTCAACATGGTCAATGGTGAGGGGTCCTGTTGTCTGACATACCTGGAGAGTGGCAGGTTGCAGACCCTGCGGGGCCATGTGAAGAATTAGCCCACTCCTGTTGTTGGTATTGCGTGTCCCATGTTTTCTGCCAGTGATTTCAAAGTGTTGACTGCTATTGGCTGGCTGCAATTTTGCCATTGCCCTAAACACTGTGTGGGTACTGAGAAGAAAGCAGCTAGGCACTGCAGCAACTTGTGGTGCTGGCGGCGTGCGGCGGAGGGGCGAGCATAGTAAGTGTCTGTTACAAATCAATGAGAGGGAGCAGCCCCGCCCAGTCTTCCACTCCCTCCAAGTGTTTTGCAACATTGACCGCTGCTGGCAGCATGGTGTCGCGGGCAGCAAAGGATCTGTATGTTTCTTACAGATCCTTTGCAACTTGAGGCCCTGGGGGCCGGTTCCTGCCCAGGCGTGGACTTCAGGTACCGACCCCCAGGGCCTCGTCATGATTTCAGCCCAGCCACGGACCGAATTGTGTTTCTCTCCCCACCTTCCGATGGTCAGCGTCATTTTGCGGTTGTAAGGTATGGGGGCTGGCAACCATGTCAGAGGTAACAACATTGCAAACGTTATACTGTCAACCTCTGGAGGACTGCTAAATGCATCCCCTAGATCTAGAATGGTTACATTTGCAATGTCCAAATGCAGTCATGATACTGATGTCTCTTCTTATCTCCCCCTGGCATGCAGGCAGCATGGTACATTTTCTCTGTGAGGCATGCCACAGGAGGATGAAAACAACAGAGACAATATACTATTTGACAACCCTTTCAACAGTGGATGGACAAATTCACTTTACTGTTGAGGCTAAACGTTCAAATGGAATTCTTTGGAAGACAAGAGACACAAATAGTGGCTGAACCCTCACTCTTATCTGAACAGTCAGATAAGCAACCAATCAGGTTGCTTGGAATGCTGGCTGAAGTTTCTGGTAATTTCCTGCGTTCCAAGGAAGCTGTTGCCTGCTCTTGCACTCCAAGCTCACCCGGGCCTCACTGTATTCCCCAGGTATCCTTTATTTCTTCTCCCAAACCCTCTCCAACTCAAACCACACCTCACTCCATCTAGCCTCATGACCACCCTTAACCAACACTTCACCTCCTTCAAAACACCTGGCCTCCATCAGCATCTTCTTCAAGGATTCAGGCTAGCCATAGACAGGGACTCTGCATGATGCTACACTTTTTGATTTAATAGCAACTAGCTTGTTTGTAAAATGAGAAATTACTCCGTCATTCTTTATGCAGAAGATCTTTTGGTCCTCATCCCTGACCCAGTTTCCTTGAACTCTCATCTCTGTGAGATTTTAAACAATTTTGGCACAGTATCCAACTATAAAGAGAATATATGTAAGACTGTAATATTTACTTGTGCCACCAATTTGCCAAAACCATAGCTATAGGTGAGACAGAAAGCAAACGGGATAGAAGATGCAGAATACCTCATTGTCATGGCAATTGAAAACGCTTGGAGGATGAAAATACTGGAGTACTGTTTGTTATTTTTCTGTGTTCTGCGGCTGTATTTACCACCAGGATACGGCCAAACTTCTGATGAGGCCCATTGTTTCATATGTCAGCATAAGCCTCTCGAAAACTGAACAAGCCTACTAACAAGCAGAAAAAGAGAGTCTTGTTGTAGTGTGGGCTTGTGAACAGTTTTATCTTTTTCTATATGTAAAATCCTTCACGATTATTACTGACCACCAGGCCTTACTTTTCCTCTATGGGAACCCCCCAGCTAGGTAGGGCGTACGCCTACAGGATTACGCATTTAACATCATACACTGACCAGGGAAAGAGGACAACCCAGCTGACTTCCTATCAAGATACCCACAACAATCAGCGATACCCAAGCCACTGGTGGCTGATCGATATATACACTACATTGTCACAGAAGTGACACCCAGGGGGTTGGATCAGCTGCAAATGGTGAAGGCGATGGAACGGAACAAAGAACTTCAAGTAGTGGGAGAGTGTCTAAGGTCGGGAAAATGGAGAGGTGCCTAGAAGATCACAGAAAGTGAATCTCCGGATTCCCAAAAGACATTAGAAACTGCTATTTTCAAGGATGAACTTTCCAAATAACAAAACACAAGAGGGACTACTACTCAAATTAAACAAGCTTGTCTTAGAAATAGCCATGAGGCAACTGGTCTTAGAAATAGCTCATGAGGGACACAGGGGAATAGTGTCCACCAAGAGGCTACTGAGGCAGATGGTATGGTTTCCGAGCCTAGCCCGTCAAGTAGAAGTATTACTAAAGGGGTGCCCGACATGCTGCCTCCTAACGCCTGCAACACAACCTGAGCCTTTGCAAATGACAGAACTAACCGAGGGGGTATGGGACAAGATTGCAGTTTACATTTTTGGTCCCAATACGTGCTGGTGGTCCTAGATGTGCTGGTGTTCTCTGACGTTCAACTGGTAGGATCCATGGCATCACATAAAGTTATCCCGGCTCTGGACAAGATGCCTATTGCTTATGGCATAGCCAGAGTACTCAAGTCAGACAACGGGCCCCCGTTCACAAACCAGGACTTCAGAACATTCGTCAAATACATGGGGTTTGAACACCAGAGAGTGACTCACCTTTGGCTGCAAGCCAACGGCACATTGGAAAGGTGCATGGCTTGAAAAGGAATTTGCCGATAGCACATCTTATAGGCAAGCCATATGAACAAACACTCTATCAACTGCTCAGGGACTACTGGAGTACGCCACACAGCACCACAGGGAAATGTCCTTCGGAGATCGTGTTTGGAAGAAAAGTGAGAACTAGGATACTCAAGCACAAAAAGATATGGAAGTACGCACTCAATATTCTTATATTAACAGGTTTAAAAGCAATTATTCAATTGAGTTTAAGGTGCGACTGCTAAAGTTATCCCTGGCTAAAGGGATAAAGTAACAAACAGGAATAGGAGGTGTGTCATCTGAAGTTAATCAGACAAATCGCAGTACACTCAATAACTCAATAGAGGGGTAAAAGAGGATCACTCAATGAATGTTTAAAGACACAATTAACTAGCCGTTTCTGGTGTAGTCAACAGTATCACTGATTTAATTAATGATATCCGAGTTCAGAATGCAATGAAATATAATAACTCATACAAAACATAACCATTGTTCATATTTTACATAATGTAACACAATATCGTAACAGTTCATCTGATGGATTTGTACAGATTATGTTGTTTTCAAATAACGTATCAAATTCACATAAACAAACATCTAATGATTTTTTCAGGTTAAGGAAAACCTCTGGAGTTGATTTCAGTCCAATCTACTAATGTCTTTCAAAGATGGTCCTGAACCGTGTGGGGTTCTGTTGAAAGCTGTACTGTCACTACGCGTTTCGAGTGTATAACTCTTCTTCAGGTGTGAAGAACTCAATTAAGTATCTGAAAGTAAAGGAACAAGGTTCTTAAGTTTATTTCTATAGTCGTAAAAAAGAAGCCTAAGGGACTGCTGCATTGTGTGATAGTAAATATCAGCTACGTGGCTGGAAAGGAGGTTGCCACTGGCCTTTTGTTCCTATAAAAGGAGGTGCATAACAATTAAAGAGATAATATCACTGGCTGAAAGTTGAACCAATCGGGGGTCTGTGTTCTGGACGGCTGTCTGGTGATCTACCTGTCGACGTAAAGATAATTTGTGAATGGGAATTAAATTCCACATGTCCCTAGTGGTAAGGTCAGAGATATAGAGACTACAATCTGTCTATAGATGAATTTGAGAACACTTACTTATGTTTTAGAGAGATCTCAAATACTGATGTGGTCTGAATAGATATAATGCCTTCTCCCGGTCCCTGTAAAGGGAACAGTAGAATTCACTAACAGCGTTCTAAAGTGATCCCAAAAATATATTCTGCTTCATTCTCCTCAAAAGGAATAGTAACATACCTCTATCATATCATTAAACCAGGTTTAGCAACAAACAAGCAGTCTCCCGTCCCGCGATTGCCATATAATATGGAAATCACGTGACTTGTGTGAGTGCTGACACGGGCTGCTCCGGTCACATGATCGCGAGTAATTGTGTTCGTCAACATAGGCTTGATCTACTGAAGGAAGCTATATTGGTACCTGTAATGTGGTTATAACTGCAGAAACGGTAACGGGGGGTTCAATGAACCAAAGTAGAGATGGTATCATAAAAGTAATGTTAAGGATCAACCGTGTCATCGGCTGGTGTTAGAGGACATAAATGAGGACTGGAAACATTCCATCTCACAGTCTTTACATATAGTCCTGAATGCTAACTGGGCAGAACTAAGTCCACTGTTTTAACTGAGTATCAGATCTCGCAGATTGAGCAATAAAGCAGTTGTAAGACAATGATTTCCATTGTATCTAGAACGTGTCCATTGATCACAAATCAATATTAAATATAGTTGTACAGTCAAATATGCTCAACAATTAACTGAATGTGGACCACCAAAAGAACATCTGTTCCGTAGAATTAATTGTTACAGAAATAACAACAGACATTGCACAAATCGCATAATGATTTTAATGATATCCAGTACAATAAGTAATGATTTAGGTCCAAATGATTATCGCCATATGCAATTGAGTACATACACTGTAATTTAGGTCTCAACATCCTTGATGTACCACGATAATACAAATTCACCTTATTACAATTGCGTTAAATAGCAATACTAATATGTTACTTATTAGTGTTGTCATTAGGGTTACTGTATGGTAGTGGGTCACTCTATCAAGGGGTTATTGGAATATGTTCATGACTGATAGGAAACATTTGGATATAATGTCATCTCAATTGTAAAGGAACTAAAGAAATCAAGATAAATCATACTCTGTGTACATTCCTGTGGGTGGCAGTGCTTCCAGATGGCCAATCCAGATCATTTCCTTCTGAATTAATGATTTGACTAAATCACCTCCCCTACGTGGTTGTTTCAATTGTTCCAAAATCACAAATTGCCTTTGTGATACAGTGTGGCTAAATTCCTTAAAATGTTGGGCTACTGGAGATCTTTCAGAGACAGTACAGATGTTGGACTTGTGTTCTGTCCAACAACACTTTTTTGCTTTCCTTGTGGTGATACTTATATAGTAGATGCTGCAGGGGCATCTGATTCCATATACCACATTTACCGAATCACAGGTTGAAGTGTGTTTTAGTAGTATCGGTTTCCCTGTGTACGGATGATTTAAAGACTGCCCTTTTATACTATTGTTGCAATGTTGGCAGTTCATGCATGGTAATGTTCCTCCATAGGGTGGTGGTTTAGTTTTAGTGACACTGATATCTGCTCTTACCACTAAATCTCTGAGGGATAGACTTTTTTTGTAGGCAAAGGTAGGTCCAGAAGGGAATACGTTCACTAAGGTAGGATCAAGATGTCGAATATTCCAATTAGATTTGAGAATGCGTTTGATTTGAGGACTTTGATTTGAATAAGTAGTCACATATACAAGTTCTGGAGAAGTGTCTTTTTCCTTTTGTAATAGACTATGCATCTGTGGGATTTCATTGGGCCTCATTATAAGTTTGCCGGTCCGGTAACTACGGTACCGGTAAGCTTGCTGGTACTGTGGTTACAGGACCGGCAAACTACGATGTCTGACCTCGGGTGACTGTCAGCCCGGCAGGTCTGACCAGTCAATGCGGAACGGCACCCACAAGCAGACCTACCCGGTAGCGATGGCACCGTTATTGGCGGTGCTGGCTCTACCAGCCTCCCCATTCCCTTTGAGCCCTATGGGGCTGAAAGGGAATGGGGAGTAATAAATACCAAAACCCAGCAATGGGTAATTACAGGTCTGATGGGGACGGAATACCCCGGTAATCGCCCATTGCCAGGTGCCTGAAAAAAACCTGACTCCGGCGGCAGCTGTGCCGGTAATTACTGGCACGGCTACCGCCATAGTCATAATGAGGCCCATTGACTTTCTGCACAGCTTTCTGAATGATATTTGTGGAATAACCTCTCTTTTGGAAAGTGTTAGATAGTTCACAGGATTTTTCAACAAACTGCTGATTGTCCAAGATAATCATAATCAGTTGATATATTAGAAATTGGCTAAATGGAATGCTTTCAATGGTGGTGTTGGTTGAAAACTTGAAGTCAATAAAATGTTGTTCTTGTCTGTAGGGTTAGACTAAATTGTGGTTTTTAAATTGCCGTCTTGGATGTAAATTTCAACATCAAGAAATTCAAGTCTGGAAAGACTTTCTTTTTTGGTAAACTTGATGCTGGTAGTTATTTAATTCACATACATGGTGAATTCCTCAAGTTCTTGTGTAGTCCGTGTCCAAATAACAAACATATCTGCAATGTAACAGAAATAGCATTTCAAGTGTTTCATCCAGTAGTCGTTGGTGAAGATATGTTCATGTTCCAAATGTGCCATGTAGGTATTGGCATAGCTAGGTGCCATTGAAGCGTCCATTGAAGTTCCTGCTATTTGGATGAAATAGCGATCTTCAAATCTGAAGAAGTTGTTATTCAGAACAATAGTTAATATCTTCAAGACAAAGGTCTTATCTGCACAACATTCTAATGATGACAACAGTAGCCATTCTGCTGTGTCAATTCCATACTGGTGATTAATGTTAGTGTATAAACTGGTGACATCCATCGTGAGCAGGATGTTTTCTCTGCTTGAAATTGAAGGTCATTGATTCTCAACAAAAAGTCATTAGTATCTTTGAGGTAAGATTTGGTTTTCTGAACCAATGGCTGAATAACAAGATCAATGTAGTTGGCTAACGGTTCCAGTAAACTGTTGGTAGCCACAATTATTGAGCCTGCAGGGGGATTGCTGAAATTTGTATGAATTTTGGGTAAAATGTACAAGACTGGCACTATGAGGTGAGTATTGGTTAAGTATGCCTTAGTGTTGAAATTAATAAATTCATTGCTCTCAGCTTATTCAAGTACTTGCTGGATAAGTGACTTTACTTGCTCATTTGGGTCATAGTCAACTTGCATATAGGTGTCTATATCACGTAGCTGGTTTTCAATTTCCTGCTTATATTTGTCAAGATCCATAATCATAGAGTGCCACCTTTGTAAACCAGTTTAAGTATAATCTCTGGGTTGATCCATAGTTGGTTGAGTGCCTGCTGTTGTCGATGTGTGAAGTTACCTCTCAGATTCATCTTAAAGTAAATTCTTTTAAGATCATTCAATACGTATCTCTGAAAAAAATCAAAAGTTGGATTCTGTGATGGAGGCATGAATTTACTTTTAGGATGTAATTCCACGTATTCAATATCTTCAATTTGTTCCTCTTCTAGTCTTTCAAAAAACAGCTTAAGTTTCCTCTTTCTAAATAGATGAAAAAATTAGATCTTTTCTTTGAGTAAGCGGCTGTTGTAATGTGGAACAAATGTAAGTCCCTTCTGTAATGTCTTCTTCTGTAACTTGGTCAGACGATAAGATGAAATATTGACAACTAAATCCGCTTCGGAGGGAGTTGTACCTTCCTGTACAGGTTTTTTGTTCTTACTTTTTCTTGTAATTTGTCTCTTTCTAAAAAAGAGATTTCAGTGGTGATACCTCTGAGTGTTTCGGTGGTGCCGCTTACTAACAATGGTCCTGGTCTCTCTTCCTGTTTGTTGTCTGGGTTAGTGGAGGGTTGTTCTGCTTCAACTTCTGCACCGGAAACGTCTGAAGAGGATGTCACTGAATAGGGTTTACAAGGTAATCTTGCGAAAATAGGGTTGGATGCTCTTGATTGATTATCTCTTTGGTGGTAGTGTTACTTTCAGGAATACACGATATCCAGTTTGTAGTCGAGAGTATCTCTTCTAAATTTCCTTATTTTTTTACTGAATCTCTCATGTATAACTGTCCAATTTTTTATTGATATCCTCTGATATAGATGTTAATATGTCTTTTGATCGAATTGGTATATTAGAGGACTTGATTAGTTCTATATCTGAATCAATAGAGTGTAAGGATTGTGCTAATTCTTCTATCGTTAACAGAATCAAGTCCAGAGAACATTTATTGAGAATCAGTCTCCATCTTTTCACAAACTCAGGTATCCGTTGGGCACAATGGTAAGTTGAAAGTGTTGTGGCATGTAGGCCTTGGCTGATTTCTCTCCTGATCAGACATTCAAGCTGATTGACAAGTTCCCCAGGCTTGTTTTACTTATTGTAGTTCTTCTCCTGTAGTTTTGATTAATTTTAAGATACGTACCGCTTGGCATAAAGTAGTCTGCCTGCTCTATTTGTAGTAAGTGCTTCAATGCGCGAAAAGGACATTATTAATTATATTAAATTAAATGGTTGGGTGTGCAGCCCCTCTGAGAACTAAAATACTGCACATCCCAAAGTCGTCAGAGGAATGCAGAGAAGATGAAGACCTGAGGAAGAAAGTTGAGGAAGCGGTGCATCCTCAGAGACTTATTAAATTAATGGGGTGAGGAAATGAATGATAGGAATAAAAATAAAAAAGAGGGAGGTCGTAGTGTCCTGAGCACTCTAGTGGTGGAGAGGGGTGGAGGCCCAGGACAAAGAGGAAGGGGAGGAAGTGACAAGCGGTGTTAGGCAGAATCCTGTGCAGTTCCCTTAGGGAGCACTACAGAAGATTAAGACTACAGGTATATGCAATACATCCCCTTTGGTATCAGTCTGTACCACAAAGATTTAGTTGGTAGCTGTGGCTAAGCAGTCAGACTTATCTCAAGAGGGAGATGAGCAGTGTTCAGGGTTTACACATTAGGACTACAATACTATGTAACAAGGAAACACTGGCTTTGGTCTGTATCAAAAATAATATATATATTTATTTTACTCACTCTGATGTTCACACACAAATCACTATTATAAAAGCAAGTTAAATCAGTCAAGAAAAGTAAACACAACTCCCTATTTAAATTGTAGACAAGTTTGAACAAGAGTGAAAACTGAGCAAAAGGGCACAGTGAAAACCAAGCAGAAATGGCACTTTAACAATTTCTCAAAAGGGAGGGAAAGGACACGTTATACAGGGTTATACTCTTAAACACACCAGCAACACTTCCCAAGAAGATTGTGAACAAGTTAGTCAAGGCAGTACTTTAAGGTGGTTATAAGAGTTAGGTGCACCAACACATTTCTAGGTGAGAATCAATCTAGAGAAGTCAGTTGTAACAGATTTAGCCAGAGTTAATAGGCCTGTGCCAGAGTCAGTGGTACAGGGCAATGTGCCCAGGATCAAAATGTTCTAGTAGCTGCAGTCAAGTCTTTGGTTAACAATTTGAAAAGGCAGTTGCAGAAGGTGAAAGATAGTGTTGGATGAAAGGTCGGCCAACCCAGTAGGTAAAACAAGGATTTAAAACACCTTTAGCAGTACCCAACGAAACTGGAAGCCTGGCGGAACAATGTACCTTGAAAGTGGAAGTGGCTCCTGCGGTGGCGGTAGTTCCTGGCAGTTCCTGCAGTTTGGTAGATCCAGCAGAAGAAGAGAAGCTCTCGTCGTGGAGGAAGGTTCGAGTTACTGCGCTGCCCAGGGAGGAAACCAGCCGCGGTGCTGCCAAAACGAATAAAAGGTTTGCTCCTTTAAATCACGGTCCGGGTGGGCGGGTGCCTGGCTATCGGTCTCCTAGTGCTTGGCACTGGCGATTCGACCAAGGCTGGTCTGGGAAGGCGATTGGCGAACTGGTTGGCCCCACCAGCTCAAGGGAAGAGGACTCTTTCAGCAGAAGATCTTCTCAAGTCGTCATAGAAAAGTGGTGAGGATCTGCAGCAGGGCTTCACCGGTGGTTCAGTCGTTGCAGATGTCTTCAGCTTCTCTCCTCTTTAGTTTCTTAGTTGCAGTGGCAACGTCTTGTCCTCCAGTCCTCAGGACCCTGCTTTTATGCAGCAAGACCCCCATTCATACAGCCTAGCTGTCACTCACACAGTGGGGTGGCTCTCCTGGAGGGAGAACCCCCAGCCTATCATGGCGAGTGTGACTTGGGTTGTGTAGGCAACCCTGTCCAGATTGCCTATTCCGCCTCCCACACATCCTGTCTACCCCAGTGGCGCCGAGAGGGCTTCTGTGCAGAAGCCCGCCAAAAGGACGAACAAAGGATCCCCGACCTGGGTTAGGACTATAGAGAAAGACACAAGAAAGAAATTAAATCAAAGTTATGGCAGTAAAAATCTACCAGAGTAAAGTTAATTTTATAATAAACCAGCGGTATGTTAGAGGCTGTCAGTAAAAGTGGTAGCCTCGAACAATGGGAAAATCCCAGAGGAAAATATTTGTGGTCAAATATTTATGGTAGAAACCACTGCCACCAGCCAGAAACTTTTGAGAGAGGGACTTTACGGTAAAATGAACACCAGGAAACACCATTAACCCTTTGCAGTACTTCCATATTAAGATGGGTTTCACTGGTTTTGTTCATAAGGATTGACTAGTAAAGTCAATGGGGACTTTATATGCCCTGGGAGACAGTAGTCAGTCCCAGGGTATGAAGTCTATGTTTGGGGGTCGCTACAACACCCCTGTGATACGGCACGGAGGGTGCTGTGTACCACACATGTAAAAAGATGAGTCCTATCAGGGTGAGAAAAACCCCATAGAACATAAGCACACCAGATAGCCTAGAACACACACTAGCAATCTGCCTAAGAGTGGGAAAAAAGGGTCTCACTCTTTGCAGGACAACAAAATAAACCCCTCAAATCCAGCAAAGCTGCTAGGGGACTCTATAGGTAAGGGAAATTAGCCATAGAAGAGAATTCACCCTAAAAAGCGGTATGGGGAGTTTTTTGAAGGAAGGGGAAGAATAAAGATGTGTGTCTCTGATCGTCATCACTGTGTCTCCTTGTTTTGGGGAGACACTGCAGGGGAGGGCCATACTAGACTTTGTGGTGGTCCCACAGGAGCAGGCCATACAAGTATGCTATGATATGTCATTTATAATGTGCCTGTACACAAGTGTTTCTAGGTGTGACAAGACGATTGGGGAAGGCAGAAGGAGAACAGGACAAATGATCATACTTGGCCTTGTGACATTCAGATCATGCAAGTGTGACATTGTAACGTGCAGGGGGAAGGTAGAGGGGGAAGTGCCAGGGAGAGGGACTTTGCAATCAGGGTGGCATTGCTCTGAGTGAATGCAGCCAGGGCAGTGCAGTCAGAGCAGCGTGACTCTGGGTAAGTGCAAGGAGGCAGGGGGCTGTACAGGTTACAGTTACAACCAATAAGTGCGCTGTAGACCCTAAGGGAAGACTGATCATGGAGGAGCCTGGTACCCAGTGAGATTCAGGGGGTAGCCAAGCAATCAGTCGGCACAACAGACAGGTAGGTCAACTGGGGAGAGAAAGCAGAGAAGAAGAGGAATGTCTTCAGTAGCCTCCGGAACCTCAGGTGGTCCGGCTCAGGTTTGAGAGGGTCAGGGAGGGCATTCTAGAGGAAGGAACCTGCAGAGGAGAGAGATATACCCCAATCTCTGCCTGGAGAAGCGCCTGACCCTCAGGGAGTTGGAGGTAGCTGAGCGAAGGGCTTGAGAAGTAAGGTTTCTTGGAAGAGAGAGTTGGATGTAGTGTGGGCCACGGTCCTAGAAAGCCTTGTGGATAATGCAAAGGGCCTTGAACCTGACCCTTGCAGCCAGAGGGAGCCAGATTTCAGGGCTGGAGAGATACAGTCCCTAGGCTTGAGGCCAAGGACAAATCTCGCAGACCTGTTCTGGATTAGTTGCAGGGGGTGGAGAGTAGAGGAAGGCAGATTGAGAAAGAGGCTGTTGCAATAGTTCAGCCTAGAGAGAACCAGGGCTCTGGAGACAGTGAGCTTCTGGGGGAAAGTAAGAAAAAGAAGACAACCTATGAGAAGATGCAGCTGATAGTGGGCCTTCTTGGCAAGGCCTGTGATGTGAGGAGAGAAGGAGAGAGAGAAATCAAAGATGACTCCATGGTTTTTTGATTTGCAGGAAGGTGAAGGTAGAGGGCCCAAGGAGGGCGGCCAGAGTGAGATAGGGACTGAGGGAGCAGGGGGCCATCCCAATGAGAAGGATCCCTATTTTGCAGGCATTAAGACAGAGATCGTTGGAGGTGCACCAATCCTGAATCACTGATAGACAGGAATGAGCGAGAGAGGAGGCTGAGGGAAGCCTGAAAGAGAGCTAAGTGTGATCAGCATAAAACCGGACGTTAGAAGAGAAGGTAGAGATCAGGTGGGCCAAAGGGGCCAAGTAGATGTTGAAGAGCCAGTGACAGAGGTTAGAGCCCCGGAGAACACCATATGTGGAGACAGATGTGGTGAACAGAAGGACCCAAGTTGGACTTGGGACGGTCAGTTCAGGTGGAAGGAGGTCAAGCACTCCAAGGCCTGGCCTGTGATGCCCAGGCCCTCGCAGAGTCGATTGACCAGGATGGCGTGATTGACCATGTCAGAAACAGAGGAAAGTTCCAAGAGGATGAGGGCAGAAGGAAGGCTGGAGCCAAGATCAGAGAGCAGATCTTCACAGTGTTCAGGAGAGCAGTTTCCGTGCCTCTGGCTGCTCTGAAGCCAGACTGGTTGTCATGATGATAACTAACAGATTCAGTATGGAGAGTAAGCTGGGAGATGGCCAGCTTTTTGAGGAGTTTTCCCAGGAAAGGAGTGATAGAGATCAGGCGATAGTTTGCCGGACAGGTAGGGTCAACCAAAGAGTTTTTAAGTAGGGGTGCACAAGGGAGTGCTTGAGGAGAGAGGGGAAGCATCCAGTGGCAAAAGAGTGATTGCAGAAATCGGCCAAGGCTGGAGCGAGGGTGGCAATGTGGTCCTTGATAGTTCTGGAGGTGCAGGGGAGCACCTTTTTAGATAACACTTGCATAGATCGGACTTGTCTAGAAACATCGTCAGGTGTAATCAGAGAGAAAGAGGAGAAAGGAGGGGGAGTGGGAGAGGCGGCCAGAGGGGGGCGAGAAAGGTAAAGGTAGAGGGTGATGAGAGCGAGGACAGGATGTTCCAGGTTTTAGTGGTGAAGTGAGAAGTCAGAGCCATGCAGAGGGCCTGAGAGGTAACTGGAAAAGTGGAGACTTGCGTTTCAGGGTGGCGAGGACGGAGTCATACCCAGAGTTGCTTCAGACAGATTCTCATGACAGGGGCAAGGATGTCCAGACTGTTGGAGATATACAGATGCAGGTTATAGAGGGCTGTGTCAGAGTGTGAGTCAACCGCAAGAGTAGGAGGAGCACAGAAAGTAGAGGCAAAGGCATCCACTGACACATGCTTCACGGGCCGAATGATCGAGAAGGTAGGTGTCAGTGCTGGGGTGGGCTTTGCCTGAGGGACAGAGAATTACAGGTGAGAGGAAAACAGAAAGTGGTCAGTCCAAGAGAGAGGAGTGGTGAGAGGGTTAGAGAGGGGGATGTCTGAGGAGATGAGAACATCCAAGGTGTGTCCGGCAGAGTGTGTCAGACCACAGGAAAGAATGGAAAGAGAGAGAGTGTTGCAGAGGTTGCCGAAAAAAGCCCAGAGGAGGTATTAGATGCATCCAGAGGGATGCTGAGGTCCCTGAGGAGGAACAGTTGAGAGGTAGAGTCAAGGAGAGAGGAGGAGAGTTCTGCCCATTCTGACAGGAAGAGAGCAACTTGGCCAGGAGGCCTGTAGTTGGTGGCCACAGTCAGAGAGGGGCCTGGAGAGATAGAGAACCTGCAGACCATGCATTCAGAGGAAAAGTAGACCTGAATAGAAATGACAGAAGCAGGGACCCACTCCGGGATGATCAGGGCTACTCCACCTCTGGGTTGGTAGGATCTGGGCTGAGAGAGGATCTTGTAGCCATCAGGGAGGAGGGTGTCAAAACTCAGAGCTGGCATTGAACCATGTCTCTGTGAGAGCGGGAGATCCAGGTCCAGTTCTTCAAGGAGGTGGCAGATGTCAGAGAAGTGTTTAACAGCAGAGCAAGAGTTGAGAGTAGCGACATGGAGCAGGTTGCCACATTTGAAAGTCTTCCGGGGTGGGCTACAAGCTTGAGGCATACCCAGCGGAAGTGGTAGAGGGGCCTGAGAGTGGGCAGAGGCGAGGAGGTGGGATAGTACCCAGAGAGGAGGAAGGAGGTGCCATGTAGGCTACGGAAGCCAGAGAGGTGCTAGTAAGTGTAGCAGGAGAAGGAAGGAAGTTGATAAGACATGGGAGACGCTTGTCAAAAAGGAGGAGATTGGGCTGAGGGCCCTGGACCAAGATGGTGCCATTCAGATAGACATTAATTATGGCCTTGGAGGAGTGGAAGGAGGCCAAGAGGACATCCCACTGATTGCCACCAGTAATGGGAGAGGAAGAGGTAGGATACAGTACCAAGACCATATGAAGGGTACATAGGTCTGGTGAGGGAACAACAAAGAGGATATCAGTGAGAGTCTGTCTTGAGGATGTACTGATATAGGTATCAGTGATAGGGAGGTCTAGGGTGGAGATCAGCATGTCCCTCTTGAACTTCTTTCTTCCAATCTTAGTGAGTAAGATAGGAGATAGAGTAGCAGTTAGAGAAGATGGGAGAGACGGAAAGCACCATAGAGAGTGCAGGAAGAAGTATGAGGAGGGGGGAGTGAAAGAGAGAAGGAGAAACACAACCCAGCGCTGCATAACACAGGAAGCGCACAGGGGCGGGTGTAGCATAGTAGGGGACATAGAGGTGGGTGGACAGGATTCACACAGCAGTACAATGGTAGCCCAGTGGGGTGGGGACCCAGGGAGTGAGAGAGAGCCAATGGGGCAGAGTACAAAGTACCACAGTGACCACAAAGCACAAAACACCCAGATGCGACTTTCCTAAAAAGAGGGAAAAAGGGCTCGTTATGAACACAGCAGCAATGCACAACTACCCAGATGCAACTTTACTAAAAAGAGGGGAAAAGGACTAGTTGTAAACACAGCAGTGCAATGCGATTTTCCTAGGGAAAAAGAGGGATGGCTAACAAATACAATTAACAGAGGATGTGCAGTATGTGATATAGGATTCGTTTGAGGGGTTGGTCAGTATAGTGCAGTGGAGTAGTTGCTTCCCCCCCTGACTTCACTGCACCTACCTGGTTGGTAGCAGCAGGTTGACGGCTGCAGGCTTCTTGCTACCCCGGCTGACACCATCTGGAGCTGCTTCTGGGAGCCACCCTTTCCCTGTGGGTCTTTCGCCTAGAGGGTGCTGCCATGGCAGGGGCTGCCTACGGTGGATGTCTATTAGGACCAGATGGCCAATGGGCACACAGTGTGTGGGAAGGAGGGGGAAGGCCAGCAATCAGAAAGAGGAGACAAGGGGAGGGTGAGTAGAAAGTACACACGCTACGGCACCAAAGCAGTAATGGAGAAAAATATAATTTCAGTGCCTAAGGCAAGCACACACTCACCCCAGCACCGGAGGACCATAGTAGTGACGTCAAGGTCACCACATTAACCTCTGAGCGTCAGAGCGAGTCAGCCGGACACTGCCTTTCACTTCTTAACATTCCTGATAACTGCCCAGGACGGAACTAGGACGGAGGTTGCTTGTAACCTCTGCTAAACCCGATAACCTTGTGGTCTGTCTTCACAAACCATACATTTGCAGACATAGGGTCCGCTGTGATTTATTCCAGCATAGCTCTGCAACAGTTTTCATCAACAGTACAACAATTCTGGGTTGCCCTGTGAAGGGTAATCCAGTTCTCGAAACAGCGAAATCCTCACCTCTCTTGGAGTACTGCCAATAGCATAATGTAAATTGTAATGAGTGTATGCTTCCAGTCTGCTTTCTTTCATTGCTACCATTGACACATCTGAATGGTACTTGTGCATCCAGCTCAAACATTGAATGCCTGGTTGGTCCGCTGAATCTGCAGGTTACCTGGTGATCTCTGCAGCAGGCCCATTATACCAATGAGATATTTTAGCACACATTTTAGTGCAAAAGTTATATTTGAAGGCATCCTTTAAAAAAACGTGTCTCCTTGGGGGCTCATATTGGGCTGCGTGGGGAGACCCCTGACACCTTTATCTTCTGTGTTAATGCTGCAAATGTCCCCAAGGCCTCTCAGTCAGAATGTTTCTGACAATCCCCTTCTCTTACATTGAGCTTACCTTCCCCCCTCATCCATTCCTCCTCTTGCCTCCCTGTTGCCCTTCCTGTGACTACCATCCTGCAAAGCAACTTTGTATTTGTCATTAGATAAGGACCCCAGGCGCATGCTATCTTCCCATGTCCTGTCTGCCCTTTACTGACAGGCCCTCCCTGGTTGCTCACTTTACCCTTTTGGCTTTCTTTCTGGCAGGCCCTTCAAGCTCTCTATCGTTAGCCTCACCTGCTCTCTTCTGTTGTTCACTGTTCTAGCACCGACTTCACACAAGCGGGGCATTTCTTTTCCTGCCGGTCACTCCCAAACATTACATGGTCTTGCTCTTTACCTGTGTTATTGTCCTAGTGCTTCTATCCTGGCTCCATTTCATCTGTCCATACCCTGCTTTTTTTCTTACAGCAGAAAATACATGGTCTCAGATTTACACATGGTTTTCTTACTCCCCTGTGCGAAAGAGGGAGTCCAAGGGAAGGGAACCAGGGAGCCCACAATACAATAGGGGAGAAGAGACTAGGCCTGTCCTTCTGGGAGAGACCCCCAGGCTCATAGAATCAGGGAGCGCCTAGAGGATAGGGATGGGACCTCAAATAGCAGCAGCTCTGAGTCTGAGGGCGAATGGACTCAAGTGCAATGGAAAAAGAAGGCTGCCAAACTAAAAATAACTTTGGTAAAAGAACCCTTTAGACAAATAAAAGCCATTATAAACTTCATGACATTGTACCATAAGAATTCCAAGTACTCAGTATGGGAGCATCTGGAGCTGTATGACCAGATGTTGACGTCATTTGGCATTAGAAATAATCAGAATTCTATGGAGTTTGCCAAATGGACATTCTCCCCAGAATACTCCAGTTTCTTTGCTGGAGGATCAGAACCATTCAAGGTTGTCTACTTATAAGGCGGCCATCTTGAAGCACTTCTCCGTGCATAGAAACCCCCAGGAGGCTCGCAAGGCGGCCTACAACCTGCAGTGCAGAGAGGATCAGGCCCTGAGTGAACAGGAATTGAAGCAGGCATTTGCACAAACCACGAGGCAGGTGCGCACGAACAGTAGGGAGTTCATTAAAACCTATTTCCATGCACTCCCTAAGTACTGTATGACGCAGTTGGTTCCACAATGAAAGGACCCTGGACTGGGTAATAGAGGAAGCTACTCGGATCTATGAGGTCCAAAAACCAGTAGAAAATAAGAATCCCCCCAAAAGCCCCAAACAAACCAACACACCGGCTGCTGCCAAGGTGGCGGAGTAGAAGGTTAGCCCCATTTTGGACCCAGAAATGTGGGGGCTAAAAATACACCTCCCACTAACCAACTAAACCAGAGACAGATAAGATCCTCTGACCAGTCCCACCCAGGTGGTAGCCAGGCAGGGTACCCCACAAATGGGTCACCTGACTCTGCCACCTACATCAGCCCCAGGTACAAGGAGATAGACCCATCCTGAGGTATGTATGGACTCCCCCGGCCCAAGGGGGGATCCAATCAGGTGAAAACGGCCCCAGGAAACTTTCCTCCAAACTTCCCTCAGGAGGACCGTAATCTTCCACCCTCTAGTTTAAGTTTCTTTCCCAGGTACCCTCAAAACCCCAACATTCAAAACAACCCTCCTTTGTCTCCCTGCTTTTAGGAGTCTACACCACCAAATCAGGGTTAAGGAAGGCCAAGAATGGAGGGCTACCAGGGAAATCTTCCATATCAAGGCTAATCGGGGAGAAGGGACAGATACCCTTCCAGAGAGCAGCAATGATGTGACTCAAGAACCCCGTATCAGCCAGAGAGGGTGTCCCAACTGGAGCACCAGGTCCAAAACCTGACCCAAGAGCTGAGTCGCGTGTTGAGGGCTCAGCAGAATCCTCAGATGAACATGGCCACTCAGAACAGCTCGAACCCAGGGTCTGGCACCCCAGAACAATGAAGGGGAGAGAACGCTGACAACCAGTAGGTTCCAGAGGAGGAGGCTCGGGAGGAAGGGGGATGCAAAGCCCTAGAGGAAGCTTCCTTCCTCAACCGTGAACAGCCCCTAGAAATCTCTGAACCTGAACCCAAATCTCCTACCCCCGAAAAGCTGTAACCTAGGGAACAGAGGGTAAGTAGGAGAAACCAAGGGACAAAGAAGACCCATTTTGTGGAGGAGGTCAGCGTCCTCCAGTATGAAGGGGAAGAATCCTTGGAGGATTCTGGGAAGAAAGTCTTCTCTTTCAAGGATGGGGTGTTCCTCCCAAAGAAAAATGGGTCCCAAAAGACCATAACTCAGACTGGGTAGGTATGGGGACTGACCTAGAACCGCCCATCCCTGAACCCCAGAAATGTCATCCTGAGAGATCAGAATTGAATGAGGGATCCTCCCCCAAACCGGTTCAAGTGACTGTCTCCGGGAAAAGGGTGACATCACAGAATCAAGGGAAAAGGGGGATTACAAAAACTCACCAATCTCAGGATGCCAAATTTTCTTCAAAGCTTCCCAAACTCCGACACAAAAAACAGCCCAAGATTCCCCGGTGTCAAAGTCCAAAATAAAGAAGTTCATTGCCAAGTTGGCCCAAAATGTCCATTTCCTTTGCCCCCTAGAGGAGAAAGAAGGTAGGTTTTATGCACCCTTCCAGGTGCAAGGGCAGTGTGCAATTTCTGCACTGGTGGACACTGGATCCCAAGCCACTCTTCTGTCCAAAATGGCTTTTGAGCAACTTAATTCAGGAAGGGGGGGGAGTCATCAAATTCCCCTCACACCTCTTCCTGGACAACTCCAGAACTTCGATGGAAATTACATTCCTGTCGAGGGGACTGCAGATCTGGAGATCAAAATTGGGAAACACAAGGTGAAACATCTGGTTATAGTCATTACTCCAGAGGGGACCCCCTGTCGCTTAGGGAATTACCTCCTTTGGAGGTTGCCTCCACTAATAGCCTGCATGAACAAGGTCCTCTGGACTCAGGCTAACTGGCCAATAAAACTAAAACAGAGCACCAACTATGTAAGTCTAAATGGCACATGCCACATGGTTGAGCAGTAATCTGACAAAATTGAGTTCCATTTTAAGATCAAGTCCCCAACATCACTATCATTGTGGTAGGACAACAAACTGGTGATGGGAACCCTTCTCCATTCCTGAAAATCAACCTTCCTTCCAGTTCCAAGTGGCATTCCACACTGGAAGGAAATGCCCTCAAATGTTATACTGATACACAATTTGAAAACCCAAATACCATGATAAAAAGTGATGAGAAACCAGCTCAAAGCTTGGCTGATATTCAGAAAAAGGGTGAACAGCTTTTCCTCCCCATTCAGGTAAATGAGGGGAGGGAGCCTGTTCTCGCCAGAGTATGGCTTAATAATGGAAAAAGCTTCATCAGCTAACTGGTATTCAGGAAACTACCAAAAGATCAGACCATTCCCACATTTAAATTGATTGATAAGTGGGAAATGGGCCTGGAAACCCCCAATTCCAAACATCTCCTGCCGAGTAGGTGCATGCGAAAAATGTCCATTGGGGATAAAAGCATAGAGGATAATTGTTGGGTTGTGCGAGATGTCCCCTATGCATTCTACTTAGACAGTGACATTCTCAAATGGTTGGCAATTCATTTGGACCCCGTTAATTATAAAGTCTGGTCCCGTCTGGGCGGCAACCCCATGGGTTCTACAATCCGGAAAAGGCATTTCGGTCAGCTCAATTCTTACCATATGCCGTTGAAATTCAAATTGGAGAGGAGGTCACCATCCCAGGATGGACCCGACAATTCCCAGTCTTCCTAAAAATTAAGAGAGGACAGAAACTCCAAAACCCAGACGCTTATGTACATTTAAACCACCATCTCCAACAGCAGGGGTTGGGTTTGAACCTGACACCATTAGTTGACTTAGAACACAACACCATTCCAATAGGGGTGGGTAACAGCGACCCTAGGAGTATCACTCTGGCCGCAGACTCCTTTATTGGAATGGCGGTTGATGACCAACATTTCTCCATGGATTTAGGGAATGAAATCATAGGACCGATCCCCAATGACTGCTATGACTGTGACAATGACATACCGCCAGAAAAGATCTTTACCTGGCAAGGGGTTAATTTCTTGGTGTACTCTTCCTGCCCTTACAGGGGGGAAGAGGTGACCTGTGACATCAGGAAGGATGTGGTGATATTCCAGGTCCACAGGGACTGCCTCTCCTACCTGAAACCTCCTGTCCAAGACAATACCATAACCAGAGATCTTTCCACACAGCTGGAGATCCCGCGCAGATTGCAAAACCTGAGGTCTTTCTAGGCTTCAGACAGATGGTTGAGGAATGGGTCAACCTCACTGATGCCTGTGAGCCAGAGGAGCAAAAGCTGAAGCAGGTGTTTTTAGATTTTCAAGAAATGTTTGCTGTGGTTGCACCGAGATACATTCAACCTCTATACCCATGGACACTGGGATGACTCCGTATTCCTGAACCAATACCAGTTGTCTCTCGTGTCTATGGAGTCACTCACGGAAATCATCAAGAACCTAGAGTTATGTGGGATAATTCTTCCAGTCCACAGTACCTTTAACAATCCGGTACTGGAGATTCTAAAACCTAATGGCCAATGGAGACTATGCACAGACCTTAGGGAGCTGAACAAATGGGTCCACATGTCCCGATGGTGTCTTCCCTACATTGACCAGGGACTGGCCCAGATCCAGGGGTCAAAGGTGTACACCGCCATTGACCTGACCACCAGATACTGGACAGTACCCCGTAAGTAGGTAAGACAAGTACAAGCTGGCTTTCACCTTCGGAGGGCAGCAGTACACATGGACCCGAACTCCCTTTGGATATATTGGCCCTCATTACGACCTGGGCGCTAAGTACCGGTCATTACCGGCATGGCACAATTACTGTGTCCGTGCTGGCAATAGACCGCTAAAAGCGGCCCATTACGAGTTCACGGGCACGAGCTTTGTGCCATGCCGGTAATGACCTCACAGCCATGCTGTAAAACCCCGAAAAAACCCCTTTCCGGCACTGTCTGAAGTGGAAATAGCTCCTCCGGCATCCAAGCCTTCGGCATTAGCGGTCACTGCTAATAGTGGTGACCGTTAATAACCGGAACCGGAAGTAGCGTCATCGCACAGGAATGGGAAAGAGCACGGCGGCCATGTTTAAAAACACAATCCATTCCCATCCACCACAACCAGAAGTCATCTGACCCCCAGAACTCTTACACACCTCCACCACTACCTTTTCCATTTAACCATGCCAAAAGCTGTGAAGAAAATGGGAGATCGCCAGCGCAAGGAGCGCTTCTCCAGAGAGGAGCTGACAATGCTAGCTGAGACACTGCAGGAGCAATCAGATGAGGTCTTCTCAAACGAGATGTCCCGTACAGCACTGCAGGGCAAAAAGCAGATTTGGGCGGAGGTCAGCCAGAAAGTCAGCGCTGTTGGCACCACACCCCGCACACCAAAAGAATGCCGTAAGTGCTGGGATGACCTGCGTTTACGCGTACGCAGCATACTCTCCGCAAACCGCAACATGGGGATGGCGACAGGTGGAGGTGCGGAGTCCCCCATCAAATTACAACCGTGGGAGGAGATATGCGGCACCACCATAGGGGCAGAGTCAATTCACAGAGTCGGGGACATGGAGCGAGGAGCACCGTCATCGGCCGATGCAGGTAGGTGTCCCAAATTATACAATGCTAATACCACCACGATGATGTCCACCTGAACAGACAGTGCAATGATGTAGAGCAGGGTCCACCAGACACATGAGTACAAGACTGCCTACAGGAAATGCAGAGCATCACCTTGTCCACATGCTGAATGCACCCCATATGTGTAAGGCCAGACGCCTCCATTCATCACCCACCCAAAAGCCAAGCAACCTGTATGTCACTCCCCCAATGTCAATCATCTGCCATTCCATATGGATGCAGCCACCCCAATGTATGCCCGATTGCCGTAGACCCATCATTAACCCTCTCCCTCTCCTCTATTGGTCTCCCACAGGCACGCAATCAGACAGTGGTGATGAGGACAGCAGGGAGAAAGATGGCACACCACATAAGAAGGCCAGGGCCGAGGAGGGAAAACACTGCCTCTCCACTTCAAGGGGCATAGGCCAACCGGCACCACATCGGAAGGCCAAGACAACACCACAGGCCACAGCACCAATGTGCTCTACAGCCCCCACAACAGCCACCAGCACCCAAGTGGCAGCTGCAGAAGGGACTGCATTGGCTGCAAGCAGCACAGTGGCCGAGATAGCTGCCACAGCAGCAGTCTCTGTTGATGAGGAAGAGGATCAGCTGCATGTTACAACTCCCGCCACAGGCCCCCTGCATTCCGCACAACTGTCCCCATGCTTCATGCACGGGCTGTCTCCGGATCATTCATGGCCTGCAACTCCAAGCATCACGCCAACTGTGCCCAAGGAACATAGAAACCCCTCAAAGATCCACCGCAGCCCCAACCACCCAAGAGGGGATCCAGGACATTCAGAGGCGCCAGCGGGAGCTCACTGGCCTGTTTTCGCAGCACATAACTGAATGTGGGAGTGTAAGGGATGACATCCGGGAATGTATTGCATCTTTGAAATCAGCTATTGAGTCATCCTCGAAGGATATTTGTGCCGAATTGGCAGCAGTGCAGCAAGTCCTCTCTGAGATGGTGGCAGCAATGCAGGCCATGCGTCCACCACAGTTTTCTGAACAAGTAGGTACATCATCAACTGCTAGTTCAACCAGGACCAGCCCCGTGCTGAGGTCTGGCAGGACCCTGCGCAGATCGGACAGGGGGCACCTGGTGCTGGAAGAGGGGGAGGCCAGTAGGCACAGCCATGCATACTGGTTCCATGTGGACCACTGGTGCACGCTACTGTGTGGGGGAGGTGAGGAGGGAGAGGGTGTGTGGGGGAGTTGAGGGGGCAAGGGGGAGAGGGTGTGTGGGGTGAAGGGCTTGTTCACTTTGTCATAATTCTTCAATACACATTTTGGTAACTCATAATTCCCATGTGTGGACATTGCTTATTGCGTACGTGTGCTTTATTGGTGAACAGTCTACAGTGTCCATGTCCCTGACACACCCAGTGCCCCGAGTGCCATCTCCATGTCACTCCCCGTCCATGTGTGCTAGAAACATTGGTTGATCAGAGTCTGACGCATGTCACGTCCCTTCTGTGCATCGCTGCCTCCCTGAGGTGCTGCCCCATCGCCACCCTCCTCATCCTCATCGTCAGGTGGTTGCAGTTCAGCATCAGGGGGCAGGGGCACATTCCGTCTGATGCACATATTGTGTAGCATGACACATGCCATGACGATCTTTGCCACCTTCTCATGGCGGTACAGGAGTGCCCCACCAGACCTGCTGAGTCAGCGAAACCATGCCTTCAAGAGGCCAAATGTCTGCTCAATCACCACACGGGTACGTGTAGGTGCACGATTATAGCCCTCCTCGTGCCTGTTCTGTGGGTTCCGGACTGGGGTAAGGAGCCACCTCTTCAAGGGCTAGCCTGCATCACCTGCATGTGGGCAACAATGTATGTGTAAGTCATCACATCATAAGGGACCTCATTCATTGACACCATAGCATGCATTAATTTCTTCATTTCAACCACATTTCCATGCATGAATGGAGACACACAATGTGACTGCTATGTGTGTATTCCTCTTATGGACTGGTGTGCATGCCATCAACTAGTGGGCGCAGGGGGCTCCAGTTCCTTGTGAGTGCTCATGCACTGTGTTAGCACGGCGGTTGTTTCTATGATCTGGCTGATGTCCAGTAATTTGTATGCTTTCATCCTGGCACCGTTGATGTCAGCCTCATGATGATTGCACTATGCACAACAAATGGTGACATGCAATTCAGTTGGACCTCTGTGTCAGTGTAGTGGTGTATTGATGTATTTGACCCTCATGTGACTCCTTTGTATGCAGTAATGGGGGACTGTCCTTTCAGTTGATGGTATTTGGTGCTGTGTATTGGCCATAGTAATTGCTTGTAGCTGCATTGTGTTGAGGGGGATGCGGTCTGATTTGGTACAGTGCACATGCAGATGGCTGTGGAATGGTTGTGACACTGCATCATTTACATGGTAGGGCTGCTTACATCTTGCATTATGTGGTCAGGTGTCAGGTCCCGTTTGGGCTGCTTTGGGATATGAGCATGGCCCATTCCCTCAGGCACTCGCAGCCAGGTGAAGTATCCACCCCCCCCCATCTCAGCCAGGTGAAGTATGCATCTCCCCCCCCATCTCAGCCAGGTGAAGTATGCATCTCCCCCCATCTCAGCCAGGTGAAGTATGCATCTCTCCCCCCCCATCTCAGCCAGGTGAAGTATGCATCTCTCTCTCCCCCCCATCTCAGCCAGGTGAAGTACGCATCTCTCCCCCCCCATCTCAGCCAGGTGAAGTATGCACCTCCCCCCCATCTCAGCCAGGTGAAGTATGAATCTCTACCCCAATCACCTACCCACATCACATTTCCATGGGCCTAACATGCGACTCACCGAGAATCCAGGATCTTTGCCCTGCATGTCGCTCCATGTAGCGTGGTATCGTGGAGTTCCGCAGGACCATTGACTCATGGGTTGATCCGGGGAATCGGGCACAACAATGTGTGATGATCTTGTTTGAGTCACATACCATTTGCACGTTGATTGAGTGGTATAGCTTACGGTTGCGGTACGCTACCTCCATGGCATGTGGGACCACCAATTCCACATGGGTGCAGTCGATGGCGCCAATGCAACCAGGGATGACGGCCAGTGAATGGAAACCAACTTTGGTGTTTGAGATCTCTTGGGCAGACCGTGGTAAGGAAATGTGGTCGTCTGTGTGCTTGAGGAGGGCATCAAGCACTTGGTTTAGTGTACGTGAGAATAATGGTTGTGAAATGCCATGCATGTGCCCCACTGTGTGCTGGTAGGTGCCCGTGGCCAGGAAGTGGAGTACAGACACTACCTTCAGTAGGGGTGGGATGGCGGAGCGTGTTTCAATCAGGCTGACAATGTCATCATGTATCATGTCCACAATGGTGGTGATGGTGTCCCGGTCCAGACGGTACAGGGTGTGGATCTGCTCAGGGGTTAGGTTGAATGGACTGGCTCTGATGCGAGGGATTGGGAGCTGCCTGTGTGGTGCCACTGGCTGCTCTGGTGGGGCATGCTGGCCCTGCCTTGCACTCCTTCTCCTCCTGAGTCTCCTCTGTGCTGCCTGTTGTTGTTATTGTTGTTGTTGTTGTTGTTGTAGTAGCACTTCCACCGAAATCATGTCCTCCAGCCCCAGCATTGCTAGTAGTATTGGAATCATTGTGGAGTGTGACTGGTTGTGGGAAGGGGTGGGGTGTGCCCCTTTTGTGCTGGCACAGTCTGTATTGCCTCCACCTGTGCTGATTGTGTGCACCTGTGGCATTTGGGAACACTGCACATGGCCGTTTATGGGTGGTCCGCGATGGCGGAATTAGCTTCATGCCGGTAAGGTATTTTTCGGGCTTCAGTAGGGCGTTATTTGCATATCCGCCTGACTTGTGATGATCCCCTGTTTGCGCCATGCCGGTATTTGCGGCATGGGTGGTCGCGTGCCCGTGCACTTGGCGCTTTTATCGGCACCGTTAATTACGGTGCTGCTAATAGCGGTTTATCAGGTCCTAATCGGCAGAGCGGTAAGCGATGCCGTTAATCCTTTACCGGCATCGTTATTCACTTACCGCCAGGGTCGTAATGAGGCCCATAAACTTCGGCAATGAATTAAACATCTTTCTGCATAAGGCCATGCCCGACTTAGGTTAAAGGGGTAACCTGGCCTATGTGGATGATGTCCTAATTAAAAGCTCAACTGTGGAGGAACACATAGCGGAAATCCGCAATGTTCTGACCCAGTTGAAGGTTGCCGGAGCAAAACTTTCCTTCCTGAAGGCGCAGTGGTGTAGGACCCGTTTGAACTTCTGAGGGCATGAAATCACTGCTGAGGGTCTCTGTCCCCAGGTGAAAAAGGTGGAAGCCTTATTAAAATTAAAAGACCCCACAACTCTGCGTGAACTAAGGAGCCTCATGGGACTGACTAATTACAGTAGAAAGTTCATTGAGGATTGCGCACAGGTCACAAGACCCCTGGTCCATTTATTAAAGGCCAGGGTCAAGTGGGAGTGGGGTCCAGAACAAGCCGAGGCAGTGAAACAACTGAAGAGAAGCCTCTCACAAGCACCTTGTCTAACTTACCCCGTCAAAAACAAGGAGTTCTACTTGGAGACGGGGATCTCGAATACGTGCTTAACAGCAGTATTATACCAGAAGCATGACAAGGTTAATAAAGTCATCTCCTATGCGAGTAAGACTTTATCCTCTGTGGAGGAAAAATTCAAGAATTGTGAGAAGGCACTCCTGGCAAAGGCGTTTGCATTGAAAAATGACAGCCCGTTCTTCCAGGGGGAGCACATCCTTGTCGAGACTCCACACCAGCCCTTGTAATACCTCCAAAGTGACAAAATCCGGGCAGGGAATGTGAGTAATTCCAGAATTACTTCCTGGATTCTGTCCATGCAAGGCTTTCCTGTGGAGGACAGATTGGCTAAAAAAAGAAGAGTCCCATTACACAAGGTTTGGCTGACTCGCATGAATGTACCTGAGAAAACTGTCTCGAGGACGAAAATCTCAAAACCTAAGACAACATGGAGGCGTACCTGGATTCCCTGCACAAAGTCTATGAAGAAGACATGTGCAAGGGGATGCCCACAGTTTAAGTGGATGGGTGCTCCTACCATGTTGATAACAACAGGGAAAAGGAACTGGTGGCCGGCGCTGGGAATGCCTGGGTGAATGATGCCCCGGAGCCCTCCTCTGGGTACAAGATTGGTCCCCGAAGTAGTCAGTTGGCACAGTTGATGGCAGTTCACCAGGCCATCCTCACTGCCGTGCAACACCGACTCCACAAACTGGTCATAATCACTGATTCAGATTATGTCCGGAATGGGTTCGTGGACCATCTGATTAATTGGAAAACCAGAGACATGCTGTGTGCAAACAATAAACCACTCAAGCATGGCAAACTAATACAATCTATTGATGGTCTGGTCACCTCTAATAGGATGACCATCTACTGGAAGAAGATCAAGGGTCATTCCAGAATAGAGGGACCAGACAAAACTGGAAATGACCTGGCTGACCAGTTGCCCAAAACCAGAGCAATCGTGGGATCTCCTTAAGATAGAGTCCCTGTTGGGGGAAATCCATGTCGCTGCTGTCACCAGGTCCCAAAAACTTGCCCAAAATGAACTCTCAACTGCCCAGTGGAGTAATGAGACCCCAGATGCTGATTTGATCAAGGCACAAAAGAGGGATCCGATTATTGGGAAATTTTACCAAAACATTAAAGACCCTGTGAATTTTCCTCTGACCAAAACCAATTACATCAGGAAAGAGGATCTACGGGTGTTGATGAAATTTCCCAAAATGTTTAGAATCCAAGACGGTTTCTTGGTAAGGAGATCCATCTCTGGATGTGACCAGTGGGTAGTACCTACCTCATTCCGAAGCCTGATGCTAAGTCATGCTCATGACGCGGCCACAGCCGGTCATTGTGGGTTGTATTCTACTTTGGAAATCTTGCAGGAGGTCGCATACTGGCCACACATGGGTCAGGACCTCAACCAATAATTGAAGGAGTGTCTTGTGTATGCACAATTTCAGCTAAATTCACTCACACACTGAGCTCCCCTCCAGAAAACGGGGATGACACTGCCTTGGTCAGATGTAAAAGTAGATTTCATCTGGCCCGTGATTCGCTCCTCTAGATGAAACAAGCACATGTTAACAGTAACATGCTTGTTTACCAAATGAGTGGCATGTCTCCCGGCCCCAAATTGCAAGGCAGAACCAGCAGCTGCCCTGATGATCAACATCTTCTCGCGTTTCGGCCTTCTCCAAAGGATTGAGTCGGACCGAGGAAGTCACTTCACCAGCGAGGTGATGACAAACATGTGGGAGATACTTGGGGTAAAGAGTAAACTCCTTATTGCCGACCACACAGCCTCTAGTGGGGGAGTTGAGAAGTACAATAAAACGATTGTGAGCATTCTTAAGAAGTTTCTGGTGGATTATGGGCCTGGTTGGGACATCTGACTACTGCTTGTCCTGATGCCCATCAGGTCTACACCATCTTCTGCAACCAAAATGTCTCCATTTGAGCTAATGACTAGATGGAAAAAGGTGCTACCCCAGCATCTGCTCTACAGAACCCAAGAGCAGAGACTGATTAACACATCCGCAACACACGAATATATTGAAAATCTGAGAAAACACCTTCAGCATGCTTTTGCGTACGCTCAGCGGAATCTGGAAAAATCGGCAGAGGGGATGAAAACCCACTATGATTTAAAGACTACTAAAAACGAATATCAAGTAGGAGACAGGGACTACTTGTACAATGTTCAGATGAACCAGACCAAGGAGCGGAAATTCCACACTTCCTAGCGCGGCCCCTTTGAAATTGTAGACAAAATCTCACCTGTCGCCTATAAGATCTGCATCCCCAAAGGAGAACTGTCAGAAAAAAATGGGTCCTCATCAATCAGTTGAAAAGCTGTCAACTCAGACACGCTTTGCGGATGATTGATGAGCCAAATGAAAATCGAGCAGAGGAACCATCTGAAGAATGAAAAGAAAGGAGGAAAAAACAGACGGAAGTATTTAGATGCATAGGTATATCATTATAACAGGTAGTATAATTTACTTGGTGTTATTGTAAAAAAATAAAAATAAAAATGTCATGAAAATTGCAAGTTGTTGTTGTTGTTCGATTGTTGTAAATCTTCTGGGACAAATGTCTACAAAAGTACAAAAACTATACTTAACATCCTTAAATTCCAGCCTGGAGAGGAACACCTCGGGGACCTGGAAGGGAAGGAAGGAAAGAGGGTCCTGTACTACACTCTCCAACCCAAAGACGGAAGGGGATTCCAGAGTGCCACGCCCTGAGCAAGGAAAATTATGTCGAAGGAAACCCCACTCTGCCCTACTCTTCCCCAATAAAAAGTCACGGAAGAGCAGGGGGGGGGAATCTGTGGGGTGCATTTACAGGCCCAAAATGGAAATCACTGTCACTGTCACCTGAAAAGCTGCATTAAACATTGCCACCAAGAACGGCTCAGCGTTTGCTTCTCTTTCATCTGAATAACAAGAAGTTGTGTGCTGCATTCAAAAACGGCCCTCCATTTGCTTTTCTTTCATGGGAATACCAAAAAGATATGCACTACATCCAAAAACTGCCTTGTCTTACTGTTAATTCACATGAGGGGCAAGGATTTCAACATTGCAACCCAACACAGCTTTTGTTTTCCCTTTCATGTGCACAGCAGTGCTCTAAAACATTGCAAATTAAAAAAAAATGGCTTGGCTTTTGCTTTTATTCCATGTCAAATCTACCCCTCCGTGTTTATGGACCAACAGCAGATGCAAACTCGCTTAAAAAGGACAAATTAAAGTTTTTTATGACCTACAGAACAGCATTTCAAATGGTAGATCAAAAACGGCCTGCACACGTGTGAAATAAAGAAAAATGATTTTTAAAAGCCTCTGTGAAAGGATAGTTTTGCTTGCACAGAAAATGTCAGTGAAATATGTTGTGGGTGGGGTGTTGAGTAAAGCCATGTACATTATGTTTTCCCCCACAAGACTTCAATCACCTTGGAAGAGGCTCCGAATAACAGAAAAAACTGTATTTTGGAGCTCAGCCAGGAAACTTCTCAATTGAAAGCCTTGCCTCCCACTGGAAGTTGCACCTATAAGTGAACTATTCCGCAATGACATATGGTGTGACTGTGGGTGTTATAATTCCCTGTTCTGCCACACTTGAAGGCAGTACTAGCAGGGAGGACAAAGAAAGCAGGTGTGGCTAGGGCTTGACTAGGAAGTGTGAGTTCTTCCTGCACCCACTACCAAGGACAATCTGACAAACTTCAAGGGTTTAATCAAAATCGCTGATTACTCGCTGAGCGAGGGGAAGACAGTTGGCTGTGAGGGATGAAGCACCACCCTCCCATATGTGACAGATCCTCCAAATTGACATTAAAGGATTGCTTCATTTTAGGCATTTTTTGCAGCATTCAGAATACGAAGTAATTTCGTTTTCTGCTATATTTGCATGTGATTTCCAGGATGTTGTTTAGAGACTAAGTGAATGTTCCTAAGACTTTGTGGACTGAAATGGCCAGTAAAGACTAGTTTCTGGCTGATTTAAAAATGTGACAAGCATGAGATTTTGATGGAAAGATGGAAAATGAGATTATGAACATGCTTAATCATTTGCAGAGTTAGCGATAGGCTTCCCTAATTCCTTATGACTAACTGAAACCACATATCTATTTCTTATGGCAGTGGCTAGTATAAATATGAAGTTAGGAAACATAATTCAGTTTTGCTACAAAGTTGACCCGAGAAACAAAAACTGTAATTAATGCCATACAGACAGATGGTGCTCACTCCCCTTGAACCAATGATGCCAGGGGTGGAGAGAGGAATGGTAGGCTGTCCTATCCCAGAGTAGGAGTAATTCTAGAGTACCCCCCTAGTTTATAAAGTGAATGATGTCATTTGGGCCATACAAGGGGGGACTGTACATACAGGAGAGACAGACCCACACACAAGAATCGGGGGAGACAGGAGAAGGAGGATGAGAGGAGGCAGCTGAAACATACCAAGCAGAGTGCAAAGACCAGATCCCTTGCCTAGCAGTCCAGAGTGTCCTGAGATCCAGCTGGCTGTCCAGAATCCCATCCAGGAGAGTGCAGTGACCAGATCCCTTGTCCTAGCTGTCCAGAGTGTCCTGAGATCCAGCTGGCTTTCAAGAATCCTAAACCAAGGCTTACTTTGTAAGTAGCAAATAACCCCAGCCCTAAATGGCATAAACTTTTCCTTTTTGCAACTTAACCCCATTGAAATCCCATTGAAAATCCCATTTAAAGTCCCAAATTGCCAGTATAATTAATTCAGCTTTCTCTAGAAGAATCTGTATTAGCCTGTGTATGTTAGCGTATTCCTTTGATAAATCTTTCAGTTGTCTGTATAAGTCCTTAGTATCATTTTGAAATAAATCAATGAATCCCCCATTGAAATTCATGTTCAAAATTGTTGCCATTCGAAATCAACAATCTTTTTGAGTGTTTTTTATTAACTATAGTCATTAAAGTATTGCCTCAACAGAATTAGTCTCTGTGTAACTGAAAATCAAATTTTCCCGTGTATTGTGTGCATCACCCGACAAACTCCAAATTTGCTGTGTCCTATTGAAAACCTCAAACCGTAGTCCCATTGAGAGCAATCCCTTTTGTCAAGAATCCTATCTGTTATGTGCCTCTGTCCTTGTCTTTGAAAACTGATTTCCGATTTTGTAAGCAAACCCCTTCCTTAGCTACCTGTCATTGTAAATCCCATGTAAAACAAATTTTCATTTGCCTTTTGTAATTTTTTCCTTTTGCATTTGCTTTCTCCCCAAAATCGATTTTCCTACCTCATTTCCACGCTGTTCTGTCAACTGATTAGTAGTCTCTAAGCTTCCCTATCTCCTCAAGTGTAGCAACATGAATTTCCTTTATTCTGTCCCACAGCGGTTGCGAGTAGCCGTGTGAATAATAATCCAAGTCCGATTCTGCCGTTTTGCTCCAAAAACGGGTTTTCACGTTCTTTTCTGGCTTCCCATCTTGGGGTGGTGGGCTTTATTCCAAATCCGATTTTTCTCTCTCTAACCTTACTCCTTGCCACTGCCTTCCATTCAAAGGAATTAAGTTAGCTGATGTTTTGGGATGAGTGTTGCAGGGGGCGTGCTAAACCTTGATGCTATTACTTGATTCAAAACTGTTCTTATTCCCATTTTGCCATTAAAGATCTGTGTAAACTGTGATACAGGCTATCTGAAATTAATTGTTCTGTAGGAATCATTACATTTGTGTTGCCACATATTAGTGGTTGTTGTATTTTGAATATTTTTTCCCTTTCATTAAATAATAAATTAATAAATATCTTATTACACACACCGGCGTGGTTCCTAGTCCATTGTGACACGGGGTGTTTGTGAAGGTTGGGTGCAGACAGGTTGAAGGCCTACTGAAATAAAAGAACCTGTGGTTTATTAAAAATCAAAAGCGTTTTTATTGTGCGCCACATTCATTGTCGGGGAAGGAGTCTCTGACTGGAGTGTGCCGGGTTATAAAACTGTGACAGTGCAGCATGGAAAGGCATAACTGTTTCCTTGGAGTCCAGTTATGGTTTGGAACCTTCGTTGCAGGACACCTCAGAGAGCTGAAAAAGGATGTTCTTGAAAATATCTTTATTATTGTATACCTAACAGAGAAAATCACACTGCACACCTAGGATATCTCCTCCCACTGTCAACCAGTGCCACTTCCTCATATTATCCTCTGGTGCAAGCTTAATCCACTGTCCACCAATTTCAGCTTCTCACACACCACTCCAGCGTCACACACTACCTATCTGCTGCAGTCCTCACCCGGCCCGCCAGTGTGAATACCTGACAATACTCACCAAGTGAGGTTTTCCTACTGCCCAGCTGTGCAAACATCTCTCGTTACCAGCTTCTCACACTACCCACCAGTGCGAGCTCATCACATATGACTCATCAGATCCAGCTTTTTGCATTGCCCACAAGATTCTCAGTCTGTCCACCAGGTTGACATTTCCACAATGGCCACCGGTTCCAATTCCTCACACTGTGTGTGAAGGCCAACTTCACACACTGCCCTGTAGTGCAGGCTTGCAGTTCTTTTCACCAGTTCATGCTTCACATATTGAAAACCAAGTTCATTTTCTGACACTACCCATGAGTTAATGTTCTTCACAATACCCACCATTGCTCTACCTCACAGTGCCAGTGTCACACACTACCCACTAATGACGCTACACAAAGCCCACTAGGACACAGCTAACCTCTATATATATACTTGGGAAAAGAGGTGTTTGACTTTGGAAGGGATCCATGGCAGTAACACTTGTTCACCAGTGTAGTGTATAATGTTGCTCTTCTATGTGATTCTGGGTAGAAATGGTGGACTGACAGATGGGCAAAGGCAGCAGAAAATGAAACTGGCAAGGTAACTCATACTACAGAGTTCTATGTCTGATTTACAGGTGAGCACACAATTGATGCCTGGATAGCTTGAATTAATCATAGTGACTTGGGGTCGGGGATTTGTGCAAGTCTGTTTTGGTTCTCCTACTGATGGAGGCGACGGAGCCTAAACATTGCCACTGCACATGAGCATGGGCACTGGCAGCCCCAGATGTGTTTCAGCTGGAACTCCCATGTGAGTGCAGTTTCATTCCCTGGTAGCAGTGAGCAGTGAACGTGCTTTTCGGCATACCCTCCCACTGGATAGCTTTGACTCATTCATGTTATCATCAAATAGAGATTTCCATTCCTTACGTTTTAGTGTTAGCACGTCGCCCTGAGTGGCATTGGTGTACCCAGACCTGGGTCCAAAGCTGGCTGTAACTATGGTAGCTGGCTGCACTTCGCTAGGGATGCCTGGTAATTGTTCTAGTCTTGTTTAGAAGTGATGGGACCTAGTGGTTTGGTCTGGACTCCCACTATTGAGGCAGCAACGGGACGGGTGGTGTGCTTTTGTCTTAACATACCTTTTCTGTTATGGCTGAGCGATGACGATGGGGGAGTGTAAGGCTGTCCAGAGGAATCGCAGGCGGTTGTGTTGAATTCAAAGCATGTCCACTTGTTGGTGTTGTGAGTGACAGGCCTCAGTTTTGAATCGTGATTGGTTGCGGAAGACGCTCGAAGAAATGAGGGCCATCATATTGTGCAGAAGTACAGTAACACTTGTTAAGAAAATCGCATAGCAGTTGATGGTGTGTGCTGCTCTTTACATTTTCAATATTACATTTAGTGGAAAGTAATGTTGCTGCCATCTTTTTCAAGGGCAAAGTAGGACATTTGATGTACAGGCTTAAAAAGATACTTTGGAATGTATGAGATGATGCTTAAAGGGTTTATAAGTTTAAGATAGGAACGTCCACATGGAAACGTTTTTCCCAACCAATCAGCACCAACTGATGAAATCTAAAACAGGTGATGGGGTGTCACGATTAACAAATGGGCAGGAGGGAGATTTGACAAACAAATGTCTGGTGTGAAGGATTGACAAGGGTGTAAAAGCCATGGCTTTCTGGGATTTGTATTAATAATAAAATGATGCAGGTAATTCTATCTCACAAGGGGTGACCTGATAACCACACCTCTCTTTCAGCAAACCCCATGCCAAAAGCATATTTGACACCTGTGCCCTGCTGCAGCATTATCCTGATGTGCAGCGCCTGCTCTCCAGTGGCACATTGCAGGTCCAGGGGTCACAGGTTTCATCTTGGCAGCTGCAGTGGCAGCCAAGGCTCTTCAGCGCAGGTGCTGCATTTAAAATATGCACTGTTGTTCCCAAATTACATATTTAAAATAAATCACCATCCTGATAGCAATTATAATCTTTAAACATAAACCATACCTGTGTTTGGGGTATTGTGGTTGGTAATTCATATCAATATTAACGCCAAACCTGAATCTTTATCACACTTGTGTGAACACTCTGAGCCAGGCCAGCCATGGACAGGCAGTGTGTATTCGCCCCAGACTGGCTGTGCCTGCTGCCCCCAGCAAGACTAGAGCCAGTGGGGGCTGCCTAATTTGACCTTTATGAGGTTGGGTAACACCTCTCACCAGCAGGACAGCCCCTTATTGGGAGCTGTCCTGGGAAACAAGAATCAAAGGGCACACCCTAAACCAAAGGACTAGCATTACACCAGGCTGTTGCATACCAAAGGGCCTTTGAGGCTATGGGTCTGGGAAGGGGGCAGAGTTAGTGTAGCAAGAGGCAGCCCGGCACAAGTGGGGAAGGTTTCCAATATCTTGTTTCTCTCTGCAGCTCTCCTTCCTTCCTGTCTCCTTCACTTCCTTTAGCATGATGCACTTTGTGTATTACCCAATAAGGCAATGACGACTTGTCAGATGGGCAGGTATTGATTGGACCCCTTAATGCAGGCTTGCTTTTGTCCCATCACCTCTGGACATTTGCCCTATAAAAGAGAGGGTCTCTTATTCCTTTCACATTTGGACCATCCAGGCAGAAAGAAGAATTCAAACACTCATTAGATACCACTATAAACTGAACCATGAAACTCAAACTCAAAAGTATAAAAACGAACTCCACATTATTACAAATCAAGCCTTAACACTCTCTTCCCTTCCATTATGCCTGCCTATCCCACGCTACCCCCAGCCACCCACCCACTCTAGTTCCACCAGCTCCACCCTCCCCCTCCCAACTTAGCCCTAAAATCACCATGATCATTTAAACATGCCCTAAATGTGGAGTAATTAATTTTAGCACCCGCCGTGGGTCCAGGGACAATCAGGATGCAGAGAACGTGACGTGAACTGCCAGTGGAAGCCTGCATTCTACATCTGCCTCTCCTATGGGTCTGCCATGTTGTTCTCTCTCCTCCCGCTTGGGCCTCCATTTCACACCCTCTTGACCTCCACCCCATGTCGTTCCTCCCGCCTAGAAATCCACATGCCTTCCTTCTATCCGTAATGCCTCTGTCTTGCTGTTTTACTGGGCTGGCTGCCCTAAACATATAAAAGAAACTATGTGCCTTTTCTAAGTTGCTGGCGACCATCTTCGCCTGGCTGTTTATTTTAGGGGGAATTGGGCATAAATGACCAGAGCTTCTAGTTTCTCCCCTAAAACAAAAAAAGGGTACCCAGGGACGATTGACCCAGTGGGTTTATAGAGTTCATGCCCTACCTGTCTCAGGCTGCAGGCCGTTAACGGCCATGTACGCCCATCGAGTGGGGCATGAACTCTTCAGTAAAGATTCAATCATGACTGCAGACAGAACATTCGTGATAACAAAATTAAAAACACACTGTGTCGAACAAAGCATTATTTTGTTATCTCTCTCAATACTGGTATGTGCCTTCAAGCAAATACCAACTTGCAGGCATGTTTGGATTTACTGGTTATGTATGACCCAAGCATTTACTGCATTTTTGCCTAAAAATGATAGATACAATAAATAGTAATTGCCAAAGCTATTGTTTTTTTAATGCATGTTATATGTGCCATAGACAACCCTCATATACAGAAGGATGGATAGCTGAGGGGCAACTTGCTTGTCTTGGAAGCAAAACAATGTGGTGCAACACAAGTTCGAATCCCGATCCTGCTCATAGAAACCACTTGCTGGTATTAAGAGTGAAATAAATGAACAATTATAATTATCAAAGGGAGAAAAAGTCCAGCCAATTTAACAGATAACAAAGTGCATCTCAAAAAGCAGGACTATCACTCCAGATTGAAATACACACAAAGCAACAATCAGGGTGGTTGGCTCAGTAAAAACCATTGGCGGGATAATCATTGCCTCCATGCATTAATAAAATCATGACTTTAGGTTGTAAAAATAGAAAAATCTGTATTTTTTGGCAGGAACATGAACTTCATATAATGCAACTTCATAGCTTGTTTCCTCTTTACTTCCTCCTTCCCTTCTTCCCTCCTCTGCTAATCTCACAGTTGCTGTGATTGGTGTCCAGGGCCCTTATGCATCCTTGGGGTCCTTGACCTTCCACACCCAATCGTCCCAGCTTCTGTCTACCTTTAAGCACTCGCCTCTGCACCCTCCAGCCTCCGTCCTGGAGGCTCGCACTTTTTCCACCCAAGGCGGCTCCTGGCCGCTTAGCACTTACCATACCATGCACTTTATCTGTTGCTCACCCACAAGCATGGACAACCCAGTACCTACCCCCAGTCCCCTCTTCCTTGCTGCACTTGCATGTTCTGAATATTCACAAGGCATAGCAGGTTTGTCCTTTTTTCCCTCTACTGTATTTTAATGTTTCAATCCCATGTTCCCTCCCTGAAATAGAATTGACTTACAGTTTAAACACCTAACAAGCGAACAATAAATACATTTAAAACAGGAAATAGCTGGTCACAACCATAGCAGATGCATGAACAATTCTCCAAACACCTTTCTGTTAGAGCAATCTGCTGAGTATATCCTCTAGACAAATAGGCATTGGATGTCACGGCACCTCTTGTGGGACAAGACCCAAGAACAGTAACAGCTACCCCACCCTGAGACATCATCCAGAAAAACCACCCAGCCAGTTTAGGGGATGAAGGGAATACCTGAAAGATATAAAAACGGTAAAAAGCATCCCCTCATATCTTTGGCCCAATCCTTTTGAGAGCTGAGACAAATGATCACACTTAATTCAGGACATTCTGGAAAAGTAGGGTATTGTACACATTTGGTATTCTTTTAAGTCCTCTGCCTAATCACAAATCTCAACCCCAGAAGGGAAAATGGCCCTCCTGTGCAAATCCAGGGCCTGAACAACTGAAACTCATCAAAAGAAAAGGCGACAGAAAGGTAACCCATTTAGCCAAAAGAGCCTTCAGAGATAGTAGTACATTGTGGTCAGGTCAATCCAAGAAAACCTGGTTGACATCACATAAAACTGAGTATCTAAAATCCGGGAATTGGTTTAAAGAGAATACTATTTTATAAGCTTCAAACCTGAAGGTTCTATCTTAAGGTCTGGGTGAGCTGATCCAAAATAGCCAATCTATAAATATGAACAGATCGGAAGGAATAAGAACAATGTAGGTTCACTCAAAACCAGCACATGTGATGCAATGGTATCCATGTCCTTTGCTAAATAGCAAAGCAAAACCAGGCCTTCCTAAAGATAACCTACACCTTTCTTGTACCTGGATCCAAGGATTCACACAAGAATGCAAAGTCAATCACAACATTCCCATGTGGGCCCATCTGGTCCCAAAATAAGACTGAGTCTGAGTCTGAGTCTGGTCTACAAATAAAGAAAATTGGATGTTGTGTGTACAGCCTGGGAGCAAAATTATTGTGGTCATGGTAGCTCAGCCAGACCAAAGAGCCTGAATATCTCCACTCTCTGGAACACCAGTCCCCTATCATGTTCTATGAACCTGGTAGAAATGCGACCTTGACCTGGATTCCACAACCTGAATTTCACAAAGGAGGTAGAATTAGAAGAAAGTCTGGGCCATATTTGCCAATGCCTGCAGCATGTGCCTCCCAGATGTTATTGTAACTCACTGCTAATACATTGTCCATACGTGACAAGTCTTCTTCTTTGCATCCCAGGGTGACCAGGGTCAGAATGGGACAAGAAATAGGCCTGGCCGGTCACCCAAATAAAAGTGTCCCACCTGTCGCCTCAAAAAAGTGGCCCACCCCTCACCTCACGACCCTTGACCTCTGATGACATCACCGGAAGTGATGTCATTTGACCCCCACCCAAAGTGACATCCCAGGAAGCAATGAAACATGACCTCAACTCTTGACAAAATAAGTGACATCAAATAGCATTGTACCTAAGTACACTAAATTACTGTGAATCCAAGCAGACGTGCAAGACCAAATGATATGTTATTGTATAGCACTTACGCTTAAGCTCTTTTTTTATAGAACAAATATGCATACAATATCACCCAACGTGTGTTGGTACTCATTTATCGACCTAAGAAGGATGAAAGGCTTTTTGAAAAGAAAAGAAAATGGAAAAAAAGATATATTTTTGTTCAATTAATTTTTTCCAAACCGACCCAGGCATGGCCAGAAACTGTCCCCCACTCCCGAGGGCCGATTTTGGCCCGACTACGGGCCGAAAGCCTGAGGGGCCAATCCGACCCTGAGGGTGACCACAACCCTCCTGCCGAGGTTTCACCACACCTTGCTCCCCAGCACACTGCACTCACATTTCATTCTAATGGTGACTCGGGATGAACTGAGAATTGCCCTACGATTGAATGCGTCAATGTGGCCTGAATCACCAATTGATTTCATCTTTTGCCTCTATTGTCAGAAGGACCCAATCTGTGTAAGATCACCCCTAAATTGATTGATCTTTAGCCTTTTCAATGCACTTTAATCGATGGGACCTGGGAATTTTGCTTGAATGGATGAGCAGAATAGACCTATTACCCTAGCATAGTGTTTCAGGGATGTTGCGTGTAAGCCCAGTACCTTCTCAGTGCCTTTCTATTTGAATAGATATTCCCTGAGGGAAGATGCTACAAAGATTGAACCACATTGATCTGGAACTCATCTGTGAGGGGCATATTTCTTACTTTTACAGATTTACAACAAACCTGAGTGCCTGTAGGAGATGTAATGTCTGTTGGAAGTGAACCACGGCTTCCTGTTGAGAGTAGGCTGTAATCAGAATGTTATCAAGCTATATCGACACATTCATTGACTCCTTAACATAGCCACCACTGGATGCTAGTGCTTGATGAAGCACCATGGAGCAGAGAACAGGCCAAATGGAATTCATGTAAACTATAAGGAGAGCCTGCTCCAAAGTACCTGGTGGAAATGTTTATGTGGAGAGAATATAGGAGCTAAAAAGGTATGGATCCGTGAGGTCCAGCCTCACAATCCAATCACTTTCTGGAAGCACTTCTCAAAGAATTTCAGTCTCCTCCATTTTGAAATGGCAAAAAAAAACAATATGGATTGATAACTCTTAAGTGTATAAAAACCTTTGTCTTTCTTTGTACCAGAAACACATTTGACCAACCTCTTGTAGGTGAATAACACTTTTATATAGTACCTTTTTCATACAGACTGTGTATCATCCGAGCAGCAAGCAAGTCTCCCATTAAGACACCTACCATGTCATATCATAGGGCAATTACACCTGTACAGTTGGCCTCTCTAGGGAATAAAACTGGTGATTGGTCTTGTTACTTTGTAGACGTAGGTGCTCTGAGACCTGATTGCTTTGGTCCTTGATCGTTTGAATGACCTCTGTTTCAGCTGGCCCATGAGAAATCCTGAGTATAGAAAATACATTTAATAATAGACTGCAGCATGTCAAGACAGGACAAGTTGGTGACATATCGGCTAACACCTGTCATGTAGATATCCCCCAAACTGAAGACCCACCAAAATGGTTGGATGGGTATATGCTAAGCTCATTTATTTAAGGTTCATTGTTAAAAGAATGCCCATAAATCCTTTAGAGCTCAATAAGGTATTGGCATTTCTGAGAAAGGAGATGACCCTTTAAACCCCCCTCTCCCCCACTACCCCACTATCAGTATATTAGGATCAATCTGAGTACCCTAAGTTTTAGCTGGTTCAGCATGGTCAATGATCTTAAGCAATGGACCCATTGGGGCTCATGTTTTAGTTCCCCATAATTTACGCAGAGGGGGCCTTTTCACTTGCATGTGAGTCAAGTCTTCTCCATGTAATGTCATCATTTTTACATCCAAGTGCAAAAGGTAGATGTAAAGTGGAGGTGTATTCACCTTTATGCCTCACTTCTAAAATCTGCTGTGAAAAATCAGTAAATGCTGCCAGCCTTTTATTCATGCAGGAAGTGTTTACATCCACAGCATTTATGCCATCATGAAAATGTCATGTTGCCATACATTCTGGAGTATTTGTATGCCTGAGAGGATGGGTCGAGGCAGAACCATTAATACGTCAAATGTTTACACATACATTTTACGCATTAACTTTTGTTTACGCCATATCGAACATGAGACCCCCCATTGTATCAAAAGGTTTGTCTTGACGGTAAAACCCGGCTTTACCCACCCAGTTGCTAATTTCCTTCCAATAGTTTGAGAAAAAGAGTCCTATTTTGGGGTCCATGGCGGGAGTAGCTGTGCATTTCCAGGCACAGAAGAGCTGTGGCATTCTGCTCAATGCTGCCTCTAATTGTCACTTCTAGTCTAGAGGAAATGTGACTTGTGACAAAGAATGTCATACATTACAATTAGCACCAAAAAGCTGGAACGCACTTCCTATGGCACTAAGGAACGAAAAATCATACCATGCTTTTCCGCAAATTGCTAGAAATCACTCTCTTCACCTAACTCCTCTCTATACTCCTCATAATGACTGTATGTAAAAACTGTATGCAACAACTTTATATATCGTTTTATGTAACAACTTTATGTATCGATCGTATGCAATGAATACATGTAATTACTGTATGTAACGCACTCAAATTACCTACCTGCTGTAAATTTAGCACCCGTGAATGACATGTACTAAGTGGGCCTACCTTATCAGCGCCACGATGCCCCCGGGCAGATGTGCGCTATACAAATCCAAATAAATAAATAAATACATAAAATGGTTGTGGGATTAAACATGAATTCGCCACTTGGATTCCTAATTCCAGTAGGTCTTGGGGTGTATCCTCAACAGGATCTATCACGACTATCTCATCAAGAGAACTGTAGTCCTCCAGGGAAGACCAAGACCATGGGTCAATAGGCAATGTAATTAGAGCTGGAGTAGACTGTGCGTTCTTAGCTGGCATGTGTACCTTGCAACCAGAGGGAAACTTTGTTACGTGTTTTCCCATAGACAGAAGAATACCCATCATCACTATGAGTTGTGAAGGGTCAATGGTAAACATACCACTCTCATCCTCAGTGTGCATACATTGTTACCTCTTTTCTGTAGATTTGCTTTTATATTCCCCTGCCTCCACTCTCTTTCCTCCCACTCTCCTAACACTTTCTCTGTTCCTGCTGTCTTGCCCTGAAGTGAGCAATTTCGCATGTAGCTTTAGAACATTATAAAACATTAATGTTTTCAGGTTTACTTGTGTAAAGAACAGCAGGTGCCTGTATTTTGGTGAGCTAGTGTCCCACATGATGTGGTCTTGGGTGTAGGTCAGACCCCAGACTCACTGCACCCATCATCACTAGTCCGTGCAGTGCGACCCTGGAGAATCTGACTCTGGGTCTTGTAATTATTTAGGAAGAGGTATTGTAAATGGATCGCCCAATCTCTGCTGAAAAGAAGGTTAATGAAGCAGACCCAGCTCTGCTCAGGTTTCAACAAATGGAGACATCAAAAAAGGAAATTAATTTCCCTGTCCCGGGCGGTTAGTGGATACAGTTCCTATTTATCTTTCTGCAATTCTTCAGGAGGGTGTGTTCCTGTTTCTCTCCATTATTCCAATTCAATATGTAGTATTCTGATCGTCAAAATCTGCTCTCAGGATTTGCTACTGGCTATGAGTGCTGTACAGAATGTTATTATTTATGCAGTTCTGGGCCTCTCTAACACATAGATCCACACCCTCCACTCTACCTGACAATGTGTGATCTTCTCCCCACTGGTTCATGCCCTTGTCGCTTGTAGATCCCTTGCTGCCAAATTGCCTGCCCTCCACTGCCTCGCCCCTGGTATCTCTCCTTCCTTCGCCATGTTCTTCCCCCCATAGTTCGTAAAGTGCTCCAGTGCTTCAGAAAGTAGGTCTCTGCTCAATAAAAACCATAATAATAATAATAGGGTGTGATGCAGTGTGCTTCCGTGACTGACTTCAGAGCAATGAGTCTGTCTGCGGTATTGTTTCCTGGCAGGAGGTGCCTTACACCCAAAACGGTTCAGAATTAGCACAGCGCAGCGGTGTGCTGCAATGTGTTTCCGTGACTGACTTCAGAGCATTGAGTCTGTCTGCAGTATTGTTTCCTGGTAGGAAGTGCCTTACACACAAAACGACTCCCAATTCATGGTGCACAGCTGTTTTCTGCAGTGTGTTTCTGTGACTGACTTAAGAGCATTGAGTTTGTCTGCAGTATTGTTTCCTGGAAGGAGGTGCCTTACATACAAAACAGCTACAAAATTCGTGAAGTGCAGCAGTGTGTTTCCGTGTTTCATGCTTTGTGTCTTTGTATCTAGTGCTTCCGAAATTCGCAGAAAAGATTCATGGTAGCATTGCTTTTCCAAGATCCACAGAGGAGTGGACTCTTGGACCATTCACAGAGGAGTGGGCCAGGGCCATCCTAAGCACTTTTGGGGCCCTGGGCACGGTCATCTTTGGGGCCCCCTCCACCAAACCAAACGAATTAAGGGATCAAGAATAATGGTCGTGCCCCCCACCCGTTGCGCTCGCAACCAATAGGTTGATATGCTGCCTCGCAGCATAATAAGCACGTGTACTACCTTTAAGTCCCCTTACCTTCTTCATTCTTGCTCTAATCAGAATGATAAACAAGTATCATTTGAAGACCAACATTAGCAATCTACGAATAGGTTACTGCTCTAGTGCATACAGGATAATTGTTATCAGTAACCAGGAAGGTGTGCAGCCTGCAGTATTAATGCAGGACCATATGTAAAAGGTACATTTCACCCATAATAGACAGAGAACTCACATTAGCTGCCTCACAGAATGCAAAAGTGCTCATGCATGGACATAGGAGACCAATTGGAAGGAAGGAGAACGCTACACATACCGTAACATGGATAGTGGAAGCAGATTAGAAGTTACCAGAAAGGTGTCTTTATCCAGACAGATTGAGATTAGAAGTGGGATATGGTTTTCAAATAGTGTTGCCATTAGATATCAAAGGGACACATGCCTGTGGTGTGCGATCATAAATATACTCACTATTAAAGTGGAAGCAACCCTATAGCCAATGAAACCATGAATAAGTCTTTTATGAAGATCATACCATGAGAAGGAACTCACTCTGAAGGTCTGACAATTTTGAAAGGTTTAGGGACTGGCAATATAAGATTAAATGAGATGCCCAGGATCCCACATTGGTTAAGGGCTGAAGGGTCGAAGCTGGGATTTGAGCCAACACTGCAATTTCTGCATTTGAACACTTTCTTTTCCAGTTCTTACCATTAACTAAAACAATCTCATTTTATAAAAACAGACTTGGAATGTACACAAATCACATTACCAAACAGGACCATTTTTAATAAAATATTATAGAAGGGTTCTATGCAAAATGGGAATGGTTCTAGCTTCATTCTCTCCATCATCAAGGGAAGTATATAAGTACCAGCATACCAATCGATGTGATTTAACAAATGTAATCTAGCTTTGTATTTTAAAGCATTAAATACTTTCAAAACAATGGCTTGTGGCATTTTCATTTATAAACGTGCATAAAAACCTTTGACTTTTACCAAAAAGCTAACCGTTTTTTGTGTCAAACAAGCAGACCTTGAAATATGCTTTCCTAAGGCCTGGAACATCTGGTCCGCTCTCTTCGGTCTACCACCCCTTCCATTCTAATTGTCTACATAAGAAGAAAGATCAAGTAATGGGCTAAACGATGCCAGAAGCATAGCATACAAGAAGGCAAACCTCACAGAAGACAGCAAAGTAATGTAAGATATATTAGATGATTTGACAGGATCACTGTATCGTCTGCTGGCAAAGCCAGGATACAAGCATGAACGCTTTTGTTCCATAGTCTTGAATTTGGATACTTATTCACCTCTTGGACTAACAGTTTATGCCATCGTTAGAGGCGATTGTCTAGGTTTTACAACACCTCATCTGAACAAACCCATTTCTAGACTTTCACCATACGATGACATGTTAGTTTTTATAGCATTCCCTATCTGGTACAGGTACATTGCTGATACCAGCAGATGTTGTTCTGCAAAACCAAGTGCATATGCAGGCAGTTTTATAAACATCAGACAGGAAAAGCTCAGCCAGCCTTGATGGAATATGATATTCTAATTTTGCATATGAACACGTATCTCTGCAATGGGTGCTTCACACACTGAGCTAACTTCTGAACCATATTTCACTGTTCCCTATTGCACACAATCAACATAATTCCCACAGGAAGGAAAGAATGCTACAGAGTTGTACCGTAAAGAACACACAAACTATGTATACCACAGTGAACACAGAAAGCAATACATGATGGATCGAGGCAGAATGTACTTGTGAAAACAGAAAGGCAATGGGTTTAAGGACTCAGCAGCACCCCATAAAATATCCTGATGTGTGCTATTTAAGACTGGTTAATAATGCAATCTTACTTCTTCGGATCAGGCAGCCTTTTTGGGGCCCCCCTCCAAGGTTGGCGCCCTGTGCAAGCGCCCCTTTTGCCCTCCCATAAAGACATCTCTGAGTGGACCCTTGAACTCTTGACCACACATCCGAAGGACGCCCTGATGAGTATACAAACCTTATATTTCTTTTCTTATCTTCAGTCAGCATGAACCTCTGTAGTCACCAAAGGGGAGGCTCAGGAGCTTTACCCAAATGGAGTTGATTTGCAACAATAGGGAAAATTCAATGTTGATATGCGAAACTGAGGGACTGGCTCAGGGCTTGTCCCCTGCTATACTCAACTGCTCTCCTGGTTTGGATTTTACGCTCAATGCTATGTGAATTAAAAGGAAAATTGTAGATTTTTTCCCTTGTCAAAAAGAGGAACTAATAGGTTTGCAAATGTGCACCGGTAACTTGAACTATTCTAAACTGGAAAGTGTGAGCGATCCAAAAATGCCAAACTTGGAGGTTGTGCCTGCTGAGTATGTGCAGATGGAGGGGGGGGGGAGAAAGTGTGAACCAGTTTGGAATTTGTATGTCGCGGGATTCACTGTTGAATACCCCGAACATTGTTTAACACTCCGGCGGGTGAGGATGAACCACTGCTAAGTGACTCTTCCATTCTATCAAGCTCTACAGAGTATTCTAATCCTTCTAGGGCGGACATGGGCCGGCAAACTTTGGCAGCCTTGGATTAGGTTTTGTCATCTCTGGTCAAGGTCCTTGACATTTTAAAAGAAGCGGTCCGGGTTAATTCGGAACAATTGCAGGGAATTCTTGAGACATTGGACGCTTTTGCCAAGAAGGAAGAAGTTAGATGCTTCTTCAAAATGAGGTCTTGGGGATGTAACGAAACTAGTAGACATTCAAGAGAATTAAGTACTTTGCCCTTCCATGAGAAGGCACTTGATATCGCTGGCAAAACATAGGACATTAAAAAATTAGTTTCACTCGTGTTAAGCCAAAGTGGGCATAAAAATGTGTGTGTTAATTGTTTACATCAGGGTTTTGTTAATGTACCTTCAATTGCTCTGGCAGAAGTGACTAAGGTGGGTGTGGAGGATAAGTTGGAGGTAAGGGAGGAACAAGCGATACTAACCCCTTGCTTGCCAATCCTTAGAATGGAGGAGTTTTACTTCATGGGTATTCCCCTCGCAATAGAGTTAATAGAAGAATTTCTCAGTTTAGGAGTCATTGAGGATAGGCTGGAACAATCAGTAGTTTTAATGGATTCCTCATTGGCTTTGATAAGTGAAACAAGAATTTCTAAGAATAAGAAACAAAAGGAGAAGAAAAACAAGAATATCTAAGAAGAAGAAACAAAATATTGTAAAGGAAGTGGTGCAGCAGAGTAAAGAGACTAAAAAACAAAATTGAAGAAAGTTAATAGATGTTCCTCCATGAAGTTTGTTAGAACATTAAATCTCAAACTAGACCAAGAAGCAGTACTTAGTCATGTAGTTACCAAGGGAGGGGACAGGGGGGCTAAAGATTGCTCTGTTATTTAGAAAATGTATCGGTAGACAGAGGTCTAAGGCCTCAGTTCAAACGGCCTCGCAGTATTCCCTAAATGACATATTAGGTCATACGTTGTTTCAAAAGGACAGGGAAAAGCAGTCTTGCGGTCATACGAGTAATCTGGCATTAACCATATCTCAACCTACTTCTTGTGATTCAGTACAACTTATTGGGGAACCAAAAACTAAAGAGTTGGGGATTCAGTCTAATGTCCCTTTGCAGTGCAAAGATTTGGGTATTACTGATGACGCACAAGTACAGAGAAATATGGTATGTAAAACAGAATTGGAATTCCACGTCTTATGCCGCATGGAAAATGTTCTTCTGGGGGACTTGGGCCGGGTTGGGGATCACCACCAACGGGAAGTGTCCTAGAGCCAAATAGCTGTCCAAGGGCCTATGAAAAAGCAAGGGTAAATGAATCCCCAGCGGGCTCCATCCTTTAGCCTGGACGCACAGGAAACGAACACCACCAATTTCTATTTGGAAGCAGTTATTAGATATGAGGATGGTGTAACTTTGAATAAAAGCACGGTTTTAGGCATCCTACATGAAATCCTATGTGTAAAAGCAATAGAATCCAATGACATCGACCTGATCGATTTTTGTGATGATAAAAGGAGGGATCAGGTGGCTGTTACTATGAGCTCTCGTTTAGTCAGTTATCTCATTCTAGCATCAGTGGATGATATTAGATTAAGGGGTTTTGACATTTACACTACTAGGTGTGACCCAAAAAGTTACCCACAAACTGTAATCTATTCTAAAGGGCATGAAGTGCAGGCCTTGTCGGGAATGATAATCTCTTGCCCAAAAGACCAGAGTAAGACCATGTCGTGACAATGGAACCACAAGAGGGGGCAAATGGCAGTTTGAGCAAGGACTGGTCATGGTTGTCTCAGACGCTTGGTGCCGAACGAGGGTGGCAGCAGACTGTCAAGCACCGGTTTTTAGCGTTTGCTCATGGAATTCTCGAGGTTTTCATCATTCGCTTAATCCAGGGCATTTCTGTGAGAAACTAAGTAACCATGACCTTATCATTTTACAAAAAGGTTTTGGTGAAAAATGTCTCACTGGATGGTTACCACAACTGCCAGCAAATAGCAATTAAAGGTACATCGGGCCACCTGAAGGGAGGCTTACTAACAGCGACAAAAGCTGATACAGTACATAGTCTGGAAGTATTGAAAAGCTTCATGTATGCTGTTCTGGGAGGTCATACAGCATTTAAGGAAGGTGAGCATCATTTTATAATAATTAATGTATATTGTAATTATGCATAGAAGTCACAAACTCTCGTCATGGATCATAATGCTGATATTCTGACTGAATGGTTAGAATTACGTACTCTAGGGTCCATAATAATAGCTGGTGATTTAATGTGAATTGTTTAAATCCCTTTAAAATTCCTAGATGCCAAAAAAATAAAAATGTTAATAACTCAGTGAAAGTAGTTCAAGACCAAAAAGGGAAAAAATTGTTCACGTTTTTTGACAATTAGAATATTTGTGTGGTCACTGGAAACTATCAAAAGGTGAATATTATGAGAACACATGGAAAAGTGGGACTAGTACATCTATTATTGATTTTATAATTGTATCTGAGAGTTTGTGTGCACTCAACAATCACTTCAAAATAAATGAAGGATATCATAGTGATCATGCTAGTTCCGAAGCAAATTTTTCTATGCTTAGTCAGTCATCATGCAGGGATAAAATGGGTATGGTCGGTGTGTCCCATGGGGAAAAACAGACTGATTTGGGCACGTAGGGATATCCAAGATTTTAATATGAGAATTTGGGTGACACTGTTATATGAACAAGGAGAAGTAAACATGAGTGCACGGGTCAATATCTTTTGATTTTCATAAAGAACCTTTTAGTACCGAGGAAACTGAAAGAGAATCCAAGAAGTACTCCTCATAGCGCGGACATTCAGTACTATAAAAGAAGGTTCAGGAATGATGCTAGAAGAATATAATGACTGGGTGTAGCAAGCCTCCTGACGGGAAGCCAATTGAAGAGGTTAAGACAATGCTATAAAAAAATAGAAAATCTATTCAGGCATGGATATACCAAAGGGAGGGGGGAAAGATGCTCTACTGTATAATGGCTAAAGGGGAAATACATGATTGCAAATTATTTAAAACCAAATATGAATTCCAATTTTTAACACAATAAAATCGATTCTCTGAATCCACTTGGGCATAGCATTTCCCAAAATTGTGCGAACAACCTGAAGATACTTTACTAGATTGGGAAAGTTTCAAGAAAGAAACATGGCTCTTGAATCCAACAGTGATTCAAATTAAAAATATCATCAAACGCAGTACTAACTCAAGGGCACCAGGTCCGAATGGTCTTTGTAACAAAGTAATTAAAGAAGATCCCGTAATGGGACGGATATTTTGTGTAGCCTATTCCAGTCCATTATTTCTCTAAAAATAGACTCCATCAACTTGGAAAATGGCACATATAGTACTGATTTTTTTTAAAGTTGAGAGGGATTCTCCTTTAAATTATAGGCCTATTGCCTTACTAGGTGCAGACTCAAAATGTTTTGTGCCAGTAGTGCTTATGTCACTTTAAAGAGTGGGCTAACGAAAAGGGTATTTGAAATCCTAATCAAGTAGGTTTTAGAATGGGGTGGGTACAATAGTAGCAGGATGGGTGTTGAACTACATGCAGTGCTTTGCCTGGGAGGGCTTGGTAAAGGAAGTGTTCGTAGTCACAGTGGAGCTCTCTCTTGCCTTTGATCGGTTAAATGGAGACAAATTGTGGCTAAAATTACAGAAATGGAGATTTCCACATGGTTTGATAGCAATACTCATCCACCAACACGAAAACCCAGTGTTGAAAGTGAAATTAAACCAAGAAGGAATGCTGTCTGCCATGATCCCAACCAACCATGGCCTACATCAGGGCTGCATTTTTGCCCCCTTTTTATTTAATATTTATATGGCTGTTTTGGGGCAGCATTTGAAGTTGCGTCGTTTGTAGTCCCTATTGTGCTAGGGACAAAAATATATTGGCTAACCTATGCTGACAACATTATATATTGGTGTACTGCACTAAGGTGCAAACACAAACATTAATTGAGAGTTTCAATACGTACTGCAAAAATAATGACTTAGTGATAAATACAAGGAAGACCCATTTATTAGTCCTGATGGCGGGCAAAAGAACAAGAAAAGTAATGTGTGTTTAGTAGGTGGTAAAGTGGAACAGGTTGACAGCATGAAATATCTTGGTTTTAGTCTTTTTGTTAACCCAGGAAAAAGAGTGGTTTTGGAAGGTTTTTATGAAAAAGCATTGCTAGCCGTTGCACAAATGAACATTTTTAATTATAGTTATGGACAGTTTTCTATCATTCCTCTTAAAATTGTACAAATGAAAATTAATTCCTACTTTAACTTACAGAGTTGAAATCCATCATAGTTTGCTGGATGAGGATTTTACACATCTTGAAGGTTTTATATGGAAAATAGTTTTAAGGCTTCCAATGTCAATACCTGTAAGTGTAATTAGATTTGAATTGGGGTTAATGTCATTGGAAGCACATATTTTATGGAAGATAGTTTTATTGTGCCATAAATTTAAAACCCCTACGGTAAACTCCCTCTTTGTGGACTTCAAGGAAAAGGACTCAACATTGAAGAACACTCTTCTGATTAAAACAATGTAGAAATTGGAAGAGTGGGGCCTGTGTGGAGACTCCCTGTGTGGGAACCTCTGAGCTTATAAGCAACCATTGTGGTTCACTGACTGGTATGGTACTTGTGACTCTGTGGGTGGGTATAATCTGTGGGTGGGTATAATCGGTACAATAGACAAATGATATGCCACAAACAGTTAGGAGTGTGTGTGCAATAACTCTGCCGCTATCCATCATGGACATTTGGATATACCTTATTAAGGTTTAGGTTGGACATCCTACCCACAAGGGTAAAATGTCTCAGATGGAAGAAACTGAACTGTGTGTCAGATAAGTGTAGATTTTGTTTAAATAACAGTGAGATGTGCTCAATCTTTTCCTTGAATGTTAGGCATTGGTTGATCAGCGACAAACTTGTTTTGAAAAATACATTAGTAGGGCTTGCCGTAATATGGGACCCTCGGTATGGAATTTGTGTTGGTCAACTTTGCCATGTCAACCAAGTAAGGTTTTTTTTAATTCCTGGGTATGATACATTTAGTGGAGTAGAAGAAAATAAATGATATGCAAACTCTTCAGAATGAAATAATTAATGATTCAGAAATTAGCATTCTAGTGTCACACACGTGGTTTAGGTTTTGAGAGGGATGTCATTTTATTGGGATTTTAGGAAAAATAAATGTATGATTTTATGATTGTAATTTTATGTAGAAATGAATTTATGTAATAATGAGTTTCTTGTTTAATAATGATTTGTGTAAGGTTTTATTCTGTCATAAAACTGAATGCTCAATAAAGAGAAAAAATATAATAATAATAATTATTATTATTATATTAATATTGAGGGGCCACCGCTATAGTTGAGGACTGGCCAGGGTTTAATTATGATAAAATAAACATTCAGGGGAAGATCAGGGATGCTAGAGTGCATGCACACTAAAACCAAACTAAACTAAAGTATGCTCCGGTATGCACTGAACAGCCAGTTTGATTTAGACAATTGTGGAGGTTTACATAACAATGTGCACAACCTCCCACCCCTCCCACAAAGGGACAAAGCAAGTTAATGTTGGCAGAATGTGTGTGTGCAGCGTTCCAAGTTGAAAAGACTGCAGCATTCCAAATGCATGTGTGGGCCCTGCTAGAATCGAGGCAGAAACGGACTGCAGTACCCTAGTTCCCCAAATGGCTTAGCAGAGGGAAACATAGCAACATTTTTTGGTAGATCCTAAAGCCACAAGAGAAGAGTATTTGGGCTGATAACACTGAGGACAGTGTAGGAGATGGAGATCCGAAATAGCCTATCGCAAATGGTCTGAAGGACTGGACATTTGTGACATGTTTTCCTATCAAAATAAAGATAATGTTTAGATATATTTTGTGCTGGAATAAAGGAAACAGAATGGCATAAAATGAAGCACCTGTGCCTGTCATAAATCACACCGAGACACATATAGAACTGCTTTGCAACCTCAATCGGAGGAATGAGGCTCACATGTAGGAAAGAGTATGTGGTGCTGTCTCACTGTCGTGTAACTCAAATAACATGGAGGGCCGCATAATGTCTCTTACCTGACTCGGGTCTTTTTATCCAACCAGCGATGAGGCAAGAGTTCATAGTGCTGATATCCAAGTCATCAGTAGGAAGGCAGGCAAGCTGAGTGTAAACATCCATGGAGACTGGAGTCTCCAATTCGACAAGGGCAATGTCACTTCCTTTGGTCTTGTCAGTGTAGTTGTCATGCATTTTGACACTTTTGATTTTGATAATCTGTTCCGTCTTGTTGGTGTGCAGCAGCTCACTAGCCCCTGTCACTAGCTGTAACTTCTCCATGTCCCTGGAAGAGATATTGGACCATGGCTCTGGTTAAACTACTACAAAAGCATATTTGCTCAGTTGTTGGCATTGGAATGTACAAAGTAAACACTTGTGTCCTTTCAATGCATATTTGGTGCTTAGCGCACAACTGTTTGCCCTCCATACCACTTCACCTGGAAAGCTTATTTCCTCATTTTTAATAAATTGTTGGTGTTCATGATATTTAGACCTCACCCCCTCAGCTATCCACACAGTTGTCTAATTGTCTCTCACCCACCTGTTACTAGATAATATTCTAATTCTAATGTTCAGCTCATCAAAGACCAGTGTCTTTTACCTACTTGCCTTTATTGCCAAATCCCTCTGGCTGTCCCTTAAACCTTTGCCCTTCTCCTCCACACACCAACCATCACAGATTTCAACCTTTGGATGTTGTTTGACAACAAAAAAACCTCCACCAATTAACCCCCACCACAGCTGCAAGGCGGATTCTAACGAACACTAGGAAGACCGGACCCACCTCCCCTACCAATCTACTAATACCCTTCATCTTCAACACTTGTACACAGCAGACTTAATTATTTTTCCAGGCTTCAACTGGGCCCGTCAGTGGATTACATTGCCCCTCTAAATACAGTGCTTAACTGTGCAACTCATGCTTGTTATAACCTCCCTGACACCTTTTCCACATCTGCCCATCACATCCATGCTGAATGCTTCTCTATGTATCATTGATTTGTCTTCTAATTTCTTCCCTTATCCTTCAAATCTACCCATGGATCACACTTCCGCCCATGTATACCTCTATATCCTGATACCGTCCAACTTGGACCCTTCTCTGCAATACTCCACTTAATCCCTTCTGCACCTCATCCACTCTGCACAGGCTCTCATTTTCGCTCCTTCAATCTTCTTGCTCACATCCACTGGAATTCCCTGTCTCGCAGCATCAAGAACATCCCCACAATATTAGCATTCCGCTATACCCAAAAAGAAACAACATATCCTCTTCCATCAAGAGCCCTTAGTACTTACCTATCTCATCATCTATACCCCAAAGGCTTCATTCCTCCCCCATCTGTAAGTAATGCTAATAAATAATAGTTGAAGGATTGTTATACTGTGTACGTATTGTATGCACTGCTACTGGATTAGTCTGTAACGTCCCTGTTATATGTTCCATAGTCACCCCTCTTGCCAACTCGATAATCTATACTCCAAAAACTCTCATGTAAAGCAACCAATCACGGTATGGCTCTGATCTCTGTTGTGACCTAACATAATGTGTTTCATATCAAAACATTATAAAAGTGTAACTCTCAAAACACAAACAGATTGCGTTCCATATAAGAGCACCTAGACAGTAATAAAACCCTGTCACAATGTCCCATTAATTATATAATGCCCTTTATGAATACATAGATATACGCATTGCCTTCCTGTATTGTTCATGGTGTAATTACCACCCATCGATTGAAAACACTCATATAGTTGATCAGACAACAGACATAATCCTGAACTGGATCACGAAAACAATAGCTAACATCTCGCCAGAAAAACCTGTCATCCCATCGTGAAATAAATCAGTGGCTAGATGGGTTATGCCCCATCTGAAAGCAATGAAAAAAAAAACAGGAATCTTGGACAATAATGGAGGAAAAACTATGATCAAGACAAAAGAATAACATATCCGATCATACAAAGCAGAAATTCTCAAAGCAAAAAGGAAATACTACAATGATTGCATCCCGAAAGCCAACAACACTCAGAAAGAATTGTTCAACATCATAAACGAGATGAGAAACCCTCACGGGTGCAATAACACACCAATCTGCTTGCAAAATCCCCACCATACAACTGATTATACAAAGTAGACTGGCCACCCGACCGCTCATCTCAAACCAACCCACGACCAACAGACCAGGCTGAACCTCTTTCCCCAAATCTCAAGAGAAAAATGAATCAGCCTAGTGAGCGAAAGCAACAAGGCAGGCTCCCAGATGAACCCTGTCCACCAGACATCTACAAAGCGATCCTTGCACAGGGAACACCATCAGAATACTACCTAAACCTCTTCAACCTGTCACTTTCAACGTGAAGTGTACCACAAGCCTTCGAATTAGCCTACATCAAACCACTCCTCAAAGATACAACAGGTGATACTGAAGACCTCTCAAACTACAGACCTCAAACATTCCATGCCCGGCAAAACTAATGGAGACCTATGTTTACGAACAAATACTGGAACACGTTGAAAACCACTATCTATTAGATCAGACACAAGTAGGCTTTAGACCCCTGAGAGGAATCGAGATGGCACTACTCTCTTTAGGGGATGACCTAAAGACCAATGCAGACTCCAACACAAACTCAGCACTGATACTACTCAATCTCTCTGCAGATTTTGTCACTGTCAACCATAACACCCTCATAAAAAGACTTGGAGACAAAGGGATCGGCAGCACAGCACTCCTTTTAATTAAGTCTTTCCTGTCCGGAAGAACCGAAACAATCCAGCTAAAACCATTCAAATCTGCACTGCAGAACACCACTTGTGGAGTGACACAGGACTCCTTGTTATCCCCACTATTGTTCAACATCTACTTAACGCCCCTAATCAGTCTCATCAAAAGACACAGCTTCATGCTACAATTACGCAGATGATATTATGTTATGTTATGGCCATTTAGAGAGCATGCGGTCGCCCGTAGGCATCATGGCGCTAGAGAGGGTAAAAGGCCAGTCACAAGTCACCAACTTAACCAAGATAGTAAAAACTCAAAACAAATAAGTTTTAAGTGCTTTACGAAAAACTAGATGATTTGGCAGCAATTTCATAAATGGAGGAAGAATGTTCCACAATTGTGCTGTTGCGATCGAGAAAGCATGGCCGCCCACCCGAGTAAGGCAGAAGGAGGGCACACACAACATGCCAGCCACCGCTGACCGCAGGGGGCGGTTCCGGGCATAACGCTCAAACTTGGTGCGCAAATACTCAGCTCCCTGATTATGTAAGGCACTGTGAACAATGCACAAAGACTTGAACTGAATGCGCGGGCCACTGGGAGCCAATGGAGGGCGTGCAAGACAGGAGATATAAGGGACCCATAAGGGGTACCAGTTGCCACCTTGGCAGCTAGATTCTGGAGACGTTATAATCCGTTAACCAACCCCTTGGGCTGCACCAATTACAAGGAGTTGCAGTAGTACAGCCTACTCAGAATCATAGCCGCCACCACCGGAGGGTGTAATCTTGTTGGAATCAGGTGGAGCACCGTTCTTAGGATTTTCAACTGAAAATGCCCCATCTGACATACTGCAGAGACCTGGGCAGTCATTGAAAAGTCAGCTGACATAGTTACCCCAAGGTTGTTTATCTTTAGAGAAGCTACCGGAAGCAAACCCAAAGAAGAGGGCCAAAAAGAGGAAACCCAGAGTGCGGGATCGGGAGGAGAACCCAGCACCTCCATTTTGTCCCCACACCTCCCTTTTGTCCCCATTCAATTTCAACCAGTTGTGTCCCATCCTCTCCCCCACGGCCATCAGGCACTTATGCAGGCACGACAACACCTCAGACTGATTAAGATCGAGACGAATCAGTAGTTGGGTGTCGTCAGCGTACGAATAGCACCTGACACTGAAGGAGCGGATAAGGCGCAGCAACAGAAAAATATTAATGTTGAAAAGAATGGGGGACAAAGCAGACCCCTGGGAACACCACAGCTAAGGTGACAGGGCAAAGACGTGAATGGAGGAATAGAAAGAGTATGGGATCTATCGGCCAGAAAGGAGTCAAACCAGGCCAATATCTGACCCGAAATACCAATCTGGGCCAGGCGAGTGGGAAGGATGGCGTGGTCCACGGTGTCGAATGCCGCTGAAAGATCTAGAAGAATCAGGGCGCCAATAACCAAATCATCTACAAAATCTACTGCAATGAAGAGGAGAACCCCACACTAACACACTGGCTCAAAGAAAACTGCCTTAAAATTAACCCAGACAAAATGGAAATCATGATTTCACCCAGCAATCAAGGAAACAACCAGGACATCCCATGGACCACAGAGCTAGAAACCCCACCTGAACTGTCCAAGTGGTCAAAAACCTTGGAATCCTAGTGGACCACTAGCTAACACTAGAACCACAAGTTAACACTAAGCTAACCATTATACTCCCTGCTGCGACCTGAGATGGGCACTATGTAACATCGGTATCTTGCAGGATTCGGGCTCCCCGAGACAGTTTGTTCGGGTGGGAATTGCATCGCACTTTGAAAGACAGTTCAGGGTGGGAGGTGTCATACCTGGATGGATTGTCTGTGGGTGGGAGGTGTGTTGCACTGGGATGGATTGTGGGGGATCAGAGATGCGTCACACTTGACAAAGATGAAGATGAAACACCATCAGATAATACAGGACTGTAGCCAGATAGTTTAACACCACCATCATAGAAAGGAGGATCATTATCAGCCCTTGCACTTCTACAAACCAAAACACAACGCAATTGTAAAGGTAAAACGGGGCCGAGGGAAGGCTATACTCCTAAAAAGAGTATGAAGGTGTACCAGAAGAGACCCAAACAATACATTATCACTGTCAAAATAAAGGGAATAATCAAGGTTCTATAATGATATAAACACTAATAAAACACCCCATCTGCAAGTAGAATGAAAGAGATTACTAAAAACCCACCCCAAAGGAAAGAACAGAGAAGATGCAACAGACTGGAGAAAAAGGCACTATAAGCATAGTTCCGGGGGTGGTAGGTAATGTACTACCATAAAAAGGATATTGGGTCAAAAACAGGAGCAATTGTGTCCTAAGCAGTCTCTAAGGTTCAGGTGAACTGTGGGGGCAGTTCATTATCACATTACCTGGATTCATTTCTCGGTGGGCTGACGCATCAAACCCAGATTCGAATGTTGATGCGAGCTGATCAGGCTCAGGCGGGCACGTAGGGTCGTGGAGGCCCTAGCAGGAAGCGGGCATCCATCAGGGGTGAAGGTGGGTGTTCTGTGCCTTCAAACAGTGTTTCAAGTGATGAAGGTCAGGGCAGTCCCAAGAACACTTCACTGTTGGCCAGGCTGAGTCGTGCATTAGCTACTGGAGAGGTCAGCGAATGACGTTCCAGCTGCTTGAGTCTGTGGGCGGCAGTGGTTCAAGTGGTGTTCCAGGCTGCATCAATCTGCAGTCAATGAGCCAGTGGTTCTCAGGCTAGGTGGGCCGAGCTGTGGTTGTCACACCCGGTTAGAGTCAGCAAGTGAACCTCCAGAGATTTGGTTCGGGTTGCAGCATTGAGCACCTGTTTTGTGCCTAGCAGGTGACGTGCTTCGATAGGATACGATGCAGTGTCAAGCTGGTTTAGATGCAATGTGATAGTTCGGCTGGTTGGAGAAATGCAGACACCAGCATCAGCGCATTCCCTATTTATCAGGATGCAGGGAACACAGAGCGATCAGTTGAGTGTGATAGAACAGGGAGCTTCGGCTGGTCTGGCCCTCTGGGTACTGTGAGGCCTTTGCAAAGGACTCGAGGAAAGGATACTCCAGTTCAGGGTATGCTCTGCTGCCATAAAAGGTTCTGTTGCAGAGCGGTTGGTCCTGGTCCACAGTACTGGTCACTTCCGTTGTTCCCTGGGATTGGTTAGGAGGTAGATCTTCCTTCTGTCTTGGACGGCTCCTTCTTCACCTCTGGCCTGGGGCTTTGAACAGTGCAACTGTCCCAACGGAAGTCCAGTTCAGAATGTTCAGAAAGTCTCTTTGGCTTTAAAGGATTTTTGAGGAACTGAGGGAATTCTGCTGATAGGGTGCAAGACTCCTTCTTTTAAAGCCACAAGTCCTCGGATGATTGGAATAAAGCTAGTTTGCTTTAGGGGACCAATCCCTGCTCCTGGCTGGAGTGGGCTTTGCCCTACAAAGTACTTTGCTCCAGAGGAAGTGGAGGAGACAGGAAAGGGAAACAGAGACACAAGAAGGCTTCTTCTAGTGTCAAGAGCACTCCTGTATATCCTACGCCTGCTCCCCTTCCCACCTACTGACAGCAAAAACATTGGATGTGCAGCACTCTGGTGTGAGGCTACTCCTCCTGAATAATAATAATAATAATAATAATAATAATTAGGCATTTATATAGCGCTACAAACCCTCAGGTATCTGAGCGCTGCTTATTATTACCCACGGTGTGTGGTGCTCATTTATCGACCTCGGAAGGATGAAAGGCTGAGTTTGGCCCCGCTGGGATTCGAACCTGCGTTAACAGGCTCTGCACGGGTGTCAAAGCGCTCTACTCGCTGTGCCACTTGAATAGGTGTGCTCCTTTGAAACATGGGCCCAACAGCTGTCTGCTGTGTGGCTGTCCCTGGGAGAGGGGGTTTACCGGCCCTCACAAAGTGAATCAACGAGAGGCTGGGTCCTTTGGGTTTCTGTCCAGCCATGTGGCAGTATTGGCCTGTCTAACCCCAATACACATTCCCTTCTACAGCTGAGTTGACTCACACAAGCTGACACATGTGCAATATCAATTGGGGTGTGGTGCCCATGATCATAAGTATCACCATGTACTATGCCTAAACTCAGGCATGTCTTATTCTTAGAGATTACCCTGCCACCACTATGGGGTACTCATGATCATCTTTGTTTTGGTACAGAAGGCCTATCTTAAATGTCGCCCCTGTGCTGCAGTGACTTTGCTGTTGCTGAGGCGGTCAAGTGGGCATCTGCGGATCAGGCTAATGATACAGCGGGGCACAAGTGCACTATGCTTTTGGTTTGGAGTTGCGACAAAGGGGGATCTGGTTAGCAGATTACCCCTTTGGAGAAGGAATCACCTGCATCGTTTTATGTACTAAAAATCAAACAAGGCAGGGATTTGCACCTTTGTTAGATGGCAATTCCTCACACTATCAGATATAAAGGACAAACCATCAGACAATGCAATGCCACCATCATACAACAGAGCAATGTCATTAGGAAATGGAGAACCAACATGAAATAATATAAAGCCAACAGACAACTACCGCCAAACAATAGCGGACCATTAATACACAATGGATGGACACTAGCAGACACTAAAGGGCACCATTCGCTAAATGAGAGCAACCAGCAGGAAATGGGTGACCACAATTAACAAAGAGAACCACTATCATAAAGGCATAATTCACCTCTAGACAGTGGAGGGTATGATATAACAAAATACACACACTTAGATAAAACATTTACAGCTACCATTGGCCAAAATAAGGCCATCATCAGACAAATGTAGCTCCTAATTTAATATAGAAAGGGCTTTTTTACATCAATGTCATCATCCTGGACCACTACAACCTTCTTACGATACACACGTCATCAGACAACATTTGTGGAAAAACATTGTATAATGGAGGGGCATGTCACTTAAGAAATGGCCAATTCAGATTATGGAGAGACATTATGAGGAAATTCGGGACCACCATATGACAATCAAGTTAGAATCATACAATGTAGTGGCATTATCATATGAAAAAAATTACTATCAGACAATGGAGAGGCCCTATAAGATAAGGAGGATTTACAGTCAAGACACTTGAGAACTAGTTTCAGACAATAGAGAGCCACAACCAGACTACGCAGAGCCATTGCTAAACTTGTGAAATCCTTCATAAGTAAAATGCCAAGCTCTAATAACATAATCAGAGTGACAGCCAAAGAATAAAGAACTGAGGAGCCCCAGTTCTTCACTGTGTATAGGCGCGTTACAAATGCCATATCATATCATATCATCACATAATCCCAGAGTTTAGGGCAGCCATCCGTCAAAATAGTGATATTCTCAAACAGTTCATAGTTGGGTGGAAAATCTAATTATTAGCCATCAAAGAATCTGCAACATATATTGCAAAGCCTTCATGTGACATCAGAAGCAGCACCTGGCCGCCGAAGAAGCTGTGCCCGCTCCCAGGACTTTGTAGAGACTGCTGGGCTAATATCCTCCCCGACTGCTCTCCTGGACTGGCCATCTCGAGCCGGGATGGGTGATGTTCCAAGTTCGGCGGTTACCCGCTGACGAGTGAGACGGGTAAACCTCAACTGGGATGACGGCTGGTGGCCTGAGCTAGCTGCTGAAGCGTAATTGGTACACAACCCCCCCTGCTCACCGGCAGCTGGAGGGACTTACACTATCCCTACAGGCCCTCCTGTGAGCTGTGACTGTCATGGGTAAATATGGTGAGTCCCTGGATAATAGGGGTAATTTTATTTGATGCTTGAGGAGAGGTGGAACCAGCGGCTGCCTGTGGTGGTGGTGTGGACCCATTGTGTGGGGCCAGGGTTCAGGGCCGGGTGGGGCAATCAGTGTGGGGCCGCATGCGGTAGTATTAGTGCCGCAGCATGACGTCCACTATAGGTAGTGCTCACTGCTGGTGCCCTTCCCAGTTATGACCAGAGGCTCGAGAAGGAAGCATGGCCATTGATTTGTATACCAATACTCCCTCCAAGGACACTCCGCTGCTGGCTATGCAATCGACAGCCAGACCCAAGGACACTACTGGGCAAGGCCCTCTCGACCCGATAGTGGAAATCATACAGAGCAGATTTGCATTGGTGAACTCGAAATGAGATGACCTGTCGGCCAATGTATCCTCAACCTTGTGCTCAGCTTGAGAAGGAGAGGGGTCGGATTACACATGCAGAAACTAGTTGACACTCACTCAGGATAATGCGACAATCTTGAATCTCACTCCAGATGGAACAACATACGTGTTGTGGGGGTTAAAGAGACACCCTTCGAAGGATCTATGGAGGTCTATGAAGAACATATCCTCAATGTGATACTTGATGAACTTCAATTCTCCTGTCAGTTCATGGTGGAAAGAGCCCACAGAGCCCTGCATCCTCCGCCCAGGCTGGGGCCCGCTGAGGTCCTTCATAGCACACCTGCTCAACTGTAGGGACCAAGATTAAATCCTGAAGCTATCCATGCAACGTGTTAAACTACGATGCGAAGCCTGCAGAATATTTATATATCCGGCCACGCACCCGCAATGCAGGCGGTGTGCAGATCGTTCAATGAGGTCAAACAGCTTCTCAGGAACAGACAGGTGCCGTATGCATTGTTGTTCCCAGCCAAGCTCAGACTTCAGTTTAAAGATTGTGCATGTTTTTTTAACATCGTCTGGGAAGGCAACATTTTCCATTGAGTCTAATATACCTATGGAGCCGCAGAGAAGAGAGGACGCAGCAACAAAAAAAAAACACCACCCTGGTTCACAGGGAATGGCTGACGGCATGACCTGCTGTTTCCAGAGTGCCTCTGTTCCTCTGTTCGTTCCAGTAGCCTGTGCAAATGGCTGGACATCCATGTGCGTGCCTACAAGGAAATGCCACAGCTGCCGCGAAATGCAGCCGACTGTGCCTTGGCTGATTGGTGAATTAGTTATGACTTGTATACACCATACTTTCTTGGTACGGTTTTCTGTGGTGGATATTGGACCTGTGCGCCAGTGGCTGGTGGCGATGGGGTATGCTGGGAGGAATGTAGCATTGCAGTCTGGGGATGCGGGCTGTTACTCTGAACTCTGTCATGCCCTGTGGCGATAAGGCACAATCTTTACACTGTTGGGCAGTTTTCCCATGGGCTGCCAAGTTAGTGTGCCGCTCATAATGTCCTCTTCGAATTCTCAAAGTTTGTAATATTGGTTGGGGTGGATGAGGGTTTCACTGTGGTGGATGGTGTTGGGGCGAACGGGGATGGGGTTAAACACAGTTATACAATACAATTGCATTGTTGTGGCTCTTTGTTGACTAAGACCTTAGGCTTCATGGTACACACATTGTGACTGATATTAGGCACATAGACAAGCTTACACTCTGATGATGTCATGCCTCTTCACACTGGTGAGATGCCTTAGCTGGAATGTGAGACCCATCAACAATCCAGGGAAGGCTAGAAAAGTGTTGACGTATATTGAACGCCACTCTCTGCGAATAGTGATGTTGCAGGAGACGCATGCAATGGTGGGGGTTCATGATGCTTTTGTTCCTAGATGGGAGAAAACCAGGTACTATACTTGATACTCATTCCAATCCTGTGGGGTGCTGACATTAATCCACCATACTCTCTCATTCCAATTGGCCCACTTCATTATAGACCCCAGTGGTAGGTATGCTCTCCTGCAAGGAAAGGTGGCCCGACACTAACATTCTCTTATTTAATACATGCAGGCCCAATCTTGACGACCCTACATTTTACACTCAGCTGGCCTCCATCCTGGATAATTGTGTAGCTCTTCTTATTATATTGAATTGAATTGATATTTTATTTATATCGCGCTCATACACAAGTGATTCAGAGCGCGACAAGGCAAGGGAGGGGAACAGGGGAGAACAAAACAACGATCTTACTAGGCCCAGTGACATTGAGAATGCACAAGTGCATGGGAGAGGGGTAGGGGAAACGTGCATGGAAGGGGGTAGAAGTGGAAAGTGCAGAGCAAAGGAGAAACAGATAAATAATAATAAATAAATAAATAATAAAGGCAGCAAACAATGGTAGCGCAGCCAGCAAGTGGCAAGTGCTGGGTTGGTCTGATAAGTGCAGGAAGAAAAAAAGGGGGGGGCTGTATCGGTACAGATACAGTCCCTGCACAAGGGGTGGCCAGGAGGCAGTGCAGTAGGGTGGCAGGGTGTGCAGGTACCTGGCCCCGGAGGACACAGGGTGGTCAGGAGCACAGTCCCAAGAGAGAACAGATCAGCAGGGGAAAGGGGGGGGGGGGGCAGAAGCAAAGAGGAAGGTCTTGTGGTGCTTCCAGAACCGGAGATGGTTCTCCTCAAGTTTTAGAGTGGTAGGGAGGCTGTTCTTCAAGAGGGAGGCCCTAGCCGAAGTCAGAGATCTAACCCCAGCTCGTTTCTTTGAAAAACGACTGACCCTGAGGGAGTTAGCGGAAGAGGAGCGAAGAGCTCGAGAGGTTAGGTATTTGCGGAGGGATAGCTGAAGGTATTTTGGACCCAGGCCCCGGAAAGCCTTGTGGACAAAGCAGAGGGTTTTGAATTTAATCCTTGCATCCACTGGGAGCCAATCAAGAGATCTCAGAGCTGGAGAGATACAATCCCAGGGCTTGAGGCCAAGGACAAGTCTTGCAGTCCTGTTCTGGATTAGTTGCAGAGGGTGAAGAGTAGAGGCAGGTAGATTTAGAAAGAGGCTGTTACAATAGTCCAACTTAGAGGGAACCAGAGATTTGGAGACAGTGAGCTAAGTACCTCTGAGGAAGTGCAGTTGGAAGTTTGACTTTTTAAAGACATCAGAGATGTGGGCGGAGAAGGAAAGTGTGGAGTCTAAGATGACCCCGAGGTTCTTAGTCTCACAGGTGGGGGTAGGAGGAGGGCCAAGTGAGGTCAGCCAGAGAGTGAGGGGAAAGGATGGTGAAGGTGTGCTAATGAGGAGGCTCTCCGTCTTGCTGGAATTCAGACAAAGATCATTGGCGGCACACCAATCTTGAATGGCAGTTAGGCATTCAGAGATGAGAGAGGGTAAGGAGGTGGCTGAGGGCAGCCTGAGGATTAGTTGAGTGTCGTCAGCGTAGCACTGACAATTTGACCAGAAAATGGCAATGCAGTGGGCGAGGGTTGCCAGGAATTGGTTAAACAGCCATGGTGAGAGGTTATACCCCTGGGGAACACCACAGGTAGAGAGAGAGATAGATGATAGGAAGGGCCCAAGTTTGACCTGGGAGGGTTGATCAGAGAGGAAAGAGGTCAGTCAGGCCAGAACCTGATCGGTGATACCCAGGTTATCACAGAGATGGTTGAGCAGGATGGTATGGTTGACCGTGTCGAAGGCAGAAGAGAGATCAAGTAGGATGAGGACAGAGGGAATGTTAGAGTCAAGGTTGGAGAGCAGATCTTCTCGGCTGTTCAGGAGAGCAGTATGGAGAGGGGACTTCAACACAATCGTAGATGTGACGATGGATTGCTCTGCATGCACCAGTAGAGCATTCACTAACGCTGCAAAGTCCTTTAAACAAGTTATGGAAGACGCATGAGGAACCCTGCACCTGCAATACAGACAATACATATACTATTCATCAGTCCACCATATGATGTCTTGTATCAACTATTGGCTGATCTCCTTCTTGCTTGAGTTGATGTTCTATTGTGTTATACTGCTCCGCACTGACTCTGATCACTCCCTGATAATATTGTTAATCAGTATTGGGGCAATTATGTTCCACGGCCCTTATGGAGACCTTCCCAGGTCGCACTCTTAGACAATGCATTTGCTCAGACATTGTCTGACAATATCACTCTTTACATTGACACGGGCACAGTCTCCTCACATTCCACTTTATGAGAGGCATTCAATCTACATGTCAGAGGGGTGGCAATGTCGACGTCTATTGGTGCATTTAAGATTTAAGTCGATCAGAGCGGCACCCAGTACGAAAGAGATGATGATTCAGGATCTTGAAAATAGATATGGGGAATAACGCACAGAGCACTTATTGGGCAAAATTAAATTGGAACTGACCGAGTTCCTGGAGCTTGCATATAGGGAAATACTGTACATGGTTAGTACAGGCACATGGTTAGTATTGCCCAGGCTCGTACATACGAGGAGGCAGACAGGCCTTGTAGAGCCCTTGCTCAGGCCATAAATTCAGGTGCTGAAGAGATGACAATCATGGGGATACACACTCTGGAAGGGGATGTCCGCACTGACAACGCTTCTCTCTACAAAGCATTTGTGGAATTCTATAAGGTCCTTGTTACATGGTAGAATATCAATCAGAATTAAACCTTCCGCTCACCCTCAGCTGAGGCTGCTGAATAATTGACTGCACCATTCATGGAGGAGGAGATTGATATGGCGACCTCAAATCTACCTACACGTAAGGCTCTGGAATCAGATGGCTTGGTTTCAGAATTTGCGAGGAATATAGACATACGCTGGCACTGCATTTACTGAAGGTATGGAATGAATCGATGGATTGTGGCAGATTGCCCCCCACGATGCTTGAAGCAATAATTACAGTCCTACTGAAGCCAAACAAACCACTGGAGATGATGGGCTCCTAATGTCCATTATTCTTCATTAATATGGACGCCAAACATTTTGCCAAGCTCCTGGCCAATAGATTATTGCCGTTAATGAAACATCTGATCCATCCGGAACAGGCAGGTTTCCGGCCCTCTAGATTGACGGCCTTAAATTTGAGATGCCCTTCAGTATCCTTTCTCAAAATAATCCCCAGACTAGGGCAGTGGATCTAACCCTGGATGCAGAGGAAGGCATTTAACTCGGTTTCCTGGGATTATCTATTTGCGGCCCTGGGTTCTTTTCTTTTTGGCTGGGCCCATTCTTTATTAACTGTGTCATTCTGTTGTTCTCTGCTTCCCAAGCTCGAATAAAAGTGAACAGTACTTTATCATCAGTGGTACCAATTGGCAGGGGCACTAGGCAGGGCTGTGCCCTGTCTCCCCTTCTTTTCGCACTGTGTATTGAAATCATGGCTGAGCTCATTCATGTGAAAAATGTCCATCGCTGCTTATGTATTTTGGTTCATCTCGATATAATATTGCTATATGCTGATGATGAACTCCTTAATGTTCGTGACCGGGACCTGAACTTCCGCTCCCCTCTTGAAGAAATACAGACCTTCTCCCAGTACTCAGGGTATTGTATAAACTGGTCCAAGTCCAAGCTATTCCTAGTGACTAAGAAAACTACTCCCGGAAGATACACTTGGCCATGGATGGGTGTCACCATTGTATAATAAAGTGCAGTAGGAACCCAGTAATGCATCTCAAGGTCGTATAAAATGGGAAGCAAATATTGGTTACGACTTACAGGGTCACATCTGGGCGAGATAGTGGGGGTCATTCCGAGTCCGGCGTTAAGGGAAAATCGAGGCCGGTAAAGGAATAACGACTTCCTTTACTGTTACGGGCCATTCTGACCCGCCACACCGTTATTTACGCCACCGTAAACTACGATTGCGTAAATAGCGGACCAGTGTCGCGCGCCCAGCACACCATCGCGGAAATAACGGGAAGGCGTAAACCATCTCCGATTCCAAGCAAAGCGAACACGGAAATAACGACCTCCACAAGGGCGCAAAGTACCTTACCGCCATGGCGTTAATACCGGCATCGCGGGGAAGGTGTTAACAACCCTGATCAGTGTTTGGAAGAGGAAGAGGTGCACCCAATCAGCACAGGTGGAGGCAATAGAGTCTGGCACAGCACAAAAGGAGCACACCCACACACCACACCCCCTCCCACACCAAGATGATACCAATTGTAGCAGCATTCCTGGAGCTGGAGGCCCTGCTTGCAAGGCAGCAACTACGACAACAGCGACAACAGCAACCACAGCAACCACAGCCCCCACCACAGAGGATACACAGGAGGAGAAGGAGGGTGAGACAGGGCCAGCATGCCCTACCGGTGCAGCCACCATTACCACGCCGGCAGCCCCCAATTCCCTGCATCAGAGCCACCCCCTTCAACCTCACACCAGAGCAGATCCACACCCTGTACCGGCTTGACTGGGACACCATAACCACCATAGTGGCCCTGATACATACCGACATAGTGAGCCTCATAGAAATCAGCACTGCCATCCCCCCTCTACTAAAGGTAGTGTCCGTGCTCCACTTCCTTGCCACAGGCACCTACCAGCATACAGTGGGGCACATGCATGGCATTTCACAGCCAATATTTTCCCGGATACTCAACCAAGTGCTGGATGCCCTCCTCAAGCACAGAAGGGACTACATATGCCTCCCCCGGACTCCACAGGAGATATATGATACCAAAGCTGCCTTCCATGCACTTGCAGGCATGCCAAATTGCATAGGTGCCCTCGACTGCACCCACGTAGAATTGGTGGCTCCTCATGCAATGGAGGTGCCGTATCGCAACCGCAAGCAATACCACTCCATCAACGTCCAGATGGTGTGCAATGTCAGTAAAGCCATCACACAATGCAATGCTTGGTACCCCGGATCAACTCATGACTCCTTGGTCCTGCGGAACTCAACACTACCACGCTACATGGGCCGACATGCCTGACAACCTACCTGGCTGCTTGGTGAGTAACCATAATGGGCCATGGCAGTGCATTGGGGCTCTGAGTAGGTTGTCAGCATACCCCACTGCGAAAGGGGGTGGGGAGATGCATACTCCACCCGGGAGGGAAAGGGGGGGGATGCATACTCCACCCGGGAGGGAAAGGGGGGGGATGCATACTCCCCCCGGGAGGGAAAGGGGGGGGGATGCATACTCCACCCAGGAGGGAAAGGGGGGGATGCATACTCCACCCGGGAGGGAAAGGGGGGAGGGATGCATACTCCACCCGGGAGGGAAAGGGGGGGATGCATACTCCACCCGGGAGGGAAAGGGGGGGATGCATACTCCACCCGGGAGGGAAAGGGGGGGGATGCATACTCCACCCGGGAGGGAATGACAACGCTATTGTACGTTGTGCACCTTACAGAACACTGTGCCCCATGACAAGTGGCATGCCACATTACCACCTAACCACACAGTAGTGAATACGAGCCAACACCTAATGGTACCTGACAGTTACCCTGGCCAAAGACCACGACACATGCACCACACATCGGTGGACCTTGCACACCGTAAGGCCATCGTGCACCATGCAGTGCAATAGCACCATGTCGCTGACTCCTGCATCTCAACACAAAGGACAGTCATCCATGGGAGTGCATAGAGGTTAGTCTGACAGGGATCCTACTGCGTGTGACTGGTTCGGCACCTCCATAGGATAGCTGCCAATCACCATGATAGGGATCAGTGCTGAATGAAGGGTATGCTACCAACTACTACCAACACACCCTTACAGCAGGTCTCATGCAAGTCATCAATTAATGCAGTCCAACACTGCTGCATGCATTAACGATGCACATGCAACAAGACATGAGTGCGCACCATGACCCATCAGGGAGAAGCTACCCCCTCCATCATTCCATTGTCCAGCACACATGGCCGGACCAGTAATGGGTTGACTGTATCCAGGGACATGTGTGCATGGCCAGTCATCACCCGCTGCAATGTAAGACTAGCACAGTTCCCCACCATGAATGTACTAACACTTACCTTCATTCCACTCTCATGCAGGTGATGCTGGCTACTCTTTGAAACCGTGGCTCATGACCCCGGTCCGCAACCCCCAAAACAGGCACGAGGAGGACTATAATAGATCTCATACCCATACACGGGTGGTCATAGAGCAGACCTTCGGCCTTCTGAAGGCACGATTCCGTTGCCTCAGCCGGTCAGGTGGGGCCCTCATCTACAGCCACGAGAAGGTTTCCAAGATCACCATGGCATGTGTAATGCTGCACAACATGTGCATCCGTCGGATCGTGCCACTGCCCCCTGACGTGGGACTGCTGCCACCAGATGAGGAGAAGGAGGAGGTGGAGGAAGGAATGGCAGAACAGCAACATGGTGCCGATGCACGGGAGGGACGTTCCGTGCGACAAGCATTGATCGAGCAATATTTCTGAATCACAAGTCAGCTGAGGGGGTGAGGATGACAGGGCATTGGGCACTGGGTGTGGGGATACATGTACTACATGCACTGTGAGACATTAAAAGGCACATGCACAATAATGAATGTCCACTCTGTATTGTAGGATAGACCAAACTGTGTATTGTATGATGATGTCCAAAAGTGTACAACAGATCCTTCACCCTCAACCCCCTCACCCTCCCCCCCAACTCCCACACACACCCTCACCCCCTCCCCCTCCCCCCCAACTCCCACACACACCCTCAACCCCCTCACCCTCCCCCCCAACTCCCACACACACCCTCAACCCCCTCACCCTCCCCCCACAACAACCCCACAATGTTCCCATCAGTGCAGCATTGGCCACATGTATGTGGCTGCACGGTCAATGGGCACTGCCAGAGCCTGGGGCATCCCTTCTATTCCGGCGCATCGTGCGCAGTGACCTACGGACCGGGCTGGTCTGCGTGGAGGAGCTCTGGGAGGGTGGCTCCTCCTGCTGGGGCTGTGGTCTGGGGGGTGCTGCCTCCAGGGCATCAGCAATCCTGCCAAGCATCTCACAGATGCGGTTTGTGCTGGTACTAATGATCTCGCCCAGGGCCTGAAGGTCATTATGTAGCACCGACCCTGATTCCCGGTTGTCCCAGAGAAACTCCTCTATCATGGCCGTGAGGTGCTGGCAGCGCACTGTTTCTGCAGCCGATGTGGGCGATGTGGTTGGCAGGCTCCGTGTTGTTGTGCCTGCAGGACTTTCAGGACTTCCTGCAGGGGAAGTGGGCTCATGACAGACAGGTGTATCCCCTTCGCCTGTGAGCCCTGGGCCGTCACTCGACCCAGGGTCGCTATGGGCAACCTGGCTGTACGAGGGAGTGTCTGGGCTCTGTACATAGTCATTGGGCTCCTCCACGTTGTCGATGGTGTTTGGTGATGTGCTGCCTGGCACATCGAGGATGCACATGGCAGCACCCTCCCCTGACGCACTCGATTCCTCATGGTGCTGCGTGGGGCATGTGTCCCGCAGAACTGCAGGCATGTCCAGGGCCGCGGATGGGGGTTGTGTACCCTCCATGGGGGTTGCTGGGGCAGGTGGTGTGGCATGTGCCTTCTTCCTGCTTGCAGGTGTGTGCTGTCCCCTGCCTGTGCCCCGGGAGGTACTTGTCCGGGGGCCTTCCTGGTCCTCACTTTCATGACCGGTGCCTGTGGGGGGCAAGAGAGAGACAGCATGAGCAATGATCTGGGGGTCAGAATTACTTCCAGACAATGGTATTACGATGGGATAGCAGCGTTTTGGTGACATTTGGGTGCTGAGTGGGACTGTGATCTGTGCTTGGATGGGAAAAGCATACTGTCGGCAGGGTCACTCATGTTGGCGGAGTACTGTGGTGACTTACATTGACCAGCTTTTTGTGTGGCATGCCCAATATGGGTGTCAGCCTTGCACCTGACATCATCCTGGGTTCCAGTTGATACGGCATCATTGGAGGGGGGGGTTTACCCAAACATGATGTGACTGCTTGACCAGCCCTTGGCGATGACTTGCATTAGGGATGCATGTACTATTTACACTCATGGCACTCACCTGCGTCAGCTGATGAAGGATCACCGCAATCCATATCGCCAACGCCTTCGATGGCTTCTGTGCCCATCATCTCTGCACATGTTTCCTCCCAATGCATCATTTTTATGGGTGAGGCTGGGCCTCCTCCTGTCTCTAGGGCCAGATTGCGGTTTGCTGAGAGGATGGCCCGCACCCTCAGTCGGAGGTCATCCCAGCGTTTGCGGCAATGCGTCGTGCTGCGGGGGGTGTTTCCGACAGCGCTCACCCTCTGCGAGACCAGCTCCCATATCTCCTTCTTCCTGAGGATGGTGGGCCTGCGCATGTCGCTGCTGAAAACAATCTCAGCATGTTCATGCAGAGTATCAACGAGTACCTGGAGCTCATCCTGCGAGAATTTCTCCTTCCTGATGCGCTCAGCACCCTTTTTCAATGCTTTTGGCATGATGGTCTCTGGAGTCTATTTTGCCTATCACAATATGCCCACGAGTCCTGTATGGGGAGGATTGCAATGGATTGTGATTTTAAAGATGGCCGCCATGATGCTTCCCGTTCCTGTTCGATGACGTAATTTCCGTTTGCGGTTTTTACCGGTGCCCGTAATTTACGGTCATCGTTAATTACGGGCACCGCTATTTACGCACTAGGTGGAGGGCGATGGTGTTAGTTACGTCTCGGTTGTTGTCGGTAAGGGGTTTGACGCGCCCTTTACCGGTATGGCGCTAGGGGGTTTACCGGCATGGCGGAAAGCTCGTGCCCGCGAGGTCGGAATATGGTGCTAATTACGCCCTGCTACCAACGCGGATACGGTATTTCCGCCATGCCGGTAAAGTCAGTGATTTAACGCGAACCTCGGAATGAGGCCCAGTGTCTCCTTACCATGGAGGGTTCTCTTAAAGCCAGGTACCCCCTGATCCACTTTAAATCCCTTAATCGGTTTTACTACACCCCGGCTAAAATTGCACGATTCTCTCCCGAAGTTACTGATGAGTGTCCTAAGTGTCATGTGGTGCCTGCAGATTTTAACCAAATTTTTTCGATGTGATTCGTAATTAAATACTTGGGATTCGCAGTGTCCAAATCTGCCGGTACCCTATTTGTGGATAACCTAGCTGCCTAACTCCAGATTCTCACTGCAAAAATAGAATTTTGGTTCAGACTGCCGTTATTGCTACATGGTTACCTCTCATGCTTGACGATGGTGGTGCTACTGAGGCTTCTTTATTACTTTGTTAATATACCAATTTGGTCTGGCAGAGCGATTTCCAATACAATTTGGTCACTGGCATCTAAGTTCCTATGGGCTTTGTGGGTGGCCAGGTTGGCTTGGAAACCATATGACCAGGGGGGTATGGCAGCCCCTGACTTCAAACTATACTACCTCGTTACTCAAGCAGAGTTGCAGCATATTGGTTTGTGTCACCTCCTGCCCACTGACACATGATGACAGAGGAAGTCAGCCGGCTGCTGGACCTACGTTCCATAATTTTTAGTAAGAGGTACTACAACAACTGTTCATTCAACCCGTACGGACATCAGTGGGCACCTGGGCCAGATTGTTTAAGTGGTTGGGTTTAGAGACACCTTATAGCGGAAAGGCACCACTATGGGGCTTTCCCGATATTCTACCAATTCCAGGATAAGGGCATACGACTTTGGTGGGATGCCAAAAACAGATTCAAAATGGAGTATGTGCTCAAAGATAGGAGGTTTGCTACCATGTCAGAATTCATTGACAAATTGGCCAACAAACAAATCCTCCGGTTTAGTACATCTGCATGAAATCAGCCTTTCAAAAGAAATGGATGATTTTCCTGTTCAGCCTGAATCACACCCATTGATAGATACTACCAAGATACACTTGGCCGTGGACGGGTGTCAACATTGTATAATAAAGCGCAGTAGGAACCCAGTATGCATCTCAGGCTCGTATAAAATGGGAAGCAAATATTGTTTACGACTTACAGGACGACATCGGGGCGAGATACTGTCTCCTTACCACAGAGGTTTCTCTTAAAGCCAGGTACCGCCTGATCCACTTTAAATCCCTTAATCGGTTTTACTACACCGCGGCTAAAATTGCACAGTTCTCTCCTGAAGTTACTAATGAGTGCCCTAAGTGTCATGTGGTGCCAGCAGGTTTTATCCACATTTTTTCGGTAGTGGAGTTCTGATTGGGAGTTGCAGACATGGTGGCAGAAGTGACGGGGGTACCACGAACTCTGACAATAGCAAAATACTTGTTGGGCGATATTGGCAAGTTGTCGGTTGAAAACCGTGGGTTTTTCAAACTGTTGTGCCTCATAGCCAAGAAATGTATCCTTAAATGTTGGAAATCACACTGCGCGGTTGAACAAACTGACATATTCAAATAATAGGGAGGAAACGTATATTTCCACCGTCCTTATACATTGTTGCACTAAGGATATATGGAGAGTGTACGGAGCCTACATGAGTGCAAAGTGAACTATTACCTTATTTGTCAAACTGCGTGCTAATAGGTTGTTCAATCTGTATGTACTCGTTATGAAATGCTTAATGAAGATATAAGGTGGGCTTGGATTCGCTTTGGGCCTATAACTTGGGCCCCGGGCGGTTACTGGCTGGCGAAGCCCGCAGAACGCAGGATTATTGCATTAGAAAGGAATTTACATATTCAACAATTTCTCATCTGTGCAAATTGAGGGGCTGTTGGGCATTTATTATAGCAAAAGTATTCATCGAGTTTGACCATTTCAATAGGATTAATGATGTTCAACTTGCCTTGAACAAATGCTAGGTAAGTGCTCATTTAAAATGTTTGTATGGGTTGACAAAGCCTCCCACTCTGTCACAGGGCTTCCTTCCTCACAGTGAATCCTTGTGTCACTCTGTAGTTGGGCATAAATTGTTGGTGCTTGGCATTCCTCTCTGTTAGAAGTTGATCTCCTTAGGTGTATATCTGTTTAGGAACCTTTTGCACTCTCTTATCTGTGAGGCATCTACCGTGGTTTAGCATCTTTTGATAGCAGAGTCAGGATGTCACCAGCACTTTTTGGCAACTGAATGTACAATGCCTAGTTAGATCGTTTGTCTTCTGTTTCCCTATGTCTTCCCCTCCCATGCATGGTTGCGCTTTACAACACTTGTGTATAAGCGCATACTAAATAATTAATCAATCAATCAAACTGTACCACTAGCCACCAATGATGCTTGACTCGGCCTGCAACAGTTAATCCAATGTACGCTCCTTCGTAGTTGTTGTTCATTTTTTTACAATCATTTATATTCCCCTGCTTCCACCCACACTCCCACTTTCCCCCCACTCTCCTCAACACTATCTTCTTTCCTGCTGTCTTGCCCTGAAGTGAGAAATTTCGCATGTGGCTTTGGCACATTTAAAACATAAATTAAAAAAGTAGGAGTGTTTTCAGGTTTCATTGTGTACAGAGCAGCAGACTTTTTTTCTTGTGGGCTAGTGCCCCACACAATGTGGTCTTGGGTGTATGACTGCAGCCAGAATTTCATAGGGAGTGCATGAGTTATTCCCATGTGCTTTTCTTAATGGTATTTCATGATTGGGCAATATTCCCAGAAGTAATGAGTCTTACTGCCAAGTATGTGTTTTGGGGTTTTGAACTGATAAACTGCCTGTTTAGCTTATAATGGCATTTGTTGGTTCCTATTCTGGATTTAAAACCATGACTGTGGTCTTACTTTTGCATAATTTCCATGCAACATAGGTTATAGTAACTTGGCAGCATGTAAACATTGTTGAATACCTTGTTTCTTTTGCATAACAGATCCAGATCACCAGCACGTGGCAGACAACTACTCTACGTCTGCTCGTAGAAGCCCAGGGATATTATTATGGTTAATGTCATTGCTCCAGTGACATTTATTGCGCGGGCCTTGCCAAAAGTTGTTTGCGCTTCTTTACTGCCCAGCAATTGCAGAGTGGTAAAGACCTCCGCCCAGTGGTCGAAGAGAGTGGGAGCGGTGCTCCTCTACTTTTTGTTTTTAGGTTTTACTGTTTCTATACTTTATTTTAAAGAGAAACCATTCAGGAATGGTCTCATTTTTTTGTTTTTGTTTTGTTAATTTAGCTGAAATTAATCAACTTTTCAATACAGTTATACATAAAAATACAGTGATAGCATAAATAAATGGTTTAGTTTTAAAATAAAAGTCTAGGAGGAAGTTGAAACTTGCACTTTAGTGCACTACGCTGAACCTTCCCTTAAACAGCAGGTGTGTTTGGGGGTTTGGATTGCATTTGGGAGGGGGCGTGGCGATGAGGTTTTGGGGAGCAGGGGGAAAGCCAGTAGGGAACATAGTTTCACTACTTCTTATTATACACTTCGACCACTGCCTGCTATTGTGGCACAGTAAAATCATGTCATCATATATATCAATATGTTAGGGTTGAGCAATCCTGAAAGTGTTTCGAAAAAGGTTTCAAAACAATCAAGCCTCCTAGCACAACCCTTCTTGATCAAACTCTAGTAGGGCTGCAGAGATTATTTTGAATGCCCTTGAAACGGATTGTGAGCACAACGGGTTTATACATTATAATGAAAGAAGAAGGCACACACGAGTTACTAAAGACAAGTCTTTAAAAGTAGCCCTGACTAAGTTTGATCAAAAGGATGGGGTTTTTAGTACAGTACCCTTCGGGGCAAGGCGTGGCCAGCTCGTCCAAACTGCAACACAAAAGGTGATGGCTGGAAGGATTACTATTAATATTAACCTCTGGCACAGCTCGGGGCAACCCTCCAAATCATTGATCTTTAGCTGCCAAGCCATTACAGGAAGGGGAAAACCATATGCAAATCAGTCTTCGTCCCACACCAAAAAGAGCAGCCCAGCCTGAACTGCTAGGTCACAGCCTTTCTGCACAATACCACAAGCATCCCCAGACATGTCTCAGCCTCATTGGGCATCATCAGTGAGGTGTAGCTTTGGTCTCTAAGCCCAGCAGATTAGGGACCTGTGGCTGTGCATATCTGTCACACTCGGGGTGACTATAGTGAAATAAAAGGTGATAGCCGGAAGGTTTAGAATTAATCTCAACATCTGGCTCAGCCCTGGGCACCCCTCCAAACCATTCAAGCTGGCCAAGCCATTACAGAAAGGGGAAAGGCCAAATGCAAATCAGGCTTCATCCTACCCCAAAAGGAGCAGTCCAGCCTGAACTGTTAGGCTACATCCCATCTGCAGGAGACCGCAAGCATCCCGAGACATGTTTCTGCATTAGCTCATCACTAAATGCATAACCTTTCCTGCTATGAGTTGGCTGCATGCCCATAGCCAGATGTTGAAATTAGCTGGGGGCCGTTTATGGAGATAAACTTTGGTTTGAGATAATCAACCCCATTAGCAATGATGTGGTGCAATCTATGATGTGGAGCCACCTGGCTCATCTACCGACTGTGTTGGTCATCTCAATCTTCTTTTGTCTTTCATTCTTCCTTCCTCCTCACCCTTCTTTCTTCTGGGCGATTTTAATCTTCCTCCTCTTGCCACTTCTGTCCATTCTCCTCTTCTATCACTTATTGACTTCTATCATTTAAATCTCCACTCTTCACCCCTTCTCACCAATTTGGGTCCTGTCTTGACCCCTCTCTGTCCTTCTCTTTACTATATTTCTCCCACTGCTCGATCCTGTCGCTGTGCTCATTTGAATGTTCATCGTGCTTGACCCTACCTTTCCTACTAAACTTCTTATTTCCTGTTTGTTTTTCTCCTGCTTGACTATTGCTCAGCTCTTCTCTTTGGTCTTCCTGCTTCCCTTCTTCTTCCTCTTTGCTTCATTTATAACTCTTCTGTTAATTTTCTTTTCTCTCTTTCTTCTCAGTCCTCTATTACACCTTCCTTACTTTCTATATCTCTTCTCCCTTTTGAATCTCTTCTTCTTTATCATTTTCTTTCCATTGTCTTTAAGTGTATCCATAGCCTTGCAATTCTTTATCTCTTTTCACTCATTTATTTGTACTCCCCTCCCTGTGTCGTCCACTCCCAGAAACAGTTTTGTCTCTCTGTCCCATACGCATCTTCTTGTTTCTGTTCTTTTGACCTTTTCACCACCAAATATTAATTATTTTCCTCTTTAAATGTGTTCCTCCTCCTCTCTTCGTATCTTTCAGGCTAATCTTAAAACTCATCTCTTATCTCTCCTCTCCAGTAATGAATCTTCTTTTCCCCAGTTCTGTTTTATCCATACGCAACACATTGTTCTTTTTGAATGTACTCTTGCCAAATTCTTTGTAATAGTGCTTTCGGCAAAAAGCGTGTTAAAAATTTAATAAATACAAATAGAAACTAAGGATTGTGTACCTACATGCTCATGCTACTCAAACATAGAGAGGCTGAAGAGGGTACTATAAAGAGTGTGTTAAGGTATAGTATTTTATAAAACCTGTATCCGCTCTTCTCCTTTACCTTCTGACCATTTTCTACTCTCCTTTTCACTGTATTCTCCCACTCCACCCCAACTCCTTCTTCTACACCTATCTGCACTCGCCGTAACCTCTGCTTCTTTAACTTGATCTCATTTACTCTATTGTTACATTTTCTCTTCCATTTCGGCTTTTTCTTCTCTTTCTCATGATGATGCCACAAGTACTTTGCATTCTACCTTACTGTTTGCACTGTATTCTGGCTATCCCGCTCGCCCTTTCTCACCCACTCATAAAGCTCCCCAACCTTGGCTCACTCCTGACCTTGCTTCTCTCTGTTGCTGTCTATGCAAAGTTGAACGCACTGGGAAAAAGTCTTGTTCTACTTCAGATCTCTTTACACTCTCCTCCCTACATTCCTCACATGACTCTGCTCTGCTTGCTGCAAAGAAATCATACTTTTTGGAAATCATCATCTCTCTTTCTCATCATCCTCGTCATCTTTTTCAACTTCTTCACACTATTTTGTCTCCAAAACCTCCTGATCCTTTTCTTCTCTCATCCCTCTCTTCCACCGACTTTGTGATCTAATTCACATCCAAAGTCTCTACTCTCTGTTCCTCCTTTAACACTCCTGTTAGCCCACTTTCCCGGGCTCCTCTAATTTCTCCTTCACACTCCCAATCTTCTTTTTCTCCTCTTTCTGACTCTGACACATCTGCTCTTCCTGTTCGTGCTCACCATACTGCTTCCCCCTGCAACCCCTTTCCCTCTACTCTTATTCCTGAAATCTATACTCATCTTCTCCCTTATCTTACTTCCCTTATTAACTCCTCTTTCTCTAACTCTTGTTTTCTTTCTCTTTTCAAGCATGCACTTATTCTTTCAATTTAAAAAAGGCGTCCTTCGATCCTTCTATTCATGCTAATTTTTGACCAATTTCTCTTCTTCCTTTCCTATCTAAACTTCTTGAGCGTGCTGTTTATGCTCAAGTATCTACCTATCCTAATCTTCACTCCTCTTACCTCCTCTCCAATCTGGATTTAGACCTTCCCAGTCCACAGAGACTGCTCTTTTGTACGGCTCCAAAGCCCTCCTCTTGGTCTGGCATTCTAAATCCTCCTCTATTCTTATTGTTTGTGATATTTCTGCTGCGTTTAAACTTGTTGATCACTCTCTGTCCACTCTTAGCTTTTCTGGTTCTGTTCTTCAATAGTTTTGTTCCTATCTTTCTCAGTGGTCTTACTCTGTAACATGGGCTGTACACACCTCCCCTCCGCACCCTCTTCTCTATGGTGTTCCTCAAGGGTCTGTTCTTGGCCCTCTCTTATTTTCTCCCTATACTGCCTTGCACTCTGCTCTTATTTATTCCTTTAATCTCTCTTTTCACAGTTATGTGGACGACACTCACATTTTCTTATCCTTTTCTTCCTTTGATGACACCTCTTTGCATTCCATTGTTTCTAACTGCCTCTCTGCTGTCCAAAATTGGATGTCCTTTCATTTTCTTCATCTCAATCCTTCAAAGACTGAGGTCCTTTTCTTTCCTGCTTCCACAATCCTTCCTACTCTCCACCCTCTCTTTTTTCCGCCATCTGTTCTACCGTTTTCCTCTTCTGCTCATAAATTGGGTGTAATGTTTAACCCTTCCCTTTCTTTCTCCTTGCATTTTTCCTCCACTGCTCCTTCCTGTTGATACAATCTGTTTAATATTCTTCGTGCTTGACACTATTTATCCTTTCGTGCTACTAAACATCTTCTTTTCTGCTTGTTTTTTTCTCGCATTGACTACTATTCATCTCTTCTTCTTGGTCTTCCTGCTTCTCATCTTCTTCCTCTCTGTTCTATCTGTAACTCCTCGGTTCGTCTCCTTTTTTCTCTGTCTCCTCGTGTCTCTATTACATCATCATTACACATGATATTGCTTCCTCCTTTTGAGTCTTGTCTCCTCTATCATTTCCTTTCGATTGTTTTCAAGTGTATTCATGGTCTTTTTCCTTCTTATTTTTCTTTTTAGTTTCACTTTATTCCCCTACTCGTTCTCTTGGATCCCAGAATCAGTTCCTCTTTACTGTCCATAAGTCTCCATGTGCATCTTCTTGTTTCAGGTCTTTTACTCTTCTTGCACCCAAACACTGGATCTCTGTCCCTCTTTCTGAGCGCTCTTCTCCTACTTTCTGTGTTTTTCAGTCCAATCTTAAAGCCTATTTCTTATCTATACTTTCAAATAGTTGAGTTCTGCTCTTTCCCCTCCTCCGTGTTAATTGGTTTGCATTGTTCACTTGATTGTACTGTTATTTTAAACTTTTTTGTATCCGCGTTTTTGGCGAAGATCGCTATATAAATTCAATATATAAATTGAAGCCCTATATAAATTAAAATAGATTTCCTGTACCGCGAGTTAGCGCACTGCCTAATCATTGTAATTGTTTGAAAGTGCCCTCTAACGCTGTTTGCCATTACCTCGCCATAGACTTCACGTAATGTTTTTAAAATTGATTTCCTGCAACAGAGTTAGCGCATTGCCTAATCACTGGCACCTCCAATTGTCTGAATCATTTGCCAACATTGTGCATCATACTATTACCCTATCACAATACATGCCATACTGTCCCAATTGATACTAATAGCACATGACCTACCATGCGCGCTATACAATACTAATTTCGTGCCAGCACCATTGCCAAGGTCTTCTCTCTGCTCTAGTTTGCACTTTATCCACGCCAATACCCTTATGCTCACCACGCCATGTACACGTAAACACCCTCAATCGTGCGTATGTTGCTTGCTTGCAGATCCTGCTATCTAAGTATTTTTTGGATACCATTCACCTTGACCGCTATCTGCAAGGCCCACTCTGAGAGGCACTCTATATAGTTGGCTATCAACGCCACCGCTCACGTGGCCAGTAAACATAACATTACACTAACCATGTCCTCCTTCCTTCTCACTCCATAACTCCCACCAAATTCCTACCAACTTTGCAGCCTGGCATAATCAAACCTAAAACAAAATTAGGGATATCAGAGAACAACATTTGCTCATTTACTCCGTTCCAATGGATCCAGCTCTACGCCGCTCGGCCTACATCCAACCAACCCTGCCCGACAAACATACCACAGAACAAGAACCAGTACTAAGACTATGCCTAATAAGAGAAAAAGGGATATTCCAGACAACTGTAAAGACATCAGAACTTGATCTCACCTGGTAACATGCCATTATCTACAGCAATCTCAAATGCTAACACCCCACTTATCAAGGGAGTGCTTATAAACTCAAGATCCCTACTAGCACACGCGCTAGATATTGCTGACCTCATAGAAATGAATAATCTCGACTTCTTAGCAATATCAGAAACTTGGCTTCACACTGCAGCAGGACCCACACTTTCTTTAGCCATTCCCGAAAACTATACCATCCTTAGATTAGACAGAGAATCTCCAGAGGCAGAGGAATCGCCTTTATTGCAAAAACACAGCTTGGCCCAAGGGCACTTCCTAACCAAATTACTTCTCAGCCTCTCGCACAATAACGATTCACCTCATATACAGACCACCAGGCCCAATATCTTCCTTCAATGAAGACATCACATGTCTCCTTACTGTGAATACCAAACCAGGCTCACAAATGATGTTGATGAGAGATTTACATCTAGGTCCCCATAACTTGAATGACGAAAATGCTTTAGCTTTAGCTAACATGATCTCTGAACTAGGCTTCTCCCTCCGCAGTGCCAATCCAATGCATAAAAAAGGGAGACCCCTGGACTGGATTGCCGACCTTAACTGTGACACCAAGATCTTATCCAACGTGCCTTGTACTTGGTCGGACCACCACATTATATCCTCCACCATCCAGGATTGCCCCCAACCCACTGCTAGCAATTTACTTGCACCTCCAGCACTCACTAGAAGTAACCACAATATCACACTAGAGAAACTATTACCCTTAGTACAACCTATTACCAAGCACCCCAATCATACCAACATAGACCCTTCTTCTCTAGTGGAGTTGTATAACCACTCTACGTCTGGCCATTGACAAAGTAGCGCCTTTAGAAATGCGTAAAGCAAAGCCATGTGCTCACCTAAACACCTGGTTTACACTTTACCTCAAAACCGTGCGCAACAAAAAAGAAGCGCCAAAGTAAATTGGTTAAACCACCCCTCTGATTTGAATAAAGAAAAATTAACCAAAATCTCTAACAGCTATAAAACCGTCATTCTCCAGAGAAAAAGTGACACTTACAATAACAGAATTACGCAAGCTAATTCTGCAACTAATGAATTATTCATCATCATTAGAGAACTAGAATCCACCATACCACCACCAGAAACTTGCACCAAAGATGCGACCTGGCATACTAACATACAAAAAGCACTGCTTGACAAAATCTCTCTCTTTCAAACAAAAAGCAAAATGAAAAAACGTAGCTTGCCAGCCACCATACTATTCCCAGAGCCTCGGGTTTCTCCATTGAACTCTTGAAAACTATTTGAGTTCACCACTGTCTCCATTAGTGAAGTAGAGGGAATAATATCCAGTCTCAAACCCTCAAGATGTCAGGGGACATCTGCCCGGTGACAATTATCAAAGAGGCAGTGAAGGATTTTGTGCCTTTCATCACTACCTTAATAAATGCATTATTCAAAACAAGTACGGTCCCAACCACCTTGAAAGTTGCCAGGGTCCTCCCACTACTGAAAAAACCAAGCCTAGATCCTAATAACCCAACCAACTATAGACCTATAACTACAGTACCATTCCTTTTGAAAATCCTAGACAGGGCTGCATTCTTACAAATTCAGGAACATCTCAAATCTAATAATCTCCTTGGCCTGCAACAATCAAGCTTTAGACCAGGTCACGGCACTGAATCAGCTTTAATAGACTTAAAAACACAAATGGGCGACCTAAAAGATAAAGGTAATTTAGCCCTCCTCCTATTACTGGATCTATCTGCAGCCTTTGATTTAGTCAACCAAAAAGTCCTTTGCAAACACCTGTCATTGGCAGCCCACTTTTGTGCCAGTGCTACTACATGGATACAATCTTTTCTGGACAATAGACCTATGAGGGTATTTGTGCACCGACTGCATCGGCTGAGCCAGCTCCTGTCACCTGTGGACTTCCACAGGGCTCCTGCGTCTCCCCCACAGTATATACCATTTTACCAAGCCCCTTTTCGACAAATTAGACAATTTGGGTGTCACCTACACTAACTATGCAGATGACACCCAAATCCTCGTTCCTATCACAGGATAGGACACTGACACGAAACTGCTCAATGAAATGTACCTAACTATTCAAGCATGGATGACCATACAAGCCTCTGCCTTAACAACGACAACACAGAGCTACTCCTTATTGGCTCCCAGACTAGAATGAACAAACTAGACAGCCAATTAAAATCCTTCAATATAGATGGCATAGACATTAAAGTCTCCAATGATGTAAAACTCTTTGGAATTTATATCGACTCATCACTTACCCTTACCAGACAAGTCAATGCAGTGGCCTCTGCTACGGCCTACACTTGCAAACTGATCAATGCCTGCCGACCGTTCCTAACCACAGAAAGTTTCACAACACTAGCAAGAGCCCTTATACTTACCAAGCTAGAATACTGTAACGCTCTGTACCTAGGGACCAACAAACGCAACGTGAAAAAACTACAAATTCTACAAAATTAAACGCAGAGAACTGTCCTCAATATCCAGCTAACCCACCACATATTAGCAGCAAGAAATAATGCCCACTGGCTGCCAGTCCAAGACAGAATTGCATTCAAAACCCTACCACTCCCTTATAAATGTCTTTCTAACTGAGCTCCTAAATACCTTGCTTGCAAATTCACAAGAAATCAATCTGACCGAACCACGCGGTCCTCACATACACATTGCCTCAAAGTTCCTAGACTTAAGCTACAAAAAGCAGGGGGCAACAGCTTTCCTGTTTTAGCTGCTAAACTATGGAACTCTATGCCCTTAGCTCTAAGAGCAGAACCGTCTTTCTGTAGCTTCAGGAAACATGTAAAAACGTGTCTCTTTACACAAGAAAGGCCATAAAAGCCTCATTAACCATGATTAATGTTGTAAGTGTCTGTAACTCATTGGGCCTCATTCCGAGTACGGCACTAACCAATGGCGCTATTAACGCCTTGGTTGATGCCGTACCCGGACCGGCAGCGCCTTGGTGGATGGCGGAATCACCGCCCCATTCCAAGGTTGGCGGGGCGGTAATTCCCCATTCACCAAGGCTCTTCCCCATTCCCAAATGAGCCCCCATAGGGCTCAATGGGAATGGGGAAGATGCAAATAACGGTGACCGTTCATTACGGTCACCGTTATTGGCTTGGAGGCCCCTTTGCGGCCTCGACTTTAACACCTGCTCAAAGCAGGCGTTAAGGGCGAGGGCGCAGAGGGAACTCGGAGTATGGCGGTAAGGGATTACCGCCACCGGTCTCGTTACCGGTGGCAGCTATCCCTTACCGCCATACTCGGAATGAGGCCCATTATGTTGTTCTGCCTGTAATAACTGTTTTGCACAGAATCGTAATTGCCTGACATGCAATCTCTGATGTAACCCATGCAATGCGCCCAGATACCCTAGGGTTAGGTTAAAATACTGTTCTAAGGGGGATTAAGTGCACTCTTAGATATCACTCATGCCGCCAAACCTACATAGGACTAATGCACAATTTCCTGATGAAAAAAAAGGATTTATCTGTTTGAGTTTATTTACACATATTCAATTACAGCCAAGTATACACACAGTCATAATAAGACAATCAATTGTAAGCAATATTATTGCCAGAAAGTGGAGAGAGACAGAGATATAACACCTCGAGTCATTGTCTCACCATATCTCAACCTGGGCAGATCTTATTGAAAAAACGCTATAAATACACATGATGAATAGCCAAAGCTAACTTAACAACCATCATCCAACAACAAACATCCATCTACATTTGCTTCCACATTCAGCCAATCTGATTCACCATGCAATTGCACATGAAAGATTATAAGACACACATTAGAAATTATACGGTTGTCGTCACAGTCCTATTATCTCAGATAATTGCCTAATTGATAATAAATCACGGTTTAAACTGTGCTTAACTATTTCAGTGCAACCATTTTCATTTTCTGTGCAAATTCTTCTCATTCCTGACTACGTTTGCCCATCTGGTCTTTGAGCTTCTTTTCATGACTTAGGGCCTGATTCACAGAAGCGTTATATAGTGTCGCAATCCCATTGGAAAACGCCCTGTGGATCATGCCCTTAATCTTCGTCAAATGTGTCCGTATCTGTTAATTGCAGACAAGCTTCATGTTCACACGGGGAAATGACGACACGTGTGTGACAATCTCTTCTTTGGCATCTTTTTCGACTCATGGCTGATGATCATGTTACTAGTCCTGAGAAATTACCTTGAAATCCATTGGTGATTGATTTTCATCAGAGATGCCCGGATACACTGGCTCAGTGGCTTGCTTCCTTGCGGTACAGGAGAAGCTGGAATATTCACAGGTTCCCTTTAAATTCATCCAGCTGTACAGCATGCGTTTTGCTAGCATGATGCTTTTTGTTCTGCTCGATCCCCGCTTTACTTGGTATTTTTAGAGATGTACTAGCTGGGGTACTCTGCGTTGCCAGTGTCTTGATCGAGTGGTGTCTCATGTGCCCTGGAGGATGTTGCTCTTGTCCTCTGGGTCTGCAAGTCGTGCTGCTGTTTGTTTTTGCTTTTCAGAAGCTCTTGATATTGATTTTCGCTTTGCATCAGATGGAGCTTTTCCATGTGATGTTTGTTTTTTTGCGGCATGTTTCAGTCACTTAATGGCTTCAGTGCATTTGAGAAAATGTCCAAAAAAGATTGATTATGCTCTCTTCTCGTGAAGGAACATAAGTAAACTGTAACCTTGCCATTTCCCATATTTGGAGTGGCATGATAAAAAAAACTCTTTCAAGCTGTGTACAGTAATAATACATTTCAAAGGAATAACCAACACGTCGAACATTTTGGTTCAGACACTTTTCCAGATTTTGCCTCCTTCTAGTACCTACTGTAGGGAATCCAGGTGAGCATCAGTAAATGAGGGTGTCTACGGAGAGAATGTATTTGCATCCAAACATAGAATAAAATGTTGCCCCAGACAATTGAGGAATCCATGCACAATTTGGTAGCAGTGGGTTCAACAGTGTGGATTTGTATAGCCACACAAACATAAACACACACATGTCCCCAAAAATGTTTACGTTTAAGATGTTTGCATCCAAACATAGATAATGATCTTGCCCCAGACAAAAGAGGAATCCATGCAAAATTTGGGTAGACGTGGGTTCAACCCTGTGGATTTGTATAGCCGGACAGACACACACAGACACAGACATGTTGTTGTTGAAGTGGCAAACACTACACTAAAAAGGATATTGGGTTTAATAAAACAAAGCAGCCAAAGTAATCCCTATGTGAAGATGAGGCAAATAGAGATTTGAGCTATCTAAAAACTAAAACAACAGTCGTCCAATATGAAAAAATGTCAGGCATGTAATGCAGCACAGCTGTTCTTGAAATGTCTGCCAAATGTTATAGGTTATTTTGTTTTAATCAGCTGGTGAACTCGGAAATAAACAGAGCTTGTGTTAAGACAGCGAGGTGTATAAATCTTTGAAGATTATTTTATCAAGTGGTGTAAATATTGTGCCACCTTTTTTTAAGGTCTCTGTTGCTTGGTCTTGAAAGGCTGATTCTATCATCTAAATGGTCTGTTCAGTGGAAGTTATTGACTCCTGCGGAAGCAATATGCCTTTTGATGAGTATGTCATCTAAGGTTTGATACCGGATCCATACAGTTTATCTAAAGTGGCAACTATGCAACAGACAAAACTAACAAAGTAGAAACGGTTCGAAGCATTTTAAAGTTCCAATAATTGAATTAGGCTACGTATTTATTGTGGAATCTAGAGGGTAGAAACTGAGGGCCTTGTTGGAGACTCTACAAGCATGTAATCACCTTTTTCCATGAGAGGCAAGAGAGGGCCAGAGCAGTGCACGGCAAAGAGGCCTGTGACCTGTGCCCTGCCGGGCATCATCTTTTTTCTTTATCCCATAATGTCATTTTGAGTATCATATACTCAAAATGGCCATGTCATGTCTTTTAAATTATATCCTTTGGCCATCTTCCTTTCTGGCCATCATCCTGCCATCTCAGGGATCACCAACTAAGGGAATGCACTTCACAGGATCCAGCTTGGGGTCCAAGGCTTGTGCCTTTGTGTGTCTACAATGATCAGGTCTGTGTTTGGGACTGCCTTGGGCCAATACATTTCCCTGCCAGGAAGACTCTGTTCCTTGGCAGGTGTGCGGTTTGTGGCGGTCCATTATTGCACAGCGCGTACCTGTTTGCATGGTGCAGATACTTGCTGTTGGGGGTCTGGTACATACCGGCTTTAATTTGGAATTAGAAGAGGAGTCCTACCACCATTTTGCAGGCCCACCAATGGCTTCAGGATTCTGAACAAGAACAGCCCACGCTGAAGGTCTGGAAGACTACAGTCAAGGAAAACCAGTATTGTTAAAGCCATTTCCTGGTGCAACTCTGTTACTTTTGCTGTGAGAAAAAAGTGTCCTAACTTAGCAGACACTCCCATTCCCTGCACACCTCATATACTGACAGTAGAGTCACTCAATACTTAATGTATTTTAGAACTTGCTAATTAATAAACTTAGGATGTCAGTTAGACTGTAGATCATATATGCTTATTTCAAATCAATCTTCATTTGCAAAAGTTGCTTGGGTAAGTAATTTATTTACAAAAGACAATATATTTCATCAAAATTGTTAGAAATACAAATAATAAAATTAGGTTGATGCGTTTCAGGAGAGCATCTCCCTTCATCAGGAGAAACATTTCATAAGATTCGAAATGTTCAAGTGGTAGCTTCAATCTTCAAGCATCAACCACTCAATTCCATCTATAAGGTAAATGAAATGGCTCATGTCAGTGTTTTTCCATTGTTAAAGTAATTAATTAGACTAGCATTAGGTCAATCTAATTTCCGCATAAATAATCACCTTCTGTGTTGGCAGTTTCAATCCAGATAGGAACTAGCTCGTTTTATGCTGTCCTTATTGCTAATACGTTCTGTAAAAGAGTTCCAAACAAGAAGATCTATGTAGGTCTGGGACATCATCCAGTACATCAAGGTGTTTGATATTCTGAATCTCAATGCCTACCTGTCCAAGGAAGCAGTAAAGTATGTCAACTGCGTAGGAGATCTCTCTTAGTCAGGTGTGAACAGCCTACAAATGGAACCCGATACCAGCTAATGGCCGGACTCATATAGTGGCGAAAACAAGTCATCATATGGATTTATGTAATCGCTGGCTTACCTCATTTTTGCCTAAAGTCTTAAGAGGCTAGTAAGTATAGTCCAGTTGCTAATAGAGAATAAATGTATTTGTAATACTCGAAATGTGCATAATTTTCTACCTAAAGTTAGGGTGCCATTCTGAATGTGTATAGAGACGTACCAGAGAACCGGAATGGTTAAATAACTGTCTCTTTACTTCTGTAATTGGAACGATGCTTGTATGCTGAACCTATTGGAGAATGGATAAGATTTAACTAAGCAAACTGTGCCAAGAATTCTAATATTCAATGCAGCAGTGTCCTTTGGCGCTTACCAGTAGTCCAGGATGGATCGAACTATGTGGCCAGTTCATTCTGAATAGAAACCATTCTGCATCAAAATGGTTGTTTATATATGACGGTCAATGCATCCTGTTGTTCGTGCTGCCATCATCTCAGGCAGTCTATTGCTTACCTCTTGAGCGCGTGGCTCTCGCAATGCCTGTGAATCTATAGGGACGAGAAACTGTTTATAATAAATGAAGCGAGCATGATGTTCCACGATGTCTAATAATGTATCTACAGTAATGCTGTCTTGCTGTAACAAATAGCAGTTTCTTACCTATCAAGCGGTTTGATGTCATGTGATATACTGTAGTACTATTGTTACATTGACTGTAGTATTGACTACGGAGTAATTATAGCCTAGTCCAAAGGATCCTAGTCTCCATGGATACTTAACTCCTACAGTTTCCTTTCAGTATATAAATCATACATATTGGTGTCACAGAAGAACCTTGTTGGATATTTGACCGTTGGACTGGTGCACCTGCACCTGGAGTCTGCTGTCGAAGTATGTCTGAAGTGTCCCAGGCCCATCCCATGGGTGCCAATCCAAAGACAAAGGCCGCCCTGCTCCACCAGCCACAGTCCAGTGTTGGAGCTTGGGACTCTGCAGGTCATTGACTTGTGGCCTAAAATAATCTTTCTCACTGTTGCGGCCCTCCTGGATGCAGATGGGCCTTCTTGTATCCACATCTTTTCTGCTCCTTTTTCTATTCCTGTCTGCTGTGTCCTCATCAGTGTTTCTTCACTGCTGCCCTGCTTCTGCTGTGTCCTGACGGTCCTTTCACATCATGGGACCTGCTATGGCTGCTGCCCTGAGGTTTTCAGAAATTGAGAACGAAACAACCATGTAGCTGGACCCAAACCCATCACCATTTCCAACCACACTGGATCCAATCACTGGATTGACTGGCCAAAGGCAGAAGTCAGTCTCCCCAGAGGTGGTTACTCAGAACATCGGAGTAAAGGGACACAAGTTTACTTCCCTGCGAGAGGGATTGTATGGGCACAATGTCCACTGCCTAACATACTATTGCCTGGCTGTGCTCCATTCAAGCATCTCCCAGAGTAACTTCTAATTTGGTGGGATTGAGGTTAACCCTACAATTCTTACTTTCCTGTTAAATCCACAGGTGTTGAACATCCTTCTACTAACCTGCTGGCTTTGCCAACGCTTGTGCAGGGAAGATTTGAGAGTTCCTATCCCCTCTCATGTACCTACCTAGACCTTTGACTTGGTTGAGGCACTATACCTAAGGATTGCTAATGTTGGGTGTTTGTCTTATCTTTATGAGGCAGGGAATATGTTTTATGTTTTAATGCATTTTTCTTTCACTTTACTTTCTACATTTTCATTGCTTTGCTTTACTGGACAGTTTTACTGTGTTTCAGCATAAAAAGTAGGTAGTCTCATTTTGAGATTTCCAACTGTATAAATATATGTGTATATAAGCGTGCTTTGTGATAAATACTTCTCTTGCGTTGTACCTGCTTGGTGTTTAAAAACGTAATACATTTGTATATGTTTGTACTGATGTCTAGTATGTAACATTTCACTGTCTCTGTGTGTTGTCAACTGTACTTGCACACCAGCCTTTGCCCCCTGACTTCTGCCTTTCTGCTCATCGATTGCTACCACAATTGAGATTGGCTAAACTAAGCGTCAATAACCATGTTTACCGGTTAGGTCGACCTCTCACAGCCATCTCACAGCTCAGTGTCTGAAAATCTTTCTTAACAGTCTTGGGTACCACATTTTCTATTTCTAGAAATCTCTGGTTACAAATGCTAACAACTACTGATTTACAGAAACCAATGAGAAAAACAAAGGCAAGGAAGCCTTCCAATACCTTTTTGACAAACGTTGGCACTCCCTCTGGGCACTCGCAATCACGAACCATCTCACATCAAATAAAGAAAGGAGATTAACAACCTGGCTTCTGCAGAACAAGCTGTCCTGTTTGTTCCCCTGCTGTCTTGTCAGCACTTTCCGAAGACAAATTTGTCATCTATCATATTGCAGATGTGAAAATAAATAAATGCAGGGATGTTATATCTTCTTCTGTAGTTTAGCGGTAGGGTTTCTGGCTCTGGTCTGGTGACTCATTTCTCCTTCTCTAATCTTGTATTGATACTCATGTGAGTCACCTGCGATGAATGTCCTTCTAAACTGGCCCTAATACTTACGAAAAATATAAAACTAGACACAGTGTCCTTCCTTCAGAGATGCTCACTCTGTTCTCTTTAAGGTGTTCCAGGAATCCCTCCTGGCTATGGATTCAATGCTTATCCATAGAAAATAATTTCCCCAGGTTTAATAGTTCTTGTCCATCTTGTCAAAGTAAAAAGAAAACTCAATTTTACACAAATAAAGTCTCAAGTTCCAGAACATATCAATTTGTCGTAAGTGGAGGGATACCTCCTTTATCCCTCTCCACCATTTCGGCGGGTTTCTCCCTGCTAGGTTCACATCTTGCTTGTCTCTGTGTTCCCCTTGAATTTGTTCTTCACTCTTCTTATTGTGCCCCTCTGGCTCTCTTGGGTGTCTCTGTCCGAATGTCTCACTTATCTTCCAGGGATATTGGTGACCCCTCTTTGCACATGACTGTCTTGGCTCTTAGCATTCTTTGTGAGCCGTTTGGGTAATTACAACATTTGGGTTTCCTGGGCTCCTATAATCCTTATCGTTAATTGTTGCTTTCTCTCACTCTGGGCCTTTATGCCGCTAATTTCGTGTTAGCCTAATCCTTCCTTTTCTGCCTTTCACTTCTGGTCTCTCTGCCACCCTTCACTATGAGCAAACTGGGTACCTTCTAAGTTGCAGGGTTTGCTCCAGTGTGATGGCGTCTGCTCGGTAGCAGTGGTGTTCTCCACTGTTTTCTGGCATTCCTGTCTGGGCAGGAGGGAGCTTTGTGTTTTGCTCATCTCAATGTTTCTCTGCTGCTCCACTCCTTTTTTGCAAGTGGAGGATTTGTTTATCCTTCGCGTTCTGAGTTCCGCGTCGTTTCTTGGGCACCGGGCCCGACATGTCCTCTGCATGGTCATGCCTCCAGATACGGCTGACTCCCATCTGCCTTGACCTCACTGACCATGCACAGCTCTGTGCCGGATTGGCAGTGTCTCTCTCCTTTTTCCAGCTCTCTCTGCGCCAAAGCCGGCTCCGCTGTGCAGACCGGCTCTGCCCCTAATTGACCTGCTCACGTCAGAGGCCCACCAGTTGATTGCGCCTTTATTCTCACTCCGTGACCAAAAAGAGGAGTGTTGTTCATGTTCATCTGTCAAGTCCATGGGGAGACCAGCATTGTCTTGAGCCAAACATCCAAAGGCAGTTTTAGTGCTATTTTGAGTCCCACATTTGAATGTATTATCAGTTTCTCGGATTCCTATACATGCAGATAATGCTTTAGTTATAGGGATTTCCCCATGCAAATGGGAGTCCTTGTCGCCTTGCGGGATAGTCACTCCCAATGAAGTCTCGCTTTCCCAAACTCCTGGGGAAGGTTTTGCTTAGTAGGCTCATCTTTCTAACCTCAATGGTGGTGGCTCCACCAAGGGAAAAAGGGAAGAGGCCTTCAGATTCCTTGCACTCACTTGGTCACTCCCCCTCTTCTCTTCTGTATGTCTCTCTCTCTGTGCTCCTTTGTCCCTCAGTTGACCACATTGCTCCATCATCCTTTCTATCACAATGTGTTCACCATTATTGCCTTCCATATACGGTTCTTCAGTTTAGACCTTTTTAGATGTTTTTAAGGTCAGAAAAGCCATAGCAATTCCTAAAATGAGATCCGAGAAGTTAAGTGCTTCCAAGCATTCCATGTTATTTAATAAGGAGATTCCAGTAATGGAGCTTGAGCAATATTCTCAAACATGCTGATAATGTTTTATTTTCCTTGAGCATCTCCAGGAGCCCCACCCTCTACTTTTTATGGCCAACAGATTGGGACTTTCCCAAATCCAATTGCTACTTTCACTTATTATTCACTCTCATACATGAAAAACAGGAGGATGCCCATTTGTCGTCTTACCTAACTATTGACTTATGTTTTTTCTGTCCCAGAGTCACTTGGAAGTATTTTGGCAACCAAAAAGTGACCTGACTTCCAAGTGGTGAGTCTTGGGATTTAATGAGTTTCACTCATCCCCTAATTTAAGTTCCACAAAGGTATTTCTCTCTATCTCTATCTCACTTTCTACCTCTTTTTTTTCTCCTTCTTTCTCTCTACCGCTCTCCGTCTCTTTGACCCTCCCTGTCTCCCTCTCTCTCTCTCACACACATACATGCTATCTCAATCGTTTTCTCTAACTGACTTCCTACATAACTTTTACTCCCTCACCGAAGGTCTCCACTCTTATGGTGCCTCCTGCAATCTCACTGCTTTACAAGGCCAGTGCATCCCTCTGTTTTGTGTAACTTTCCTCATTGTGTTGGACCTGCTAGAGAGATGGTGTGTAAGGAAAAATAGAAGAAGATATCTGCCCTTACCATTACCTGGCTTTGAAGCAGTGGGCAGCCGTGAGGACCCACTGCGTCGTCAGAAGTGCCCCTTGGCAGAGGTGGTAGAAACCATCTTCTGTTAGGTTTTGGATGCTCACAAGCCAAGGCCAGTCACCTGGCTGAGTGTCTCCAGATGTGATGATGTCAGTGGGTTGTCCTTCCTTTAGAGGGCGCAGTCCGCAGTCTGAAAATAAATGAAAAGGCAAGTAACTAATCAGAAGATCCACCACTCTCCTGCCTTGAAAAGTTAAGACAGGCAGCCTTCTATGAACACCCCAAAAAGAGACTCCCATGTACTGTTCTTGACAGCCAAGGTAGAGGATCAATTAAAGCCTCAAAACAGAGATCCAGATAAAGCAAACAGGAATCTACGAACACTATTGAAGACAAGTCACATTGTCACTGCACCAATCATGCCACAGTGAGCTAACAACCTCATATAAAACATTTTTGGTTTGCATTGTCAAAGTCAGAGAATTGAAATGGGCAACCATGAGAACCCCTGTATGGAGCCGTCTAATCATATAGTCAGATAGCCAAGGCAAGTAGGAATTAATGGTTCCCCCAATGACAGTCACAACATCAGAGTCAAGGAATGCAGTAATTTGTAGAGACTCTCCAAGACAAATTATTCTTGTTGCTGTCCAAGGCAGTGTGCCAAAGTTGATATCAATAGGCACTCTAAAGACAGGTTGCACCAGCTGATGAATGAAAGCCCTCTACATAGAATATCAAGGTCAGCATGCCCCTTAGAGGTAAGGCATGTGGTCTTTTATGGACTCCTTCCCTATCCCTTTGACATGGTAACAGCATCACTGGCCCAGAGAACCAATGAGCATCTATACAGCACTTCAGCATGTTCCCCAAGTCAGACCAATCCTGTTGCTGCTTTAACAAGAGATGCATTTAACCTATTCTGTATCCTCGAATTTGTCTGAATGTTGCTTGTATGTCATTACTCCTTTTAAGAGTTTAGCTGCAAAGTGAGGAATGTGCACTTTGGAAAACTCATGTGTTCATTTGCAATTAGCCTAACAGCACCTGATGGGAACAGGCCTGCCCCGGAGAGAGCACAGTGACAAGAAATCCAAAAGGCCAAAGGGAGGAACACCAATCAAACTCGTGTATAAGCATCAGATCCAAATGAATAGTAGACTAATTGCAAGAACCGAAGTATTTAAATCACTAAAAAGGATGAGACACTAAGGGAAAATCACAACCCTTAGACTCAGAAAAGCAAACTAGATAAAACGCTGAACATTTTTATACTCGCTAGGAACCTGTCAATGGTCTGGAATAAGTTGTTGTCGTCTTTTAAATGATTCTTGAATAATAGTAAGATAACTCCATGTGATGTGCTACCTCTTACCTTATTAAGCCCTTGACATTTTCATTCATGCACAATAGGAATACTTTCTCAAAATCTGGATTTGAGAGAGCCTTACTTAAAATAACCCCGAGTAAAGGGAAGCTGTCATGTTTACGTCAGAATAGCTTCCAAAAGCCAGTTTATTCCATGGCATTATGGACCCTATTCCAGTCGCTGACTTGCAGCTTCCCGGCCCAATTGCTTCCATCCAGAGTATTCTTACTTGCCTCTTATGTAGGTATTTAGCATGAGGACAAATCACTTTAATCAATTGTTTGGAATTTTAAAATACAATTTGCTATTTTTCTAAATAATAACAAGGAGTCCAGTTACAATAAAGCAAATATTCTGGCTTACCTGCGCTGCACATATAGTCTTACTTTAAAGATCTACATGGAAAATATGGCTATATGAGTATTGTAGGAGAGTAGCTACTTCAACCCAACCCAGTCATAGTGTAATTTCAAACACACTCTACAACAATTACATGTGCATTGTGCCTTCGGACCATGTTGAACAACTCATAATAACTTCGGATGACGTCATAGTGAAAGGCTGATTAAGATCTTTTCAGAGCTCATTAATTTTTGTAAATTTTTGTAAACAATTTTTTATTGTGCAATATTGGTTAAAATAAAGCTTATACACATGTATTAATAAATAACATTGTAAAATATCTAAAATGCATACATGAATACAACATGCAGAATACTATACCTAATACAAGAAAAAATAATCTGATTGAATTAATTAATTAAAACATATTACCAACAATCATTATAAAAAGTTAAAACATGCACTTATTGTAAACACTCAAATTTGTAAAAACTCAAGCATCAAGAGAGGTCACGAATTTGTGTTACCAAATGACCAGTGTCCCTTTTAGAATTTGATCTTACTACTTCTTGGGCATTTATGCAGTTATTGACACAGTTCCATACTTAAAACACAGCAGCCTTCATTACAACAGATTCCACTCCCATGATAGAGCTCCAGAATAGATCTCTTTCTCTCTGTTGTGAATTTGCAATAAACTGTGCATAACTCTTGTCATAACGTCTGGACATCTTTTGACACTGTGTTAGTACATGAAAGGCAGTCGCAATGTCACTCCTGCACATACGACACAATCGCTTTTTTGCGGGAACGATTTTCCACCTCCCGTATGCTCCTAAAGCATTTAAAGGCCAAGTACAGGGCTACAAATTGCACCTTTTGCAGCAGAAAGCAAAATTAACTGTTTTCCTAGCCGGCAAAAACATATTCTCCAAAAACACATCTTTCAGTAATGTTTTATACTCTTTGTGGTGTTTCCCATTCATAAAACGGATGTAATCTCACAACACTGAAATTTTACACAAGTACATGGTACTCACTGAAGGATTGTCAGATGGTTGAATGCGACATGCTTTATTCATGACTGACACTATCCCAAGTCTGCTGGCCTTTCCAGTTGATTGTCAACTGTGAACTCTCCTATTGGAAAATTGCCAACCACAGGGTACTCATTTAGACATGTCAGAATTATAGGATTATGCAGCATGACCTCTTCCTGGGCCACTCATCGACACCAGCTCTTCTGGCCTTTTATTTGCACACTAAACACATGACTGACACTTCCAAGCCCTATAGGCCATTCAAGTAACAGATGGTTTATACATGGTAGCAAATACTGTAGAACATTCAGGTATGGAGAGAAATGTGGGGCTAAGTGGAGTGTGCTTCTTCTCGAGGGAGGAGGCAGAGCAGTAGAGCAGATTTTTAGCATGGAGAAGAAGGGAGATCCAGTGGTGCAAGACAAGAAGGATGTGAGAAGAGGAGCCGGTTGGTCAGGGGACAGAATGTGCAGAAGCAGAGGATGCGAGGACGAGAGTAGCAAGAGATAGTGTTAACTAGATGGCAGGTGTAAGACCATGCAGGGCTCTGAACACAAGCAGTATGAGTTTCTCATGGAAAGCCAACCAGCATACAGGCAGTATTTCAAGATTGGGAAAGAGTCGGGCAGACTATAGGGGGTGTGGGTGGCAAAGTTAAGGAGAGATGGTGCAGAGTGGGAGGGCAGGGTGGAGGCTGGCCCAGTAGTCAAGATGGCTGAGCACCAGGGTCAGTATGAGGAGTTTTGTAGCACTGAAAGTGAAGAAAGGGCATCTTTTCCTGATATTGAGCAGGTTAATCCAGACCGCAGTAGAGGTGAAAGTAAGAAAGTGGTCAAAGTTGAGGTCGCGAGCAAAAACAACTCCAAGGTTGCATTCTTTAGAAGAGGGGGAGAGTAAGTTGGGTGAGAAGTGCTTGTTGAAGTGCTTGTTGAAGCAAAGAGATATTGAGTGTAGGAAGGTAGGTTAGAGGAGATGAGCATAATACAGTAGAGTGCCATCTAGTGATGAATGGCAAAGAAACAAGAAGAAAGACAAGCATAGAGATCAGAAGTAAAAGTGGGGTAAGAGAAGATGATGTGTTTGTTGTCGACAAAGAGAATACAAAGAAAGAGATTCGTTGGCTGAGAGAATAGGTGTAGAGGGTGAATAATAGGAGGCCCGGGACAGAGGCTTGGGGGTACCGAACCAGGGGGGCCAGATTTGGCAGTGTTGCAAGATATAGTGAAGGAATGATGTGAAAGGAATGAGGCCATCCTATCCAGAGGAGTGTCCTGGAGACCGATTTTGGCAAGGGTCGAAGAAGAGGGTAGCGGTCCACTGTATCAACACTATGTGGTCCAACAATAAGGATAAAGAAAAGTTTGCTTTAATGTACAGAGATAAAAAAAAAACGTAGCACTGTTGATTACAGCTGACTTGGTGGAGTGTCTGCTGTGAAATCCATATTGTAGACGGTAACAGAGGTCATTGGTGTCAAGGAGGAATTCCAACGCTTTTGGAATAGTGGGGGAGGAAAGAGACAGGCCAGTAGATGGCAGGGCTGTTAGGGTCAGCTGTGGTTTCTGGGATAGAAGAGACAGTTGCCATCTTGTAGAAGGATTGGAAGATACTATATGAAAGAGAGAGTTTAAAGAGGGGAGAGAGGGAAGAGCAGGTGAGTGGTGCAAGTTCCTGGACTATTTGCAAGGCAAACAAGTCCACATGGGGCACAGTAGGGGTTGGCAGTCTAAGGTTGGGTGTGAGTTAAATGAGGGTAGTAGGATAAAAAGAGCATTCAGCGGTAGAGATTGGTGCTGGGGGAGAAAGGTGAACATGTCACAGATGCTTTTGATTTTTGGTGAGAAGTAGTGGGTAAAGTTGATTGTGGAGAGGGTGGAAGCGATCACTAAAGGGCGGGGAGGATCCAGAATGGATTGAAATCTAGAGGAGACTTTGGGTGTGATTGTATGATAGATTGGTGAAGTAGGTTCCCTTCGCAGATTCAAGAACCATGGTGACTGACAGAGCGGAATTTTGAGAGAAGGAGTAAGGGGGTTGTCTGGACATCATGCCATTTTAGGAGGTGGCAATGTATGTCAGTTTCATCAGATGGATTTAAGAGTTCATCCAGGGTTGGGTTGTGAAATAGAAGGTGGAAGGGTGTGGTAGGGATAGGGGTGGTCAAAGGATGAGCAAACAGACTTATTCAAGCCTGGGGAGAGGCAAGAGAGAGAATACACGTCCAGACTTCAGCTAGGTAAGGAGCCTGGAAGTCTGCTTTGTATGCATCTAGGGAGATGCATGTTTGGGATAAGGGGAGAATAGCTGGGATAACATGGCGACATGGAGGATCAGTAGTCTGAAGGTGAGGCATCAATGGTAAGATTATATGTAGGGAGTGAAGAGGAGAGGAATAGAAAGTCAATGGAGATAACACTTTGGGGTGGGTGGGCTGGTTGTCGAGTGGGACAAGGGGGTGGTTGGGTGGGGGGAGTTCAGTTCATCTTGGTTAGGTATAGACATTTTGAGGAAGCTGAAGACTTCTAAGAGAGCTTTTGGGGCAATGGTGGGAATAGGGTCAAGGAGGAGGCCCATCTCAGAGAACATGGAGATAAGAGGGCCTGAGGGCCAATAGATTAGAGCAATGGTGAGAGTTGTAGATAGGATTAGTTGGATGCCAGTAAATTCAAAGGATCATGGAGAAAAAGTCAGATGGAGGAAAGGGGGCAGAGGGATAGTCCTTGTAGATCATGAGAGCCATTCCCCCACCTTTGTTGGAAGAGCAGGGGAGGAAGGTAGCTAAATAAGTATGAAGGGCAGCAGGGCAAACCAATTCAAGGGGAGCCATCCAAATTTCAGTGATAACCATGGCAGCCAATGGTGGGTTGTGAGAATCTAAGTGGTCCTTGATGAAGGATGATTTACTGCAGATAGGCTGGGCATTTCATTGCCTAATTGTGGGGAAAGTGGGAGAGGTTAGATGAGATTAAATAACAGGATTGCCAGTGACACAACATTCTGTGTAAGGTGAAATGCAGGATCTGTTAAGGAGAGGAGGGGGCTAGGAAAAAAGAGATGAGAGGCATGGGCAATGGGGGAAGAGACTGCAGAGAGACCGAGACAGGGTGATAGAGAGGAGAAACAGTAGAGGCAGGTGAAGTGAATTCCACTTTTGATTATTTCAAACCCCAGCCCTGAAAACCAAACAATCTTTCTATTTTTCAATTTGTCTTCTTGATTTATAAGGGAGCTCTGCTCAGAAAAAAAGTGACACAATCCAAAAGTAAAATGCTGTGTTATTCAGCTGTCAATAAAAAAATAGAAAGACAAGGGTGATTATATGAGTTTGTTGTGTCTCTACTTTCTGTTCTATACATGTTTTACCAAGCTTTTTCTTTCAGGCTTTCCCTTGAAAAGCTGTTGAAAAGGTTCTGTGTCAGGATATGTGCATATGCATACTATTGATACCAAATATATCCATTTTAGTCAGAGTTTGGTTTCTGTTTTGCATGAGTTGATATATTATAAAAATGTATTTATTATAATACAATCAGTCTCTGCGGGTCTGATAACCAGCTTAATCAACATAAAACAGAAGACATATTAGGTTCTTTCACCTTCTTAAAAAATATATCCACCCTTCAAAGACATTCAAAGACCCAGCACCACTCGTGAGAGGGCAGGAGCTCCAGCTGCTTCCAGCACACCGCGTCGGACACGACGGTGAGATGCGAGAGCTACCCTTTCATCTGCCCGCTCTCACGCTCCCTGCAGCACACAGAAGGCAAGAATCTATCTTCATCATCTGCTACCTTGTGCCCATGATCGTCCACTGCTGAAATTCACCCCACACGCGGCATCTGCAAGAGCCAGTGCGCCATGTTTTCTGCTGCCATAGCAACTACCAAAGTGGCCACCTCATCTCTGCTACACTGCTAAGAATCCCGAACACAGCTGATTGGTCAGCCGAGTGTTCATTACAGGAGCGCCCGCACCGGAGGCGGAAGCCGGCCCTGTTTATTCAAAGGCCCGTTTTAAAAGGCCCAGTCAGAGTCACGCTGCCCGCCGCACTAACCTTCTCAGACTTATTGACTGTGATCCAGAACCTGCAATCCACTACAAACAAGATCACCAAAAAAGCACAATTAAGTCGTCTGTCACAGCCTCCTGTCTTAACCACTTCCTGATGGTAAGCATGAAGCACCCGAACAGCGTTATTAATACAAACCTATACTCAATTGTTGTGTGCACTGTGCTACTGTAATTCTCCCTGACAAACCTTTGCTATTTACTGTACTGGGCATTCGCCTTGCCCTCCCGTGGAAACGCTCTGCCTAACTCATTATTGGGAACACCTTGATTGCCTTTTGCCTGCCTGCATTTAAATCAGCATTACTTTTGCCATACCTGCACTCCTGCACTCGCCGTCGTCGGCCTGTGCTTTGTCCAACACCAAACTGTTTAATAGTCATCCTGCTAGTGTAATTGCCTTCTGCTTAATCACCGGACCGTCATCCGTAAGGAAGGTAAGCCGGTTAGCTGCTCTTAAAAGCGCAGCCTCAAGATTCGATATCCATCATAATTTAACAGAAACCCGTTGTGCTGAAACCATATTCCTTTGCCTTTACCCTTGGCACTTCAAGTGCACCTGAGCACTCCACTCTCAATTTCACCTAGCCTATCTCTGCTTTGTGAACTAACATACTTTTTACATTACTGATTTAGTCTATTCTGCACAATTCATTACTGTTGTATGCGGAACTCATGTCTATAATGGTTAGCTATTTACAATGAAAACTCCTTGCTAAAACTATTTGATATCCTTGCATACTCTCCCTAAAGTCCACCTGGAGACCAGATATCTTCAACCTGTAGCACTAGAATTGTACGGCCAGACTTCCAGGTATTAGCAAGTATTAACACAATGGCCCTCATTACGACCCTGGCGGAAATCGAAAAACGATGGCGGAAATGCAATACCGCCATCGAATAGCGCTCGGTGCGATTATGACCCGTCACCGTAAAGTACGATGCCATTAGTGACACCGTAGTGAACGCCAACGCTAACTGCACCAAGTACGCGCACGCGCGCCATGCAAAACCGTAATTACCACCATGGCGCAATGGTACGCGAATTCTGACCCTAGCGGACATTTACCTAACGCCATCAAGCATGGCGGAAAGTACCATTCCGCCATGGTGAGAATTACGGCATCGCGAACCAACCGTAAATGGCCCTACTGAGTGCCTGTACACCACTCCCTGGCCACATTGCACAACTCCTCGTAGGTGCAATGAAGTCACACAATGCAACCAGTGAAATGTACAAGTCACCCATGCATGCCAACGAACAAATGAATGTAGGGGCTCCAAGTGCCTTGTGAGTGGCCATCCATATTTGGCATGTCACCATTGCCGTACTGATGCAGCACAGGCATGTGAAGGTACAAGTACAGCAATATGAACTGAAATATGAGACAAAACAACAACAGGCCCCCATCGCTTGACACCAGTGTAAGGCAACATTCAAAGCAGTATCCTGAGGGAGACTGCACCAGCCCTGTACTCTTGCCAGTAAACAAACCAACCATCAGCATAAGCATGTACCACACAAGTTGGCAGAGTGACTGAGCAGCCAGGCTCATCTCAAGAGGGGCCAATGGGAGCTGCAGGGCACAGATGGCACGAATACAGAAGCTATTCCAATGGACATGACCTCAGTCTCCCTCCAAGAAACGCACGCAAACACAGGCACCTGTGACCAGCCATATTCTGATAATCACATCATTCCACCAATCCACCTGGCTGACCGGCATCTGTTACACAAAAGCTAATTTCCCGCCCCTGAGCATGACATCATTAAAACAGTCATAATGGCAGCCCCTATCCCTGACCTCACTGGGCTTCGTAGGCAAACGCGCCCAGTACAGTACCACGCAACTATACTCAGAAGCCGGAACCCAATGCAGATCTTCTCACAATACATCGCTCCACAAATAGGAATATGCTACATTACTTGCAAAGAATAACGCTACACGGTTAATATCATAATACAAATTTAATGCACAACAAAATCACCAAGCCCATACAGCTATTAGGTCATGAACTCCAAAATATATTTCATTATTGTGGGCTGCATCCGCAATAAATGACCAGCTTCTTCTTGTGTGACGCCCTGTTCCTTCATGGTACACAGGGGCTACATTCACGTTCAAAAAGGCAACATGGAAGCGCCTAGAACCGCAGGGCCGTCCCATTAGGTAGGCACTAGTCCAGCTGAAAGGTCGATATGTTGCTCCTAGCCACTAGTACTGCGTAAGGGCATGTGGCCCATTGGCGATCGTCCCATAAGATCGTAATGGTGCTCCACTGATTAACTCGAAGCAGCAGGTGTCGGGAGTAAAAGCCATCTGCAGGAGTGGCATACAGATGGCAGCGGCAAAAGGGGAGGAGATACCTGTCACCCAAATGAAATGAAAAATAATAGTATGGGCATCAGAACTTCATTTGAATTACTCACTTCAATGATCACACTAAATCTACAGCCATATGCATGCTAGCCCACTCAAAAGGATTATTCCCACCCAAAAATCACTTGCGAATCATAACTATATAAATCGAGGTGAAAACACTATTACAAACGAGTCTTTGTGTGCATGCGTCTGTTAAAACAGAATCCATTAGATGGGATTAGTAACGTGCATAGACACAAGTGTTTGAGGGCGCGTCGAGACAGGGAGGGTTCAACAAGGGCAGATAGACGATGGTCCCACTATGGCAGCTCTGCATCACATAGCGCAGGGGAAGTGGATAGATTCCAAAAAGCCATGTACATGGCAAACTCTCAATTAAATCATCTGTCCATACATCCATACATCATTCCCTCATCCCGGTATGAAAACGCCTGATTATTTACTCACATCACATTTGAAACTTCCATTGAGTCTGTGCGTAATGCAGTCTGCAAAATCAACTGTGCTCCAGCCCGGAATTCCAGTGTTGTGAAGTAACATGTATTTGGGAACGTCCTGCCTTATCGTCCACTACGCTATTGCGCATCCCATACTATTCATATCAATCATTGCATTCTCGCCATGGCCCCTGTCCGAAGGACATTAAACAATAGAACGTTATATTTGCAGTCAGACCTGTGGGCGTCTCCTCGCCGCTAGCTGAAAACCGAAAGCGCTGTCCTTCGAATTCCTCATTTGCAACATCACGTCGAAAAGGCATCTGTGACCGCTTGAAATCACAAATTCATCCATGTAGTGCGGCAGTGTGTGAAAATGGCAACTGGCTTCACTCACAAATGGGACGCCCCGCCCGTCGGTGAACCTCGGTACAGTGCTGCATGAGGGTCCACCGTTAATCGAGTACTACATTCCACTGACCCTTCACAAGTTTGTTCGCGACTGCAAAGATAGTATGTGAAACAATGGGACCATAGCAGAATGAACATATGAACCAATATTTCACTGCCATCAGGATTAAATACATGATTGTAATAGCAAGATGCCATGCGTCAAATTGCAGCGTTGTGTGCGGGACGTGCTCGCCCAAAGGGGATTGCAGCTTGCACAGGTGGAATGAATCACCACAGGTGGAGGCTATACAGCCTGAAAACACATAAATTGCACACCCAACCCCCTCCCACAACCACACCCACTCCAAAATGCTACCGGCAGGACTAGCGATGTTGGCCCTGGGGGACCTGATAGCACTGCAAGTACTCCAACTTCAAGAAGAAGACGAACACCAACTACTACAACAACCGGCCGCACAGAGGAGACGCAGGAGGAGGAGGAGGACAAGGCAGGGCCAGCAAGGCCCACCAGCACAGCCACTACCACCACGCAGGCAGCCCGCAATCCCACGCCTCCGAGCTCATCCGTTCAACCTCACTGATGAGCAGATCCACACCCTCTACCGTTTGGACCGGGACACCATAACCGCCATTGTGGACATGACACACGCTGACCTTGTCAGCATGATAGATAGCCCAACCACCATCCCACCCCTACTGAAGGTGGTGTCTGTACTCCACTTCCTGGCCACAGGCACCTACCAGCACACAGTCGGACAGTTGCATGGCATTTCACAGCCACTGTTGTCACGGACACTATTGCAAGTGCTCGATGCCCTCCTGAAGCACGCAGACGACTACATCTCTTTACCACACTCGGAGCATGAGATTACAAACACAAAAGTGGGATTCCATGAACTTGCCGGCATACCGGGTTGCATTGGTGCCATCGACTGCACCCATGTGGAATTGGTTGTCCCACATGCCATGGAGGTCCAGTACCGCAACCGAAAACAATATCATTCTCTTAATGTACAAATGGTGTGTGACTCCAACAGGATCATTACACATTGTTGTGCCCGATTTCCTGGATCAACCCATGATTCTATGGTCTTGAGGAACTCTACAATACCACGCTACATGGAGCGACACGCAGGGAACAGATCCTGGCTACTCGGTGAGTCTCATTTCATGCATGATAATGTGGGGTATGTGATGCGGCAATGACCTGGCAGGAAGGGGGGGGGATGCGTACGTAGCAATGTCATTCCACAAACATCCTTTATTGTCCACATACAGGTGATGCCGGGTATCCACTGAAGAGATGGCTCCTTACACCACTCCGGAACCCACAGAACCAGCATGAGGAGGACTACAACCATGCCCACTCACGTACCCGTGTAGTCATAGAACAGGCATTCGGCCTACTGAAGGCTCGTTTCCGCTGCCTCAGCAGGTCTGGCGGGGCACTCCTGTACCGCCATGAGAAGGTTGCAAAGATGGTCATGGCATGTGTCATGCTACACAACATGTGCGTACGTAGAAATGTGCCCATGCCCCCTGACGCAGAACTGCAAGCACCTGAAGATGGTCATGATGAGGGTGGGGATGTGGCAGCACCTCAAGGAGTCCGCGAGGCACAGGAGGCCCATGAAATTCGTCAGAATATCATAGATTCATGCTTCTAGCACTCACCCCTGGTGGCTGATACATGGACACGGGACGTGTGGCACTGTGTGTGTCTGGAACATGCACAATATGGACTGTACGCCTATAAAGGCCTCGTACACAAAGATCAATGTCCACACATCTCATTGGATGATTGTGAAATGTTTATAGCATATGTGAAATTATGTTACACACCCCATCGACCCGCCACCCAAGAAAGCCCAACACACCCCCTCCACCCTCCTACCTCCCCCCCGAACACCAGTGTCCAAAGATGCTCATTGTCAGTGGGCAGACGCTATTGCAAGCCCCCTCTCCGGGTATCAGGGGCACCCCTGCCTGTGAAGCGTAGGTTCCTCCCAGATCTACGTTGGGGGCTGCCCTGGACGGAACTTGCAACGGATGATGTCTCTGCCTGCTCACGTCCATGCATGTCCCTAAGGGTTTGTGAGAGCTCAGTGAGCACACGGCGCACAGCGGCAAGTTCAGCACATACGTCTTTGGACGTTGCATGCAGTTCCCCCCTCAGGCTCTCGGTGCTTCTCTCCATTTGTACCCTCAGGCTCTCGGTGCTTCTCTCCATTTGTGCCCTTAGTGTCTCTGCACTTCTCTCCATTTCTGCCCTAAGTGTCTCAGTAGATGTTTCTATGGCTGCCTTAGTACCCCCACATTCATCAGCATGCTCCTTGAGGAGCGTGGCCAGTTGCTGCTGTTGCACGATCACCTGGTCGAGGGACTGTTGCCTCTGCTGGGCCATGCCCATTTGCAGTGGTGTCACAGAGGGGCTGATCACCTCATGTTGCCTTGCCACAGGGCTTGTGGGGGATGGCCAGTCGTCGTCTTGTGGGTGCCCCTGCGTGGTATCCTCATGGTGTACGGGATGAAACAAACAGGGGGATTGAGACAGGTCATGGATGGATCCTACATCGACAGCACCGTTTTCTGTGTCGGAGCATGCTGCCATTAATGCAGTGTCACCTATGGTGCTGCTGCCACCAGAAGCAGTGCCTTCTGTGGCATCCATTGGGGGGACCTGTGGTGCTGCTGTTGTGGGCATGCTGGCTGCTGGGGTGCCTGTTGAAGTCCCCTCCTGTGTGCTGCCACTTGATTTGTGCTGCTGCCGTGTCTTGATCCGTGCAGCTGAGGTGGAGGGTCTTTGGCCGTTGGTCTTGGCCCTCTTTGCAGGTGTGCTGGTAGGGGTGTCCTGAAGCTCGTCGTTTGAATCGGACCCTGTGGTGGAGTAAAGGAGGGCGAGCGTTATTTATGGGTCTATGGAAATTGGAATGGCAATGTATCACATGCATTGGGGTGGTACCTGAGGGTGATTTGGGTCAGGGCCTTGGAGGTGGTTTCATTTTTGTGTGGATTGAGGATGCAGTTGTTTTGCAGCCTGCAGTTAGGGTGTGCATGCTGCACGTGTAGAGGGTGTTTTTAGGATTTTTGATTATTTATGTATTTAATGTGACTTTTAAAGTGCGCTATCAGGCCAATATATGTGGACGTTCTCCTGGACATGTGTTTCTGTTGCACTATGTGGACACATGGTACTTCACATGATTGGACATTGTGGATTTAGCATTGTTTTATTTGGCCCACCTACCTGATTCTTCGGATGTCTGCACTCCTTTCTCCATCCCTCCGACTCCCTCTATACTCTCCATTCCGATGGTGGAGGCACAGATTTCTTCCCAGGGGGTCAACTTGGTGGGTGATTCCGATCCTCCCCCGGTAGCTGTGGCAATGTTACGGTTGGCTGATAGTATGCTCCGTACGCGTATCCGCAAGTCGTCCCATCGCTTTCTGCATTGCTGTGGGTTGCGGGGTGCGGTCCCCACCGCACTTACCCGCTGTGCCACCAGGGCCCATATGGCCTTCTTGTTCGCAAGTGCCGTCCTGGTCATTTGCGTCGAGAAGACGACGGCAGCATTCTCCTGGAGGGTCTCTGTGAGCACGGTGAGTTCCTCATGGGAGAAGTGGACCTGCCGCTTGCGGTCGCACGCTTTTTTCGCAACTTTTCCCATTTTGATTGTTTTCACTAGGGTGGCTAACGGGTTGGGATGTGTCTCAGGGTAGGATTTTTAATGGTTGTGTTGGGATTCTGATTTTATAGGTGTACGGCGTGCTGTTTCCCGTTCCGGCCCCATGTTTTTGCTTCCGTTTCCGTATATTTACGGTCACCGTATTTTGTGATTACCGCTCATTACGGTGACCGCTATGATGGGTGGCGGAATTGCACCTAGGGCGCCGTACGACGGCGGTGAGGGGCGTTTTGGGGACATTTCCGCCATCGCGGACTTTGCACTTCCGCCATGGCGTAGTGCTCGTGCCCGATGGGTCAGAATTAGCCGCACTTTACTCCGTCGTGCAATGGCGGAAACGCTATTTACGCTATGGCGGTCAGGTCAGTTACTTTCCGCCAGGGTCGTAATGAGGGCCAATGTATTTACCAGGCATTTACTCATCCCTATTGAGAGTGATTCTCCACGTATTCTACCTATCTAGCCACTCAAGCCCAAATTTCAGCTTTGCTTCCACAGAGACCCCACCCTCCAATACCATGACTTACACGCATCCACTGACACCAGTCACCCACCCTACCACACTACCCCGCCTGTCTATCCCCTGCAGTCCTTCTGTCAGAAATTCCAGACTACGTGCCAGGCTACTCAAACTATACGAGCCTCGTGCCAGGGACAACCCAATCAGCACCAAAGTCAAGCTCAAACCGCTCTATACAGCCACCCCACTAAATGCACACTCCTTAGTAGCCCATGCTACAGACATAGCAGACCTCATACTACAAGAAAAACTAGACTTTTTAGCCATCATTGAGTCCTGGCTCCACGCAGCCGCTGGCCCGGCCCTTATGCTTGCCATCCTGGATGATTACACTATCTTCAGAGAAGACAGAACAGAATCCAGAGGCGGAGGCCTCGCCATAATTGCCAAAACTCACCTTAACATGAGACTTGCCACCTTCGGACAACTCCACATCCTGTGAATCCCTAATAGCCAAACTGCCCATTGCCAACTCCCAAACCCTCACCATACATCTACTCTACAGACCCCCCGGCCCTCTAGGCTCATTTGAGGAGGACCTTACAACCATCCTCTCTAACAACCTAAAAAATACCTCCCGGAGCCTCCTCCTAGGTGACTTTAACTTAGGCTTTCAAGAACCCAAAGACCTTCAGGCCACCATCATTTACAATACCCTATCTGAGCTAGGCTTTACCCAAAGAGTGACCCGCCCCACCCATAATAAGAGGAGAACCCTTGACTGGGTTGCGGACTATAACTGCTTGGCCTCCATCAACGCCATCTCGCCTCAGCCATGGTCCGACCACCATCTCCTTACCTTCTCCCTCAAGGCCTCAACCCCCACCACTAACAATTCACTAGCCTCAGCCATCCCAATGAAAAACAAGAAAAACATTACAGATGAAAAACTCATTCCCCTCATTCTCCCATCCCTGAACTCAAATCATAACCGCCAAACAAGAGTCATATAACCTGAGAATATTGCAAGCTAACTCTAGCATAAAAGAATTGTTTACTATCCTTAAAGATCTGAAAACACCCATTCCAGTTCCTGACACTTGTGTAAAAGACAAACAATGGTGCACCAGCATCCAAAATGCCCTCTCCAATAAAGTTGCAGGCCTACAAGTCCAAATCAACAACAGGAAAGAATCGCTTGTCTGCACTTACCAGATACTTAACACTTCCCCTCTCCCCCAAAGCGCTACACCTAAACCCCCCCTTTGCTTCAGCTTCTCCAAAGTTTCTACACTAGAGGTTGAAAAAATCATTCTCAGCCTCAAACCCTTGAACTGCCAGGGCGACCCCTGCCCCTCACAGATGATCAAAGATGCTGCCAGGGATGGCTCTCACCCTTCATAACCAAACTCATCAACGCCTCCTTCTCCTCAGGGACTATCCCCAGCAATCTCAAAGAGTCATGCATCCTTCCCCTACTCGAAAAAACCCTCCCTCTGCACTGCGGGACTGTCTCTGTATCCCTACAGCCCCCCCTTCCCCAGCACTTGTTCTGCACTTACCTTGCACTTGCCACCAGCTGGCCCTATTTATTTATTACTTTACGCCACTTACCTTGTACTGCACTTCCCCCCCTCCCCTTCCCCTTGCACTTTTCCCCCTCCCCCACCCCTGCACTTGCGCGATCTGAATGACACCTGGCCTAGTAGGATCGTTGTCTGTCTCCCCTTGTTCCTCCCCTCCCTGCCTCGTCGCGCCTTGAAACACCTGTGTATAGGCGCGTTACAAATACCATATCATATCATATCCCTAGACCCATCAATACCAACGAACTACAAACCCATCACCACCGTCCCCTTCCTGCTCAAAATATTAGATAAGACAGCCTATTTGCAAATACAACAATACCTAGAAATAAACCACCTCCTGGGAATCCGTCAGTCGGGCTTTAGACCCCAACATGGGACTGAGACTGCACTCATAGACCTCAAAACACAAATTGATACTCTCAGTGACAATGGGACAGCTGCTCTACTACTTCTACTCGACCTCTCAGCAGCATTTGATTTAGTAGACCACAAAATTCTCTGCAACCACCTAGACTCGGCAGCCCATTTCTCGCAAGAGGCTATCGGCTGGATTGAATCTCTCCTCAACAACAGGTCTATGCGTGTCTTTTCTCCTTCAGCCTCTATCGACCCTATCCCCATCACCTGCGGGGTTCCCCAGGGGTCATGTGTCTCCCCCACCCTCCACAACGTGTTCACGAAGCCCCTGTTCGATGATCTTGATGGTCTGGGTATCACCTACACTAACTATGCCGATGATACCCAGATCATCATCCCGCTGACGGGAGAGTATGACAAGGATTTGGCCTTGGTGAACAAGGTGTACCTCATCATCCAGGCATGGATGGCCTCTCATAGTCTATGCCTGAATGATGACAAGAGTGAGCTCATCATTCTTGGTTCCACCCCTAACTTAAATAAACTGAATCAAAAATATGCCAGCTTTAGTATAGATGGCAATTCTATTAATGTAGACAAAGAAGTTAAAATGCTGGGGTTCTATCTTGACGCCACACTATCCTTCCGTAAACAGGTTAATTTCATGGCCTCCTCTACAGCCTACACTTGTAAATTAATAAGAGCAGCCCAACCCTTCCTTTCAAAGCAGAGCTGCATTACATTAGCCAGAGCTCTAATCCTGTCAAAACTGGATTATTGTAACGCCCTATATGTTGGAGCCAATAAATATGTTACAAACAAAATCCAGATATTGCAAAACAATGCTCTCAGAGCAGCCATGAGCATCTCCAAAAAAGAACACATCTCCAATATTAGGAGAGGCCACAACTGTCTCACCACAACCGACAAAATCATGCTCAAAGTAGCCTCCCTAACGCATAAATGCCTTAATAATGCAGCCCCTCTCTACCTTGTCGACAGAGTCAAGAGATACACCCCCAACCGACCTACCAGAACTGCTAATTCCAACTTACTCACAGTCCCCAGATTTAAACGAATGTTACACTCACCTGGCTCCCACAGGGGCGTCGATCTGAACTGGACAGCTTGGTCTCCACCAATGTGATGCGTAGTGCTGAGATGACAGACTGGCCCACCTAGCTTCGTTTGCTTGGCCCGTAGGAATATTCTTCTGCAAATGGAGAAAGGGAATTAACCACCTGTGGAGTTGAGCGTTAACCCCCCCACTCCCGCTGTTCTCCCCACTGATCACCTTTGATGTCCCCTCTTATATTCTCACCTGATGGTTTGGAAAGATGAGCTCTTCATCCTGCATTGAGCGCAGGGGCGCGTAGATAACCAGTTGCTTCACTGGCTCGAAGGAATTGGTGAGTTCCAGAACAATATTGACTCTGAGATTCCCGGCAAGACGCCGTAAGTATGCAGTTCGTAAGAGTTCAAATGTCTGACTTTCACTCTTGTCCGATTCCTTGCAGGTTGCAGCTTGACCCTAGCAATGAGTTCCTCGTGACAACCGGTAATGTTCAGTTAAGGATTTGTATTATCCAACACAGTTCGATAAAATAATGTCAATATGTAAACTGTTGCTTTCTCCCTTATTCAGGCGCTGAGAGAAAGTATGAAGTCTCTGGGAATAATGCCTCAGGCGGTAAAATCAGGTAAGTCTATTGTGGTGAGGAGGTTTCCCCTTGTTTGTCCCTTTGTTTCACCTTGCTGTCCTTTTGTTTCCCCTTAGGGGCCGGGGTTCGGCGAAGATGCAGTGGAAGCTGCGCTGACCCGTGAAGAGGATTAGTACCCCCGGTGGTAAAATCAGGTAAGTCTATGGGGGGTAACTAATATTGTCTCTGTGTATTCCCTTGGCTCACCTTGCTGTTCTTGTCTTCCCCTTAGGTGCCAGAGTGCGGCGGGAACATGCAGGAGGATGCGGTGGAATGTGAAGATGCTGCGAAGGCCGGTGAGTTCAGCGCGGCGCTACAGCAGGCGAGGCGATGCGCATAAAATAACTTCTTTCTTCCAGCTCGAAGGCACGATGGATCGGGAATTCAGGTAAGGATCAAAGGTATTGCTCTTGTTCTAACCTTTTGTCCTTCTTCCTTCCTTTTTCTAGGAGCTCCAGATTCGAGGCGGGCGTGGCAGAAGACTGGATGCAGACTTGCAGGCACGGTGAGCGTTACGCTGCTGGATGCAGAATAACGCGAAACGTGTGCTGCTCTTCGGGCGTGGTTTAAATAGCCTCCAAAGTAGTCCCAGGTGAGTATTCCTCCCCAGCCCCACCCGAGTAAAAAATAGTCCCTAGGTAAAGTTGTCCCTTCCAAGCCTCTTTGGGCTTGGAGCTCTTGCAGCATGGTCTGCATCAGATAAGTTTTAATCTATGAGCCTGGCGCCTATGGCGCCAGGACTGATTCTCCATATGAGCCTGGCGCCATAGACGCCAGGACTGCACCCAAATAGCCCCTAGCAGGGGTTGTTGGGCTTGCTTGGGATAGCTTGATGCCTGCTTCTGGGGTTGCTGGACTTGGTCTGGGTCCCCGGGGGTAGGCATCATGACAGCACTCCCCCCAAGGCCCCTCCTAAAGTCGTTCTTCCCTGTGGTTTTGGTTTGTCTGGGAAATTTCGGTGGAATTTTTTCACCAATCGGGGTGCATGAACATGGTCAGTAGGTTCCCATGACCTTTCCTGTGGTCCGGAACCTTTCCAGTCAATTAAATAAAAAAGCTTTGACTTTATCAGCTTGGAGTCCAGGATGTTTTTAACTTCAAGTTCGGGTTCCCCGTCTACAAGGATGGGGTCTGGTGGCTTGGTTAGTCTTGTCCCTGGTTGCACTGGCTTCAAAAGTGACACATGAAAGACGGGGTGAATTTGCATGTTAGCAGGTAAGTCTAACTTGACAGCCACCGGGTTGATAATGGCCTTAATAGAGTAAGGTCCCAAATATCTGGGGTTAAAGGTCCGTGTTCCCTTTAGAGGTATATGTTTTGTGGCTAACCATACCTGGTCCCCTATCTGGTTTTGTGGAGTATCACTTCTATGCCGATCAGCATCTTTCTTGTATTTTTCTTTCGCCTGTTTTGAATGTGCAGTTGCTTCCTTAAAGGCTTGTGTAAACGTAGCGTGCAGATGGTCCACTGCGGGCATTTCTAAGTGTTGGGGTGAGTCAAGGTCTGAGGTTCGAGGATGGTGCCCATATAAGGTATAAAAGGGGCTTTGTCCAGTTCCAGAGTGTACTGAATTATTGTATGCATATTCGGCGATCCAAAGAATGTCCTTCCAATTACTCTCAGTCTGATGTAACATACAATACAGGTATTGTTCGAGAGTCTAGTTGGTCCTCTCCGTTTGACCATCGGTTTGGGAGTGGTGACTGGTCGATAACCTCACATCGATTTGCGCCAATTGACAGCATTTTTTCCAAAAATGTGAAATGAATTGACTGCCCCGGTCAGAGACCAATACGGACGGAAATCCGTGTATGCGAACAATGTTTTCGAGGAACTCCTTGGCCAGGATTGAAGCTGAAGGTAATCCCTTTAAAGGAATAAAGTGGGCCATCTTGGAAAAAAGATCCACAATAACTAGAATGGTGTTAAATCCATTGCATGGGGGTAGATCAGTAATAAAGTCTAACGATAAGGTGTGCCATGGTGTAGGCGGAATGTCTAAAGGTTGTAAGTGTCCAGCTGGTTTTTTCTTTTGACTTTTGTTTTGGGCGCAAATGCCACAAGACATCACAAACGATTTAATATCCTTTCGCCAGGTGGGCCACCAGAATTGTCTTTTAATTTTAGCTTCAGTTTTTGTAGTACCTGGGTGCCCCTCCATTAGGGTATCATGATAACGGGAAATGACTAGCTCTTGTAGTTTCTTGTGTGGCAGAAATAGCCACCCTTGGTAATAAGGCAGGTCATGGGTGACAGAGTAGTCCGGGCCTTTCTTTACCCAGTCCTGCAGGGCTGTAGGATCAAAGAGTTGCTGGATCTTTACCTGAATGTCCTCTTGTGTCTGTAGAGTAGTCATGCCAAGAATACTTTGTTCGGTATAGGTACTGGTTCTGGGTTCACTTCTCCCTCTCCCATCCCTATTCGGGATACAGCGTCTGCATTACCATTCTTACAACCTGGTCGATAGGTTATCACGAAATCGAACTCGCCAAAGAACAATGCCCATCGGAGTTGGCGTGACGATTGGGCTTGGCTGTTTTTAAATACTGTAAGTTCCGGTGATCGGTGATCACATTAATGGTATGCCTGGCCCCGAGAAGTTAGTGCTGCCAAGCCTTGAAGGCGGATTTAATGGCTAATAACTCCTTGTCGGTAACTGCATAGTTTAACTCGGGTGCCGAGAACTTTCTGGACCAAAATGCTACTGGGTGAAGCTGGCCAGTTTCAGGGTCCTTTTGAGACAGGACAGCTCCCATGGCTAAACTGGATGCATCAGTTTCCACTATGTATGGAAGTTCAGGGCGCGGGTGCTTTAATACAGGTGCAGATGTGAATTTCGCTTTCAGCTCTTGGAAGGCTTTTTCAGCTTCTTCAGTCCTCATAAAGGGTTTATTTTTTCGCAAGAGTGCTGTGATGGGATGTACAACATGTGAAAAATCTGGGATGAATCTGCGGTAGAAATTGGCAAAGCCGAGCATGCTTTGTACTCCTTTAACTGAACTTGGTGATGGCCACTTAAGGATTGCGTCCACCTTTCGTGAGTCCATTCGGACTCCTCTTGGGGTCAGGATAAACCCAAGGAATTCAACTTCTGTGGCATGAAAAAAGCATTTTTCCAATTTTGCATATAGTTTGTGCTGGCGCAATTTCTCAAGTACTGCTCGGACGTGCTTCACATGGTCAGATTCTGAAGAGGAATATACTAGAATATCATCGATATATACGACAACACAAACGTCAATGAGTTCATGAAGGACATCGTTCATGAAGTATTGGAAGGCTGCTGGTGCATTGCACAACCCGAAAGGCATCTCCTGGTATTTGAATAACCCATATTTAGTGCGAAAAGCAGTCTTCCATTCGTCGCCCTCTTTTACACGTACCAGATGGTATTCCCCCCGGAGATCTAACTTAGTGTATATGCAAGCGTCCTTCACTAGTAATTCAGGGATCAGAGGCAATGGGTATCGGTTCTTAACAGTTATCTGGTTCAATGCGCAGTAGTCTATGCACGTTCTGAGGTCACCTTCCTTTTTGGGCACAAAGAACAAAGCTGAAGATGCAGGGGACTTGGATGGGCGAATGAAACCATTGGCAAGGTACTGGTCTAAGTATTGTCGTAGGTGAAGGTTCTCAGGTTCCGTAAGGGCATAGATCCTGCTACAAGGGGCTTGTGCACCGGGTATGAGATCGATTTGACAATCGTACGATCTGTGAGGTGGTAAAGTGTTTGCCTGTTCTTTTTGGAAGACATCCTGGAATTCTTGGTATTCTGGAGGTAGTTGCATGACTGCTGTGGTTACTGTGGCCAGGCCTGCGTTCAGATTTTTCTTTGGGTAACAGGTTTGTGCACAATCCGGGAAGGTTATTGTCTTCTCTCGCCAATCAATACAAGGATTATGTGTTTCCAACCAAGGTATCCCCAGTATTATTTGGAACTGTGGGGCTTTGATTAGATCAAACACAATAGTCTCTCGATGCCCATACTGACCCAATAGTGTCATCTCTTTGGTGGAATGAGTTACAGGCCCAGAGGCAATTTCAGTTCCATCGACTGTGGTGATGACATCTGAGGTGGTTTTTCAGCAGAGAGGTAGATTCATCCTGGAAGCCAATTCATAGTCCTCATAGTTTCCTATGGCCCCGCTATCAATGTATGCCCTTACTGCGTACATACGCAATGGTTGCCTTGGATCTACGAGGATCGTTGGTATGATGAAATGCGAGGTCTGAGTATCCTTCTTCAAGCTCGGCAAGCGGACCTCTACGCTTGTCGGGCGTGGTCGTTTCCCGAGTCTGACTCCATATGGCTTTTATCAGCATCTCCTACCACCTTCTTGGGTGGTTTTACAGGGCAATCCCGTAGAAAATGCCCAGAAGTTCCACAATATAGACACAATTGCATTTGCCGTCTCCTTTCTCTTTCCTTCTGGGTTAAGGGTCCTTTAACCCCTCCGATTTGCATGGGTTCTGAAGCATCTGCTCCTCTGGGGTTAGCGTGGGTTTTGACCAACACCCGATTCTCAAACTTGGCTCGATCAACCTTTCTATTCTGAAGTCTGTGATCTAACTGGACCACTAAGTCTATATATTCAGCGCAGTCTTGAGGTGGGTTCACAACTTGAGCCAAGACATCCTTGAGTTCTCCTCGAAGCCCTCGATGAAATAACGTGATTCGTTTTACCTCAGGCCATCCAGTTTCCACTATCAACCTATTAAAGGTCGCGATGTAGGATAGAAGGTCCTGGTTACCCAGTCGTAGGGACAAAAGTTCGTTATCCAGGGCCTGTCCTTGGGAGTGCCGGGCAAATAGTCTTTCCATGCTTATTTGAAAGCCCTGAAAATCCCGAAGAATTGGGTCATCCTGAGCAACTAGTGGAACTGACCAATCAGCTGCACTGCCGCTGAGATATGACAATACAAAGGCTACCTTGGCTTGATCGTTTGGGAAGGCTCCAGGTCTGCATAAAAAGTGCAAGCGGCATTGGTTCATAAACACGGCAAATCTTTTGGGATCTCCGGCAAAGCGTTCGGGCGGAGCTAATGGAATATTTCCTGGTAGGTTTATTTGCAGAGGGTTGCTTGATAACACAGGAGCTGGATTTCCCCCGGAACCTGGTAGGGTTTGCTTGTCCAGCCTGGCTTTGCAGTAGTTGCCTAGCAAGGTCATCAGTTCGCTCCTTTGACAAAATCAGTTCTCTCCTAAGAGCATTGGTTTCTTGATGGGCGGAATGCACTTCAGCCCTCAGTTCCCCTAGTAATTGGGCCAATTGGTCAGTTTCTGAGGTATCCATAACGCCCAGGTGGGAATTTGTGGGTAGGCTTCGCGTTCTGTTACGCTCACCTGGCTCCCACAGGGGCGTCGATCTGAACTGGACACCTCGGTCTCCACCAATGTGACGCGTAGTGCCGAGATGACGGACTGGACTGGCCCACCTAGCTTCGTTTGCTTGGCCCGTAGGAATATTCTCCTGCAAATGGAGAAAGGGAATTAACCACCGGTGGAGTTGAGCGTTAACCCCCCACTCCCGCTGTTCTCCCCACTGATCACCTTTGATGTCCCCTCTTATATTCTCACCTGATGGTTTGGAAAGATGAGCTCTCCATCCTGCATTGAGCGCAGGGGCGCGTAGATAACCAGTTGCTTCACTGGCTCGAAGGAATTGATGAGTTCCAGAACAATATTGACTCTGAGATTCCCGGCCAGACGCGTAAGTATGCAGTTCGTAAGAGTTCAAATGTCTGACTTTCACTCTTGTCCGATTCCTTGCAGGTTGCAGCTTGACCCTAGCAATGAGTTCCTCGTGGCAACCGGTAATGTTCAGGTAAGGATTTGTATTATCCAACACAGTTCAATAAAATAATGTCAATATGTAACCTGTTGCTTTCTCCCTTATTCAGACGCTGAGAGAAAGTATGCAGTCTCGGGGAATAATGCCTCCGGCGGTCGAATCAGAAGTCTATTGTGGTGAGGAGGTTTTCCCCTTGTTTGTCCCTTTGTTTAACCTTGCTGTCCTTTTGTTTCCCATTAGGGGCCGGGGTTCGGCGAAGATGCAGTGGAAGCTGCGCCGACCCGTGAAGAGTATTAGTACCCCCGGTGGTAAAATCAGGTAAGTCTATGGGGGGGTAACTAATATTGCCTCTGTGTATTCCCTTGGCTCATCTTGCTGTTCTTGTCTTCCCCTTAGGTGCCGGAGTGCGGCGGGAACATGCAGGAGGATGCGGTCGAATGTGAAGATGCTGCGAAAGCCGGTGAGTTCAGCGCGGCGCTGCAGCAGGCGACGCACATAAAATAACTTCTTTCTTCCAGCTCGAAGGCACGATGGATCGGGAATTCGGGTAAGGATCAAAGGTATTGCTCTTGTTCTAACCTTTTGTCCTTCTTCCTCCCTTTTTCTAGGAGCTCCAGATTCGAGGCGGGCGTGGAAGAAGACTGGATGCAGACTTGCAGGCACGGTGTGTGTTATGCTGCTGGATGCAGAATAACACGAAGCGTGTGCTGCTCTTCGGGCGTGGTTTAAATAGCCTCCAAAGCAGTCCCAGGTGAGTATTCCTCCCCAGCCCCACCCGAGTAAAAAATAGTTCGTAGGTAAAGTAGTCCCTTCCAAGCCTCTTTTGGCTTGGAGCTCTTGCAGCATGGTCTGCATCAGGTAAGTGGCCTATGGCGCCAGGACTGACTCTCCATATGAGCCTGGCGCCATAGACGCCAGGACTGCACCCAAATAGCCCCTAGCAGTGGTTGTTGGGCTTGCTTGGGATAGCTTGATACCTGCTTCCGGGGTCGCTGGACTTGGTCTGGGTCCCCGGGGCCAGGCATCATGACAACGAACCAAAACGGGTGGCAATCGCTTCCAGGTGAAAGCAGCCCAACATTGGAACTCCCTGCCACCCACCTTAAGGACACCTCAAACCTATCCCCACTTTAGGCGTAACTACATTCAATGGATAAAGGTAAATGACCACTAACCCCACCTTGCCCCATGCCTTCCTTATGTACATTTTGTAATTTGCATCTCAATGTTTTCTGCCCTGCACTTGTACATTTTGTAAATAGTATTTCAATGTTTTTGCCCTGTACTTGTTCCTGCACCTACCCATGTATACACTGGAAACTACTGTACAGCACTGTAACTTAGCTGAGAATATCCTTGTTGCTCCTGCGCCCTGATACCCTTGTGTCTGGTGTGCACTACAAATTAATAAAACAAACAAACAAACCCTTTGTGAATTCATTCTTTACAATACAAATACTATACAATGATTTGCAATTGTATCTCATTCTTCTAAACATTTCTGTCTGTTTGTATTGGAAATACATAAAATGTAGTGCTGCACAGAAATGTTCTATTATGTGTTGTCTACACACTTAATAGGTAGATCTAACCTGAATAATGTGTAGTGCATTGGTTTAAATAGATCAAAGATAGATGAAAGGTAGGCCTTTTGGTGCGTCTATAATGTACATCTTGGGACTAAGCTAAGACACTTTAAATTGCTCCTTCAGTCTCTATACTTAGTGTATTGTGTAATCAAGGATAGAGTTTTCACAGGCCTCCTTTGTATTTTCACTAGATATTCTAACAAAGCTGCTTTGTATTCTCATTAAGAATTCTAACAATGCCAGATGGCATCCTTTTCTTAAGTGTTTCAGCTCCCTTCAGAGCATCTGGGCATTAGGCATTATCTCTCTTTAGATCATCTGGGTGTCTTCTCTGTGCTCTGAATGTCCGGCTGTCTGCGGGCCAGCATCTCTTCCTTCTTCTTAGGTTTATTTATTTTTATTTATTTATTTACATTTATATAGCGCGCAAGCAGCTCAATGGCATAGAGGCGCTGTTACTTGCATGAGCTTAGTTACAGAGGTACAGGCGTGGTAGCAGCAAATGTCACACTGTACACAAACACAGACATAAATATCATTACAGCTTATTGGATTGGTCATTACATCTTAAGCAGTGGGTCCTATGGTTGGTATTCATGCCGCTATGACAGACCTTATGAGAAGAGGATGGTTTTTATTGCTTTACGAAAAGCGAGGAGGGAGGCCTCACTTCGGATAGTGGGAGGTAAGACATTCCAGTGAGTAGGTGCAAGATATGGGTTCTTCTGAGGCTACTCTTCAGATGATCGTGTGTCCCATTTAGATACTGTTTTTGGAGCTTGTTAAAAGTAATCTCCAGTGCCAATTGCGAGGCTTCCATTTCTTCTTTGGGCACTGATGTAGTTGCCATATCGTGTTTACCTATTGGTCATTTTTGTTTATAAAAAATGGCCCTTCATAATTGGGTTCTAGCTGGGTCTTATATTACCTCATCTGGCACTTAATGTTATTCCGGTGTCGTGTCCCCTTTTAGTTATCTCCTTTGATAAAACCGTACCTACATTAATTGGAACCTGGTCCTTCCCTTATCGATGTAGATCCTCGTCATATGTTCCATCTTGCTTGGCCTAATTAGATCATGAGATTAGAGAAGGGCCTTTTCCAAACTTGCTATTTCCTGAATATTTGTCATCAAAATTGCAAAATAACCTTTTGGGCCTTTGAATTACTGAAAAAAGATGTCTTTTATTTACCCGTTAGGCCTTTCTCCTTAATTTAAACCTTAATATATGTGTCTAACTAATATTATCAATAAGGAAGCTGTTCCTAAGGGATTAAACATGGTGTATATGTGTGTATTGAATGCACAGTTTAAGAGTACAACAGGGCGTTCACGGGCAAATTTTGACATCCTGCAATAGGATTAATGCAATGTCCTGTAATTAACCATTAAGTGTCTCATCCATCCAGGACACACCCTTATTTATCGATAAATCTTGGGGAAAATCAGGAAGGAATAATACAAACATTTTCATTCAGAAGTATAAATAAAGTAGAATTAGTAGAAATAATGAATGGTATACACCCCACCTCCTGTTTGGAAGACTGTATTCCTTCTAGAATAATTATAAGAAATACTGACACGCCCAGAATGTATATGTGCGCCCTGAGGCCTTCGGGCATGTGGTGCGTTACACAAGTTTAAATAAATAAATGAATAAATACCCCTACATCTGATCAAAATGCTGTATGTTGTGGTTTCAAAGCTTATGTCTACCCCCGAAATAGCTGAATACATGACAGAGGGAGGAGTGAGAGGAGCGAGCAGAAAGAGAGTGGTGTAGGGCAGAGGGTTGCATACTTCAGGAAGGGGTGTTAAGTGCTGAGGGCAGTGGGCAGAGGGGCAGTGGGAAGAGAGTTATTGGGTGGAGCTGAGGGAGAACTGCAGCAGTAAGAGATGTAGTACAGTTCAGAACCTATGGTACTCAAAGTGAAGATTTTAAATGTGTAATAGAGAGCAAGGCTTAGGACAATTATAATGCACAATTTTAAAAATTGTATTCGTTTGCAGGGACTAGGGGATTCAAAATGCAATGTTTTGCTAAAAGTACTAGTGCGTGGGCCTGAGACAATAGGAACGCAAGATTTTGCAAACCGTTCTAGTGTGCAGGGCCTAGGGCAATCAAAGTGCTTTTTTTTTACAAACAGGTCTCGTGTGCATGGCCTAGAACATTAAAAAGATGTTCCCAACAGTTAGTGCGCCGAGATTAGGGCAATCAAAAGTCTATTTTTTACAAAGTGTACTAGTCTGGGCATTCGGCAAACAAAATGGTAAATGTTACAAACAGTACTAGTCTGGCGAGCCTAAAGCAATCAAAATGCAAGATTGTACAAACAATAATACTACAGCGCAGGACATTCTTCATCCCACTCTATTAACATGTTTAATGGGAGCCCAGCCAGGAAGATGCCTTGTTTTGGTGTACGGGTGATGAAATCCTCACCAATCGTGATTTGAGATTTTACCATTAAATTTAAAAGTACAGGTCACTCACTGTAAATCATCTTGATGTTTGAGTACCTAAAGACAGAGTACTGCAAGTGGCAGAGATTTCATTTTTTGTAAACTTTTTTTTAACAAATGTCTTTATTTTGTACGAGACATCATAATTCGGATCAATGAACAGAATTTACAGCATTGCAGCATAATCAATTATACGGTATGCAGTGATTTTACCGAAAACGTTTTATTAAAGGCATTTTTCACCAAAAAAATGTACAGAAAAAATACAGATTAAATATATATATATATATATATATATATATATATATATATATATATATATATATATATATATTACATGGACGCGGTAGCGTCCATGTAGTTATGGTTAAGTTGGTGTTTCCATAGGAAGAGCATTTGTTGGGTGGCTTATAACTTCGCTCCCTCTGGACGAATCCTCACCAAACGTTGCAAAAAAAGTATATGGCCCACTCTGAATCGTTTTGCAAAGTTTGGTGAGGATTCGTCCAGGGGGGGAAAAGTTATAGGGGGGTCCCAAAACTTGTGTTTTTTCCTATAGACATAATGGGAAAAGGGGCGTGGCCTGGAGCTCATGGTGGAAGGAAGCTAAGGCGCCGAGCTCCGGCCGAGACGCCGCGTTACGATCCTCGTCGGACCGCTTGCAGCCTGCCCCCGAGCCACAAACTCGGACAAAATACGGCGGAATCTGCCGCCGAGCAGCGACAGCAACCCCGAGTAAAATCGGAGCCGGGAAACCTTGACTCTGCCCTCCACGCACCTTCCCCCTCTCCGCCCCAGCCTGCACCCAAGATGGCGGCCCCTGCGCTGCTTTAACACCACCGAGCGGACCGCGGCCGAGAACTCCAGCACACGGAGGTGCGATTCGTCTGCAGCCGAGACCCTGGGGAACAAACTCCCATACAGCCCCGACTCGCACTCAGCACCCGCGGCCCCTCCGACACGCAGGACGCTGTGAGCCGCGGACGAGAGCTCATGGACCTGCTCCTGCTGTCCGGGCGGGAACACCCTGATTGCCGCCGAGACCGCCGTCGACACGCCGGCAGCGGAGACTGCTGCCCAGGAGGTGAGGAGACAGGGGGGGCCCCGCTTGACATCGCCGCGGCTCCAGCGCCCGCCGCCGCTCTGAGACCTGAGCCCGGAGCTCAGTGGCGCCCAACCCCCCCTCATCCTCCCACCGCTAACACCATCAACTCACCCCACACTGCCTGCCTGGCGGACTGAAACACCCCCGCAAGACTTGAGAGCAGCGCACCATCGAGGCATCGTCGCCCGGCCCTCAGGCCCGCCATGTCTGCTAGAGGCAAACCAAAACCTCCTACGATGGACAGCTACGTCTCCACAAAGGCCAGAATCTCGGCCGACCCACGCCCCCCCAGCCCCGAACCTCCAAAACCGAAAAATGCGGATCCCACCGAGAACCAAGCACAAGTGCTGGAGGCCATAGCATCCCTGCGCACCTTCATTGATACCAAAATCGACGAATTCAGGTCAGACATTCAGCTTGTGAGACAGGATGCCAGGAATTTAACGGATAGGGTCGCCACCTCTGAGACGACCATTAAAGAGACCACTGAAACCACTGTGGAGCTGAGGTCCAAGGTGACGGACCTCGAAAGGAAGGTGGCTTTTCTCGAGGCGAGGGCTGAGGAGGCCGAGGGACGTGCCAGAAGGGGCAACATCAGGATACTTGGAATCCCTGAAGGCGACGAGGGCCCGAACCCGACTGCATACATAGAGACCCTACTACAACAAGAGGTGGGCGCAGGCAAACTCACGCAAGGCTTTGCTGTTGAGAGGGCACACAGGTCCCTCCAAAAGAAACCCCCTCCGGGCTCCCACCCTCGCCCAATAATAGCAAAAATACTTAATTTTCAAGACAGAGAAGTCATCCTCAGACACTCCAGGGAGATCGGCCCACTCGTACGCGGCAACACCAAAATATCCGTCTACCCAGATTACACCCCAAAAGTGCAAAGGGAGAGAAACTCGTTTGTGCCAATCAAAGCCAGGTCGCGACACCTAAACTTAAAGTATATGCTGCTCTATCCCTCTAGGCTAAAAGTCATCTACAAGGGCCGCTCGATTTTCCTGGAAACCCCGGAGGCAGCCAACATGTGGATGGAGGACAACAACTTAGCCCAAGGCGCTGACACTCACCCCAAAGACTAACGACTGAAACTAAGCACCGGACCGCATGCTCAACCGCCGACGCAAGACCCCGCAAATAACACATGCACTCTGCAGTGCGGAAGCAATCAACACTACAGTTCGCCAAACTAACGCGGCTCTCGCTTGGCCCCACACCGGACTCAGGACTTCGCCCCCGCGAACAGACCAGGACAGGCCAGTTGCCTGACCGACCCCACTCGAACCCGACGCCCGGATGGGTCCCGACGGTGCGAGAGCGCCTGAGCGCAGCGAAATGAACGCAGTCGCTAGGCGCACAAGTTACAGTTACGTTATCTGTTATGTTATAAGCACAGTCACTACATCTTCACGCCCGAGTGGACAACAGGACACGCCGACACAGCACTCCAACTTAGGCGAGTACGAGGGACGAATGCTAAATCGCCCTATCAGGAACCCAAACCCCCTGGGCAGACCCTCTGAGGAGGAGGAAAAAAAGATCACCCACACACCCAAATGACATCACAACTAAAGATACTAACGTGGAATGTGCGCGGGATGAACTCTTACCTGAGAAGAAATCGCATTCACTCCTATCTCCGCAGGCAGAAGGTCTCTATAGCTATGCTCCAGGAAACCCACCTGACGGCGGAATCCTCCTCCAAACTAGCAGAGAGATGGGGTGGCACTGGAAAGGGAGCAGCGTACTCCAAGTACGCACGGGGAGTCTTCACATGGGTGAACCCAAGCGTCCCGTTTCGCCTACAGGGGTCGGAAGCCGACAAAGAGGGCAGATACCTGATACTTTGGGGGACCATTGAAAACACCGCAATCTGCCTGGTCAACTCCTACTTCCCGCAGCACGGGATACCATCGCACATCGCAATGCTGTGCCCCAAAATAGCCCACAACAGGGAGGGCACCCTTATTTGGGGAGGTGACTTCAACTGCACCAGTAATGGCGAGATGGACAGGTCGGTGCCTCTACTACAATCACGCAATGCCGCCACCACGGCCCTTAACAACGCTGTAGAACACCTAGACCTGGTGGACATATGGAAAGCGCGACACCCAAACGAAAGGAGCTACTCATACTATTCTGCCCCCCATAAGGTTCACACAAGGATCGACTACCTTTTCACCGACAGGGAACAAGTTGCCCTGATAGAGGACGTCACATACCTAGGCAGATCGATATCTGACCATTCCCCGCTGGTCATGCAGTGGAGATTGACTGGCCCCAGGCCTCCGATTCCGACATGGAGACTGTCCCCTATGGCACTCACTGATCAAGAGTTCAAGGAAGACCTTGGCATGAAACTCGAAGATTACATAGACAATAACAAAGGCTCTGTATCGAGCTGGAGCACGCTATGGGAGGCGATGAAAGTGGTAACACGGGGCGAAGCCATCTCTGGAGCGGGAGGTATCCGGAGACGCCTGAAAGAGACACTAGAAGAACATGAAGCGGAAATAACACGCCTCGAGTCCCAACTGGACACCACTACTGAAGGGGAAGAGACCCTGCGGGGACTTCGAGACGACTGCCGAATGGCATGGGACAGACTGGCGAAATTCGACTTTGCAACCAACACTACCAAGATACACAAAGAGGCCGACAAACCAGGCAGACTACTCGCATGGTTGTGCAATCGAGAACACCCGAGGCATTACATCACCGAGATCCAGGATGAACGGGGAGTCTCACACAAATCACAACCTGACATCAACACCACTTTTGCAGAATTCTACTCCGAGCTCTACTCCCACGACAAGCAAATACCCAGAGAGGACATCCGAGCCACCCTGGAAGAGATCGAACTCCCTAAACTAGCCGAAGACCAGCGTGCAGCACTCGATACTGAGATCACTGCCGACGACATCAAGGATGCGATCAGATCTCTAGCCACCAGCAAATCTCCGGGGAGCGATGGACTCCCCCCAGAGTTCTACAAAACCTACGAAGACATCATCACTCCAATACTACTGGGAGTCTACACGGAAGCATACGAAGAAGGAATTCTTCCCAGCACCATGAGGGAAACCATCATAATCCCTATGCTTAAACCAAACAAGCCACCCGAATGCTGCGACTCCTACCGCCCGCTAGCGATGCTGAATTACGACGCCAAGATCTTAACCACCATTCTGGCTAAGAGGCTAGCGAAGGTGATTGGGTCTATTGTACACGAGGACCAGAATGGGTTCATCCCGGGACGCAACACCTCGGCCAATCTGAGGAGGCTGCAACACGTCATAGCCGAAACCCATGAAAGCCCTGAGGATCTGGCGGTGCTCTCACTCGATGCGGTCAAAGCCTTCGACTCCATCTTCTGGGAGTGGTTAATCGAGGTGCTGATTGAGTTTGGGTTTGGAGAAAGCTTTGTGAGATGGGTCAGGGTCCTTTATAGTTCACCCAGTGCCAGAGTGAAGACCGGGCGAATAATATCGGAAGCCTGGGCGATACAAAGAGGCACTAGGCAGGGCTGTCCGCTATCACCCATGTTGTACGTTTTGGGACTGGAGCCGATCGCCATCTACTGCAGAAGACAGTTCTTTGATGCAGGCATAAAACTAGGCGACAGACACTTCATAATTTCATTATATGCGGACGATGTTCTCTTATACCTACAAGACCCACAAGTGAATGCACAAGTCCTACTCGATGTCCTGGACAACTACGCCCACTATTCAGGAATCAAATTTAGCAGATCTAAATCTTGCGCATTCCCACTAGCCGGACTCAACAAGATAGGCATGGAAGAATTGCCGGAGGTGGGGATAAAATGGCAACCAAAGATGTTCCGCTACCTAGGAATCAACATAACACATACCCCAGAACTTACCCACGAACACAACACTGAAAGAGCAACAAAAGCACTCCGTAACTCCATGAAGTTCTGGTCTAAGTTGCCACTTGCCATGATGGGCAGGGCAGCGATTGTGAAAATGATCATCCTACCTAGATTCCTCTACTACTTCACGAATGTCTGCCACTACATCCCTATACCCTTCTTTAAAAAACTGGATTCGCTCATTAGAGACTTCCTATGGGGCCCAGCTAGGCACAAGCTACCTCTGAAGATCCTCACGCTGCGACACAAGGAAGGGGGGATACAACTCCCAGACCTACACATGTATTACTTAGCAGCCCAACTCAGCCACGTCACAAGGTGGCTCCACGATGACCCAAACGCTGAATCAGGTCTCCTAAGACTAACATCTTCCAACCTGTTTCCCAAGGAATTACTCTGGAACCCACTTAAACAAAAACTAGGGGTCCCTATGATTGTGCAGCTGGGCAGACAAATCTGGACTAGAACCTGCTCTACCCATCAAATCACTCACCCGTACTCTCCCGACACCCCCATCCTTGTGGACGCATGCCAATCCATATCAGACCTCAAAGTGGCAAGAAAATGGGAGAGCGCTGGGATTTACACCTGGGGCGACATATACGAGGACGCCAAATTCAGAGAATTCGAAACGATCCTAGAATCAGAGGAACTAAGCAGAGGCCAATTCCTGTGGTACCATCGTCTCAGACAGATTGCAAAGACGAAATGGCCTGAATGGCCAGAAGAACCCAACCCCAACCCCCTCCTTAACGAGATGCATGAACTCTCAGACGGCTGGAAACCAATAACCCGCCTTTACGGCCGACTAATAGACAGACCCAAACCTAAAAGCGCAGCACTAAAAGAGAGATGGGAAATTGACCTCCGGGTCACGCTCACGGACACTGAATGGGAGAGAGTGCTACTTTACCCCAGTGAGGTCTCCAGGAACATCAGATTCCGACAAATCCAACTCAACGTCCTCTACAGAACATACATGACCCCGAAGAGAGTCTCCAGCTTTAACAATAAGACAACATCAAACTGCCCTTGGTGCGACACCATCCCAGCAGACCTACTGCACATGTTCTGGTCTTGTAACAGGGTGTCGCAATTCTGGTCCAAAATAAAGCAAACCTGCACGGAAGCCGGCATCACCAGATACAACTGGGACCCCCAGGAATGCCTCCTCGGAACTTACCCCAGACTGAGCAAGATCAAACACGTGGTCAAGCTGATGGACATCTCCTGCATCCTAGCCAAAAGAACCATAGCTATGGCTTGGAAATCTAAGCCAGGCCCGAGATACCAACACTGGCTTAGAGAACTAGAGCGTTGGACCACAGCCGAGACCAGGGCCTGGCAAGATGGAGCCACCACTGGAACAACCGACGCAAACAACACCCTGGAAGCGTGGAAAGCTCTCCTCCGCGACATACCCTTCGCTGCTGATCACAAGCCCCCCTGAGGTGCCTGCCCACCCTAACACTAAACAACCACGGATCCACCTAGTACCTGAACCCCGAACATTCGCAAGCCCCGGAACCCTGCCTTCACACTCCTTTCCTCCAGAATACCTGTTGAACGAAGACATCCTCACAAAAAGACTGTGCATGTTTGTTGTTAATCTTTGTTGTTACCTGTTTCTTTTACACCTCACTTGGCTAACGGATACCCTTACTAAACGCAGCCTTGTAATGTAACCTTACCAAAAATGCCAATAAAAAGTGTTTTAAAAAAAAATAGACATAATGGGAAAAAACTTTGCGCACGGCCATAGGCCAAACCGCTGGATGGATTTACACCAAATTTGCGGCAGGAGCGGGGGCTTGGTCCTGAAAGCGTGCTTTTGCAAATTTGGTGTAAATCCGTCCAGTAGTTTTTTTATAAAATGACCAAAACATAAGGCAAAAAAATTAGTGATATCTGTGTTCGCGGACGGACTTCCCTGTTCGCTCCGCGGACAGCACCCCGATTGGCCCAGGGCGTGGAGCGCGGCAAATTTTCTGTGGTGCCCGCCATCTTGTATTCGCTGTCGACCACGTACAGCGCGGTGAAACGTGGATAAAAAATTGTATTTAGTGCCGTATGTTGGTGTGTAAGAGTGTTTGGGGAGGGTGGGGGGGTATGAGATAGGTTCAATGTTTTGTTTTTTTATGTGCTAGACGTTTTTGTTGCGTTCGATTTGTCCACGGAGAACACGGTTGTTCTGACATTTTGTAAATAAACTAAATGGTGGGGTGTTTGGAGGACGGAGTATTTGTCATTTTTGTTCGCAAGGAAGGTAAAAATGAGCTATAAACACTCGCGGTGTACTTAATTGTTCGTAAATACACAAACTGGGGGTGTCCTCAGGACGCTGTCCGTATTGTAATCTGTCTAGTTGAATGTGTTCTAAGAACACTCGCGGTGTCCCGAAATGGTTGCAATTACACAAAATGGGGGTGTTCTGAGAACGTTGTTTGTATTGTTCGTTGTCAGGGTGAAAGTGTTTTAAGACCACTCCTTTTGTCCGCTAATAGTACAATTTCCTATGGGCGTCAACCGACTTTTTGTCCAGTAAAGAAACGATAAATCCGGCTGGTGTGCGCCGACATTATGTGATAATCCTATGACTGGCGCTATTGACCTTGCTGACTTGCTTTTGCAACACTAAATCATATCTCCCGCCCCTAAGCCTGATATTATCAAAGCATTCATATTCCCCGCCTCTCTCCGTGACGTTACAGGGTGCGTCATCAAACGCGCCCAGTCCTCTGCAGTCCTAAGTGACTTTACACAGAACCCGGAAGACAACACATATTATGTCACAACACAGCGCGCCACAGTTCGGAATATGAACCAGTGATTTAAAAGCAAACAGCAAGATTGTCAATTTTGTAAAGTACATTTATTTGACATTAAATGTTTAGAGAATATTCAGCAATTTGCATTTGTCTTTGTTGTCGATCCGCAAAAGTTCATGTTGAGGCACGCGATGTTCCTTTGCGTTACAGAGGGTGTTAGATCAGCTTACAACTCAGTGCGCCACAATTCGGAATATGAAACTGTGGTTTAAAAGTAAACAGCAGGATTGTACATTTGGTAAAGTACATTTATTTCACATGAAATGTTTAGTGAATATTCAGCGATTTGCTATTGTCTCTGCTGTCGATCAGCAAAAGTTTATTTTGAGCCACGCGTTGTTCCTTTGCGGTAGATAGGCTGTTGGTTTATGATAAAAGCAGTAAATGGTCGCTCTGATAATCGGAAGGTTGCTCCAACAACGAGCCATTAGACCACCCTATTGGTTGGTATGTTGTTTGTAGCCGCTAGTACTGCGTAAGGGCATATTGGTCCTTGGTGATTGTCCCATAAAATGGTGAGGGTCATGAAGTTGCATATTTGGACCTGCACCTGGCAGTTGAAGACCCCATCCGCTGGAGTCTGTAAATCGCGACATAGGCAAAATGGGGCCACATACCTGTTTTAAAAAACATAAATTAGTCTCACCAGCCGATCTTCATTAAAAATCATCATTTTATTTATTAGGGCGTGAAACTATTTGCTATCGAAGATAGTGCAACAGAGTATGTTAATAATAAAATAATAATATTTTCCCATTCATATAGCGCTAAGAACCGTGAGGTATCTAATCGGTGCTTATTATTAACCACGGTGTGTGGTGCTCATTTATCGACCACGGAAGGATGAAAGGCTGAGTTTGGCCTTGCCGGGATTCGAACTTGCGTTAGCAAGCTGTGCACGGATGTCAAAGCGAGCGTTGTACTCGCTGTGCCACTTGACAGGCTACAGTGAAGTGGCACAGCGAGTAGAGCGCTTGACCGCCTATAGACCGGTTAAATTATTTCTATTAACCCACCCTGTGTCGTCTGCCTTTTTCAGAGCCCTCTAAACGACAGGGGATCAATTTGGCGGTGATAGTGCGCGTAGAAAACATTATGCCACTTTCAACGAACAAGTTCAACTTGAGCGGTCTTTAATGCTACGCTATTGTAATTATATTTGGTATAAAATAATCTAAAGGGTTACTTACAGTACAATTGCAATTTCCATTGTCTACGAGTAGTGCAGTCCCAAAATACGACTCCGCGTGTGCGAACGATCTTTCGCATAGTGATATAATATATAAAAGTGGTTTCGTTTCAGAAATTTTATCCTTATCTTCTCTTACGTTTTAGCAACACTCCTTCAAGAGAAGTCTTTCATCACAATCTCTGTCTGTCAAGGTCAAAACACAATACAACCTTATAGTCCGCTTTGTGAGCCTCTCCCGGGCCCGAGAAAAAAAAGGAAGCAGCTGACCTTCACTGTGAACGAGCATACATTCTTACTTTGCAACATTCTGTGTAAAGCCATCTGTGAGAAGTTGGTTTTTGCACGCCATGTTTGTATATTGTTTGCGTGATATTAAAAAAAGTTTGTTTATGGGACGTATTGGTTCTAAGTACAGCCGAAAGACCCCTGAAAATCGCAAGTTATGGTAAGCTATGAAAAATAACTCGTGCCACCACCGTGCAATGCTAAGACTAACACCCAGGATATCAAAGATGACATCACAAATGTCATTGATGAAATCACTGATGACATCACATGTGTATGTACTTTTCATGGAATTTGTGTACTAGGGATTTCCATTATAATGTCGCGAAAAAAGTGTGAAGGATATTGCAATAAATATCATACCGTTATTAGTGCTTTGAACGATGCATTGATATAAATAGCATTGTATTATGGGATTCTATCTAGTATACTGAGCTACTAATGGAGAAACATAGCATTGTGTGCAGAGTACAAGATGAAAGTATAATATTTGTAATGTTAATATGTTGAATAATGAAATGATAATTGTCCTGAAATGTTCGAAAATTCACAAAATGGGGGTGTTCTGAGGACGTTATTCGTATTGTGTGATTGCTTAGCTGTATGCAATGAGGGAATGGCACAGAGAGTAAAGTGGACGCCGTCCGCGGACACTGCGGCTGTTCGTGGACAGGGCGTGCAACATCCGGGTTTTTCCAGGAAATCCAACATGGAAAGAAGACTGTACGGATTAGCCAATCAGATGTCGAGGTTGTGGATTTGTGTTGAAAGAGACTGTGTGTGGTGAAGATGGCAGAAGTAGAGATAGTCAGGGTGTTGGTGCTTGGAGATATGTTTGTGTATGGTTTACAACAGTACGCTCAATGCAGGCATGTTGCAAAGAACTTTGATGTGAAATGAGTGGAGGTGGTGTGGAGCACTGTGCCTGATTGCAATGTACAGGGAATTGTACAAGTTTGTGAGGATATGGCCACGATGAACAGTGCGCATGTGGTAGTTTTGCACTATGGTGCTTTCCATTTGGGCAACGTCAGTGCCCCTACTTTGTTGGCTGATTTGGAACGCTTGGTTCAAGCCGTAATGAAGATCCTTCCAAATGCAAAAGTAATTTTTTCTGGATTACTACCTAGGGCAATATGGGACAATAGTTCAGTTTTTTGTCCTCAGCAAAACATTGCTAGGTGTGTCATCAACCGAGGCATGTGTGCCTTCATGCTTAGAGCTGCTATGTTCTTCTGTAATAATGAGAATATTGATGCCAGTAATGCTGTTAATTTTAAAGAAGATGGCATTTCTTTATCTTTTACGGGAAATGCCTTTCTATTTTGGAATGTAAGGGTTGCTTTGGAGAAGGTTATGTGAAGATTTTAGGAGTAAATTAAGAAAAAAAAACAAGAAAAAAAAATACAAAATAACAGGTGTCTGTCAAGCATCTGTAAAAAACCCCAAAAAAAACGGCTCTTTTCAGAGCCAACTTCAAAGGGGAAATGGGGCACACTATTTAAATTTACATTCACCACGCTCAGATTTTCGATATGTCCGCGGACATGGCGGTTGTCCGCGGACATGAAAATCACTATGAGGGTGTTAGTATGTTCTATGTTACATGTATATGAAGTCAGGGATATTATGGTTAAGTTGTGCTACTAAAAACCTATGAAATTCAGTGAAAAAACTTTGTTAAAGGGACGTTATGGTTAAGTTGCGCTACTAAAAACCTATGAAATTCAGTGAAAAAACTTTGTTAAAAGGACATTATGGTTCAAATTAAAACCGAAAAACCCCTGAAATTCGGCAGTTATGGTAACATAAGCAACCATAACTCCTGCCACCGTGCACTGCTAACACTAACACCCAGGACATCAAAGATGACATCACAAATATCACTGATGACATCACATGGCTGGCTCTCCCTTTTTATCCTTTACTGACATATCGAAGCCACATAGTTTTCTTCAGTAACAGTCAGGAAGTAAAACTTGAAAAGGTACTATATTTGTAGACTTTGGGTCAAGTCACATCATATGAAACATATACATAGCGGAAGACACAGGCTTGAAAGAGAGCAATCCTTTCTGTGCATGAAGATAATCATTAGGGTTATCAGCACTTTCTCATAGTTTTATTTTTATTACTCTACCTTCCCTGTATATGCTCATATTTGTATACATTATACTCACTCTCCTTTCCTTTGGGTGCAGTCACATCATGTGATACACATACATATGGTAAGTAGCAGCTTTGAAACAGAGCAATAGTTTCTCTGCATAAAGACAATCAGTTAGGTTATGAACTCTTTCTGCTACTACTTCTGATTTTTTGTTTACTTCACTGTCCCTGTATATACTCATATTTGTATGTGTTGTTGTCTCTTTGTGTTTTGTCTGTAATGATTATGTATTAAGTGGGTTTTATTATCTACTTATTACATGTTTCACAGTACGCAAAACTCTAATAAGAAAGCAGTTATCATTTCAGTATTCAACATGGCAAGATTATGAATATGGCACCTTCATCATGTATGCTGCACACACTGCCTATGTTTCTGCATGAGTAGCTTAGTATACTGGATAGCACTTCATAATAGAATGCTATTTATATCAATGCATTGCTTAATGCACTAATTAGCTAATGATATTTATCCCAATGATCCTTGACAGTTTTTGGTCAGCATTATAAGAATCCCTTGTACAGAGTTTTTATGAAAAGTAAATGCACATGTGATGTCATCAGTGATGTCATCAATGGCATTTGTGATGTCATCTTTGATGTCCTGGGTGTTAGTGTTAGCAGTGCACGGTGGCGCGAGTTATGGTTGCTTATGTTACCATAACTGCCGAATTTCAGGGGTTTTTCGGTTTTACTTTGAACCATAACGTCCCTTTAACAATGTTTTTTTACTGAATATATATATATATATATATATATACATATATATATATACATATATATATATATATATATATATATATATATATAACAGCCAAGCTAGTGGCTGTGTAGTTCTGGTTAAATTGCTAATCCCATAGGAAGAGCACTTTTTGGGCAGATTATAACTTCGCTCCCCCTGGACGAATCCTCACCAAATTTAGCAAAAGAAGTATATGGCCCATATGGCAAAGTTATAGGGGGGGTCCCAAAACTTCTGTTTTTCTCTTACTGAATGGGGAAAAAACTTTGCTCACACCTACAGCCCAAACCGCTGGACGGATTTTCACCAGATTTGTGGCACGAGCACCGGCTTGGACCCGAAAGCGTGCTTTTGTAAATTTGGTGAAAATCCGTCCAGTAGTTTTTTTAAAAAAAGACCAAAAAGTAGGTCACAAAAAATGTGTGATATCTATGTCCGCTCCGCTGACACACTTCCCTGTTCGCTCCGCGGACAGGACACCTATTGGCCAATCGACATGCGTCATGTCCGTGGACACTCAACGTGTTCGCTGATTGGCTGGAATGAAGCATGAGGAGCGTTTTATTGTTTTGATGCGCCCATCATCAAGGATCCGCAGACATAGCGCGGTGACAAACGGGGAAGAAATACACGTTTAGCAAGTGTGTTGGTGTGTACGAATGCTTGGGGAGGGTGGGGGAGTAAGAGATGGGTCAAATGCTGTATTTGTTTAGGTGGCAGACACACCTGATGTGTTTGTCATGTCAGTGGTCACCGCAGCTGTCCACGCACATAAAAAATGCAATGCAGTAGCCCATATAGCCAGTTAAAATGTTTGATTCTATGGGTGTGATCTATGGGTGTGATATGCTGCGGTGGTTGTGGCCAGGGCCTAGAGTCTTGGGTGCATGGCCAAAGGCCGAAGGCCGTATCACACCCATAGATCACACAAATAGAATCAAACATCTATCAAATATTTGCAAATCTACAGTTTGTGTACTGGTTGATTTGTATAGTTTGTATGTGAGGTTCTGGCTGTGTCATGTCATTAAGATTGTAGAGTTTGGTAACAAGCACTGCAGTATAAAATATCCATGGAAGTAAACATTTTGTATTGTGGTGTATGGTTAGATGTTTGCTTCAATGGTTGTGTCATGGAGCATTTTTATGAGTTGTATTATAATATACTTACTGTTTGATTTTTTGTGATTGGATATATTTTTTTCATGAATTGGGTAACTGGAGCAGATATTCTTTTTCGATTTCTGTGATAAAAGAAAAGATCATGTTAGTATAGGTAGTTTATAAAGACTTATTACATTGCATAATAGACATTTCTGCTTTATTTCGACCCTCATATTTAGTAGTTTACAAACCAGTGTACTGTGCAATTTGCTCATTTTCTGTGTTTGTTTCTTAAATCATTGGGTCTGTGGGAAAAAAATCCATGTTGGATTAAAAAATAACTTTTTTTGTTATGGTACAGTACATTTCTTTCTTTGTTTTCAGTGTTTACTTGTTGTTTCTGGCTAATGTTCTATCTGTTGGCTTGTTGCAGATTGTTACATACCTGTTGTCGAATTGTAACTGGTTATAGTTTTTTATTTATATTCTCAAGTTGCTGATCTATCTGTTGGGTTGTTGCAGATTCTTGGGGCAGTTAGATACATGTTGGCGTATTCTAACTTTATTTCTTCTTATAATTTAGTGGTATTGATTTATCTGTTTGGATGTTGCAGAATCTTGGGGCAGTTAGATATCTGTTGGCGTATTCTAACTGTTTATAGTTTTCTAATTTAAGTTTTATTAATGTTTATGCACAGATTAGTTATTAGTGGTATTGATTTATTTGTCTGTTGTCGAATTGTAACTGGTTATAGTTTTTTATTTATATTCTCAAGTTGCTGATCTATCTGTTGGGTTATTGCAAAATCTTGGGGCAGTTAGATACCTGTTGGCGTATTCTAACTGTTTATTTCTTCTTATAATTTAGTTGTATTGATTTATTTGTTTGGTTGTTGCAGAATCATGGGGCAGTTAGATACCTGTTGGCGTAGTATAACTTTTTATATTTTTCTAATTGAAGTTTTGTTAATGTTTATGTACAGATTAATTACATTTTATTAAATTTTGGTTTTAAGAAGATTAAAGAACCATCCACAATTCTTTTTTATATATGCAGTGTAGTGACCTGCATTGGTTGTGGCTCCTGAGTGGTAGATTATACCTATTGTTGTGAAGGTTTTCTTACCAAGTGATATTTGACCATGTGTGAATCCAGTCAGCTTGCAGTTGTTTTTGGTACCATCTGCATTGTAACGTAAAAGCATTAGTATTACGTATTTACTATTTGTTTGTATTTGTAAGGTGGAGAGATTATCTGAATTGCAGGAAGTACATAACCTGTCATGGTTTGCATTTTGCACAAGTTGCTGAAACGGAACGGATTCACACTTAGGTATGGATACATACACAAAGCGTTCATTAGGTATTTGTTCCTATGCCACATTGCTGCAGAGAGTTCATATATGTTTCCACATGTATGCAATCTGGAAGATTTTATTTATAGGTATGTTTTTGTTTTCCAGTACTTGTAGTAAGTACATTAGAAATTCTTGTGGATCTTCTTTTGAGTTTATAGTGAATTTCACCATTCCAGCACAGTAGTCCAATTCTTGTCCTATTCCATGAACACTGTATATGTTGTCACGATTGTTACTTGCATTTCTATGAAGGACTAACATTTGCAAACACAATTGGTCTGTATTGTGTAGGTAAATGTTGTCAATAATTGGTGGCAATAGGAATAGAATATTTATTGCTACATTTGCGTAGAAATTTACACCAGTTATATTTGAAATTTGAATAGGCCAGATAGTTCTGTGTCCAAGTCATTTCTCCGGAGTGTGTTTTGCTTCTTTGAAGAAGTACCTCAGTTACTTTGAGTAGTAGATTCTTTTTTGGTTGTAGTAATTGATGAAGTATTACCTTCTTTTACTCTCTTTGGAGGATTTGAAGTGAGATCCTGTTGCATTTCTGTTGAAGTAGTTTTCTTTTACAACGTTTTCCTTTCTGTGGAACAGGATAGGTTTTAAGATGGGGGGTGTACAGTGAACATAGTCTATTGTATTATAAAATGCAAGGAATATCAGCATTTAATTTACTTGCATCAAAGTTGATTAGAAATAGACTGTCAAATGTTCGTAAGCGTGATAGTGCTACGCAACTCATGCCTTCTTTAAAGACTGTGTTCCCAATATCTATCAATGCTTTATCTAGGGTAAGACCTTGTGATTTGTGAATGTTGACTGCGTATGATAGAGATAGAGTAAATTGCTCTCTGTGTACATACATGTATTTGAAAAGAAGGAATCGAGCTGTTGAGCATCCTATCCTTTTTACTTCTGATAGTTTGTCAAAGAGAATATGGACAAACTGAATGTTATTGTCACATGGGTATGTTTGAAAGCCAACAACTGTACCAAGTGCTCTATTAACTAGTCCTTGCTCCACATCAAGGTTACGTTTAAGCATTACTCTACAGTTGAAAGATCTCCAAACCAGCTGTGTTGGAGTTAGAGTTTTCTAAGGTATTTAGTCTTGTTGTGGCTTGTTGACGCATGGGTAGTGTCATACCATGTACGTCCAGTTTATCTGTGGAGCAAATTTCAATTATTGGTTGCATTTCTTTTTTCAACATGGTTTCATTAAATTTTGAACAGCTTGCAAGAGTTGGCATCAAGGACATACAAGTGACATTTTTGTGTGCTCATTTTTCCATGACATCAGTAGCACATGAATTATGGCCATATGGTGCATGGATGTGCCAGGTTTTTAATATTGATTGTGCTTCTTGAGATAGTACACCAACTCTAATACTTTTTAAAATTTTGGTGTATGTGGGGTCTGCAGACTGGCACATGTTTTCTGTTAATTCTCTGTATTGGAAATGTTGCCAAAGGTTGACATTTCCTATGCTGCCAACAGTTTTATGGCAGAGTTTGTGCCCTAAGGTTTTAAAAATAGGTTCACCTTTCACTGGTGTCAATTGAAGAAGATCTCCGAAAACAATAACGTGTTTTCCTCCAAAGAGCTCTTCATAGTTTGTTTTGAGTACTTCTTGTAATCTGAGGTGAATCAAAGCCAACATTAGGTTGGAGACCATGCTCACTTCATCTATTAGTAGCATTTACATTTGTTTCAAAACTCTGCGTAGTTCCATTGCAGCTTCTGTAGAAAGTCTGTAATATTCTAATTTGTTTTGGTGTTCTACTGGAAGGATTAGTAATCGGTGTAAAGTGACACCGCCTATGTTGTAGGCAGCTAAACCTGTGGGGGCTACTACAACAGCTGACAGTTTGTTGTTTGTCAATTGTTGAAGGAACTTGCTGATGATTTTGATTAAGAATGTTTTGCCTGAACAAGCTTGACCACTGACGTATAGTAGTATAGGTTTGTAATTTTGGCAGGTACATTCTTTATTTTCATGTTGTACACCATGTGCAATTTCTTTTGTTACTTCTTGAAAAATGCTACGCTGCTCATTGTTCAGTTTTGATTGCAGTACAGTTAAGTCTTCTGTATCTTCTTCATAGTGAGACATCGTGTTTTCTACTTCTGTCATAGCTAATTCTGCCTCATTTGCTATTATTGGCTGTCCCAGTTGTTCTTGGCTTCCTGTTACAGAAGGTTGACTACTGTCGGAAGTGTCCTTATCTAGTTGGGCCTGGAGTTCTTCTTTGTGTTGCTGTTCATTGTGCAACATTGTTTTGTACTGTGTAAAGCTTTGAAAGCATCTTCTCATAGGAGTCATAGATATCTAGTAACTCTTCTTCTTTTCTCCATGGTTTAAAAAGTTGTAGCATGGACATGTAAAATAGTTCTTTATGTTGAGGAGTTTTTAATGACAATTTGATATGATTAATTAAGCTTCGTTTGGGAAGTTTCACTAAGCTGCCTTCACAATTTGTCACTCTGTATCTGTCTTTATTTTCATCAGGTTTTATTTTTGTATGTGAAGTTTTGGGCTATGTGGTATAGACACATGGTCTCCAAAGTGGTACTCCTGGTTGGGTAGTATGTGTCTAGTAAATAGTTTTTCAAAATGTCTTGGCTGTTAGGATCATTTTTGGCTATTGGTTCTATGTCGTCTTATGATTTGAGAACTTTTTTTCTAGATTTAGCAGGACCAAGACTTAGCCGTACTCTATTTTCAGATTTTCCATACAAAGCAGTACCGGTTAAACGATCTGCAGCTTCATAGCAGCCACATTCTCTATGAGAGAGCATTTTTATGCCTAAACTGTACAATTTCTGAGACAGTGTTTTGTCCGATGATAGGTCATTCCAGAGGTCTTGAAGCTCTGTTTTTTCTGCTTTGGTTAAGTAGGCTGTAACATATCATGCAACTGCAGTGGAATTGTCTGTAATGTACTGCACATCTATGTTTGAATTCCATAAGAGGTCAATGATTGCATTGTAATCATTGATATATTTTGCTTTTTCTGTTCTTTTTATGTAATATGTGTTCTTAGGTGATTTACCTTTAACACTATGTCTAAGACATGAAGTTGTTCACTTCACCTGTTTCTGTAACTGGTCTATGGAAACCAAAGCGGCATTTGGTGTAGTATTTCCCTTTGTTTTTGTATTTGCAACAACATCATTTCCCATATTTGTGTCTTTGAAATTGTACAATTTGTGCATGAAGATCACTATTTGTTGCTTCTGATGGAATTTCACAAGTGACATATTTTTCGATAAACTGTAAAATAGTGACATCACTGTCTTGACCAAATTTAGGAGCATCTTTAATCCATAAAAGCATGTGGCTATGTGGTGCTCCTCTGGCTTGGTATTCTTTTCTCTAAAAGAAGTGTGGCACTTCTCCGAGGGGAGGAACAGTTTTATTACAAATAAAGTGTAGCATAGCAATGAAGTGATGATGGAAATATCTTGAAACATTAACAGGATCTAGAGAGCAAAGTTCTCCAGGCTTTAGTATATCTATGTTTGTTTTGTTTTTGTCTGATATGCGTAGGAAATCATGTAAATCTTCCCATGCATAATCTGCACAACTAAATGTAACAAACCAAGTGGGTGGGCCATGGTTTCTTATCATACAACGTACATCTCTGTGAAGTCGGAACCAGTACACTTTAGTATCATGCATGTTTGCTAACAGATTTGTAATGCTAGATTGTAAAATCTCATCTTTTTCTTTCACTTTTTGTAGTAATTGCGTAGCTGCCATATTTTGAAAGTGGGTACCTGATTTCAATGTGTGTGCAACTCTGTAGCATAGAGTTGCTAGTTCACTTTCAAAGAGTAGGTGGAATATGTATTCCACATTTTGTCTAAATCTGGGATATTCAGAATACATTCGTAACGACCGATATTCTGATGCTGTTATCTGAGTGGGTCTATCATCATACCTTCCTCCTTTCCCAGTAGGAAAGAGTAGAGGAAAATCACATGCTTCTATACTTTTTTCCCATATGCTGATTGGTGATCCTTTCGTTTGTCTCATTTGGTACGTTTCTAGTGAATAATCTATGGTGTCTTCACAGTGTAATGGATGAATTGTATAATGGTCTAAAATATTGGATACTGTAGCAGGATCTAGAAGTTCAAATTGACAAGTTTCTGGTGACTCTTGAATTATTTCAGTTGTTTCCCTCAGGTTTTCTTCAATATTCATTTCTATGGAGTATTCATTATTGTCTTTTAGATATTGCAAGGCTTGTCTAACTTCATGTAACTCCACGAGTTGTTGCCAATTTGTTTGGTCTTTTGTAGGTACACCATTTACTAAGACAATTAAAGATTGCTCTATTGGACGTTGCACTCCCAGAGTGTGCACATTTTCTTTCAGATCTAATGGTAAATAAACTACTTTGCCACAAATGCCTTTCACTAATTCAGAGGGAGGTAATTTTGCTGTTTTAAGTTCAAGGCGTATTATTTCTTGAAATGGGTGCACTGTTTGAATTATGATGCTCTCATATAAATTGAGCTGTTGCAGGGCTTTTGGTAGTGGGAATAATTCCATGTTATTTGTGATAGCACGTGAAGGAGTTTGGTTGTTGTCAAGTTTTGAAGTGCATTAACTGCAAAGTATTAAGGGGTCAGTTATTTCGTATTTGTTTTCTGCTACAAGGTAGAGAGCTAATTCAAACCATTTGGAATCTTCATTGTCTTCTATTTTGTATGTTACATCTACAGTTTTTGGTTTACTTTTATAAGACGTTCTGCGGCAGCACACACACACATGGTTTGGTACTTCAGCGGATGTACTTTTACATTTATTTATTTATTTATTTATTTTATTGTTTACAGTTGAATCATTCACCTTTTATAAAATTTAACAATTCCATCATTATTTACACCCTTAAAATTATGATCAGACATAACAATTCCAAAATAATACAAACAGCCAAGCAAATATAGTTACACAAAAACAAAAAAAGAAGGAAAAAAGAAGAAGGAAAAAAATAAAAAGAATAATTTAAAAAAGGGGCAATTTCTTTGCAGATCTGATTAGGCTAAACATTTGATTTCCATTCCTGTTTCCATTGTCAAACACTTCTATTTTAGATACAATTTTTTTTTTAAATAGGATAAAAAGAAGCAGAAAGGAGAAGAGTGAATAAAAATTTCACTATACATAATTGCTTCTGCTAAATTAACTGTCATATGGCTGTTCAGTGATTCATGGAGATTTCCAATGGTCATGGTCAGAATTCTTTCTATTTCTTGTGTCAATTGGTCATATAAACTTTGAATCATTCTTATTTAGATGTTTTACAGTTTTAAAGCATTCAAATAGTTGGCAGTGGCTATTCTGATGCATACTAACTGAGCAGAGGCAATGATTTTCCATCGCAAATCCCGATTTACTTCTGCCAAGAAAAGATAGTTATTTGCATAATGTATTTTCCTCAGGGAGACAAATTTCGGACATTCAATACATAGATGGTACAGAGTTTCTTTCTCATTGCCTGACAGACAGTACCTGCAAATATTTTCTGATTCATTAATTAGACGTCTATTAGCTAAAACATCCTTCGTCGGCCACAAGTTCAATCGCAACCGCATAATTGCAGAGTGAATCGCCAAAGACAGACTTTTAACTAAATAGGGTGTAATTGCGCAAACATTTTTATGGATCATATAGTTACCATCAAAATGTTTGTAGGTTAAACAGAGATCTCTTGTTTGGATCCAATTTGTGGTAAACATTTGCAACTTGGCTTTTGTCAGATTACTGATGAGAAGATCAATTGTAATATTTGCAGTTGCTAGTGTGTCATAAACACTTTGCAGCCATTTTGTGGGAAATATTTGATTTGATGATAACAGGTAAGATGATAACGTATTCAAGAGAGTAGATGGATCATTACACACAAGGCACTTTCTGAACAGAGCACACAACCGCCAATGATACTGTGCAGCTAAAGAAATCAGGCCTAGTTCATAGAGAATCCAAGCTACTGGTACTCCCTGTGGTAGATTTAAAACCTGTCTCCAATAAGTGGCTTCTAGTTTGTCAAATATGTGATCCTCTATCCGCCGTAATGCCTCCATGCCATACAACAGTACAGGGGTGCATTTTTGGATGTAATAGGTCCAGGCTGGCATTATTGTAAACTTTCTATAATTTCTCATTATATTTTTTGTTTGAGAAATCGCTGTCACGAAATTTTGTTGTAATCTTAATATGTGACTTAGGTCACAATGACTGGTGTCAATAGACATGCCCAAGTAAATGTATTGGCTCACCACATTAATTTCTACCTCCTGGACAGCCCAATTCATTATATTGCATATTGTCTTTTCGGGGCGTACATGAGGATTTTGGTTTTCTCCAAGTTAATACTTAGGTTGTTATTTTGAATATATTGAGATAAAACAGTTAACAAGTTTTGTAGACCTATCAGGCTTTTAGAACCAAGCACAAGGTCATCTGCATACAACAAGGCTGCCATGGACCTACCACCCAATTTTGGTGCATCTGTGATGTCATTTATGAAAATCTCTTTGATATCATGAATGAAAAAACTGAACAAAGCTGAAGCCATTATGCACCCCTGTTTTAAGCCTCTAGCAGTTCTTATAGCAGGTGAAAGGAGTCCTTCTACATTGAGTCTAATCTGTATTGAAGTGTCAGAGTGTAGTGCAAAGATGATGTCTTTCAGTGTAGATGGAGATTTTGTTACTGACAATGTATTCATTAACAGAGGCCGAGAGACTGAATCGAACGCAGCGTTAAAATCAACAAATGCCAAATATAATGGCTGTTTGCTGACTCTAGCTTGGTTTTCAATTGCGCTTATGAATATCAAGTTAATAGAGGTAGCCATACCCGGCACAAACCCAGTTTGATTAGGGTCACGTTTCCCACAGGTTTTTGTCCAGGAATTAAACTCTTCAGAACTATCCTTGTGAATATTTTGCCTGGCGCATCTAACAGGCGATAGGCCTATAATTACTTGGTTTAGACCTATTGCCTTTTTTGAATGTGGGTACAACTACTGAAGTGCGCCAAGTGTCATGTAGGCTTCTATTAATTATATAGGATCTGAATATTCTGTCCATAATTGTTAAGTAAGGCCCAAATTTCTGCAGTGCTTTTATTTTGTAATGTTCGCAACATACATTCACTGTCTGCTTGAAATAATAAGGCCGCTCTTCCTCGAGTCCAATTTTTGTATTTATTCTTTGCTCTTTTGATAGCTAACAGCTGATCTTTAATCGGAGTTGCTCTTATTTCTCATCTCAATTCGATTTTATGAAGTTTCACTGCGGGTCAAATTGATGTTTGTGTGAAAATGCATTTTGATAATTTCTTCTAAATACAGTTCTGTATTTATTCATGACAGTGACATATGACGGGCTGCTGATCTTTTCCTGTGTTTTTAGGTCATGTTCCAACAAGTGTAAATTCTTCCCCGTCCATCTGAATCGAGACTTCGCATTCTTGATGATTACATTCTGCTTCATGTTTTTAGGGATGTAAATTGGTTGTTGTAATTGCCACGGCCATGTCTTGGAAAGCAGATGGTGATCACTATTTGTTTGTTGCACGATCTTGAACATATTGACCAGATTAAACAAGAAATCATCCACGTATATGGAGTCAATGATGTTACCTATAGGTCCACGATGCCAGGTGTTTTGAGGTGGTACATCTCCTGGAAGGGCTCGATTCCCTAATCTAAAATTTCTGTCAGCCATAAACTTGACCCACCTCTCAATTTGGATGGATCTTGAATTATTCCGATCAGAGATGCAGTTCAAATTAATGTCACTGTTACATAGTGACTGTCTGTGTGATGCTGTGAGTCTGTGATGTCACATGGAGTGTTGCTGTGTGAATGTTGGAATGTTAACCAGAGGGTTCCACACTCAGGCAGTTAGAGCTCCCCTGCCTGGGTGATGGGGCCAGTGTTATGTCCTGTCCATATTCTCTTGGATTTATCTTAATGTAATTGTAACTTAAGTGCTTGGAATAAATCTAGGTGTAACCCAAGAAAACCATGGAAGTCACTTCGTAACAATGGCGACGAGTTAGTCTTGTGAGAAGAACCTGCATGCAAGAAGGTGAAGAGGACTGAAAGAACCTGCTGAGGGGGGTGCAGGAAAGAGGTGGACAAGAAAAGGACAACACTGCCCCCATGACAAGTAAGACCCATCACCCAGGGCACCTAGGGGGAGGAAGGAAGAAGTAAGCCCCATAGAAGGAGGGACTGGCTGCCATGAGTGTCAGGGAAAGCTGCGTCCAAGAGGGGAGAAGAAGCTGAAGAAAGGGGAAGCTCTTACTGAGAGACATGGGGCAATGATAAAGAAGTTGAGGTAGAGGCAGACAAGAGAATTGCCATTTGGGTCGGTGAAGTAAAGTAAAATTCATGGGAGGAGCAAGGCCCTAATGATGCCCATAGATGCTGGGAGAAATGGAGTAAATCTCAAGGGAGGAGCATGCTGCCCCAGATACAGAAGTGTGAGGAAGCGGCATACTGTGAAGAGAGGAGGCAGACTCTGATATTATTGTAATGGAGTAATTATGAGTTCCTTAATGAAACGTGGAATTGCTGAAGAGAGAAGCTGCGTACTAATGCTCACCCTGAGTATGGTACCGAGTTGACCGATGGGGCGTATGCTGACCGTTGGTCTCCTTAGGAGTTCTGCTGTGTTTTGCTTCGTCTTGCGACTGATGACGTCACATCAGTCACAGATGGAGTCGGCGAAGAATTAGAGTGCAGAGCTTTGCTGTCAGAAGAGAATAAAAGACTTTTGATAAACGGACCCAAAAGCGTGGCAGTATGTGATCTGCAAGTGCGGATGATTACTCAGAAGTAAAAGACGTTAGGGTACAGTGGGCTGTGTAATGAGCCCGAAGAATTCAGGACTGTGGTACCTCCATAAGAGCTGTAAAATAGTTGCGGCTGCCCGTGGCTTCTAGCTACAAGAGTGATAGGCGGTCGTGAAGTGTGAGTATTATCTGGAAGTGATACCATTTCGTTCGGAGGTACGCAGGTTGTGTCTGTCAAGGAAAGAGAAAGTCGCCTCTGTTGAAGAATGGAATTACAAACAACAGAAAGTAGGAAGGATCGAGCAACAGAGGCTGAGGTCTGCGCAAGTGACTGTTGTTAAGGAAGGCAGCATCGAGAAAATGTTTTCCCACGAAAGTGAAACGGTGAAGCTAAGGTTCTGCTTTAAATACTGTCTGAGCAAGTACCATGGAGAAGAAATGGGAAATGCGTATCCAAATGAAAGTGAAACTATTTGGTTTAACTGTGATGCCAACCTTATTAACCCCTGCAGGGAAATACTATTCAGAATCAGGGAGTGACAAAGGTATTGGAATGGTACTGTCAGTTTAAAGCAAATTCGAGGTGTTTACAGGTTACAGGTGCATTGCACTCATGGACTCATAGCAGAATGGTTATATTTAAAGTTAGTATATCCTTGTTTGAGGAATTTTTCATGCAGCGGCCTTACAGACACGTTTAGAAGCCCCATGAGCAGTGAAGTGTCTGGAATGGGAACAGTTGGTTTATGAGTTAGATTTAACACTTTGAGAAAGTACAGGTAGAAATGGACTTGTAGGGATATCCATGATATGAACGTTGCTTAAATGTGCACTAGTGACCAGTGAAGTGTATGAAGTGAGTTTGTGATGGCATGTAGTGGGTGTCTACGCAGGGGTGTTGCTAGGTCTGGAAAAGACCTGGGGCTACGCTAATGTCGGAACTGTCGGGACTGGGGGCTAGCTAGCCTTTTGGCTGTAGCTCCTGAGATTCTATCCGGGGCTACAACCAAAAGACCAGGGGCTATAGCCCCCTTAGCCCCCCCCTAGCAACGCTTCTGTGTCTACGTGTGAATCCGCTAGTGTAACCCCTTGAGGATTTTCTGGGTGCTTTGCACGTAGCAACATGAACTTTCAAGTTAAAAGGATTTTATGCTTTAAGGAGGGTTTAAGGCCATAAAGCGGCCATGGACGTTTAGGTCTTAGAGGTCTGGGTTAAGGACATAAATTGGCCATGGACTTTTAGGACGAATATGTATCAAGTCTATGGTGTAGTACATTTATAAGTTGGCATATAGGGTTGTGTAATGCAAAATGCTTGGTGCCTGAGTTAAGGTCGACTGGGAAATGGAGGCACAAGGATGCGCATGAAGGTGGTATGAGTCAGGCTGTCACTGCAGAGGTAGCGCCTTTGGTGTGAGTGACACTGTGGTAGTAATGAGAGGTAGCGCCTCTGGTGTGAGTGTCACGACTGGTACTAGCTAGAGGTAGCGCCTCTGATGTGAGTGACATTATGGTTGTACTGAGAGGTAGCGCCTCTGTTGTGTGTCACGATTGAGAGAGGTAGCGCCTCTGGTGAGGATGACGTGATGCAAGGGTAGTTGAAGGAGGTAGCGCCTCCGGTTTGTGTGGCACAATTGGTACTTGAGAGAGGTAGCGCCTCTGATATGTGTGTGTCATTAGGGTATTTAAGGGAGGTAGCACCTCCGGTTTATGCGAAGAAATGTACTGGAGAGAGGTAGCGCCTTTGGTGTGCATGGATGCAAGTGTATGTGATGGAGGTAGCGCCATTAAGAAGCCCCATGAGCAGTGAGTTACACTGTGGTAGTAATGAGAGGTAGCGCCTCTGGTGTGTGTGTCACGACTGGTACTAGCTAGAGGTAGCGCCTCTGATGTGAGTGACATTATGGTTGTACTGAGAGGTAGCGCCTCTGTTGTGTGTCACGATTGAGAGAGGTAGCGCCTCTGGTGAGGATGACGTGATGCAAGGGTAGTTGAAGGAGGTAGCGCCTCCGGTTTGTGTGGCACAATTGGTACTTGAGAGAGGTAGCGCCTCTGATATGTGTGTGTCATTAGGGTATTTAAGGGAGGTAGCACCTCCGGTTTATGCGAAGAAATGTACTGGAGAGAGGTAGCGCCTTTGGTGTGCATGGATGCAAGTGTATGTGATGGAGGTAGCGCCATTAAGAAGCCCCATGAGCAGTGAGTTACACTGTGGTAGTAATGAGAGGTAGCGCCTCTGGTGTGTGTGTCACGACTGGTACTAGCTAGAGGTAGCGCCTCTGATGTGAGTGACATTATGGTTGTACTGAGAGGTAGCGCCTCTGTTGTGTGTCACGATTAAGAGAGGTAGCGCCTCTGGTGAGGATGACGTGATGCAAGGGTAGTTGAAGGAGGTAGCGCCTCCGGTTTGTGTGGCACAATTGGTACTTGAGAGAGGTAGCGCCTCTGATATGTGTGTGTCATTAGGGTATTTAAGGGAGGTAGCACCTCCGGTTTATGAGAAGAAATGTACTGGAGAGAGGTAGCGCCTTTGGTGTGCATGGATGCAAGTGTATGTGATGGAGGTAGCGCCATTAAGAAGCCCCATGAGCAGTGAGTTACACTGTGGTAGTATTGAGAGGTAGCGCCTCTGGTGTGTGTGTCACGACTGGTACTAGCTAGAGGTAGCGCCTCTGATGTGAGTGACAATATGGTTGTACTGAGAGGTAGCGCCTCTGTTGTGTGGCATGATTGAGAGAGGTAGCGCCTCTGGTGAGGGTGACGCAAGGGTAGTTGAAGGAGGTAGCGCCTCCGGTTTGTGTGGCACAATTGGTACTTGAGAGCGGTAGCGCCTCTGATGTGTGTGTGTCATTAGGGTATTTAAGGGAGGTAGCGCCTCCGGTTTATGTGAAGAAATGTACTGTAGAGAGGTAGCACCTTTGGTGTGCATGGATGCAAGTGTATGTCAGGGAGGTAGCGCCTCTGATTTGTGGAATGTTGTGTTATGCGAGAGGGTAGCGCCTCTGGTGTGCATGGACGCAAGTATATATGTGGGAGGCAGAGCCTCCGGTTTGTGGAATGCTGTGTTGTGCGAGAGGTAGCGCCTCTGCCAGCATGAAGTAGGGCAGGTATCCCTGTGGGTAAGTGCCACGTCGGATTGATGCCATGATATTTAAAGGTGGTAGCACCATTGTTGTTGAGATTTTCTTATATGTTGACGTGCTGAAGCCTGTACTTTTTCAGAGTATGGGGTTTGGCATGGCAGACTCTTTTGATACTGCCTTCGGGTCGTTAGTGGTCAAGTGTCAGGTACGCAGATGGATGAAGGGATGTCTGGCCAGTGTATCAGAGTTCTCTGAGTATTTGAATATATTGGCTCATTTGTTGCACCTGATAGGTGTAGTCAATGTAGTGTCTGCGTGGGTGTGTAGTGTTTGTCTTTGTCTTGGTAATGGAGTGAGATGCGTGGTGTTGAGTATGCGTGGTGTTGAGTCTGGTCCGGTAAGGGAAGGAGATCTGTTAAGTAGTGAACGTTTATGTGTGTGGGTCTGGTAAAGGAAGGAGATGTGTTATGTTGTGACCTTCTGTTTGTGTATGTGGGTCTGGTAAAGGAAGGAGATGTGTTATAATAGTGACTGTCTGTGTGATGTTGTGAGTCTGTGATGTCACATGGAGTGTTGCTGTGTGAATGTTGGAATGTTAACCAGAGGTTTCCACACTCAGGCAGTTAGAGCTCCCCTGCCTGGGTGATGGGGCCAGTGTTATGTCCTGTCCATATTTTCTTGTATTTATCTTAACATAATTGTAACTTAAGTGCTTGGAATGAATCTAAGTTGTAACCCAAGAAAACCAGGGAAGTCACTTTGTAACAGTCGCCTACAAGTATGGTAGCCGAAACATCTTTAGATGCCAATATCAAGTCCAAAAGTTGTGTTAGTTCTCCATAAAATGCGTCATCTGTGATGGCTACTGGATTTCGGTACATATTAATTAGTGCAAACCGATTTCTGTAATTTGATCTTGCCCATTAGTAAGAAATTGTTGGAGGCAGCCCAAGGTTCAATGTTCAAGCCACTGCTTTGCTTAACAGCTACCAGTTAACCTGACGTAGGTCTACCTCTAGATCCCTTGACTGCTGGCAGCAGAACTACGTCGTGATTGTTCCAGATGGGATCAGTTATCAGCCATGTTTCTTGTAGTGCTACTATATCGTAATCCTCAAGGCAATTGCTTTTTTCCATTTGTATATGGCAATGCCCGCGGGTGTTCCATGATGCTAGGCTGATGTTCTGTACACAATATGTTGATTGTTATGCTTGGATTTCATCGTTGCGGACTGGGTTTTGCCTCTGTTGATATATTTAAGTGACGTATCTGTTCCTTGAACTTGTTTGTTCATCTAATTGTACTTTGGCATGAGGATCCTGTGCTATGATAAATCCTAACTTGAATATATCCATCTTGGCATTCCACAATGCATTGAGCACCACCCTTGATGGAATCTATAAGCGTACTATTGAGAGATCTTCATCAGATAGAAATTCAATCTGATCAATGTCTGTCGTTGATATATCTTCTAGTTCTGGAATTTCTCCACAAATGTTTAGTACACTCGTCCGACACGGATAAAATTTCGAATATGGAGCTGCACGACATTTCATTATGAGTGAATATCTTCGTTCCGTAATTTTGTTCTTGAGTTCTTTATTGCTCAATGGATTTGAATTATGCAATGGAGGTTCCATGTTGAATCGCTGTCTGGAATTCGATGTCTGTAAGTCAATTACTTGACAAGATCTTAAACCAGTTCTATCGTCCTGACCATTTTTGATTCCTTGGGGTATATTATTGTTTGTGATTGTGATTGTCTTTCATTAGTAGTTATCTCTACTGTGTTCTTCAAGTTATTTTGTTTGAAATATGCATCCAGACATGACATGATTGATGATTCAATCCGTGTATGTTCTTCAGATGAGTTTGTAGTGAGCTTGGTAGCAAGCTGTTGGTTCCGTATTCTGACTGGTAAAGTGGTAAATGCTACCTGTCTCACATCTTTATTTGAGTGAAACTGTTGACAATGCTGTATGGAGAGAATGTCCTTTGAGTTTTGGGTCTCTAAATTACAAGCATCAGGAATGTGTTGCCTCTCCCCCACTTGATTAGAGTTACTTCAGAATAAAACAGGTAATATTAGCATAACTAACATGTAACTAAACATTAAGGTATCTTACCATAAAAAAAATGCGTGACAGGAATGATAAAACAGTTTATTTTCTCCGTTATTTTTAGAGTAAACAATGCAGAACAAGGTGGAGTATATCTCCTCACAAAAAGGAGGAAACAGGTGGCTTAAATGGTTATATTTTCTATAAAGAAGCCGAGAAAAAGGAACGCACTTATTGGAAGTGCGCAGAGTACGGAAAAACAAAATGCAGCGCAAGAGTAATTACTGAAGCTTCGAATGTAAAAACCAAAAATGAGCACAACCATCTACCAGATCAAACAAACATTATCATTAAAAAAACAATTTACGAACTGAAACGAAAAGCAGTAGAAAGTCAAGGTGAAGCGAGTGGGTCAGTGATTTCACGTGTATGTGATAAGTTACCAATGCATATATCGTCACAATTACCAGGAGAAAAAATAATGCAACATACGATAAACAATACCAAACAACAAAAAGAGAATCTGCCACCGGCACCAATGGTATATTCAGATATGACAATACCAGAAGTGTTTAAAATGACCGCAAAAGGAGAACGTTTCCACCATGCGACAGTGGAAATAAACAATGAAAAAATAATATTTTCGACTGCTGCCAACTCTGTACATCTCAGTCAAAGTCAACATTGGCAAAGTGACGCAACATTTAAAGTGTGCCCACAACCGTTTCAACAGTTTTTCACAGTTCATGGGACAATTAATAACAAAATCATACCACGAGACTGCACCTAATTCACATCCAAATACAATAATCATGGACTACGAAATCGCACAAATTAAGGCATTTTCAACAGTATACAAAGAGGCAAGGGTACAAGGGTGTTTTTTTTCATTTTACACAAAGCATATGGAGAAAATTACAAAAACTAGAATTAAGCACAAACTATACGGAGGACAGTTCTTACCAATACAACATAAAAAAAACTTTTTGCTTTGGCTTTTGTAAAAGAGGATCATGTACATTTTTACGAACATTTGTTTGAAAGTGAGTACTATAAGAATCATGAGGAGGAAAATTCAGACTTATTGGACTATACGGAGATCACTTGGATAGGACAATTGACACGTAGTGGAACAAGACGAAGGCCAACATTCCCTGTAACGTTGTGGAATTGCTACCAACCAACTTTAGAAGGTAAACCACGTACCAACAATGCATTAGAAGGATGGCACAGCAGATTAAATAAAAATTTCAATATCAACAACCCAAATTTGTGGCATTTTTTGAAAGAATTAAAGAATGAGGAACAACACCAAGAATTTCGCCAATCTCAAACACTTTCATTGGCAAACCAGGAACCAAAAAGAAAAATATACAGAGAATATGAACAAAAACTATAACAACTAATACGAGAATTTGATGAGCAGAACAAAGAAAACGTCCTCAATTCGATTGCATTTAATTTAAAATGTTAAAAAAACGTACGTTTTCAGAGCATCTACAATCCAATGTGGCACATGAGAGAAGTATCCAAAAACGCCAACCGGAAACTCCATAAATCCAAAAGTGCAAGAAACAATCCATGGAAAAATGCACAAAAAAAACCCAAGGAAAAATCCCAACATGAAAATTGAACAGTAAAATCCAACACGGATGAAAAAGTGCAACTCCAAAGAAACCAGAAGAAAAAAAACAGAATCCACGATGCACCGGAAATAAAACCATGAAAAAACCATAAAATCCACGTAATCCAATGGAAAAAAAATCGATAGGTCCAAAAAAAATCCAGGAAAAAAAAGAAAATCCCAAAATTCCATGAACGGAGCAACAGAGACACGAACGCTAAAGAAACGGTTTGGAAATGAACTTTAAAAATGGCACCTACGTATGCGTACGCACAGGTAACGTACGTACATAAACAAAAACAAATAAGACAAAAACAGCTATATGAACATTTGTTATGCAATAGCGGCATCTAATGGACAAAATATATATTAGATGTTCTACTTGAAAATAGCATGCTATTTACTAAATGTTATATATTTAATATTACATTTAAAGTTAAATAAAAAAGTGCATTGAATGATATAAGTATTAAAAGTTAATAATATACATTGTAAAGTTAACTATTTAAAAAAAAATACACATATGCTTACCTTATACATTGCATGCATTAATATTTTAAAAATAAATAAGTACATATTATATAATGCATTAATTAATATTTTCGAAAAAATATAGAAAAAAATTCGACATTTTGTATTTTCAACATATTTTTCGACTAAATATTTTCGACATTTTGACTTTCAAAAATATTGCATTCGAAAAAATGACTGCACACCTTCTATCGTGCAACCTGGCAACGGAGGAACACTGGTAGCTCTGTTCAGTGGTGAATTCTGAGTCGTGGTTTCATTGGTTTTCTTCATACAGAGATGTGCCTCTTCTTCTTTTCTAATGTTCTGACGGCATTGTTCATTGTACACAACGTCGGGGTCCCCTTTAATAGAATTCCCACCTTTAGGCTTACGCCCAACAATGCTCTTTCTCTGCGGGACTGCAGTTGGAATACTGATTGCCAACTGATGAGTTCCACTATCCTCTATTTCATTGCCAATCTGACATTCGTTTAGTACTTCCAGTAATTCGTTTAGAGGAACATACTTCAGAGTGTGGTTTGCTCGAGGTGCTTCATGACTGTCATGACAGGCATGTCGATGCTGTTCTTGCGGTGCATCCCGTTTAACCTTTTCACCTTCTGTAATATTTTTCTGTGTTATATGCTTTTGGCCTGATTTTGGCTTCCGCGCTTTTATACTTTGCTTCGGCTTTGCCAATTGTTGTTTTTTGTTGCTTTTGGAAAATATATCAAAATGCACATCATTTGTTGGTAATTGTTTGGCCTCCAGTGTGTTATCAGGAGAGCCCGGATCAATGTTAATTCAAGAATTATTTTTACACACTTCTGGAGCTTCACAAGGATTCATTGTACCTCTTTCTGCATCAACAGCCACAATCACTTTTTTAATGAATGGAACTGCTGGCAAGGAACCCCCCGCAGCTCGTGCACTGGTGACTGCTGTATTGAAAGTTAAGTCTTTAGAGTGATACTTCTCATCATGTATCATACGTTCATATTTAGATTCCTGGTCTACCGCAATCCATTCTACAATATGTTGGATTGATTCTGATTGAACCGTTAACTTGGTGTCTAATGTTTCAAATAACTTAAATAGAATTGTAATTGTCATGTTGACAGCCGCAAGGGTAATTTCTAACATGGAAGTTTGAACCGGGGACCTAGTGGGAAGAGGCTCCACTCGGGAGGGTATATTTCGACGTGGAGTCAGATGTACGTAAGATATAGCCGATGCCCCTGACACAATGGTATTGTTCGCATTGGGTGTAGAAGTATTCATGGCTTCAGGGATGTTAGAGAGATCGTAGTTGCCGGCATGACTCGATATGTCCGGTATAACATGACTAGTGTCCGGGCATTCATACACCACCCCAGGTGTAGGCATGTCTGCTGGGGGCAAGTGGGGAGGGGCCCAAGTTGTACCTAACAAGGTGTCATCCGAGACAGGCCCCTTGTTTTTAATTGATACAATAGAAAGCCTTTGTGGTGGCAATAAACAACTTTTAGAGCGCTCGTCATTGAGTTGTAACTGATCTGCAGACTTCGTTTCAGCATCAAATACAGGCCGAAGGTTGTCAGGAAAGAAGTTTCGAATATCAGTTATTGGGGTAGTTAAGGGGCGTGTTACTGGCGTCAGATTGATAGCTTTACGTGAGATTCTTGTAGCACTACCTCCCTTTGCTGCTCCCCTTCCCCTATTCTGTGGTGTAAGTAGAATTGCTGGCATGTCTGTTTTTAAAGAGTACAGACGTTGCAGCATCGTCTCCAACGCTAAAATGGATACTGTGGGTTTGTTAACTTATACGAAGCAAATCGCAATTGCAATGAAATACAATGAGAAATCAAATACAAGGACACACAAGAAAAAGAAAAAAAATAAGAATTTACATCTGGAGCATTACCATGGAACCATGGATTTTTGGATTTGTGAAGCAGAGGCGGACAGAAAGAAAAGCAAAAAGAAAGGAGCACATGAGCACACAACGCTGCGGCGAAGTGGCAAAGTGGTCCTTGCTGGTCCTTGCCTCGGTGCGCGCGCGCTGGTGCATGCATGTTCCAATTTTTATCACAAACGCTGAAAAATGGGCGTGGCCTAAACAATTAAGGCAACAAGTACCTACATCAAGTAGAAAACAGACAAATAGAAGTGAATAGAAGTGAATAGGACACTTATCTTTATCTAGCATAGAATAAGGACACTGCTAATAGTCCACTTAATGTCCATCACCTTTTCCAAAGGCAGTCTGTAAGCCAAAACAAAACGTTCAGGAGGACTGCAGAACAGTCTTCTGTGGCAAAGTGGTCTTTGCTGGTCCTTGCCTCGGTGTGCGCGCGCTGGTGGGTGCAGTTTCCAATTTTTATCATGAACACCGAAAAAGGGGGTGTGGTCTAAACAATTAAGGCAACAAGTACCTTTTCCAAAGGCAGTCTGTAAGCCAAAACAAAATGCTCAGGAGGACTCCAGAAGAGTCTTCTGTGGCAAAGTGGTCCTTGCTGGTCCTTGCCTCGGTGCACGGCGAGTATTTCTTTTTTGTATGTGTGTAGTAGAAGGTTGCCATCTGTACAATTGTTGCTAGCCTGTTGTAAAGCTATTGCATTTTGTAAGTGGCTTTCACGTCCCAAAAAAAATCTCTGGATATGCTCTATTTCTTCGAGTAGGTCTTTGGCTGTACCATGTAGAAGATTGTTATTTAAATTGGCTAGTGCTAAAGCAGGACTTTTAGATTGGTACAGTTTATAGACTAGACTTCTTATAGTTGAATGATGTGTTGATGTCATTTTGAAATGATGGAAGGTGCGTTTGCAAATAGGTCCTGAAATGCAGGCTAATGAATGTCCTTGTAGTTCTGTGTATTTGTGCAATGGGCAGGTGTCTATATTTTTGTTTCATTTTGATTTTGTCTTTGCCTTTCACATACTGATTGAGGAAATAGCGTAAAGATTTGAAAGAGTTTTTGGCAATGTTACTGGACGTTCTGGTTCAGTTGAATGGAGAGCTGATACTGAGTTTTCTGGGGATATTTTTGTTAGCAGTGTTTCTTGTTCCTTTATGGTATTATTAAGTGGTTCATACCCTCGTCCACTGCTACGTATGGCAATTGTGTGTGTTTGCTTTTGTTTGTATGCTTCTTCATTGAAATATGGTTCTGTGCTCGTGGTGTGACTCCATTCACCTCCACAGATATTTAAGAAGTTATTTTTGTTGACATTCCGTTTATTGAGAAGTCTTTTTTCGTACTTTAGTAGTTAGTTTTGTTAGTGGTTTCATTCTGTTTAACACTAAAATGAATAATTTCTATTTGAGAAGGATTGCACTGTCTATGAGAGCTTCTAAGTTTAATTTTCTACGGTAGGTTTTAAGGGTTGTGCATGATTTCGCTCATGTTTTTATAAGATTCTGAAGGACTCTGTGGCGGAACATTTTTTGTAAAATACTTTTCTTGGTATGGTTACTTGCCACTACATCAAGATTTATAGGAACAGTGTTAGCAGTAGTGGTAGCTGGATTCTTGTTAACCACTTTCTGTTTAATTTCACATTTTGAAGGAGGAGGCAAAGTTTTTGTACTGGAAGCTTGTTTTGTTTCGCTTAATGACTCTATTAGATGTTTTGTTTCATCTTTTTGTACACATTCTGCTAGAGATGGATGCTTATTTTGGACACTTTTATTTTCATTTGCTCTACTTCTGCGTTGCTTTCTACGGACCTGCTTTTTTGGTAGGCAATCTTTGGGGTCTGTTGAAAAAAAGAAGTATGGGTTGGGCTGTTCTGCAATGTATGTGTGCTGTGTGCATGAGTGTCTGAGTATGATGGTAAGGATGTATGTGGTGGTGTCTGATTGTGCATTGGGCAGCTACAACTAGTTGGGAAGGCTATTCTTGTATTTGTGTGTTACTATACTGGTGTTCAGATGACAGTAGAAAGTAAGATAGTGGTGAGGAGAAGCACTAATACTAAATCTAATGGTATAGAATTAAAACGGTTCTTTGTTCTGCAATACTAACATTCTAGGGGCTGAGTTATGTAATTTGTGCGCTGAAAACCGGGGATGTGTGCACCATTCTGCCTGCAAATCCGTGTTTAACAAATGGGGATTTGTAGCCAGAATGGTGCACAAATCCCTGTTTTTCGGTGCACAAATTCCATGAATCATCTCCACAGTGTGTTTCAGTAACAGTAAGAATGTTATGATAGTATTGTACTTGTTTGGAATGAGCAGGTTTCTTCTGAGTTCTTGTTTGTACTGATGCTGCTGCTTTTCAGGAGAGTGGTCTTCCCTGCAATTGTAAAAGAAAGAAGTTAGTAATTTTGCGTGTTTATAGCACTGATGTTAATTTAGAAGTTGATTTTTATGTTTTGTAGTAGTATTCTTGTTTGATTACTGAACATAGTGTGTGCATGTAGTTTTCTTTGACTATGTGCAGGCTTTATATTTTACTTACAATATGTTAGTTCACCATGCTTTGCAAATGAGTAGAATACTAAGTATATGAAACTCACTTGGTTTCTTAGGGCTGTGTTATTGCATGTTAGGAGATATGATGTACTTGTTTTGTAATTTTGTAAGGTAAATGGCAGAAACTGGATAGAAAAGCATAGAATATATGCGTTTGTGAAGGTGTGGGCAATAAAGCAGATGGATGTGATGTATACGGAGTGGTGTTATTTCAGCTGTGAGCTTTTAAATGATAGTGTCTATCTGTGTGAGTGCATAAAGATGCATGAATTTATCATAGCTGTGTGTAATTTTATAATACACTACTAAGTGTTTTTCTACAATTATACTGTTATTTCTCCCATCTTTTAATATTATAATTTTTTAGATAGTTGTGTGTGTAAAAAAATATTTAGATAGCAGACAGGTTTGGAAGTGAAAGTTGATTATAGCAGATGGGAAAAATAATAGTATGTTCATTTTATAGGTTATACAGGTTAAGTGGCAGTTACTCTGTTTATATGCATTTATAAGAGTTGTACATGTACTGTGCACAAAATATGCATACCTGTAGTTTGTATTCATGCATGTGGATATGCATGCAGCTGCAAGTAGAAATCGTGGAGACTTGTACAGTTGTTTTTGTAGTAGGTGCTTTCCAATGACATGAGACTTGTACTCAGAGTGATCAACAGTACATTTGAAGTGCTGAACTCTGATGATGGAGTTAGATGTAGAGGTCTTGGATGTGATTGGTGGATGGTTGTGTGACTGCTTAGCTGTATCCAATGAGGGAATGGCAGATGGGGTGAAATGGAAAGGGTGGAAGGGCTGCCTAAGAGTTACGCAGTCCGCGGACACCGCGGCTGTCCATTGACAGGGCGTGCCACATCCAGGGTTTTCCAGCAAATCCAGCATAGAAAGGGGGCTGTAGGGATCAGCCAATCAGATGTTCAGGTTGTAGATTTGTGTTGAAAGAGACTGTGTGCAGTGAAGATGGCAGAGGTGGAGAAAGTCAGGGTGTTGGTTCTTGGAGATATGTTTGTGCATGGTTTACAGCAGTATGCTCAATGCAGGCATATGGCAAACAAGTTTGATGTTAAAGGAGAGGAGGTGGTGTGGAGCACTGTCCCTGATTGCAATGTACAGGGAATTGTACAAGTTTGTGAATATATGGGTAGGATGAACAGTCCCCATGTGGTAGTTTTGCACTTTGGTGCTTTCCATTTGGGCTATGTCAGTACCCCTACTTTGTTGGCAGATTTGGAACACTTGGTTCAAGCAATAATGAACATCCTTCCAAATGCCAAAGTATTTTTTTCTGGATTAGTACCTAGGGCAATATGGGACAATAATTCTGTTTTTTGTCCTCAGCAAAACATTGCTAGGTGTGCAATCAACCGATGCATGTTGCTTTCATGCTTAGAGCTGGTATGTTCTTCTGTAATAATGAGAATATTGATTCCAGTAATGCTGTTTATTTTAAACAAGATGGCATTTCTTTATCTTTTATGGGAAATGCCATGCTGTTTTGGAATGTAAGGGTTGCTTTGGAGACGGTTATGTGAAGATTTTAGGAGTAAAGTAAGAAAAAAAAGAAAAAAACTACAAAATAACGGGTCTGTCCAGCATCAGCAAAAAACGGCTCTTTTCAGAGCCAACCTCAAAGGGGAAATGGGGCACACTATTTAAATTTAAATTGACCACGCTCAGATTTTCGATATGTCCACGGACATGGTGGTAGTCCGCCGACACCACATATTACATACAGGGATTTTGAGGAGGAGAGGCATGCAAATGAGAAAGAGTAGAGCAAGGGATTGGTCAATAAAGTTTACTGGGTGTGTTGTGTAAGGAGAGAGTTTGTCAGAAAGTATTTTTTCTCAGAGAAGAACAAATAGCTATGGCTGTGTGTTTCAGAAAACAGATTATCTGGATTTTGGGAGACTCATGGATAGATTGGTTGGAGGTGCATGCAGAACGCTGTGGTGTAGCTGCAGATCTTGGATTCCATTATGTGGAAGTGCATTGGCATGGAGTGCATGGAATGAAGAGGCTGGACTTGGTACCTCTCTGTGCTACTTTGGAGACACAGCATCATCCAGACATAATTATAATTCATTGTTGAGGGAACAGTTTAGGACATGTGTCTGGAAATTCTTTGCAATTTGCAATAAAAGAAGGACTTGGGAAGGTCATGGACATGTTTCCCAATTCTCAAGTAATTTTGTCTCGTATTGCTCAGAGACAAATGTGGCTGCGTTCTTCTTCATTTGGTCCACAAATGGAGAAAGCGAGGCGCAATGTCAATAAGGCTGTTTGTGCCTTTTCAAGAAATGTTGGCATGTCCTCTTTTCACAATGAAAATATTATGTTTCGTAGCACATACATTTTTCACAGAGATGGAGTCCATCTTACTTATGCCGGAAATCAGATTTTTCTGAGAAATGTACAAAATGCATTGCAACCTTTTTTGGAATTACAGCCATCCATTTTGCAGTAGGTGTTGACCATTTGAAGTTTTTCAAACACAATCAAACACCACCAAAAGGCTATTTTCAGAGCCACCACTTCTTCCCAGAGAAAAGTGCAATGGTCTTGATAGGGCAGCACCACAAAATGTTAGATGTCCGCGAACTGTCCACGGACTTCTAAAAAATGCACAGGGCCCTGCTCCATTTATTTGCCACTTCTATTTTTAAACTGTGAAAGGTTTTTTGTTGTTTTATATTTTTTGTTGTTATATATGTTTTTTACACACAACACACTAGGAGAGGAGGGAAAAGGAGGGTAAGGAAGGGACCCCAACCATGGGGATAAGAAAGGGCAGGTAAAGAGAGGAAGATGTCGTGTAGGCCTTATTTCGGTAGTGGGCAGACCTTCTCATGCTCCGGGACCGCAGTCTCGAAAGCACTCCAAAGACTCTCCCCCTGCAGAGTACTGCATCACAGTACATACACAATACTGCGACCCTCGAAAGGTAAGGGTCAACAGCATCATGGATGGCCTGTGAGGCAGCTCGAGCGATGCGCTGTCCCACAGGAGTGGCTCTTGTGGTGACAGGAGCGGATGTTCTAGAGAAACTCAACCTACTACGTTTATCACAAGGTACAACCTTGCGAATGGCCCCACCGTGGAACAACCTTAGGTGTCGCTTCATGGATGTCGTACCAAAGCTGTCAGAACCAGGCTTCCGACGACTCAGCACCATTTTGCACTGGTTGCAGGTGACCTTGTTCGTACGTGCTTTTGGTACGTCACCATGAATGGTAAACAACCACCACACCCAAGATTCACGGCAAGTGCTGGTAGTAGGGACTTCCACTACCTCATCCTCTTCATCCTCCTCCTCTAAATCCTCATGCCTGTTCCCCTATGCAGGCCCTTGGGCAGTTGTTGGTGGTGGAGGGGGTGGGGGTGTTGCTGAGGCACTAGGAGCACCAGCTGGAGCAGCAGCAATCATAGATGCCATCAGGTCTGATGGGAAGCAGAAAGAGCAGCAAAAACAGGAAGATCAGCAAAAGCTAATATAGACAATGCTCTGTCAGAAGCACAATGAGGATGAGCTCTGGGGTGTGACCTTTTATAAGGGTGCAGGGGCGCGCTTCATGGACACCCGCGCTGTCCGCGGAAACTTCGAACACCCCAAAAAGGCTCAAAAAGTTCCAAAAAGTATGTAGAAAGCCAGTGTGATTGTCTGGGACATGTGCAATGGTAAATATTTACTGTAAAATACTTAGGATTGTCTAAAGAAGTACTTTTAAAATATTCGGGCACCCGGACAGTGTCCACAAATCAGGACACACGCTCAGCATGGGTGCGGTCACATGATGATGTCGCAAACACGTCCGCAAATGGGACGGGTGTCCGCAGGACACGAAATGCGTAGGAACAGTCCTGCACATGCGCACGGGTGTTCTACAGACAGTGTTCGGGTCCTCAAACTAATTAAAAGTATGACACACATGAGACGGACAGTTATCGACAGGCGCAATGCTCGTAGGAATAATGGGTGTGGTGCGCATGTGCGTAGATGTTCTACAGACAGTACAGACAGGTATAGTCTCCTTAGGACACCCCCATTTTCGGTAATTCCGGACATTCCGGACATGAATGTGTTCTAAGAACAGTTCCATCCTGCTTGCGGACAGTACGGACAGGTATAGTATCCTAGGATACCTCCATTTTAGTTAATTGCAGACATTCCGGACACCTGGTGTGTTCTAAGAACAGATTCATCTTGCCTGCGGACAGTACGGACAGGTACAGTGTCCTTAGAACACCTCCATTTTGGTTAATTACAGACATTCTGGACACCGAATGTGTTCTAAGAACAGTTTCATCTTGTCTGCGGACAGTACGGACAGGTATAGTGTCCTCAGGACACCCCCATTTTGGTTAATTACGGACATTCTGGACACCCGCGCTGTCCGCGGACACAGCAACTGCCTTTTTAAAAAAAATAAGACACAAAGGACTGAATTAAAACACTCATAATATTTTTTTTATTATATACAGATATAAAATGTATGAAAGAAAGGGGGAAGCAGAAACTGACACAAATACAGGGGAATTAGGGGTTTGGAGAGGATGGATAGGAGGGGATGAAGGGATGGAAGTCTCATCATAACGTTTTTCTTGGTGGTGAGGGTTTGGGGATAGTTGACTGGGAAATGGAGAGGGGGAACAGGTACAGGTGAGACAATGATATTTATTTATTTCTTTTATGTGGTCCTCCACAAAATGTTTCAAAAGATTGAAATTTGCCATAAGCATATCCATTTTTTGTTCCATGCGCTGCAGAGTATTTTCTAATGTCTCTTTTGCTGTATTATTTTCAATGTTTGTTTGGTCTGTTAAAAAAATATATATATGTTAAGTACACATAAAGTAATGATTATTAATTTGCTTATATAGAGAAGTGTCTACCATTAGTATCACTGTCTTCAGACATTTCCTCACGTGTAAAAAAAAATATATTACTTTAAGTGTACTAAATACAGAAAGTTTAGAAATATATAAGAAAAATTAAGTTTACTTACTAGTTTCTTGTAAGTTGTGTTCTTACTGTTGTGTATTTATTTTTCTTTATTTCATTTGGTAATCGGCCAGACCCTTAGGTATCACGGTGAGGTTACAGATATCTTGTGCATTCATTAAACAATTTTACACTTGTGCAAATAAAACATTTGGCAAATATGGCTCTAATCAGTGGTTAAGTTACAATTAGTTACTTGTTATTGGCAAGCCCTGTATACTTCAAAGGAATGAGAGTGGACCTGTGTGGGCGGGATGCAGGTGGGAGGTCTTGGTCCCTCAGTATTGATTAAATAGCCAGGTTTTGAGCCCTTTTTTAGAACTTGCCATTGTTGCCTCATTTTTAATTCTGAGGGGTAGGGAGTTCCATAGGGTGGGAGCGAGGACTCTGAAGCTGTTCCCTCCTGATTTGGTACTTTTATGCCGTGGAATTTCCAGTAGAGCCTTGTTTTTTGATCTCAGTACTCTGTTTGGTGTTTCTTTTCTTAATGGCCTTATTGGGGTAACTGGGGGCTTTATTGGTGAGGCATTTGTATACAATACATAGAGTTTGATTCTGGCTTTGACAGGTAGCCAATGGTTTTCTCTCCTAATGTTAGAGATGTGCTCTGATTTCTTGATACCTAACGCTGCTCTTAATTCTTTATTCTGCAGCAGTTGCATTTTGCTTGTGTTGGCATTGGAAGTTTCTAGTAGAAGCACATTGCAGTAATCGAGCTTAGTTAATATCAAAGCTCTAGCTGGGGTTATACAATTGGTAGGAGTCAGGAATTGGCGGCTGAGGGCAATGAGTTTGGCTGTGTATGCTGTGGAGGAGGAGAGGGCTGAGATGTGCTTGCTCATAGTGAGGTAGTATCTAGATAGACACTGAGGGTTTTAACTTGCTTAAGTACTGGTATCTGGGTGCCGTCGATGTTGATGTCAGTGTAGTCTGTATGAAGAGAACTTAATCTAGTTTGGGATCCTACGATGAGGATCTCTGTCTTCTCATCATTGAGACAGAGACTATTTAGTGCCATCCAGTTTTGTATGATGGCGTAGATTTGGTTAATAGTTTGGGTGTCTTGGGTATAATCCCCTGAGATGGGATTAAGGATCTGGGTGTCATCTGTAAAATTAGTGTAGATGACACCCATATCGTCAAGTGGTGAGAATAGGAGTTTGGTGTAGGCATTGTAGAGGGTTGGGGAGAGGCAAGAACCCTATGGCACTCCGATAGGGACGGTTATGGGGTCTGCCGCCTCTGTGCCATGGCGACTTTGGATGTACGTTCAGAAAGGAACGATTTGACCCAGAGGGTGGCATTGTTGGAGAAGCTAAAGTCTTTAGCTAATGTTTCACAAAGTTTATCATGATCTACTAGGTCAAATGCTGCTGACAAAGCCAGTAGCAACAATATAGCCATTTTCCCTGTGTCTCTGATGGTGTCTATTTGGAGTTTTAGGTCGGTGTGAGCAGTTTCAGGACAGTGGTAAGGTCTAAAGCCGGATTGTCTATCTCCTAGGAGTTTGTTCTGTTCGAGGTGGGTTTGTATTTAATTATACGCTACTTTGTCTATGATTTTGAGAAGGAATGGGACTGTGGTTATGGGCCTGTAATTCGTTGGAATAAGAGGGTCCAGTGTTGTTTTTTTTAGTAAGAGTGTGACCCAGGCTTCTTTGATGCTGGCTGGGACCATATTCGTATTGAAGGATGCATTAACGAAATTGGTAATGATGGGGGTGAGGGTGGGGGCACATAGTTTGACTAGATGTGCCAGGAAGTTGTCCCCTTTGGAACTAGACGCTTTCCGTTTCCCTATTGTATTGAGGAGTGTTTCTTGGGAGAATGGCGAGAAATGGAAGGTTGGTGTCTTACGTTCTATGAGGCTGCTGGTTAAGTCTATCTTGATAGGTTTTTCTGCTAGTATTGTTCTTTTCGTGACAATTTTGTTTTGTAATAGTTTAATTTTTGTGGACAGTGCGTCTTGGATGGTAGTGCACCATTCTTTGCTAGGTTTAACAGGGTTGATGATAGGGGTGGGGTTTTCCAGTTCTTTGAGGATGGAAAATAGTTCTTTTGCATCAGATGCTGCATTAGTAATCCTATTGTTAAGGGCATTAGCTTTATGTGCAATGATGGCTGCTTTGTAGGTTTTGTTTGCAGCGTTAAAAGCATTGGATGTTTCAGTAGTACAGGATTTGTTTTGGCGGTGTTCGTTTAGTTCGCCTAAGTGCTACCAGTTACTCATCAAACCAGAAGAATGATTTTTTGTCCGCTCTTCTGGTTCAGGTGATGCAGGGAGCTAAGGCATCTATTGTATTAGTGAGGCAATTATCGTAGGTGTCTGCTTTGGAGTGGGTGGGTGCATTCACTAGTTGTACAAATAGCATGTCTTTGAGGGCGTTATGAAGGGCATCTGCTTTATGATCTAGCATGTCGTTGAATCCGAGGTTCAGGTCTCCAAGGATGATACATTTAGTCTTGGGTTTGATTAAGGGCGTTAGTAGCAGTGGTATATCTAGATCAAGTTGAGAGTTATTATTTGGAGCTCTGTATACAGTGACTATGTTGATAGTGGTTTTGTTGTTTGTGGCCAATTTTGTGAGTAGCATTTCGTAACCATCTAAGTTGTCAAGAGGGCAGGCTCTGAGTTGGAGGTGGTTTTTGGCAATGATGGCTACTCCTCCTCTAACTGAGTTGATTCTGTCAGACCTAAGTATGGTGTAATTTGGTGGTATAGCGATAGTAAGTATCGGGCCTGAGGCTTGGTGAAGCCAGGTTTCTTTCACTATTAGCATGTCAAGTTCCTGTTCAATGATATAATCATGTATTTCTGGGGCGTGGGCAGCTATGGATCGTGCATTGATGAGTGCTACTCTGAGTTTCGTAGAAGGTTGAGTTTGAGGTTTAAGTGGTGGCTGGGTCTTTCTAGGACTGTGTGAGGTGATTTTGCACTTAGTGGTATTTAGGACTGTCCTTTTGGGAGTATAAGCTGGGTAGTCGCTTATGGGCCTGGAAGGAGTGGGCTTTGTTACGGGTGGAGCATCTGTAGAAATGCACTTCATTGTCCGTGCTCTAAGCCGGTTGTTTCTGGCATTTAACTGAAGTGAGTTCAATTTAGTGAGTGTACTATTGGTGTACTTAGGTGGGGATGTATGTGTCAGTGATCTGAGACGGTAGCATCTCAATGTACCTAGGCTCGGGTAGGACTTCCTTGTAGGCTTAGTGTTTGTGGTGGCAATGCTAGGTGTAGGGGTGCATCTGGGGCTTTGGTAACTGCTTTGGATGGTATAGTGGTTGTTTTGGTTGTGGGGAGGCTGGAATGGGCTTGTATTGGGAAGGAATGGGGTGGAACAGGGGATGGGGAAGTGTCTTGGGCAGGCTAGTTTACTAAGACCATTTGGATGTGCTAGATAGTGGGTTCCTATACATGGCAGATCCCTGTGTATGATACAGAACGGGAACATTGTGAGGATTAACCAACCTTGCATAGTTACTTGTTTGCAGTGGGCTGACACTATGTTAGCAGCAGTAGATTAGATGTAACTGGTGCTAGACGTGGTTGGCACTGTTAAGACACCGTAGGGTAGGCTAACGTGCTTAGCTATAGACTTCAAAGGTGCACTTTAGTCACATATACTATACAATTGTGGCTGAGGAGTAGGGGTGGGCCTGCACACAAATCTAAGTGCGATTACATAGATAGATGTGCCATGTTAATACATTAGTGCCCTGACAAAATCTTTGGTGATACATTACAAACATTGTATTTAGTACAGGGATAGTATAGTACTGTTGTTAAACATTGGTCATCAGAGTGCACTCCAATTACTTAGCAGCAAATCGCAGACTACACTAGTGTAGTTTACAAGGCAATTATAGAGTGACTTGCT